>NC_080076.1:25516189-26117162 GCF_949987535.1 Balaenoptera acutorostrata
CCAGCTTGGCTGGCATTATGGCATGAGGGTGAATGTTAGAAAAATAAATTTTATACTTCGGGAAAGTTAATATTTTCAATTAGGGAAAATGTTTCTTAAGTAGTGTCTTGACTTTAGAAACTGCTAAAGTCAATTAGATATGCAATTACAAAAAGATATGTGTATTTTTCAGCCTGGCTTAAGAGCAAAATAATGGAAACAAGCAAAATCTATCAATAGGGGACTGATTAAAGTTTAAATCTATCCAATGCAGTATTCTGCGGACATTTTTTTTTTAACAAATTCAATCCATATAGGTTTATCTGAAAAGATATCCAGAACACTTAAATCAGTAGAAACAAACAGAAAACTACACTTTATAGTATGTAGGTTATATGTACATGTATGTTTGAAAATATGCATTTAATTTTTCTGGAATAATTCATAAGAAACTATTAAATAGTGGTTACCTGTAGGGAGTCGGACTGAAGGGAAGGGAAAGTAGAACTTACACTTTTTGCCTTATGCTCTTCTTTATAGGTATAGATCTTTACATTTTTATCAAGTATAGGACTAATTTTCCCCTCCTTCCCTCCCTTCCTCCCTCCCTCCCTCCCTTCCTTCCCTTTTTTTTATTCCCTCCCTCAGTCCTTCCTTCTCTTCTTTATTAGTTTCAGATAATTTTAGACTTACAAAGAGTTTTCAAGAATTTCCATATATCCTTCACCAGCTTTCCCTTTTGTAAATATCTTACATAACCATAGAACATTTTTCAAAACTATTAACCTTGGTACAATACTGTTAACTAAACACAAATCTCATTTGAATTTTACCAGTTTTGACACTAATGCCCTTACTCTTTTCTAGTATCCAATCCAGGATGATCCCACATTGCATTTTGTTGTCACGTCTCCTTAGTCTTTCCTTGGATTTCATGACCTTGACACCTTGGAAGAGTACTAATCAGTTATTTTGTAGGATGTCCCTCAATTTGGGTTTGTCTGGCATTTTCTCATGATTAGATTGATGTTATGCTTTATTGGGAAGGATACTACAGAAGTGATATGCCCTTCTCAGTACATCATTTCAGAGAATACATGGTGTTGGTGTGTATTACTGGTATTGATCACTTCACTGGGATGATGTCTGTCCAGATTCTTCACCGTAAACTTGCTGATTTTCCCTCTGAAATTCCTGTATGTTTTATATAGTAGTTATTTCCACTATATTGGAAATACTTTATTAGATTATTAAATATTTCCACTATATTGGAACAGTATATGGGGGAGATACTTTGAGATGGTGCCGATATCCTGTTTCTTCCTAAACATTTTCCCACAAATTTTAGCATCCATTGATTGATCTGGCTTCAGCATTATTTTACTGATTTATTAGTGATTTTCTGTTTGTCTCATTCCCTCTAAATTTATTATTAGAATTCTTCTGCAAGGAAGAGTTGTCACCTCTCCCTGATGTATTTATCTATGCAGTTGTTTATTTCTATCAGTATGGACTCCTGGATATGAATTTTCTTCTTATCATCCAGAACTGTTGTTATTTTGTTACTCAGGTTGTTCCAACTTTAGGCGCTGGGAGCTCTTTCAGGTTGTATCCTCTGCCCTTTGAATATGCGTCAACCTTTTTTTTTTTTTTTTTTTGCGACCTTCAAGATGCTCCAACTCATCTTGTGTTTCCCCTGCTCCAGCCCTAAAATCAACCAGTTCTCCAAGGAGGATCATGAAATTCGAATCAAGATCTTTATATTGATAGTTACTTTCCTAATGTCAAAACCAATGTAAAAAACAGAGCCCGATCTTGTGAATAAGGTTGCAAATCTTGTGAACATCCCTAGAAACAACTGCTTTGAACTTAAGTATTAACAGATTCCAAGCCCCACACTGATTAGGTCCCAGGAGGTTTCTTCTTTAGAACAATTGATTTTAAAAATCAAATAAATGAGGCCTCTAACAAGTGAGCAAGCTCCACACCCTATCCCTGCCACTTTTCTTCCTAATTAAAAACCAGGCCTGACTTTAATATAATCAGACTGATTTTCTTGGTTGTGTTATAACGTGGCTTTGGATGCATTTCTGAACTAGGAGTTCCAGAAATGTTCTGAGAATGCTTCTAAGGACAATTTTAGTTGGAGGGATCCCCTCTTGTTTAAAAAAGAAAAATTTCTTCATTCTTAAAAAGCACACCTGAATTGAGGTAAAGAATATTGACCTTTCTTTATTCCTAAGAGGAAATTTGTCCTGTCCCTTCTTATGGAATATGGTAGAATATTCTTTTTAAGGATTTTTTAAAATTATCATTAAAAATACTTAAATAACTTTTATGTTCCTTCTAAAAGGAAATAGGATGTGTTTGCATTGAAATCTGGCAATGATTAATTAACCTTCTAAGAGAAGTTTAAAGAATACAGAAAACCCATGCATATTAAATTCAGTAGCAATGTGTGATAATTTAAGAAATCATAGTGATTTCTTAAATAACAAAGAAAGTTTGAAGAATCTTAGGAAAAGCTGTTTTTATATTAGCTCTGTAGAGCAGCAGGTAAGAATATTTTCACTACAATGGGAAGGGGGAAAAAAAAGAAACTGTGATCACTGGTTTTTACAAATTTATCACACATTGCTACTGAATTTAGTATGCATGGGTTTTCTGTATTATTTAAACTTCTCTTAGAAGGTTAATTAATCATTGCCAGACTTTAGTGCAAACACATCCTATACACTATGAAATGTAAAATAGATAGCTAGTGGGAAGCAGCCGCATAGCACAGGGAGATCAGCTCGGTGCTTTGTGTCCACATAGAGGGGTGGGATAGGGAGGGTGGGAGGGAGACGCAAGAGGGAGGAGGTATGGGGATATATGTATATGTATAGCTGATTCACTTTGTTGTAAAGCAGAAACTAACACCATTATAAAGCAATCATACTCCAATAAAGATCTTAAAAAAAATCATTATTTTAATTTTCTGTTTGCTCGAATTTTGATTGTTTTTCTCTCTTTCTCCCTTTCTGCCTGAGTTCATAGTTCCTAATAGGAAGAAAAGAAGTCTACTATTTGGAATTTTCTTTGATATATCCTTGATTTACATGGCAAATAGAAAGCAGCTGTCTATTTAAGCATCTAATTCTTGAAACCATAGTCCCCTCAAGCGTCATCTGGAAATAATGTAGCTTGTAAAACAAAGCTAAGAAGAAAAGGCAATGTTTGTTTTATGTGGGATGAATGATTTCTGTTGGGGTCCTTTAATTCGGCTATTATGAGGGTTATTAAAAAGCAGTATTACAAAAGAGGTTTAAATGAAAAGAATTTTTTTGAGCTGGTATCTTATTATTACAGTTGATTATAGTCAAAGCTGCAAAATTTTATAAATGGCACTTTACTATAGTTTCTCCAAATAAGACCCCCAAAAACTAGTCATCTTACTCATTGTATGAGTGGAAATTCAGCTCTTTCCATAGTGGATTTAATTTCTGAAAACAAATTGTATTTGAGAATTCAGCTTTGCCTATTTTCCTGGAAATTTCATGGCTTTCTGAAAAATTCTTAAGAAATCTTACAAGAGTATTTGGGGATTACCTTATAAATGCAAAAATGAACATGAAAGCAGCAGAGTTTATCTAGGCTTCAGGCTTTATTGGAAGACTCAATTAACACCAGATAAAGTTAAGCCTAAATTGTTTCTTAACTTATTTATAAATTACTTGAGTTTCTGAGATGTGAATTTGGAGATCTCAGTTCTGAGAAGCAGTATGCTTTGGGAAACAGAAGACAAGTTAATTTGTGCTTTGACAGTTGTTAGAGGCTATTCCATGATTGGAGTGTATTGGTTTTCTTAATTTGTTAACACAACATAGTATTTGTTTTGGATAGTTGACACATAAGAACTAAGTTTCAGTTCTTAAGTGTACTTGCTACCACAGAAATAAAGTTACTTAGCATGTTTGATTATAAATAGGGCAGGCATGGTTAATTATTTTTATGCATTTGAGTCTTATCTCTCACCTGGTATCTTCTATGATCTCAAATTTGTATTTTGACTGAGGTCATAAGGAGAATATTGTGTTACTCTGAAACATATCTTTTTTTCTTGAACGTACAATGTTAATTGATCAACTTAGCAAATGAATTAATGACTTATCCTTTTTAGGGTCATATTCTAAGCCTAAAAAGTACTGAGCCTTTAATAATCAGTATTAACTCTTTTACGAAGTTATCTCTTATGTATCATACTGGTCAGTGAATTCCAATTAGAGTAACTTTTGTTTCATTATTAGTAGTGCTTTAGCTTATTAACCAATTCCAAGTCCTAAATTCCCCATACCCATTGTGAATTCTCATATAATTACTAATATCATCCAGGTTAACAGTAATATCAGTTACAAAAGAGTAGTACATGCATTAAAAAAAACTCCATATGGTACTTGAAATTCCCTATTCTTTCATCCAGCAAGTAGTGAGCAACTGACGTCTTCTCGGGCACTTTTCTCTGCCCTTTAAGACATCAGTGGAGATAAAAATCTCTGCCCTCATGAAGCCTACGTTCTAATGAAGAGAGATGTATAATGATTGTATGCATGGGCAAATGAATGAACAAGTGAATGAAATGTAAGAAGTTCGCATGGGAAAATAAAGCAGAATAAAGGGGTTGGGAGCACAGGCCATGGGAAGGTAGCAGTGTAATGGGTGGTTAGTGGAGGGTATGCCTCATTGAGAAGGTGACATTTGAGTAAAACCTAAGGAAGGAGAAACAATGAGTCATGCAGAGGTCAGTGTGTTCTAGGAAGATGGAACAGGGAGTGCAGAGGGGTTGAGAAAGGAGCCTCCGTGAGCCCTGACAGGGTATAGTGGCTGGGAAGGAGATTATCTGGACCGTATTTATAATCATCTTGAACAAATGCATATCGATGGGTGATCCAGAAAAGTTTTGGATAGAGCAACAGCCTGAAAATCAGAAGACCTATTTTTGGGGTTTTGTTTTGTTTTGTTTACCTTTAATTTGCTGTGGACTTGGGCAACTTATTTTGCCATTCTGACCCTTGATTTCCTTGCCTTTAAAGTGTATCTTAAAGTAGATTTTTTGTGTGCGATTTCCTTTTCCAGTGTGATTGGCATTCTCTGGTTATATAGAAAGGGATTTGTATTGCTGCAATGCACAGCAGTTATAGGGGACTCCACTCTCATTGTATTCTGTGTGAACCGTGTCACCTGAAACATATCCTAGAATACAGTGTGCATGGTGTACCCTGGAGTTACACAACAGTAGTGGGCCTGGGTGTATGGCGAGACTCAATAGGAAATATAGAATGATGATGCAGACCCTTTCTTTAAGGATTTGAGACAGCCATTTGTAGATATCACAGAGTGATGTACATATTTATAGACGAGATAAATATCAGCTTATGTTTTACAGAATGCTACAAATAAGAGGCTCCTCTGAGAAGACATCATAAAAGTTTTGAGTGGTTTTATTCTGAGTCTTACAGAGTGGAAGGGCCTTTAATTAAGAGTCAGTATATATGATGGTTAGGCATATAAGCTTTGTGAGGAGAATTCTTGGAACATAGACCCAGCTTCATAGTTTTTTAGTTTTCTTGAAATTTCCCCATGAAAACAAAGAGAATGCATCAATAAACACAACATTGACAACAAAACTAGGTGACAGGGTAGCCACATGAAACCCAAAATACCAGAGGGTAAGTACAAACTACCAAGAGCTACAAGATCCTTGCAGTATCTGTGTGAGAGCAACTAGAAGGAATGAGACCTCCAAGGGATCTGAGAAGTAGCCAAAAGGGATTCACTGGAAAGTCCACAGGCCAGTTTGACAAAAGCACCTGAAACTGGTAGGGGTTTTGCATACCCTAACTCAGAGTCGATTGTCAGGGGTCTGCTGTAAGATCTGAAGGGGTTCCAGCATCTGGGCCCTATCGACTCTTAAAACTAAATAGTTGGGGGCTTCCCCAGTGGTGCAGTGGTTAAGAATCCACCTGTCAACAATGCAAGGGACACGGGTTTGATCCCTGGTCCGGGAAGATCCCACATGCCGCAGAGCAACTAAGCCCGTGCGCCACAACTACTGAACTTGCGCTCTAGAGCCCACGAGCCACAACTACTGAAGCCTGTGTGCCTAGAGCCCATGCTCCGCAACAAGAGAAGCCTGCGGACTGCAATGAAGAGTAGCCCCGGCTCGCCATAACTAGAGAAAGCCCGCACACACCAACAAAGACCCAATGCAGCCAAAAATAAATAAAAAATTAAATCTTTAAAAAAAAAAAAATTAAACTAAATAGCTGAAGCTCTCTCCTAGGACCAAGCCCCACACTGAAGTGAAGCTGCTAGAATTGGAGCCCCCAGAGAAGGTCAGGGACAATAAGCAAAGAAAAAAGAAAGTTTCAGATAAATGTAGGGTTGGAGAAGAGAGCCAGGAGATTCCAGAAAGTGCATGACCATGTTTATGAACACTTCACGTAAACAAAGAAAAGGTGGTTTTGAAACTAGCAAGTGCTACCTTGACCTACCCTCCATGAGAAAAAAGTCGGGAAAACTAACTTCATTAAAAATGAGCAAAAGAGGGACTTCCCTGGTGGTCCAGTGTTAAGACTCCACGCTTCCAATGCAGGGGGCATGGGTTCGATCCCTGGTCAGGGAACTAAGGTCCCACATGCCACACGGCCAGAAAAAAAAAAAAGAACGTGAGCAAAGAGAAAAAGCTCAGTCAAATTCAGTGCAAAGAGAGAAGAAAAAAGAGAATAAGGAGAATAATATGTCTTGTAAATAAAAGCATGATATATACCCATGCTTTTAAAATAGATAAGTGTCCATCAACAGATGAATGGATAAAGAAGATGTGGCACATATATATAATGGAATATTACTCAGCCATAAAAAGAAACGAAATTGTTATTTGTAGTGAGGTGGATGGACCTAGAGTCTTGTCATACAGAGTGAAGTAATTCAGAAAGAGAAAAACAAATACCGTATGCTAACACATATATATGGAATCTAAAAAAAAAAAAAAAAAGTCATGAAGAACCTAGGGGCAGGATGGGAATAAAGACGCAGACCTACTAGAGAATGGACTTTAGGATATGGGGAGGGGGAAGAGGAGTAAGCTGGGACAAAGTGAGAGAGTGGCATGGACATATATACACTACCAAATGTAAAACCGATAGCTAGTGGGAAGCAGCTGCATAGCACAGGGAGATCAGCTCGGTGCTTTGTGACCACCTAGAGGGATGAGATAGGGAGGGTGGGAGGGAGGGAGACACAGGAGGGAAGAGATATGGGGATATATGTATATGTATAGCTGATTTACTTTGTTATAAAGCAGAAACTAACACACCATTGTAAAGCAATTATACTCCAATAAAGATGTTAAAAAAAATTTTTTTTTAATCATTTGAAGTAACAATGGTTCAGAGAATGTAACAAAATTGTCTAGAATTGCATAGCTAACAACTAGTTGTCTGTCTTGATATTAACGTGACTAAAAGAAAACTTTTTAAAACAAATATATCAGTGCTTATTCATTGCCAAAAATAAAAAAAATAAAATAAAATAGATGAGAACTGTTAAATAACTTTTCAAAACAACTAAAAGAAACTAAGAAAATGATACAGGATATAACAGAACAATAAATCAGAATTACAAAAACTCAAATGGACAAATTTTATTTCTAAATAAAATTAGAAATAAAAAATTATTTGGGACATGTAGACTATCCATAAAGAGAAAGTATTTAGTAATTAAATAGATATAATGCCTTAAGAAAAATAGAAAGTAAAAAGGAGGAAAAGCTTAAAAACAAAAAGAAATGAAAGAAAAAGGATTCGAGAGAAAGTGACTAAATACTATAGGCAGAAATCCTACAGTATTTATAAAATACATATATAAAATAGGAATCCCCCCAAGAGAAAAAAAATACTTCAAGGAAACTTTCCTAAAATTATGAAGGAAAAAGATTTGAAACTACATGTTGAAAGAGCATACACTGTATGCCTTGGAAAATCAACCTAGGACAACAAATACCAACACATACTCCAGTGAAACTGCAGTTACAAAGCTAGAGAGAAAAAAATTTGAGGGGTACTCAGGCAAAAAGTCCAGGCCACTTTTAAGGGAAGAAAATAAAATTGTCAACAGACTTTTGGGCAGTGTTTTATGCCACAATAAAATGGAATAACATTTTTAAGATACTCAAGGAAAGCAAATGTGAGCCAAGGATTTTATATCCCACCAAACTGACTTGCAAGTATAAGAAACACAATCTTATGAAATCTAGGAACTCTGAGAATATCGTTCCCTTCCTGAGGGCTCTACTAGAGTAGTGGTCAACAAAGGTTTTATATAAAGAGCCAGACAGTAAATATTTTAGACTTTGTAGGCTACATTGCTATCTTTGTCACCTATCTTTGTGTGGGGTGTTTTGTTTACAACCCTTTAAAAATACAAAAACCATTATTAGCTCAAAGGCCATATTGGGACAGGCCACAAATCTCATTTGGCCCATGGTTTGTAGTCTGCCAACCCCTGTACTAGAGAAAGAACTTTAGACAACCACAATGACTGGAGAGATACAGACATAAAGACTGGTGATAAGCATTATCTATATTTTTACTTGTAGAACTAGCATGAAACAATATTCATAAAGGAGAGAGTGTGGTATAGTATGTAAAGGCTGTGTCTCTGGCAATGCAGATACATCACAACTATTAAAATATGGAGAAGGGAAATAGTGAGAACATGTAAAAAGTAAAATAAACTGCTGATTGCCTGATGGTTAACTGGGAGTTAAGGGATATTATTTCAGGTCAGATGCTGGGAGAGAATTGGGAGAAAGAAGAAGAGGTAATCAGCTGATTTGATACTGTTTACAGCAGCAAACCAGTAGAAAATGACAAAAAAATAAGAAGACAGGAATTATATAGTTATTCACAAAGAGGTAACCATTAGAAGAAAAATACAAATTTCCTGAATACCAAAAAATAAAATATAAAAAGAAAGCAAATAAAATATACCACATATGGAAAGTCTAGTTATATAAAAGACCTAGACATATATATATAAATATAACATAAAATTATATGTGAAAGCATTGAAACCAAACAAATTGATCTTCAGTCTAAAACTCCATTGATAAGAACTGGTTGAATGAATTTTGGTACATTCACACAGTAGAGTACTATCCATCTATAAAAATGAATGAAAAGTATTTCTATATGAAGTTCTATAAGTTGCCACATAATCATCCTCAGGGTAAGTTGGTGATATCCATTTGTATCTATTTTTATTTGAAAACAAAAGCATTGGAAGGACAAACTATAAAAAAAATTTTTTTTAATTGTTACCTATAAGGAGAGTAAAAGAATAGGATGAAAGTGACTGAGAAGGATAAAGCTAGATTTTGAGTAATTCTTGATTTTAGATTTAACTTAAGAACTACATAAATAGTTCCTAAGAAAAAGTTCCTTCAGTAGAGTTGGATTGAATATTAGTGATTATACATATAACATGATTATAAAACAGTTTAAAAGAACAGTCTCTAAAATTTAAATAAATTGAAATAAATAAACCTAAATATATATCCAGTAGGTGGTATAACCAAACATCCAAGTGACTCTTTATCCATAGGAGGCTGTACCTTAAGACACAACTGAAAAAAAAATTCAACTGTTTTTACTAATCACATTTGTGTAGCAACCTTGGTATTGTTATTTCATGACATGGGCTTTTAATGTACGATAAAGCAAATGAGTAATTATACACTATTCTAATTTTGTTTTCCCCATTGCCTTGGGAACCTGGATTCTTGGCGTGGGAGCAGTATATGCAGATATAAAATAGAAGAGATTGAATAAAAACTCTTTGATCTTAGTTTGAATAGGAAGACTCTGTATGGACTCTGGTTTTTGTTTTTGAATATCTGTAGCTATGTCTAGTCATTCTACTTCTGTCCTTTGAACTCACAGAAACAGTGACCAGCCCAGTAGCACAGCATTGAACATCACTAGCAACCAGATTTCCACTGAAAGGAACAAGCAATTTATCCTGCCTTTCATATAGGATGGTAACAAAACAATAGTTATGAGAAAGTTCCTCTTTAGAGAAATGTTATAGCTGATAACTGAAAAGGGAATGATATAATTAGAATATCACCATTTAATTAACCTTAATAAATTAGGAGAGCCAAGCAGTGGACATGTATAGCCTCTCACTTACAAAAAGAGAACCGGACATTATGTGCCTCCTGATGTAGAACACACCACCGTTCATGAAGGAGTCTCGTTTTTAAAAAAAAAAAAAAAAAACTAGTCTGATCAGGCCTTTAGATTCATCTACCAATTTACTGGAAATATCTAGAACAGAGAAACATGAAACACCATCACCAAAATCCAGATTGCGAGAAACTATATAGGACAAATAACCTGGTTTATTCAACTAACAAATTGCAGTGAAAAAGGAGAGAGAGAGAAACACCCTTTAATAAAGTTCAGTTGCACCGTAAAGACTTTATTTGGATGCTCATTCTCACAAAGTGTCTTAAAAATACGAACAAAAACCATTTTTTTGCCTAATTAGAAAGTTGAGGACTGACTGGATATTTGATAATTTTCACAGATTACCATTAACTTTTTATGTGTGAGAATGGCATTATGGTTACAGTTTTAAAAGAAGAATCTTTATCTTTTGGAGATACTTACCAGTATATTAATAAAGGTATATCTGGGGTTTGCTTCAAAATGACACTTGAGGGGAGGAAGTGAGTGAGTATAAAGAAACAAGATTGGTCCTGAGTTGGTAATTGTCGGAGCTGGGTAAAAGGTAAATGGAGGTTCATTATACTGTCCTATCTTCGTGCTGTATATATTTGAAATTTTCCAATTAAAAAAGTTAAAGAGGTTGCACAACAGTGTGAGTATACTTAACACTACTGGCATGGTAGAAAAATGGTTAGGATGGTAAATTTCATGTGTATTTTACCACAGTTTTCTTAAGTTAAAGAATATGAGCTTTGGAATCTGAAAAAAAACTACATTTAACCTGCCTGTGACCTTGACCTAAACCCCTCTGATCTTTGGAATAAAGATACAGACGTAGAGGATGGACTTGAGGACACAGGGTGGGAAGGGGAAGCTGGGATGAAGTGAGAGAGTAACACTGACATATATAGACTACCAAATGTAAAACGGATGGCTAGTGGGAAGCTGCTGCATAGCACAGGGAGATCAGCTCGGTGCTTTGTGATGACCTAGAGGGGTGGGATAGGGAGGGTGGGAGGGAGGCTCAAGAGGGAGGGGATATGGGGATATATGTATACATACAGCTGATTCACTTTGTTGTACAGCAGAAACTAACAACATTGTAAAGCAATTAAACTCCAATAAAGATGGGAAAAAAATTTTTTTAATTAAGAAATAAGTTAAAGAATATGAGCTTTGGAATCTGAAAAAACTGCATTTAACCTTCATGTGACCTTGACCTAAACCCCTCTGATCTTTGGTTTCCTCATTTATTAAATAAAAACAATAATACCTTGCCCATGGGATTGTCGTACCAATTAAATGAGATAATGCATAGAAAGCACTTAGCGCAATATGTGGCATATAACTTTAACTATATAAATATGTATTATGTAAATATTAGTGGCCATTATTACCACCACTACAGCTTCTACCACCTACAGTAGGAAAATACATCTTTCATTCTCCCATCACTGAAAACTTTAGCTTATTACCGAGGAAGCCTGTTAAAAATTCTCTTTTCAGTGTGCTGTTGTGTAATGGAATAAGCTTACTGTGCAAGTTAGACAGACTTGAGTTAACTTAAGTTTTAGCACTTACTTGATATGCTACTTTGGTTAGTAAATATTTATTTGATGACCTTAGGGGAGTTATTGTAGCTGTCTGAGCTTTGGTTATCTCATCTACAAAATGAGGATGCTAATACCTACTTTTTAAGTTAGATTGAATATTAGTGATTATACATATAATGTTCTTGACTTAATGCATTGATCATAGTAGGTTTTCAGTAAATGATGGATATTACCATCCATGATTGTATTCATTCATATATGATTATCATTGTTCAGGAATGGAAGGTAAGATGGACTTTTCCATATATCCTTCTTGGCCAAAATTTATCTGAGCATAAGAATAATCTATTTCTGATTTAATTATGGCCTTAGATTTAATATGGATTTAATAGAACATACTATTAAATCGTATCTATTTTTCTCAACTTTTGAAATTTCAGTATCTATCTTTTTTTCTCTGGGTTTTGTTTATCAGTAGAGCCTTATCACCTTTCTGTTTAGAGGAATGAATGTTCCGAGGGAGGAGTGCTCTGTTGTTGGTGACTGTGGCGGATTAAAGATAACTGGAACAGTGATGCCCAGTGTTAACTTGCTTTTTTTTCTAGTAACATGTGAAAATCACCAAAAAGGACTTCTTGTTAGATACCAGATGCAATAGAAAAGTGCTCTCTTTTTCCCACTAGAGATTCAAATACAACAGAGGTGAGGTCTGCATCTAACAGAAATGCTCTAGAACTGATTCCAGAAATATAACGACGGTGACTACTCAGATCTCTTCCTAACTCTGTACCCTGTGATTCTTTTTGTCTCTATTTATTGCCATCCTCACTGCTTTACTTCTTCTCATTGAGTAACTCAGCATGACATTTCTCTCATTGTAGCATCATCATTATTGCTTACAGAGCACTCACAAGAGATAAAGCAATATAGAAAGCTTCCTGGAACTTGCCTGATGCTGGGAGACCTGGCCATTGTCCTTAAGGAACTTATCAGTCAGTAGCATCACAAAGGGAAGCCACAGAGATTTTTTTTTAATGAATTGATTGTAGAAAATTTATACTCTCAATATGTAAGTAATAATATGCATCTATGTTCTTTCCCAGAAAAAAAAGAAAACATTCAAGTTCTTATTATATAAGTCTGATAAATCATATGTCTGAGCTTCAGTTTCTCCATCCAAGAACAAAGACTCTGGAATCAGACATACCTGGATTTGAATCCTGCTTCTCTCTCTTAGTAGCTGTGTAATAGTAAGGAAATGACAATCTTTTGAGTTTTAATTTCCACTTCTGAAAATCTTAACAGTCCTACTATTAGTTACTTGTTAGTTTTTAAATAGGATTAAATACAGTGACTACAAAAGTAAAACAACATAAATTCAAGAAGGGCATCATCCATTCAAAACATATGATTTTATTCATGTCATATTTTGCCCCAGGCTTTCAGTATACAGACATGGACCCTGCCCCGCCTCAGGGAGCTAGTAGAGGGAAGAGCCCAATCAATTAGCAAACAAATGAATGCAAAATTATAAATAGGGTTAAGCAAAATAACTGCAACATAATGCAAGAGAATCATGAGAATCTTAATTTAGATTTTGGAATATGGGGGAGATCAGGTATTTGCCCTCTGAGAAAGTAATATTTGACTGAGACCTGATAGATGAGTAATAGTCAGCCAGAAGAAGAGTGGGAGTAGTGTTTTTAACAGCAAATGCGAAGGCACTGAAGCAGGACAGGGCTCTGTTTATTCAGGAAAATATAAGCAGACCAGAATGTCTTGGAGTGTGGATGTGAGAGGTAGAGAGGGAGTAGCATTAAATGAGATTGGAGGTACAGATCAGCGTCAGCCTGTGCCAGGCCTGACGGACTCCTCATTTTAAGGAGTTCGGATGTTATCCATCGTTTGGCATAAAGTCATTAAAGGGTTTTGAACAATGGAGCAACTGGCCCAATAGGCCTTTGAAAAGAATATTGTGGAGAAGTGATTTAAAGAGGTGAGAGTTAAGACTGAGAGTCCAGTTAAATCAACATGGTGAGAGATGATAATGGCTTGGAACTCAGAGAAGTCTAGACTGGAGATGGAAATGCAGAATGAGATATTCAAAGTCATGAGATAGACGGGAGCACAATGAGAGAGAAAGTGGCATGAGAAGGAAAGAGGGATCAGTCCGGAGCCCTGAAGGGCCCCCAACCTTCAGAAGTTGGATAGATGAGGAAATGCGTGATGTCAAGTAGGCATGTCTTAAAGAGGAAGAAATGGTGAGCCAACTATGGGTTGAAGATTGAGGATGAGATGAGGATTAAAACATATGCACTGGATTTGGCAAAACACAGATGGTATCTGGACGTGTAAAAATGGGAATTATTTTGAATAGTATAAGCTGACAGGTAGCTAGATTAATCATGAGAAGATTTTTTGATGGGTTAGATTTTTTAAATCGAGGTCTAAGAAAGAAAGAGTACCACATTGTTTATTTTCAGTCTCCTGGTTAACCTTTCTTACCTTAGAATATGTGTCTACCCCTGTTCCTACTTCTTAGCATACCCAACTTTATGAATATTTTGTGTGGACTAATGATAATAGTTAAGCTTGTTTAAAATGCAGGTTAGGCAATATTTAGGAATAAATTAACAACAAATATCTAGGAATTATATTAAGGTAATGTTAAAAAAATTTTTTTTAATTTATTTATGGCTGCATTGGGTCTTTGTGCTGCACTGCTTTCTCTAGTTGCGGCGAGCAGGGGCTTCTCTTCATTGCGGTGCGTGGGCTTCTCATTGTGGTGGCTTCTCTTGCTGCGGAGCACAGGCTCTAGGCATGCAGGCTTCAGTAGTTGCAACATGTAGGCTCAGTAGCTGTGGCACACAGGCCCTAGAGTGCACGGGCTTCAGTAGTTGCGGCACATGAGCTCAGTAGTTGTGGCGCACAGGCTCAGTAGTTGTGGCTCACGGGCTCTAGAGCACAGGCTCAGTAGTTGTGGTGCAGGGGCTTAACTGCTCTGCAGCATGTGGAATCTTCCCAGACTAGGGCTTAGACCCGTGTCCCCTGCATTGGCAGGCGGATTCTTAACCACTGCACCACCAGGGATGTCCCAGGTAATGTTAAAATATTAATGAAGAGATAAAATAAGACCTAAATCAATGGAGAAATAATGTATCTTTCTAAACTTTAAGCTCTGAAATTCTGAAGATTTCATCCTTAACAAATTAATATGTCAAAGTTAATGTAATTTTTCAATGTAAATTGATAAATTGATGATAAAATTCATTTGGGTGAATAGACACACTCTCTCTCTCTCTCTCTCTCTGCAGGTTAGGGAATTCCCTGGCAGTCCAATGATTAGGACTCAGCACTTTCACTGCTGGGGCCTGGGTTGAAACTGATCAGGAAACTAAGATCCCACAAGCCACGCAGTGAGGCCAAAAAAAAGAAAAAAAAATGCAGGTTATACATAAGGACTGTAATTAATAACAACTCATCATAATAAACTTATAGCTAAATAATCCTGATTACTTTTCTTTAAACGTACACATTATCGGATTTTAAATTAAGTTATGCTTAATAAACCAAGTTAAAAGTACTAAAGTCAAAATGTACAGTATTCCCACAACTCAGGTTATAGGAAGCTCCAAATGGTTTCCTCATAGCACTGATATTATTTCCATGGGATTGCAAGATGTTTTTAAGTATCTCTTACCATATATAATAAACGGTGCATTCACCATCCCATCCATGGTTCAGAGGAAATACTCTTTGAAAGCATGTATAAATGTATTTTTTGCTTTACAAATGTTTGTCATTTTCCCCTCCAGAAACTTAAGGAAGAGGTTTTGAGAACCGAGTACAAATGAGGAAAACGTGTGCTATGTAACAAAGAATGACAATTAGAGAGGGAGAGGGAGTGTGTGTGTCTGAAAAAGCTTTAGATTGTTTTTTTCTTTTCAATCTTTCATCCTAGTGTCCTTACTATTATATTACTTATGTAAAGCCTTCTGTCCATTGAGTTCAAAGCACTTACAATCATTACGTCATTTATTTCTTGGATTTATTGAATGGGTGCCCATTGTTCAAAAGCCCGTGGGCGTAAGTACAAAGTTATAAAAGCACACAAATTAAATGTAATAGCACAGGAGCAAGAGAGAATGCCAGCAGGATCACTGCTGTGACTGTTGAGAATGCCAGACTCTTATAAAGAAAGAAAAGAGAAAAAGAAAAGGAATAAAACAGCCACCTAGGATTCATTATATTCTGAGAGTTACAAAATAAATTTGTCAGGTCAAAAGCAGTGACCATAGGGTACAGTTAAGAGGCCTAATTGAATTTAGAGGGTGCTCTGGAAAATGGTCCAACTCTTAAACAGACTCAGATTCTACTCTAGTAATGAAGCAAGAGAATTATTATTCTCTATCCCTCATTTTACAGATAAGATATTCAGCTACATGGGGAGTCAGTTAACTGCCATTGTCTCAAAGCAGTGTCATAAAATTTGAAGCATGATCTTATTCTGAGATTCCCAGTTAAATCTTGTTTCATTTCTTTCAGCGTTTTACCTTAGATATACATGTTTCTTTTTAGTTGTCTCCTTCATATGGTGGTTTAAAAATGGATATTTTCAGTTCAGTAAATCAGAAAGCCTCAAGCTGATTCTAAAATGAATTTAGAAGAGGAAAAGCCTCTCATTTTTCAAGAAGTCAATAGATATTTGAAAATTCTAAAATTAAGAAATACCAGCACACATTATTATTTCCAAATAAGAAGACAGATGTTGGAGGAAGTAGCTAAAATGGTTCAAAATACTCACCTCTGGGGAGTGGGAGTTAGGAGAAGGGAAAGGAGGATGGGTCCTGGGATTGCTCTTGTTTTGTTTCAAATCTAGTAGTAGTCTTAACTTTCACACTATGTTCATTTGTTACTTTGATAAAAATTAAAACAGAAGTTTAGGGGAAAGAAATAAAGAACAGGAAACCAAACACATGTACAATAAATATTTGAGATTATTTTCAAAACTGAGTTTAATATATTATTCTCTAAGTCTTAAAGTAATAACAAGCTTGTCAGCACCCTCACTTTATAACGCTGAGTCTGATTTTTGGTAATTCAAGAGAGATTGGCTAAAACTGCCAATAAATTATGCATTCCACAATTAGGTATTTTCTCCTACTTCTGGTATTTTTCTTTGTTTAATTGGAAATCTCTAATGACATTGACTGAAACTCTTGAAAGCATTATACTGTGGTCTTAAATGGGACACTTCCTGTGCTTTTGTGTTCAAGTCTTGGTCTAAATTGTATTTTTTTTTTATCCTCCCGTTTCCCCCTTTTCTTTGCCTTGAAGGATTTCCCACAATTCACAGTAATCTCCCACTGGAGTCTAAGCTCCATATAGGCAGGGATTGCATCCATTGGTCACTGCTTGAATCCAGTGCCTGGTCCAGTGCCTTTTCACAGTGTCAGTCATTCAGTATTTTTAAGTAAATGACAGATTTCATCTGGGAATGTTGAGTTAACTAATAAATAACTATTGGGAGGATTGATTAAATTGCACCAGTTAGCCTGGTAACCTGAAGGAGTTAATAAAATTTCCCCAGCTGCCAAGGCTACATTGAACCAGACCTTCCAAGGCCACTAAATTACAGGGGAGCACAGAATACCGGGCAGGTGTTCAGTATCCGTGCTGTTATCAAAGCTCTTAGGAAGTGTAAGGAATGTTCAAATAGCAACTGTTTTTGAGGTCTTTTGTAAAAGGCAGTTTGTAACTGTTTTTTGTGTGTGTGCAGTTAATGAGATTTTAATTTCTCCCTCTGTGTCTTTATGTCTGTCTTGCAGTTTCTGTATTCTTTTTGCTCAACACAACCAATTCCTCTCCCAATTTACTCAAGTTTTGAATGACATAAAGTTGAAGCCATTAAGAAGGTTCTAATCATTCTTTTATTTAGCTTGTTGGCACCCCAAAGAGTTAGAGTTAGCAGTGGCTGTTGAATAATAACCAGTAAATTAGTTGAAATAATGTCACCACATGTTTCTTAAATATAAATCAAACACACATACAAGGAGAAAAACTGCTTCCTAAACACTTTGGTTGGAGAGGCATTTTTATTAAGAAAACAACTAAATTGCTAAAATTGATTTTTTTTTTTTTTAAAGGATTTTCTTATTTATTTATTTATTTATTTTTGGCTGTGTTGGGTCTTCGGTTCGTGCGAGGGCTTTCTCCAGTTGCGGCAAGCGGGGGCCACTCTTCATCGCGGTGCGGGGACCGCTCTTCATCGCGGTGCGCGGGCCTTTCTCTATCGCGGCCCCTCCCGTCACGGGGCACAGGCTCCAGACGCGCAGGCTCAGCAATTGTGGCTCACGGGCCCAGCTGCTCCGTGGCATGTGGGATCTTCCCAGACCAGGGCTCGAACCCGTGTCCCCTGCATTAGCAGGCAGATTCTCAACCACTGCGCCACCAGGGAAGCCCGCTAAAATTGATTTTATACTGCCGTTTTCTTGTTCTTTGGATATTTGATAGTTCTTGTTCACCTAGCTCGCAGTATGATCTTTCGGTAAAACCAAGTGATTATCAGGAAAGTTTGAACTGATCATTGACTTTATTGATGCAGTGAGGCAGAGGTTTCTCTGTAATCGTAGCTGTGCACGTTTAGGTCCTTGCCAGAGCGAAGTGAATGGCATCAATCACAAAAGACTTTCTCTCGCACTCACGTCTGTGATTTTTGCACACATGCTACAGCATGTTCAGTCTTTTCCACTTGAGCTGGTGCACATCTAATAACATCTCTGACTTTGGACCTTAAGGAAACCATGGTTTTCCTTTAACTAAAGAAAAACTAAAATTGTCTGCCTCTTATTTACAAACCTACAGGACAGCTGACCAAAGAGAATTACCATTAAATTGCCACTTAGTGGTCTACACATTGTAGAAAAAGCTGCATCTTCATTACATTACTTCCTTGTACTGTCGCTGTGTTTTTTTTTTTTAGTGAGAAATGCTACCAAGCAAATTTTAGCTTTGTTGCCAGTGATACTAGCATTAGTACTAGAAAGTTTTCTTGTTACAAGGTACTCATTACTCTAAAATGTCTTTTGCTTGCATCTTGTATCTTCCGCCTAACAAAAATTTTTCCTTATTCCCAAATTGATAAAGACGTGCAATAGAGAAAAGGAAAGGGGGAATCACATTCCTTGTTGTCAAGTAAATTTTGACTGAAGAGACTCCTTTAATAGCCTTTTTCTCTATTTCTATGTTCAAATCACCTTTCCTTTGCCTCTAAAAGAAGGATTTCCTTCATGTTACATTACCCCCCCCATTTTGATTTTATCTTTTACATATTGATAGTTGTTTCTACAAACTTTTGTCCAGGGAAAATGTCCAGAAAATAAAATTAAGCATCTCTTACCAAGAAATCAGCATCAAATAGCAAAATGACGGCAGCCCCAACTCATGACTCGATTGCTAAACTATGATCCTAAGGTGGGCCATTTTAAGTCAGATCCTTATAAATGTTACACATGTTAAGCTCCTTTCCCCCAAATCAATTTCATGTTATAGAAACAGAAAAACAGATTTCAGTGAATGAAAAATCTGTATTTTATAACCCTATATCACAAACAGCAAGATAAAAATTGGGTTCTGTATAAGCTTTTGGGTGCCTTTGAGGCTTTTGAAAATATAAGTCCGATAACATTTAGACTGAAGACATCTTGTTTTAGTAACTCTTCCTGTAGTAAGCATTATTCATTACTCTAAGGACCTTCAAACTGCTTTAAAATTAGTTTCTGCCACAGAAATAAATTGCAAGTTTAATACAGGATTGCCTCCCAAAGTTTTTGAATGGTAATTGCTGGGCGATAGGTAGTTGCCATGGCAACTTCTTCAGTGATTCCCTTACTCTAATTGTAGCAGCAGACTGAGTCACCTTCACTGCCACTGACCTTGACTGAATCGTGAGCATTGGCAATTGTTTTTACAAAATGTAGGCATTGGTCCCAGCCATTAAGCAACCATAAATACAACCTTTGGCCATTATGTGGAATATGGTTATAATGCAGTGGGTTTCAAATCAAGCTGTCTTCAATCAGGGGTCACCTATATTTCAGCAGTAGACTTGGAATTTTTTTTTTTTTAATTTTATTTATTTATTTATTTTTGGCTGCGTTGGGTCTTCATTGCTGCGTGCAGGCTCTCTCTAGTTGCGGCGAGCAGGGGCTACTCTTCGTTGCGGTGCACGGGCTTCTCTTTGCGGTGGCTTTTCTTGTTACGGAGCACGGGCTCTAGGCACGCGGGCTTCAGTAGTTGTGGCTAATGGGCTCTAGAGCGCAGGCTCAGGCTCAGTAGTCGTGGCGCACGGGCTCAGTTGCTCCATGTGGGATCTTCCCGGACTGGGGCTCAAACCCGTGTCTCCTGCATTGGGAGGTGGATTTTTAACAAATGTGCCACCAGGGAAGCCCAACTTGGAATATTTTTGAACGTACTGTTTCATAAAAAGATTAACCATTTAGTATAACAATAGCATTTAGGTTCTTAAAGATCTCAGATTCACAGTTAGCTCAGAGCGTTTCATTGTAATGCACACAAATGTTCTAAAATTCAAATTTCAGTGTCATGGAAGCACTTCTCTGTAAATAGACATAAAAGTGCAAGTCAGAAAACAATACAGTTATATGACTTAGTGCCCGATAGAGTTAACATACATCCCAATTACATCTGTATGTAATAGGAAGCTTTGATTTATTATTACTATTGCTTTTATTAGTAAAAGCAACAATTTCTTGAGATCCTATTGCACAATAGGCATTGGGGTAGGTGTTTTACATATTCATTATCTTGTTTCCACTCTGACAGTTTTGCTGATAAAGAAATCAAGGTTTAGAATCTTTCTCACCATCATATGAGCAGTAAATAGTAGAACAGGGATACAAAGGCCAGTCAGGTTCACCACAGAGCCTTGGCCGTGAACTGCTGTGCCACAGTATTCCTCTTCCATACTCTGGCCAATTTCCCGTAAAATTGGAGAGTCATTAATATGAATAATTGCTCCTGATTTGTATCCATGAGAATAGTTTTTGTTGTCTAGATTGAGGTTCAGGATCCCTCAGTTGTATTTGCAATATTTCCAAATGAAAATAACAAGTTAGGTTTTTGTTCCCTTTTCTAAATGTTAAATTCTTTACATATCTTGAAAATAGTGTTTCTGAGACCTTTCTGTTTTACAAAATAAGACAGGATTTTATAACTCCAAGGTGAAATAAAGGGCAAGGACTGCATTTTATTTTATAGCCTTAGAATCTGTTCTCAGTGCTTAAGACGATGCTACCTGTCATGACATTGGCCTTCAGTTACTGTTTGTGAAATCATTGTCTTCTGTGGTTATTTTATGTTCATTTCTCTGTCTATTTCAATCAGTTGAGAATCTGTTTTGTCAAATTTTGTTAAACCGTGGGATAGATTTGTTTATTCGCAACTAGAAATAATTAATAGAGATAGCATTAGTTTTACATGTTAGCGGGAACTTCCATTTTAAAAATAAAAATGCCTCAAGTGTAAGATATAATTTGGGGGGCTTCCCTGTGGTGCAAAAATAAAATAAATTTAAAAAAAAATGATATACTTTGGTTTTTACATTAACAATTCAAAAAATGCATCCTATATTATTGCTTTTTTAATTTGCTAATTATCTGAAAAGTAAAGTGGAGTTCTATTTAATGCTATTGGAGACTTAGTCTCCGTACAAACCTTACGCAAAAGCTTATTTGCTGCTGCTTTGCTAGAAATCTCACAGACACCTAGATTTTCACCCAGTGCAGTTTGAAGACCATTGACTGAGTGGGGAGGAGGGCCTGCAAGATCACTGGATTAATTGCTTTTTGAAATTTTTCAAATATACAAAAAAGTTGAAAAATTTTACAGTGAACACCCATATACCTACCACCTAAATTCTACAGTGAACATTTTACTAAATTTGCTTTATTACCTACCTATTCATCTCTGACCTTCTATCAATCCATTGCTATCTTTTATACATTTCATAGTGAGTTGCCCAGTACCCATCATTTTAACAACTACATGGTATTCCATTGTCCAGATGGACTATAATTTATTTAACCAGTCATCGACTGTTGGACCTTTGGGATTGTGGTAGGCGTAATGACTCTTAGGAATTGTGGTAGAGAAAAGTGTCCATGTCCTAATCCCCAGAACCCGTGAATATGTTAAGTTACACAGCAAAAGGGACTTTGCAGATGTGAGTAAGTTTATGAACCTTAAGATAGGGAGATTAGTTTCACTTATTCAGGTGGACCCAATCGAAACACGGAAACCCTTAAAAGCAGAGAACTTTCTCCAGAAGACAAATGCCAAAAGGGGAAGTCAGAGAGATTCAAAGCTGAGAAGGATTTGACACACCGTTGCTGGTTTGAGACAGAGGGGGCAATGTGATGCAGGCAACATAAGTTACTAACAGAGATTCCCAGCTGACAGCCAGCAAGAAAATAGGAAACTCAGCTCTGCAGCCATGAGGAACTGAGTTCTGCCAACAACCTGAATGAACTTGGAAGGGGATTCTCCTTCAGAGCCTCCAGATAAGTGCCTCGCCCCTCTGACAGCTTGATTTTGGTCTCCTGAGACCAGGGCAGAGGAACCAACCAAACCTACCTGAATGTCTGCAGAGCTATGAGATAATAAATTTGTGTTGTTTTACACTGCTAAATTTGTGATAATTTGTTATGGCAACAATAGAAAACTAATTCAGGGATGATGAGAATTTTTTTCTCTCATACAATAAACATCCACAGAGCTGAATCCTTGAGCACAGTCTTACTTATTTCCTTAGGATAAATTTCTAACATTAGAATTGCAGGGACCATAGGGTCATCGAATTTAATCCAATTTTTGACCTTGTAAGAAACATCCTTGTGAAAAAAACATTTAATTGGCACTGACAGAAAAAAAAAAATAAAGAATTGCAGGGACCAAAAAAAAAAGTCTTATTTTTTTAAGACTTTTAGTACATATTTATAAATTGATCCTTGGAAAAGTTGTTTCAGATTACACTTCCATCAGTACTCTGTTGAGAATGCCCATTTCCTGTCTTCTTGACAATATTGGGAATTACATTTATTTGTTATTTTTAATCATTGTGATAGGTGTAAACAAAAGATACAGCGTTATAATTTTATTGCGCATTTTTTAACTACTAGAAAGTTGAACATATTTTAATGATTTTATCTTTTGTGAATTATGTGTTTGTGTCCATTGTGCATTTTTCAATTGAAGCCCTTTTTTCCTACTTTACCAAAAAACTTTTCAAATGAGAAATGATAATTAATTTTTCTCAAGTTCCTTTTAAAAATCGACTAGGGTGATCATAACTTTTTTCTTCTTTGAGTATTTACATGATTACATAAATAGATTTCCTAATATTGCGTCATTCTAGAATTTTTGAAACTATTTGGGTTGTAGAATTTTTTGGTACGATGTTGACTTTGATAAGTATATGTTTTATTCAGTGTTTTGGTGACATTGGTTTTTATTTTCATTTTTGAGCTAACTTTACCATATTTGGAATCAGTTATTGTTACTCTCCTTTAAGGAAAAAAAAAAAAGAGAAACTATCTTTTTCTTCTGATTTAAAAGGTTAACTGGCATAGTAATTGTATATTCCCTAAAGATGTAAAGGAATTACTTTTAAAACTATATAAGCACAGTCCTTTTTAACAGCATATCTCTGACACATTTTTCCCTTTTTTTTTCATGTTATTCTCTTCACATTTTTTATTTAATTATAGGTCAAGTTGAACAATTTGTATTTACGAAGATAACTTTTTTTCATTCAAATTGTCAACTTAAAAAAATATTCTATTATGAAAAAATTCAAACATATTACAGAAGTCGTTTAATGAACCCCTTTATGCCTATTATCTAGATTTGACGATTAGATTTTGTCATATGTCCTTCATCTGAACCTTTTATTTTTCCTTTGCTGAACTATTTCAAAGTACATCTTGGAATTTTACTCCTTCATATTTTGGTATGCATCCCTAAAAATAACAGCTTCTTTCATAGTCACATATCATTATCATACCTAACAAAAGTAACAATATTTCCCAGCTGTAATCTAATATACAGCATAATCCAAGTTCTCCAGTAGTCTCAAATAGGGCTATTGGCAATGTGTTAAAATCAGAATCCAAATAAAATTCACACATTTAGCTGTTATGTCTATTAAATCTCTTTTAATCTAGAGCAATTCCCTCTCCATTTTTTTTTTCCTATACCATTCTCAAGTTGCAAAAACAGACATTTGTCCTGTAGACTCTTTCATATTCTGAATATGTCCTTTTGCTTTCTTTGGTATTATTTAACTTGTTCTGTGTCCCTCATATTTACTGTACATTGAAGTTAGCTCTAAAGGCTTGAATAGATTCAGATTCATCTTTCTTGGCAAGAATACTTTCATAGGTGGTACTGTTTGCCCCATACATTAGGAGACATTGTCTTACTTTCAGTGATGCTAAGATTGATCAGTGATTTCAGGTGGGGACAGCCTGGTTTCTCCATTGTGAAGTTTCACTTCAGACTTTTCTCTAATAGTTTACAATTCATTGAATATTATTGCCAAAATTAGTTGATTAAGAATTGTAATGTTTTGATTTTTCAAAATTGTTTCTTTTTATAGTTACTAGCTGTAATTCTTCTATAAAGAAGTATATTCCTCCATCAGATGGGGCTAGGTGAAATACAGTTCATAAAGGAAAGGCTTAATTACTCCCTTTTAATCTTTAATTTTCAGAGTAAGAAGCTGGTGGTCTAGTTATAATGTTGTCCAATGAATTGGTGGGTTTTGGGGGTGAGAGGTTTCTCTCATCTTTTAAGGGATTATTACTAAAATTACAGAGGTTTTTAAAATTGAAATATGGTTAATTTACAATATTGTGTTAGTTTCAGGTGTACAGTGTAGTGATTTGGAGGGGTTTTTGCAGATTATATTTCATTATAGGTTATTATAAGGTAATTGGGTATAGTTCCCTGTGTTATACAGTCAGTCTTTGTTGCTTGTCTAACTCACGGAGTTTTACATATTGAATATGTTTACATCCACTGCATTCTTATTCTTAAAAAAAAACTTTTTAATGAAGTATTGCACACATACAGAAAAGTACATAAATCATAAGTACATAGTTAGAAGAATTTATCACAGATTGTCCCCCTTTGGCTGCTTTTAAGATACTCTGTGTTGTTGGTTTTTTTAGCAGTTTTACTTAGAGTGGTTTTGGTCAGATTTATCCTGCTAGTGTTTATATTGCTTCTTGAATTTGTTGCTTGAAGTATTTCATCAGTTATAGAAAATTCTCAGCTAGTACCTCTGAAATATTGTTTCTGTTCCTTTGTCTTTATTCTGGATGTTTTATTATCAACTATTTTCTATTTCACTGATTTTCTCTGCAGTTGTGTCTTATCTGCTATTTAACTCAACCATTAAGTTCTTAATTTCAGTTATTGTATTTTTAATGTCCAGATTTTTCATGCAGTTCTTTTATGTAGTTTCCAATTCTCTGCCAGAATTCTCAGTCTTGTCCTCAAATCTGTTAAGCACAATTATTTTGAAGTACGTGTCTGATGTTTCCCTGTGGGTCTGTTTCTACTGTCTGTTGTTTCTCTTGTCTTTTGGTTATGTGCTTCTCTTTAGACGCGCCTAGTTATTTTTATTAAGTGGGAGACATTGTATATGAAAAATTCTGGAGATAATTAGAGGCTCTGGGTAATGTTTCCTTCCTCCAGAGAAGATTTTTGCTTGTGGCAACTGTCTAGGCTAGGAATGCTAGACACCCAGATTGGCTTAATCCTATCTGATTAAGATGCTTCAAAGCTGGATTTGAGTCTCTGTGAGGGGTGATCTTTTTCTTTTTACTCTGACAATTCATGTGTAGCTCTTGGACTTTCAGATGAAAGCCTGAGGGAATTTACCTGGGTCCCTCGTCTTTGACAGACCCTGAATTCCAGTCTTTGTCCTTCCCTCCCTCAAGTCCTATGACCCTATCGAACTTTACACTAAGCTTCTTAGCTACTCAGCTACTCAGGCTCTCAGCTATACTTCAGCATACACCTTTACGGGAAAAGTGGTTCTAAATGCCAGATTCATCATCTGGGCTTTCCTTTTTTCCTAAATCTTGCACTAATAATTTCTTACTGCCTTGATAGCTTTCTGAGGCCATTAAATGTGTATGGTGACTTTCTGAGGACATTAAACGGTGTGTATGGATTTGTACATGCACACACATATCCAGCTTTTATAGCTGTTCTCGGGTGAGAGAGTCAGTCTAAAACATCTATTCCACCTGCCAGAAATCTCATATTTGAAGCTCAGCTCTTTGAAGTTTTATCTTTGGTTACTTGTTATCACATCATGTTGACTTCTGGGTCCCTTTAACACAGTCCACTAGTCATTAAAATCTTCCTTGATTTCCAGCACAAGATGTCCCAGCTAATATTCTGTACTTTCTGCCACAGACCTGGTATCAGTCACCTTTTCAAGAAGACTTGGGTTGGGTGGGGGTTTTTTTCATTTGGGTTTGTTTGGGTTTTTTTGGTGGTGAATGGTGTTTGGAGAATATAATCTGACAGTTGATGTTCCCATTGCTACTTGGTTGTCATTACTACTAGACCTTTTCAGTGGACTATTAATGAAGATATATACAGTTTTCCAAAGAAAAAGTCGTTTGTTTATGATTTTAAATTCACATTTAACATTATGAACTTTTAGCTTTATTTCTTCGGTTTTATGTTTGTATCTCCTCTCTTACACTGAAAACCTTGATTCTTAAAAACATTAACATAATTATTTACTTGCATTAAGTAATCTGTAGCTTCAAAATAATGCCACCAGTGTGACTGTTAACAGTGAGACTATTGAATAAAGTTTGATATTTCAGTTCTATTTGTCCTTAGAATATATTCTACTTAATATTCCACTAAGAATATACTTACATACAGTCAAACTACTATGTTCCAAAGCCACATGAAGTAATTCTTATGTCTGTATCCTTGTGTCATCATTCTGATACATCATTCAAGTTTGTTGTCAGGTTTTAGAGAATTCTTTTTAATTCTTGATTTAATTTTATTTTGGATTATATAAGGTATATGTTTCCAAAGTCAAAACTGTGTAACAAGGTGTACCTAGGAAGGTCTTGCTTTCATCCCTATTCCCTCATCTTGTTTCTTCCCTTCTTCTAAAGGTAACTATTTTTATTTGTATTATTTTTAGTTTATTCTTCCAGAGGTTTGGTTTTGTTTTGTTTTGTTTTTTGTTTTGTTCTGTTTGCATACACACACTCTCTCTCTTCCCTAAGTCCTTTGTTACTCAAGAGATAACATACTATGTGTACTGTTCTACACCTTGCTGTATAAACAGTAAGTCCCAGAGGTCACTTCATCTTAGTGTAAAGCCACCTTCATTGCTTTTCCCTACTGCATAGTATTCCGTTATATGGACATACCATAGTTTATTGATGGACATTTTGTTTTCTTTCACTGTTGCAAATGATGCCATAACGAATAGCCTTGTGCATATGCTGTTGCATAGTTGTGCAGATGTACCTTTGTAATCACTTCCTAAAGGTGGGATTTCTGAGTCAAAGTGTAAATGCCCATTTAGTTTTTCTGTGTATTGTCAAATGTTCCTCCAATGAGGTTGTACCATTTTGCATTCCCACTAACATAACATGAGAGTTCCAGTTTTCCTACAGTCTCGCTAATAGAATACATCATTAGTTTTTCTAATTTTTGCATTTTTGTCACAGATTGTCTATTTTCTTAGAGAATTGTACGAAGAATTTTAATTGAAATGTCCTCCATATCTGTAGTTACAGTCCTTTTATCTTCCCTAATGTTTTATATTTGTGTTTTTCCTCTTTTTCCTGATGAGCATTTTGTCTATCTTTTGTTTGCTTTTAAAAGGAGCAAATTTATTTATTTATTTATTTACTTATTCTCTTGTGGTTTTTTTCTATTTTCTTATTTATTCATTTAGGTTTTTATTTTTTTCTGTCCTGCTTTCTGTGGGTTTATAATGTTTACTATTTAAATTTTACTTATTTACTTACGGATGACTATGAGGCTGTGCCTTTTCTGTAAGTACGCCATTGGTTGCACCTCTGTTATTGATTAGCATTTTTCAGTTCAAGAGATTTACATTTTCATGTATTCAAAGCTGTGTGTTTTTTCTTTTAGGAACTCTGGATTTTTTTCCCCCAAATTTTGAAAAGCCTCCCTGTCTTCACTATCTCATCCCTGGGTCAAGATTATGAAAATATTTACCTGTATATTTTCTACCACCTTAAGATTTATTTTTCACCTTTCATTGTTCTAGTATTCTTTTTGTTGAGAGGAATGAATTAGAGATCTTGCCTTTACTTTTTTTCTATTTAATTATTACCCAGTTAACCCCATAACAATGATTCAATTATTTATCCCCTCTGATATGAAATTCCATATAATTTACTGAATTCCCATGTATACTTGGATATATTTCTGGATTCTTTTTCTTCCGATGTTCTTTTGAAAGGAGCAAATATATTTCTATGGTACCATTTCTAATATATTAATTAATAAAGCTTTGTGTACTATGTATCGTTCTGTTAGAAAATGTCTTCCCTTTGCTGTTTTTCAAAATTGTAGATAGTAGTTCCAAAGTTCACCCTTAACTTTCAGTCTCTGCTATCTCCTTTCTGTTTCTCATGCCCTTGGCACTCTGACTAGCAAGTAACATGCCTGAATCTCTACCTCAGTAGGTTTTCAGAATGTGCTCCCTGGACCTCTCTGGGTATTCTTCACCATCTCTTCTCCTAGAGCTACTTGAAGTTCTCCAGTGCTGTTCTTTAGCCAGAAGTGTTTTTCCTTCTCTCTTTGGGTACTTCTCAGCTGGAAGGAGCCCTAAAGGTCCTCTTTGTACTAAGGGAAGTCCTGAACTCACCTGCCTTGACCTGTGAGGCCTACTTGATCTAGTTTCACCTCTTGTTACTCCTTTCTTATATTTGACATTCTAGCCAAACTGGATGTCCCTACCATTCCATGGTCCACTTCACTATTAGGCCTTTTGTACATGCAGTTCCTTCTGCCTATCCACCTCTCCCACCAACTTGTACAGGATTCTGCCTATTAATAATAAGTAATCATAGTAACTACCAGGTAATGAGCACTTTCCATCTGCTAGGCAAGACAGCAAATGTTGTTAAGTACATTGTACTGTTTAATCACATCCTATAAAACAGGTAATATTCTAATTTTTCAGATGAGAAAGCTGAGGCTCAAAGAAATTCAGTAAATTGCCCAAGGACACACAGCTAGTAAATGCTAAAGCTGGGGTTCAAATTTAGGTCTGACTCCAGAGCTTATGTTCCTAACCACTCTGCTGTACTTCCTCTGGGAAGCCTCTTTCTCCTGCCTGCCCCCGCATCAACCCCCAAGTGTTCCCATAGCACCGAATACTTCTCAGGGTGTATCTCCTCTAGATGATAACCTGTGTAAAGGTATGGACATGTCTGGAGCACTACTCTGTCCCCAGCATTTACCAAATCATATATCTGTTTTACTTATGGACCATGTAACTTATTTTATGTGTCTCATAATTTTCTGTTCAATGCCAGTCATTGTGTATAGGACAGCAGAGTCTAAAGCAAAAAGTATTTATGACTGTAAATGGTCACACCTCTGCTGCTAGACTGCTAATAGGGAGTCAGATCATTCTAGTTAGGACTGGAGTTGGGTTTGGGTTTTGTATCTTCATTGTACCACCAACTTCAAATTTCCCCAGCAGTTGTTACCTGTGCTTAAAGAGTGGGCCTGGGTTGGTTGGTTTGTTTGTTTTTTCAGTGTTCCTTTATCATACTCTGCTTTCAGCAGTCCTTGCAGTGGAGTTAGAGAAGAGAAGAAATATTTCTATTGTCCTGGTCCAGCCTCAATCTTGAGGAGTCCTTGGGTGCATCCAGGTCTTAGAGATAGGGCTTTCTCAGCATCTCTGCTCCTCCTCCCCTTGGCAACCAAACTCTGCCTCGTATCTGTGGTGGGCCTTGAGTGGGAGTTTTCTGCCCCTTCCCCAGTGACAGCAGACCTCTGCTTGGTATTGGTATAGGTATGGGATCCTGGCCCCAACCCTAGTGTTAGAAGGTTTTTGCTTCTATCCCTCCACCAGCAAGAATGGATCTTTGCCTGTGTCTTGGGGGTGAGAGGGTTTCTTGCTTCTCTTCAGAGGCAGGTGGGTTATGTTCCTACTTCTCCCCTAGAAGCAGTGGAAATTTGCCCGTGCTCTAGGCCGAAAGGGTTTGCTGTCCCAATAGCTTAAGGCTTTTGCTTAGCATGAGAAGAATGTCTGGGAAGTAACAGAGTCTTGGTGCCTGCCCCCAGCTGCAGCTGGTCACCTTCTGCAAGCTTGAGCCAAATAGAGGGGCTCATGAGCACCCGGTGGAGTCCAGTGGAAAAGAACTTTTGGTTGAGTGCAAACTCCACTGTATCTGAGTTTCTCGCTTTCCAGACTGAAACATTAGACCACACTTAGCTTTTAAGAATTCATTAAAGTTTTAGCCGATTTCTTCTTACCCATTTCTGTGGAGACCACCTCTTCTGCCTGCACTCTGCCAAAAGCGAGGGAGTGCTTGTGTTCCTTCCTTCCTTCCTTAGAGGGACTTGTCCCTCTTGGGAATTCATTTCACTTCATTACCTTGCAGAACTATTCTCTGATGGCCTTAAGAAGACTTTTGACTTGTTAAATTATCTGGCTATTCCTCCTTGCTAGAGTAGGAGATGACATTCTTTGCAGCTTTCCACATCCTAAGCAGAAGTCAGTCTGAGTCTCTTAATGCTTCCCTGCATTGCCCAAAGAGCCCATTAGTTTTACATTTGAGGCCCAGAAAGGGACTTGTCCAGTCTATGGCAAAACTGAGACTAGAACCCATTCTAGAGCTTCTCTCTACTAACTTGTAGCTACCTCTCTTTTTCCTTTTTCCTTTTTTTAAATATCAGCGCTACAGCTTTCTTTTTATTTTTTTTAATTTTTATTGGAGTATAGTTGCCTTACAATGTTGTGTTAGTTTCTACTGTACAGCAAAGTGAATCAGCTATACATATACATATATCCCCTCATTTTTGGATTCCCTTCCCATTTATGTCACCACAGAGCACTGAGTAGAGTTCCCTATGCTATATACAGTAGGTTCTCATTAGTTATCTATTTTATACATAGTATCAATAGTGTTTATATGTCAATCCCAATCTCCCAATTCATCCCACCACCACCCCCACTTGCCCCCTTGGAATCCATACGTTTCTTCTCTACATCTGTGTCTCTACTTCTGCTTTGTAAATAGCTCTCTTATATGTGATTCTTTACTGCCCTTCTTAGCACCACCTACCCTTCTTCCCAAGAATGAACGAAAAAGGGCACCAAGCATCATTAGGTCTCTGACGTTCATGTGAAATCCCTGACATACAACTTAGAGATTATTTCCCTTCTGTGCCTTAACAATATAAAAGATAATTAACAAACACTGAAAAAAATGAGTTATAGAAGAATCAGTAGGTTCCTTGGTTTAGAGACTGATTATTTTCAAACTTAGCCTTATACATTTTTATTCTCAAAGTTTGTTGGGATTTTTTTTTCCATTCTAAACGAACAGTGACACTATTTTAGGTGCTGCGATAATCTAAAGTAAATTCTGAATTTTACTGAAGTTTGAGGTCACCCTAAGATTTTTCTACATTAATTACATTTTTGGTTAGTCTAATAAAATTTGCTTTCTAAATTCAGTATTTTCTACATTCTTTAAGGAAGCTAGGACTAGGAAGGGATTTTTTACATCTCACAAGCACTTATTTTTGCAAATAAAAAATGCAACTCAGGTTAAGTGGTTACCTAAAGTCACACAGCTAGTTACTGTTAGAATTGGAACTGGAACTGGGACTCTTGTATCTCAGAGGGTGATGGGAGGCACTCAGTACAATGTCAAAGCCATTTTTAAAAAGGCAATACATCTTCATAGAGAATTATTTTACTTAGATATTACTTTTTATAGGATCTGGAAGGACATTGGTTTTATAATAAAACACCAATGTATTTTGGTTTTTTTTTTTAAGATTTTTTTCACGTGGACCATTTTTTTTATAACATCTTTATTGGAGTATAATTGCTTTACAATGGTGTGTTAGTTTCTGCTTTATAACAAAGTGAATCAGTTATACATATACATATGTTCCCATATCTCTTCCCTCTTGTGTCTCCCTCCATCTCACCCTCCCTATCCCACCCCTCTAGGTGGTCACAAAGCACCGAGCTGATCTCCCTGTGCTATGCGGCTGCTTCCCACTAGCTATCTATTTCACATTTGGTAGTGTATATATGTCCATACCACTCTCTCACTTTGTCACAGCTTATCCTTCCCCCTCCCCATATCCTCAAGTCCATTCTCTAGTAGGTCTGTGTCTTTATTCCCGTCTTGCCCCTAGGTTCTTCATGACCTTTTTTTTTTTTTTTTCTCTTAGATTCCATATATATGTTAGCATACAGTATTTCTTTTTCTCTTTCTGACTTACTTCACTCTGTATGACAGACTCTAGGTCCATCCACCTCACTACAAATAACTCAATTTCGTTTCTTTTTATGGCTGAGTAATATTCCATTATATATATGTGCCACATCTTCTTTATCCATTCATCTGTCGATGGACACTTAGGTTGCTTCCATGTCCTGGCTATTGTAAATAGAGCTGCAATGAACATTTTGGTACATGACTCTTTGAATTATGGTTTTCTCAGGGTATATGCCCAGTAGTGGGATTGGTGGGTGGTATGGTAGTTCTATTTTTAGTTTTTTAAGGAACCTCCATACTGTTCTCCATAGTGGCTGTATCAATTTACATTCCCACCATCAGTGCAAGAGTGTTCCCTTTTCTTCACACCCTCTCCAGCATTTATTGTTTGTAGATTTTTTGATGATGGCCATTCTGACCGGTGTGAGATGATATCTCATTGTAGTTTTGATTTGCATTTCTCTAATGATTAATGATGTTGAGCATTCTTTCATGTGTTTGTTGGCAATCTGTATATCTTCTTTGGAGAAATGTCTATTTAGGTCTTCTGCCCATTTTTGGATTGGTTTGTTTGTTTTTTTGATATTGAGCTGCATGAGCTGCTTGTAAATTTTGGAGATTAATCCTTTGTCAGTTGCTTCATTTGCAAATATTTTCTCCCATTCTGAGGGTTGTTTTTTCATCTTGTTTATGGTTTCCTTTGCTGTGCAAAAGCTTTTAAGTTTCATTAGGTCCCATTTGTTTATTTTTGTTTTTATTTCCATTTCTGTAGGAGGTGGGTCAAAAAGGATCTTGCTATGATTTATGTCATAGAGTGTTCTGCCTATGTTTTCCTCTAAGAGTTTGATAGTGTCTGGCCTTACATTTAGTTCTTTAATCCATTTTGAGTTTATTTTTGTGTATGGTGTTAGGGAGTGTTCTAATTTCATACTTTTACATGTACCTGTCCAGTTTTCCCAGCATGTGGACCATTTTTAAAGTCTTTATTGAATTTGTTACAATATTGCTTCTATTTTTATGTCTTGGGTTTTTTTGGCCGCGAGGCACGTGGGATCTTAGCTCTCCAACCAGGGACTGAACCCACATGCCCTGCATTGGAAGGTGAAGTCCTAACCACTGGACCGCCAGGGAAGTCCCAACACCAATGTATTTTGGAGAATGGAAGTGAACACTATTTCTTGATGCAAAGCCTTGCATTTTTAAAAACAATATGAAAAACTCCAAGCTCGGGTGTGTGCTTCCTCTCTTCTGCCAGTGGGAGGGCCTGGGGAGGGGTAAGAAGCACTGTTAGGCACCCCACTTGCTGCCCAGTATGAGTAGCCTGCTAAGGGTAACTGCTTGTTGGGGGCTGCAGCCTACCTGGATTTCAATCAGAATGTTCCTTTTTTGTGTGTTCTCTGGCTGTTTTCCAGGTATGGAAAAACATGTGAAGTTAGCCCATGGCCCCTGGCAGCCACCATTATCTTGCCTTTCTGCCACCAGTAAGCATGTTTTAAATAACAACTTTCCCAGGGTTCTAGCTTAGGCTTGTGGGCCACATTCAGACCCTGTCCAAGGAATGGAGAAAATGACCACATCGTTTTACCCAAGTTGGTGGTGCTAGAGGACAGCCTTCTGCCCTCCCCCTTCCTCCCCTCTGCATCATCTCCTCTGGTCACAGGATTGATTCTTCAGCTGTGATTTTGCATGTAATAGAAAGCTAGTTCTCACTATCAGAAGCTCGATATTCTGGAACAAATCCAATACTGGCTGGAAATAACATGGTGGTCACAAAGCTTTTCATCATGTGTGCCAGTGAATTTTAACAACATAGAGATAACAAGACTCCATCATCGAATGATTGGCTTTGAAGGCCATTTGCGCGTTAACTTTAAAAAGAGTCTTGCTTGTGTGCTTCCTCCCCCCTCTTCCCCACTTCGGCAAAGTCCCATTAATTTTGTTGAAGGTTTTATTTTCTGCTGAAAATGCAGGAAATTTAGACAACTCTCTTGGAATCCCCCCAAAACTAATACAAACAAGATACATATGCTTCTCTTAAGGAAACTAAAAATAAATTATTTGAAACTATTTAACTGTATAAATTCCCTCTTGAAAGGAAAAGGAAGTTTATATAATGAAGCAGCCATGACTGCTGTTGACAGGGTAAGATACTCCCACAACTGCCAGCTTGTCCGTTTGACGTAAATTCACTACTTAGCACAGATCATGTTCAGTGTTCATTACCAACATGCACAAAACCATCAGAAACATCTGAAAATGGAGCCATTTTCTCAGGGCCCTTGTTTTTACATTTGAGATTTTCTACAATAAAATAAGTCTGCCTTTTTTTTTTTTTTTTTTTTTTTGAGAAGAGAGTCTGTTTGACGTGGGATCCGTTCCTGGAATGGAAGCTGTATGTACTAAAAAGAAAATACCATGAATGAAAAAGGCACAATATTCTCCACGTATTTTGCTTCTCTACCAATGAGCCATCTGATATTATCTCTGACAAAGCTAATTTTTGTTAGTTTTTTAAAACCTGTCTTTTTTAAAAAACTTATTCCATAAATTTAAGTCCATTTTTTTATACACTTCCCTAAAGGACCAGTTTTGTAAATTAATAAAAGTGTAATTTAGCAGTTATATCTAAAACTAAGAGATGCAATTCTTTGCAGTTATAGTAATTGCATTAATTTATCCACTTTGCAAAGGCAGTTATTTTTTGTTCTTTTTGTAATAATGTCTAAAATCTAAATGATTTACAGTGTTACATGTTAAAATAGATATTGTCAGAAAATTATAATCAACCACTCCCTAATTTAAACTTATTTTTAATTTCTAAATTATGTTTAATTTCTCATTTTTGTTTTATAATTGTTTTATAACATTAAAATATACAGGATGCTTCCTAGTATGGTGACAATATGACAAAATATGATATCATATAAAATGTCTTTGCTGTAGCTTCTTACATTATATTTTCAGTTGATTTGAGTAATGTCAGAGAAGCTTTATGTCCTTGTCATTTAATTTGTAAATCTGCAGCTGAAAATAATCTTTAAAAGATAGCATTAGAATTAGGACTTGTCACAGAAACAATAAAAAAGAAGTTAAGTAAAATACCTAGTAACTCCTATAAGTGTAAGAGGGTTAGTATAACCCTTAAGGAGCTTCAGTCAGATTGGTTAATGCAAAGTGAAAACTAACGTGGAGGATCTTCCCTGGTGGGCCAGTGGTAAAGAATCTGCCTTCCAATGCAGGGGACGCAGGTTTGATCCCAGGTCGGGGAACTAAGATCCCACATGCCACAGAGCAACTAAGCCCGCGCACCGCAACTGTTGAGCTCAAGTACCTCAACAAGAGAGCCTGCGTGCTGCAAACTACAGAGCCCACGCGCTCTGGAGCCCGCATGCCACGAAAACCCGCACGCCACGAAAACCCGCATGCCGCAACTAGAGAGAAGCCCGAGTGCCACAACGAAGAGACCACACTCCACAACGAAAGATCCCGCATGCCTCAACAAAGATCCCATGTGCCGCAACTAAGACCCGAAGCAGCCAAAAAATAAGGAAAATAAATAAATAAAAAAGAAATATTAAAAAAAAAAAAAAAAAGAAAACTACCGTGGAGTATGCTTATTGACGTAACGTTTCCAGTTTGTACTTCACCTGACTTGGGAATAAAATAAATGGTCAGTAGTTTGATTTGGGTTTAAATGAGCAGGTGCCTATTTGGGAATTGAGTATATTACCCTGCTTGTTGCAGCAAATTACATATTAAAACATTGAGAATTAACTATCAATATGTTTGAAAGCAGAAATTGTAAGCTATCAAGAGGTAATTCATTTTTGATGTTTAAGTTTAATATATTAGGACTTAACATAAATGGGTGTGAATACCTGTGAACATAAAATTCTTCAGAAGCTAATATTCTGACTTGTATTACTACAGTAGTCATAACGTCTCACTGGGTTGCTCTTGGATGACTTTGAGAGAGAATTCTGAAACTCAAAGTCTCTTCTTCCTCTTCTACTAATTCAAGTACCAATGTGAGATAAAAATATAATTGAGAGAGCTATAGTCAAGATTATTTTGATAGTTCCCAATATGAAGGCTAATCCCTTCCCTTTGTTCCAAAAACATAAAAGTAATAGATGAACTATAACGAGAGAACCTTTAAAACACATAGCCACACCCCAAAATGAGATAGATACTTCAGGATCAACCAGAAATAGAAAAAGCCATCAATGCAGATAGCAAGGTCTGAAGCAGTGAGGCTGCCAAGCTTCAGGCCTGGAAGGAGGCAGGAGTGGCTGGGAGCTCAACTGCTGCAGGGCAGGCGTAGCACTAAGGGGCCCAGTGAGAGGCAGCATGCTAGTGCCAGGTTCCCTGGTAGAAACTGAGAGCTGGGATAGACCACTTACTGAAAAGAGCCTGAAAAGAGGTACTAATAATGACGGTTAAGTTCTATGCCTAGGGAGGTGGGAGGACATAGAACCAGCCTCACGATGGGATCTTGAGCGCATTGTGAGGGATGTGGCTTGGTGATGGACCCTGCCCATACTGCCTTCAATGTAACTGCAGAGCAGCAGCCCTGAGATACCAACAGTGAGACCTAGTTTCAGACTGGGGGCTCTAGAAAGCTGCTGCATGACCTGTAGATTTGGGGGGATTAAGCTACATCAGATGAGCCTACACAACCAAAGATCCAAAATACATGCCAAAATCTAACTTAATACTAAGAAAGACAGCCAACATAGTCATGATCATAAGTAAGGTAAATTTATCCAAAGAGAATTAAAATTTAATAGGATAATTTTGAAAGCACTCTAAGTATTTTTAAATACCTTCAAAGATAAATGTAGGATATAATATTCATTGAGATGAGTAAATAATTATGAAATAAAAACAGGGAGAAATGAAATAAGAAGATGACTCAGAGAACTATTAGAAAGCTTAGAATGAAAACTATAGTCATTAAAATTGAAAGCTCAGTAGACAAAATAAGTTATAACCTGGGTACTATCAAAAAGGGTTAGTAAATTGGAAGGTAACGAGAAAAAATTATCCAGATTATCTTTATGGAAGAGACTAGGTTGTCAGATGAAAAGTATGATCTGAATACTGAGCAGGATACATAAAGATAAATCAACACCTAAACACATGGTTGTGAAACTCAAGAGTGTTAAAGGATGAAAAGTAAATCTTAAAAGCTATCAAAAAGATTTTCTACAGTGGAACAATAGTTAGGTTTGCAATAAACTTCTCCATGACAAAAATAGATGCCAGAATAAAGTGAACCAGTATCTTTAAAGTGCAGAAGAAAGTAACTGTAATTCTAACTATAATTCTTATTTATATATAGTTAAAATATAATGTAAGAGTGAATGCAAAATCAAGACATATTTCAACCATACAAGGACTAAAAGAGTTTATTAGCCATAGACTTCACTGAAAGCACTACTAAAGGATGTACTTCAAATAGAAGAAGAATAGATCTGTAAAGAAGTGGAATGCGGGCTTCCCTGGTGGCGCAGTGGTTGAGAATCCGCCTGCCATTGCAGGGGACACAGGTTCGATCCCTGGTCCGGGAAGATCCCACATGCCGCGGAGCAACTAAGCCCGTGTGCCACAATTACTGACCCTGTGCTCTAGAGCCAGCAAGCCACAACTACTGAGCCTGCATGACACAACTACTGAAGCCCACGTGCCTAGAGCCCGTGCTCTGCAACAAGAGAAGCCACCACAATGAGAAGCCCACTCACCGCAACGAAGACCCAACGCAGCCAAAAATAAATAAATAAAATAAATAAATTTAAAAAAAAAAGAAGTGGAATGCGAGAAAGAGTGGTATACACTGAAATTCATCTGTAAATTTATTTAACCATTGACTTTTTAAAAACCAATTTATGGGGTTTTTTAAAAGATGAAATTAAAAACCTAAGCTACTGTAACAAAACAAGGAAGAATGGGGTCAGGGGCTTGCTGTTCAAGGAGAAGTGAAAGTATGTTAACCTCCTTAGATCTTGTTCAGGAGGTAGACAGCAGTATTTTTAAAGTTGGATGTGTATGTTAAAATTTTAAGGGCTACCCCTATAAGAATAGAAATGCTATCTTTAGCCTGTAAACCAGCAGAGAGGAAAAGGAGAGGCCAGGATAACAAAAAGCTTTATTAATTCAACAGAAGCTGGAAAGGGAAGACAGGTTTGGAAGAGGTAAACTTATAAAGGATGGCAAACAAATATGGCAGGTTATACATTCCAGAGATGACGGCCACAACATCTTCTGCTTCACGTGCTCTTCTAGAACTTTGCCACTCCTCAATAAATAGTGTGTGACACCATTTGGTAGTAACACTAAATGGCGGTGACAGTAAGTGATTTCCAACATTGACTCTCCTGGAACCTTCAACCTGTGAGGAAGCTCATGCAGCCCAGAAGAGACCATGCAAAGAAGAATCAAAGGCTCTGGTCCCCACCCACAGCTGTGCCCCCAGCTCACAGCCAGCACCAGCTTGCCAGCCATATTATGATAGAGAGCTGTCATAAAAGTAGATTCTCCAATCGCCACTCAGGCAGCCCCATGTGAAGCCGTATGGAGCAGAGACAAACTGTTCCCACCAAGGCCAGCCCAAATTGTTAGCAAAACAAATGATTATTGCTATTCTAAGCTGCTAAGCTTCGAAGAGCAGGCATACCTCGGAGATAATTTCAGGTTCGGTTCTAAACCACTGCATAAAGCGAATATCACAATACAGTGTGTCACGAATTTTTTGGTTTCCCAGTGCATATAAAAGTTATGTTTACACTAAGTCTATTAGGTATGCAATAACATACTGTCTAAAAAAAAATGAGCATATCTTAATTAAAAATTACTTTATTGCTAAAAACTGCTAACCATCATCTGACAATGAAGGGTTGCCACAGACCTTCAATTTGTAAAAAAACACAGTATCTGTGAAGTGCAGTAAAATGAGGTATGCCTGTAGTTAGTTATACAGCAATAGATAACTGATATAAAGTCACAAAACAAGATGGTAGGAATAAATTCCAAAGATATCAATAATAACAATGTAAGTGAATTAAACTCAAAAGTCAGACTATTAGATTAGATTTAAAAATTTTAAAGCCTAGCAGCATAGTTGCTTTTAACCATATTTGTTTTCAGTAACACAGAAAGTTTGAAAATTAAAGATATACCTGGCAAATGCTAAACAAAATAAAGATGGTATAGCTATATATATATATTTGGGCTGCATTGGGTCTTCATTGCTGCATGCAGGCTTTCTCTAGTTGCAGCAAGCAGGAGCTACTCTTTGTTGCAGTGCACGGGCTTCTCATTGCAGTGGCTTCTCTCGTTGCAGAACACGGGCTTCAGTAGTTGCAGCACGTGGGCTCAGTAGTTGTGACACGTGGGCCCTAGAGCACATGGGCTTCAGTAGTTGTGGCGCTTGAGCTCAGTGGTTGCAGCGCATGGGCTCTAGGACCCACAGGCTTCAGTAGTTGTGGCTCTAGAGCGCAAGCTCAGTAGTTGTGGTGCACAGGCTTAGTAGGTCCGTGGCATGTGGGATCCTCCCGGACCAGGGATCGAACCCGTGTCCCCTGCATTGGCAGGCGGATTCTCAACCACTGCGCCACCAGAGAAGTCCCAGCAATATTAATATCAGTAAAACATATACTTATGAATAAAGAGAAGCAATACATAATGATAACGTTTTTAAAAAGAGGCCAATCATGATCCTACAGTCACTTTGAATACATGAATCACTCAGAGGAATTGATAAATACTTAATCACTGTGGGAAATTTTGACATAACGTTATTAAAAACTGATGACTCTTTCAGGCAGTGAATATTAAAAAAAACAATTACACTTGTTGGTGAGAAAATGAGAGCAGGAGCTTTCCTACATTGTCATTGTAAATAGGTTGTTATAGCTCCTTAAGCAATGTCTGGCAACATCTATTAACATTACAAAACACAACCTTTTCAGCCATCCCTCTCCTGGAACCTCTCCCAGAGAAACAAAAGTGCCCATATATAAGAACAGATCTACCAGGATGCTTATTGCAGCCTTGTTTATGGAAACAAGGAAACAAAATAAATTGGATGCCCATTAGTAGAAGGACTTGTTGATAAATTTTACATATTTAACATGTACTATAAACCTGTAATACATTGTTACTGTTTCGTTTCTGAAATCAGTTTTCTTTTAGAATGATTTAAAATAAAAATGTCTTTACTTCCTTGTGTAGATCTACAGTTCTGTCTAGTTTCATATTCCTCCTGTCTGAAGAAATTCCTTTAACATTTCTTATAGTGTGGGTGTGCAAGTAATACATTATCTCAACTTTTTTTAGTCTGAGAAAGTATTTATCTTACCTTCTTATTTGAAAGATATTTTTGCTAGTGATAGAATTCTTGCTTGACTCTTATTTCAACACTCTAGTGATGCTGCTCCAGTTAGATTGGCTTGCATAATTCCTCATGAGGAGTCTACCGTAATTCTTAGCTTTGTGCCTCTGTATTTAATCTGTTTTTTCCTTGGGCTGCCTTCAAGATTTTCTCTTTCTATTTGGTCTTCAGTAGTTTGAATATGATGCATCTAGTTGTGTGGTTTTTTATTGTATGGGTTGGGGGGGGGGTTGTTTAGGGAATACTTTGGAGTTATTCTGAGCTTCTTGGATCTGTTGTTTGATTCTTTTGTTATTTTAAAAAAATGCTCAGCTATTATCTCTAAAAGATTCTTTCAAGTCTACTGTTGAACTTATCTAGATATTCTTTACTGCTATTACCATTTTTTTTTTAATTCTAACATTTCCACGTGTTACTTTCTTATAGTTGTTTTTTTTTTTTGTAATTTTTTAATTTTATTTTTGGCCACATGGGGTCTTCGTTGCTGCGTGCAAGCTTTCTCTAGTTGTCGCGAGTGGGAGCTACTCTTCACTGCAGTGTGTGGGCTTCTCATTGTGGTGGCGTCTCTTGTTGTGGAGTATGGGCTCTAGGTGCATGGGCTTCAGTAGTTGCAGCAAGTGCGCTCAGTAGTTGCAGCACGTAAGCCCTAGAGCACACAGGCTTCAGTAGTTGTGGCACAGAAGCTTAGTTGCTCTGTGGCATGTGGGGTCTTCCCAGACCAGGGCTCGAACCCGTGTGCCCTGCATTGGCAGGCAGATTCTTAACCACTGCACCACCAGGGAACTTCCCTCTTATAGTTTTCAACTCTGCTAAAATTCCCCATCAATGTAAGCATATTATAGACTCATAGTAGATTTTGTATATCATAATTCTTTTAAATTCCCTATTTGATATTTTCAATATCTGTGTATCTCTGAGTCTGCTGATTACTTTGTCTCTTAGACATGGATTGTTTTTACTTGCTTTTTGTTTATCTCATAAGTTTTGATTGAATGCTGGACATTATGGTTAAAACAATACAGGTGGAGGTAAATTGTATGGAAATAAGTATACCTTTTTGTCTGCTAGACCAGGGGTGGTAAACTTTTCTGTAAGTCACCAGCTAGTATTTTTTATTTTGTAGGCCATACAGTCTTTGAAGTGAAGTGTACTTTATCAGATATTAATATAGCCATCCCTACTTTCTTTAGATTAATATTTGCATGTTATATCATTTTCCATTCTTTTACTTTCTATCTAACTTTATTTAAAGTGAGTTTTATATTTGAAGTTTCTTATAGATTGCATGTAGTTGGGTCATGTGTTTTTTATCCACTCTGTCATTCTTTGGGTTTTAATTATTATATTTATACCATATACAATTAATGTAATAATTGATATGTTAGAGCTTAAGTCTACCATTTTACTTTCTGCTTTCTGTTTGTTCCTTGTTTCTCATCTGTCTTATTTGACTGCCTTCCTGTGGATACTTGAACATTTTTTTAGAATTCCATTTTGATATATCAGTAGTATTTTTGTGTATACTATCTCCTTGTATAAATTCACTCTAGGCATTTACATACATAACTTACCACAGTCTAGTCATGTTGACATTTTACCAGTTCAAGTGAGATGTAGAAACCTTCCCCCCTTTAAATCCCTTTGCTCTCCCTGGTTTATAATGTAATTGTCTTAGGTGTTCCTTTACATCCATTGAGAACCACATCAGACAGTGTTATAATTTCTGCTTCAGCTGTCAAACATAATTTAGAAAACTCAAGAGGAGAAGGAAAGTGTTGTATTCACCTGTGTTTTTGCTTTCCATTGTTCTTTCTTTCAAGAGACATATTGATTGCTTACTTTGAGTTTTGCTCTTATAACTATTCCACATTCAGATTCCCAAAGACTATTGACTCTGAGGAAGCAGAAACAAAACAGTAGGCTCTTTATCTGTAAATATGGACGTTGAAATGACAGTGCAGAAAAATGAGGTCATATTCTGAATTAGACACTTTTCTTGGAATTGCTAAGACCCTACCACCACTTTGTACTGTGCAAGTCTAATGATTTAGGGTGATACAGTGATAAGAGTACAAATTAGGATCTATTAATCAAAGGACTGAATAAGCTCCAAATTTCCTTCTAGATTGGCAAGTCTATAATTTATTATGTGAAATTTATAATTATCACCATACTAAATTCAAAAGATTTTAAATCCTTTAGTAACTGGTAAACTTAATTCTAAAAATTCTTGACAGAAGTAATCTTGAAGAGTTCTTTTGCATGATCTTTCCAATGCTGTTTGAATTGCAAAGCAGTTGCCCTCATTCTAATTAATTCTGTGTCAAGGAGAAAAACACAGACTCTATATGGGGATTTTCTTTCTTTATCAGGCACAAGACCTAAATGTCATCGAAGAAGTGATTCGAATGATGTTAGAGATCATCAACTCCTGCCTGACAAATTCTCTTCATCACAATCCAAACTTGGTGTATGCACTTCTTTACAAACGAGATCTCTTTGAACAATTTCGAACGCATCCTTCATTTCAGGATATCATGCAAAATATTGATCTGGTAAGTGTAAATGGAGATATTTATTACGATTCTTTTTAAAATATTAAAGTAGAGAAAGTTTAACAAACCTTGATAAAAAACTGCAATAATTAGTCTCTTGAACGTTAACTCTATTTGCTGTCTATTCTGCTATAACAATTGTCACCTTCCGTATGTTTGTGTATGTATTATATACAGACATATATATACACACACACATATATATTTAGTAGAATTGAGATCATACTTTATATAGTTCTGTATTCTGCCATTTTTACTTAACATTATTAACATTTTTCTGTGATATCATCAGTTCTTTGGAAATCTCACATTTTAGTATTTGTATAACCTGTATTATGGAGGTCCTAAAATATATTAACCCTTATCCCATTATTGCTCATTTGGTTGTTTCTCATATTTTGTATTAATTTATAATTATCAGTTTGTAAATACATCGTATCTCACCTTTTTTAGTTCTCTTTTTAAAGTAGTCTTAAAACTGGAATTGTACTAGTTTTTGCTGTCAGAGAGATCAGTATTTTCAAGACTCAACCCATGTCAAATTGCTTTCCAGAAATATTGTACAATTAATGCATCTGTGTATCATCTTATAACTTCTACAAGTGATGTATGAGAGGATCTATCTCACTATACTTTTACAGCTTTATTATAATTATTTTAATATTTGTCCTTTTATATCAAAAATGGTATTTCATTATTGTTTTTAATTTTTATTTCTTTCATTATTAGTGTGATTGAACATTTTTCACAGGTCTATGAACTTTCACCTCCTGTCCTTTTTAAAAAGGTTTTTCTGCTAAACTTTCTATTGTTGTATTAGTGTTTCCCAGTTCAGTTTGGTTCCACAAAAATTTCTTGCATAGCTAATCAGATTCATAATGCACAAGAGGAAACAGAAGAGGCACCATCCCTGTCCTTGTGTTACTTACATTTAGGAAGATTTTTAATAATTAAATTATTGCACAAGTATGAATATATAATTTCCATCATAAGTAAGCACATGTACACGCCTTCCTCCAGGGTGTACACCTCATAGTGGATTCGCTGCATAACATGTATCGTACCAAACCGTTTCCCTTGGAGTGCTGCCATTTTACTCTTCAGCTGGTGGTGTATAAGATTCCTGTTGCTTCACATCCTCATGAACACTTAGTTTGGTCAGTTTTGTAATAGCATCTCATTATAGTTTTAATTTGGATTTCCTCTTTTCTGAAGCTAATTCAAGTCTTTTGCCAGTTTTTTCTACTGAGTTATTTATCTTTGTGTAGATTCTTTGTATGTTCTGGATTCTAGGCGTTTCTTGGTTATGTTTTGCAAATATCCAGTCACTAACACAAGTACAGACTTTCTGATGTAACTCTAAAACTCCTCTCAAAATAGTCAAACATCAAATTCTCAGTTCCATTCTTTTCTTGGAGCGCTGCTTCCAGCTCCAGCCAGGTTGTACGCTGGTTCTCCTGCCGAGCTGCAGCATCTTCCTGGGAATTTCCTTCACCTGTTTCCTTTGGTTGATCTTGGCTCCTGTGAATTCTTCTTTCTTGGTTTAACTGCTTCATGTTGGTGGAGCATATACTACAGTAGCTTTCTAGGGAAAGGGTGTATGTGAGGTAGGTTTTTTATTTTTTAGTTTCTCATGTCTGAAAATGTTTTTCTTCTCTTTTTACATATGACCTGTTGTCTTGGGAAGCTTTTGGGATCTCTCTATTATTGTGTCCTGAAATTTCATGGGGGTTTGCTGTGCCTTGGTCAATTGCACTTGGCGCTTGGAGGGTCCTTTGAGTCTAGAGGCTCATGTTCAGAACGTTCAAATACTCATTTTAATTATTTCTTCCCGGTTGTCTCTCTCTCTCTGTGTCCTGCTGTTTCCTCTCTATGAAACTCCTATTAGATGGCCATTTCCTTTTGAGCCCCTCCTGTCAATATCACTAAGTCTTATTTCTTGGACTGATCAGTGTCCTCATGTTAAGAGTCCTCCAGGCTCCTGCCTGGGGTCTGTAAGCCCATCTGTGAGGGTTTTAAAAGCTGAGGTAGAGAGAGGCTGGGTAAAATTGGGGGTGGGGAAGAGAGGGTGAGAGTGGCCTCTAAAGTGAAAACTCCCCATCTTCTTTCAGGATAACAGCAATGCATAAATGGAGGCATGGACTCTGATCACATTTAAGATACTTAAGAGCATCTCTATCCATTCTCATTAAGCCAGTTTACCCAAGTAGGTTAATTTTTGCTCATCCCAGTAGAGTCCTGTGTACTTGTTCGGTACTTAATTGAAATCAGCTTTGAACTATAACCAGGCTCCCCATTCCAGACTCTTAACACATAGTTCTGTAAACTGCTGAATACTCTGGAATCCACACAATTACATGAGTTTAACTACAACTATGTATACTGTTGCAGATCTGTTCATTGATTTGCTCCATATCACTGCTGTGTAATGATGGCAGGTAAACAGAAATAAAAATTAAAACTCTTTGCTGTCAGCATGAAAGGATGCTCAACATCACTAATCATTAGAGAAATGCAAATCAAAACTACAGTGAGGTATCACCTCACACCAGTCAGAATGGCCATCATCAAAAAATCTACAAACAATAAATGTTGGAGAGGGTGTGGAGAAAAGAGAACCCTCCTGCACTGTTGGTGGGAATGTAAATTGATACAGCCACTATGGAGAACAGCATGGAGGTTCCTTAAAACACTAAAAATAGAACTACCATATGACCCAGCAATCCCACTACTGGGCATATACCCAGAGAAAACCGTAATTCCAAAACAGTCATGTACCACAATGTTCATTGCAGCTCTATTTACAGTAGCAAGGTCATGGAAGCAACCTAAGTGTCCATCGACAGATGAATGAATAAAGAAGATGTGGCACATATATATAATGGAATATTACTCAGCCATAAAAAGAAACAAAATTGAGTTATTTGTAGTGAGGTGGATGGACCTAGAGTCTGTCATACAGAGTGAAGTAAGTCAGAAAGAGAAAAACAATGCCGTATGCTAACACATACATATGGAATCTAAAAAGAAAAAAAAAACGGTTCTGAAGAACCTAGGGGCAGGACAGGAGTAAAGACGCAGTTGTAGAGAATGGAGTTGAGGACATTAGAGGAGGAAGGGTAAACTGGGACGAAGTGAGAGAGAGAGTGGCATGGACATGTATACACTACCAAATGTAAAACAGATAGCTAGTGGGAAGCAGCCACATGGCACAGGGAGATCAGCTCGGTGCTTTGTGACCACCTAGAGGGGTGGGATAGGGAGGGTGGGAGGGAGATGCAAGAGAGAGAGGCTATGGGGATATGTGGGCTATGGGGATATAGGTATACGTATAGCTGATTCACTTTGTTATATAGCAGAAACTAACACAACCATGTAAAGCCATTATACTCCAATAAAGATGTTAAAAACAAAACAAAACAGAACAAAAACCTCTTTGCTGTCAGTTTAATTAGCGTTTTCATGAGCTTTCCTTAAGCCACCTCAACTATATACCTAATGGTTGCAGCTATAGCAAATTATTTTGCCACACACACTCTTGTCATTTTCCTTAACTATTATCAGTATTATTTAGATTTTGTTAACAGAACTGGGGCAGCTGGGTACTATTGTCATCTTTGCAGTTAGGATAAAGCAGAAACATCATTTCAAATGAGCATGTTTATATCTTAGAGTTAGACTTGACATTTATATTCTTTAAATTCTCACCATTATGAACCAGTACTCCCATGTAGATTTGTTGATATTTAGGATGTGTGAGAGCATCCCCAAGCTGCTTCCCAAATATTTCTTCTCTGGCCCCATGTCCTTCTTGTTTAATGGGAAAAGCGCCTCCTTTTAAAATTGATAAGTAGTGGTAACAAGATTATGAAACAAATGATTGCCCAAGGGACATCCATCAGAGCTTATTTCTACCTTTTTCTGTTGACTAGATGCTTTTTGACAACGAGGTAGTCAACTAAGATCCTGCAAGCCACGCAGTGCGGCCAAAAAAAATTAAAAAATTAAAAATAAAATAAAAAGCCATTTCTAGCCAGCCTGTTCACGAATTTGTCCAAATTCATTTCTAGTTTCTTGCTTGTACCATTTTGGGGAGTAAGAATACTGAGATTAAGATTCACTGTGCATGTGAGGAAAGGTTCAACAAAACCCTTTTCTCTTTTACATGGGAAATTGGCCTCGGGTTAAGCTGCTTTTAGCTCTGTTCCTTGGAAATCTGATGAAGGTGGAATGTCAGCCATGTTACTAGGTAACACTGCTGTAATAAAACGAGAATATGATAGAATGACATTTGAATGGTAAGTTGAGTCTGGACTGAAAGGACTATAGCTTTGGGCTTCCCTGAGTGAAAAAATTCATAGCCAGGCATGTCCTTTTCAGGGACCTAGAAGCTGAGACTATCACAAGGAGTATTGGTTTCTGTTTGGGACATGGCTTCTAAGCTAGGGTGGCTATTGGATCTGCCCATGGTAGTCTCAGTCTCTCACATTGGCGCTATCATTTGAGGGTCCAAAGACCAGCCCTGAGACTACTGTGAGTATTCCCAGAGAAAACAAAAGCCTGGGGCTGTGCTGTTGGCATGCTCTTTTTCCTGGCCTTCTGTCCTTTTAAATTAATCTTATGCCCAGTGTGGCCTATTACACTCTTTTTTTTTTTAATATTTAAAACTTTTTATCATGAAAAATTTCAAGTGTATACAAAGTAAACAGAAACCGCTATTATGTTCTTGAGCCTCTCGATGTCTAATTGGGTCTAAGCATACCACCCAGGAAAGAGCACTGAAGTGCTAAAATAATATCTTCTTATAATACTTATAAATTTATCTCTTTCACATTCCAGGGTGGAGGATATCCTGGTTTTTCCAAGGTTTATCCAGATCTTTGAATTATAGAACTATCCAATACATCCTTTTTTAGCTTTCATATTTCTAACCTGCGTCATCCTAATCATTTTAGTCTGCCCTTATGGCAAACCCCTGCCCCTTGTCTCATAACTTTTGCCTTTCTCTGGACCTCTCTGATTTCAGTTTCTTTCTTCATTCCTTCCTGTCTTTTTTCTCCTTTTACCCTTTCCTTCCTTCCTTCCTCCCTCCCTCCATTCCTCCTCCTCCCCCTTCTCTCTCACTCACTCATTCTACCTTTCTTTCTCTGGATAGTCACCTGAACTGTGCACAATATATGTCAGATAATCTATGTCTGCAGTGTATCGGAAATGTTTTCTCTTTAATTACCAATACCTCTTTTCATAATAGTGCATTTTTTTCTTTTTGTTTCTGATAAAAGACTAACCAAAGTTTCTTTTTTCCTGTGGTCATAACTGTAATAGATGATAAATGATCATGTTGTAATACATTGTTTGGATTATTTAGTTTTAAATGTTTAAACCACATCAAAAACCATTTGCTCCTTTTCTATTCATCTCATCATTAGCGTTGCTAGCTTTTATTGCATGCTTGCTAAGCATTTACATGCATGATCTCTCTTAATCTTCATTAAAAAACAAACTTGGAAGTATATTTCATTTTAATTTTCAATTACAGTTAAAGAAACCAACTTAGAAAGATTTAACTTGCTTGTGATCACATATTCAGAAAGTGATAGAGCCAGAACTCAAACCGAGGCAGTTTGATAATAAAACCCTTGTTTGTAGTCATCGTGCCTGACTACTATCCCCATTCACTAAATGTTCCTACAGTTTCTCATTGGTTTGCCTATTCACTGCCTGAAAACATCTGAAAACAAACCCGGAAATTTACTTTCTCCTTCAAGTTCACTTCTAATAATGTCAAATCAGTCTTTACTCCACCAGTGGTGCAAGTGATATTCTCTTCTTAGTAACCCGGCTGTTGACATCCTTAAAAATAACCCTGAAGGACCATATTGTTTTTTGAAAGGGCACACAAGAACCATGCAAAGGATTTAAACTACATCCATTTGAAACTTAGTCTCCTTTGGAAGAGGTGAAAATTAGAGTAAAGATGAGGAAATAGAAAGGACCTCACTTGTTTTTCTCACAGTATATCACCACATGGAAATAAAAGCAGGGTGTTAAACTGGATTTACATCCAGTGCTCACTTTCCTGTCCTTGTCAGTAATTGACCACTTACTGACACTCCAACTGTACTCGTGAAAAATGCAATCTCTGGGTAAACATTTGACTGTGTGCTGTTGTGTAGTTCTTAAAACTAGATAAATATATGCCGAAACATGTTTGAGTCCCTACTAAGTGCTGGGAATGAGGCTAAGTACCTTTACATGATATTACTGATTTATTCTTCTTAAACCAGTAAACTAGTTATAGTTATCCCACTTTACAGATAAGGAAACCAGCAGGCTGAGAGAAGCCTTCCCAGGTGATTTTAACACAGATCCCCACCTAAGAATCATTCCTCTTAGGGAATTCCCTGGCCATCCAGTGGTTAGGACTTGGCACTTTCACTGCCAGGGCCTGGGTTTGATCCCTGGTCAGGGAACTAAGATCCCACAAGCCATGCAGCAATACGAAAAAAAAAAAAATCCTCTTAAATAGTGATCACATGTTTGCATAGGGCTTTATCATTGAGGGCTATTTGCATACGCCCTATGTCATTTGACCCTTAAATTATCCTCGTGAAGGAGGCAGAGCAAGTCTTCAGAGGTGAAATGGTTGGCTCAAGGTCACTTAGCTAGTAAATCACTGAGCCTTGAATCCAGATCTTCTCATTATAAACTCCATATTTTCAACATTCACTTGGATAAACCTAAATAAGATTCCAAATGAGCAGATTTTCCAACAACTTTTTGTTGAATACTATCATCTAAAATAGTGTTGGACACACTGGAGATTCATTCAAAATCATTTTAAACTCTTTTTTACATATTTTGAAAAGAATACCATGAGAAAGATATAAATAACATCTCTACTTTTGCCTCTTTCAGCACTTTACCTTCTCCTTCCCTCCCCTAAATGCTCCTGAAATCTTGGCTTAAGCAAACCTTTGCTATTTCTTCTTTCAGGGAGTTAACCTTGAAAAGTGTTGGTAGAGGAGACTATGAATCTACTGTTATTTTTAGCTGACAGGGAGTTGAGAGTTGATGTTTTTCATTAAGACATTAAGCAATGTTGAATGTCTGAGACAGGAGTGACTAACCTTGGAGTACTTTTAACTTCTGCCGAAGGAGTTAGACATGTGCTTTCAGGTAGCCAAATTACTGTTAGCCACATGTACATAACCCTCCATTCTAACTCATAAGATGATATGATCTGGCTGAATTAAACAACAGGACAAAATAGAAATACCACACCAAACAAGAGAGGGCGTGAAAGAAATTTCATGGCTGAATATAAGTATAGGACAGAGACAGTGAACAACAATAGTTTTGTGGTATAGTAAAGGCAAGAACTATTTTTTTATCTCTTGACAGTGTAAAATTTACACTTGGTTTTCTGTATTTCCAGACCTGACCGTTCTTATTGAGCTCCAAACTAGCTCATTCAGTTGCCTATACAACAGTCCCACAAATGTTGAACAAGGTTAAATGAGAATTCATTATTTTCTTCAAAAAAAATCAAACACAAAATGAATCTGCTTTTTTTTCTGCAGTTTTCCTTAGCTCTGTAAATGACATCAATATCTACCTAGTTGCGTATGCCAAAATGCCAAAAAAGAAGAAGAAAGAGGAATAGTGAGTGCTACTTGGAATAGGGTTGGGATATTGCAAATCTAAAGACTGCAGTCAGAGAAGACCTCTCTGAGAAGGTACATTTGAGCTCAAACTTGAAGGAGGTAGACAATGAGTTGTGCAGATACCTGGGATCAGGTGGGGTAAAGATGGGAGCATGTCTTTGTCTCCCTCTGGAGCAAAAGGTAGACACTCTTACTGACCATTATAAGAGATTTGGGTTCCCTAAGCTCAGAGTTCTGTTGCTATAATATAACCCACGACATTTGCAGGGGTCATCTGTTCATCTTCAGATCACTTTGTGCAGCCCCACTTACATCAATGGACATATCATCCAGACAGAAAATCAGTAAGAAAACACTGGCCTTAAGTGGCACATTAGATCAAATAAACTTAATAGATATATATAGAATATTTCATCCAGAAGCAGCAGAATACACATTCTTTTCAAGTGCACGTTGAACATTCTCCAGGGTAGACCACATGCTAGGCCACAAAACAACTGTCAGTAAATTCAAGAAAATTGAAACCATATCAAGCATCTTTTCCAACCACAATGCTGTGAGACTTGAAATCAACTACAAGAAGAAAAAAAATGCAAAAAACACAGACACGTGGAGGCTAAACAATATGCTACTGAACAACCAAAGGGTCACTAAAGAAATCAAAGAGGAAATTTTTTTTAATCCTGGAGACAAATGAAAATGGAAACACAATGATCCAAAATCTATGGAACAGCAAAAGCAGTTCTAAGAGGGCAGTTTATAGCAATACAAGCCTACTTCAGAAAACAAGAAAAATCTCAAATAAACAACCTCGCCTTACACCTAAAGGAATTAGAGAATGAAGAACAAACAAAACTCAAAGTTAGCAGAAGGAAAGAAATCATAAAGATCAGAGCAGAAATAAATGAGATAGAGACTGAAAAAAATAGAAAAGATCAGTGAAACTGAGAGTTGATTCATTGAAAAGATAAACAAAATTGATAAACCTTTAGCCAGACTCACCAAGAAAAAAAGAGAGAGGGCCCAAATCAATAAAATCAGAAACAAAAAAGGAGAAGTTACAACTGATACCACAAAAATACAAAAGATTGTAAGAGATTACTACAAACAACTGTATGCCAATAAAATGGACAACCTAGAAGAAATGGACAAATTCCTAGAAATGCACAGTGTCTCAAAACTGAACCGGGAAGAAATAGAAAATATGAACAGACCAATTACAAGTAATGAAATTGAATCAGTCATTTTCAAGCTCTCAGCAAACAAAAATCCAGGACCAGATGGCTTCACAGGTGAATTCTACCAAACATTTAGAGAAGAATTAACACCTGTCTTTCACAAACTATTCCCAAAAATTGCAGAAGAAGGAACACTTCTGAACTCATTCTGTGAGGCAGCATCACCCTGATACCAAAACCAAAGACATCACAAAAAAAGAAAATTACGGCCAATATCACTGGTGACCATAGATGCAAAAATCCTCAATAAAATATTAGCAAACTGAATTCAACAAGACGTTAAAAGTGTCATACACCATGATCAAGTGGGATTATCCCAGGGATTCAAGGATAGTTCAATATCTGCAGTATGGAGATTCCTCAAAAAACAGAAAATAGAACTACCATATGACCCAGCAATTCCACTCCTGTGTATATGTCTGAAAAAAACAAAACCACTAATTCAAAAAGATACATGCACCCCAGTGTACACGGCAGCATTATTTATAACTGCCAAGATACGGAAGCAACCTATGCAACCTAAGCAAACTATGAAAACTTCCTCAATCTGGTACTAAGTTTAATTTTTCTGAAAATAATGAAATTAATATAAATTCCTTGGGAAAAGTTGTACATAAATTCATCAAGTAAAAATAGAAGAGTTGTTAGTTGACCCTCAGTAATGTATTAAACTAATGGTGATCACATGTAGGTTTTAACCTGCAGGCTTTCCTAAAATTTACTTTCAGTAGATTTCACTTGCTAGTCCTGACTGGTTTGGGTGAGATGACCTGTGCCACCAAACTCAGTTCTTACAAATTTTTCGCCTATATCAGGCATAAAATCAGGAATATAGACATATAACTACAAAGAAATGTTATTGATTGGATACATTGGTGGGATACTAACATTCATGGGTTTCATCCTTAACAGACTACTTTTACATGTATTATGATTGTTTCCTATGCAGTAGATGGGGCAACTTTTTCATTTTATAAACAAAGATACTGAGATACACCTAATGATAATCATAGTTACTGACATTTTGTGAGCACTTACCATGTGCCATGCATCATTCTTTGTGCTCTGCAAGTATTAACTTAATTCTAAGAACAACCCCATGAGGCAGGCATTCTATTTTTCCTCATTTATAGATCAGGAAACTCAGGCATGGAGATGTTAAATAACTTGCCTAAGTTTATAAGGAGAGCTGGGATTTAAACGCAAGCAATCTGACACCTGATAAGCGCTCCAAACCACTGCACAATTCTACATCTGGAAGAAGTTGAGCATCTTACAAGTCACATGGTTAGTAAGTATCACAGGCAGGACCCAAACTAGGCCTCTGACTTTGAGTAGTTTGTAGTGTACACTACCATGATGTCTTAAATCCATTTAATTATACGTTTGATCAGTGTCTTGTCCCCCAATTACATTGCATCTTTCTCTTTTTTTCCCTTTTATTGAATTTGCTACTTGTTTAAAAAAATATTTTATTGAATTTTTTCCCTTTTATTGAATGTGTGCAGTTGCTGTACACATTGCATCTTTCTGGCAGACACAAAGTATCATCTATTTCCTTTGTAAATTCTCTGATTATTCCTTCCACTGAATAGGTTGTCAAGGGTATCATCAGTGTCTTAAGTAAAACACAAAAACTTAAGGTACAACCAAAATTCAAAAAATATTTTCACGGAATTTACTTATTTTACACATATAAAATGTCCATTTAAAAATAAAAAGAGGGACTTCCCTGGTAGTGCAGTGGTTAAGAATCCACCTGCCAATGCAGGGGACACGGGTTCGATCCCTGGTCCGGGAAGATCCCACATGCCACGGAGCAACTAAGCCTGTGCGCCACAACTACTGAGCCTGCGCTCTAGAGCCCGCGAGCCACAACTACTGAGCCCACGTGCCACAACTACTGAAGCCCGTGTGCCTAGAGCCCGTGTTCCGCAACAGGAGAAGCCACTGCAATGAGAAGCCCGCGCACCACAACGAAGAGTAGCTCCCGCTCGCCGCAACTAGAGAAAGCCCACGTGCAGCAACAAAGACCCAATGCAACCAAAAATAAATAAATAAATAAAAAGAGACTTAATTACAATTTATGAAAGTCAGTTATAGTACCTGCTGTGTCTAAACTCTTGTGAACAAAATTTTATCCCAGAGAGCTTAAAATCTGACTTGGAAAAAACAAGACCCACAGGCACATGTTGAAAACCAACCTGTCATGGACAAAATAAGCAACTTGCAAAGGAGCTGGTGCCAGCAAACTGCCTGAGATAAAGAAATGATTTATTTGGAATCAACAGCAGTATAGCCAGGCATTGGCTGCCTTTGTTTTCGCTCATTGCCACAGTCTTGCAAGGCACACGCTTGTTAGGGTTCTGGCTCCAGCTGGGTCTCTACTTTCCAGAATAAATCCATTTCAGTGGCATTTATGTCATATCATGCACCTTCCACTAGAATGGTTAGGAGAAAAGTTATTGTGCATTTGAACAATTAATATATAGGAGAGTAATCCTGAAAGAAAATCTAGAGAAATGTTTGGAAATGACTCTTAGTTAACTTAAAATAATTTACCTGGGCTTCCCTGGTGGCGCAGTGGTTGAGAATCTGCCTGCCAATGCAGGGGACACGGGTTCGAGCCCCGGTCTAGGAAGATCCCACATGCCACGGAGCAACTGGGCCCGTGAGCCACAATTACTGAGCCTGCGCGTCTGGAGCCTGTGCTCCGCAACAAGAGAGGCCGCGACAGTGAGAGGCCCGCGCACCGCGATGAAGAGTGGTCCCCACTCGCCGCAACTGGAGATAAGCCCTCGCACAGAAACGAAGACTCAACACAGTCATAAATAAATAAATAAAAGAATGTGAATTTCAAAATAAAAAATAATAATAATAATAATAATTTACCTATAAAATAGAAAACATGTAAATGGAAATACTCAACTTTTTAAGAAACATAAATTTTTATATTTTTGCAGGCATCTCTGACTATAAACACTTGTCTGTAGTGTATAGTCTCTTGAATAAAAAGTGACTTACGGTCTTCTTGATTTATTAACATTGTGGTTTTTAAGTGATTTCCTAAAAAATGATGACAGTCTTTTAGTTTTTAATGACAAGTGTTAAGAGACAGTGTTATTTCCAAATGTTACTGTGTTAGCACCTTGCTACATAGTTCAGGCTGTGCTGTGACATGAAACAAAAAAATTACAGCATGCTGTTGATTATCCCTGGTGCTCAGAGGTAAGAGTGTTGTGGATAAATTAAATTGATAAATAATCCCCAAAACATCATTTTAGCCATTAGCTTCAAATTTCTTTCTTATTAAGACTTTTTCTGGACAACTACTATTAAGCCTCAATATTAACAGATATTAAGCTTTAGCTTTCTCTTCCTACCTTCTGATGGGTGCTGCTCTCTAAATGAAATATGAATGCAAGGTGAGGCAGCACAAGAAAGTACAGAATTCAGGAGCCTGCTTAATTCACAGAATGGATAATCAACCCTGAATATTCAGGGGTTGGCTCTGATTCAGCCATCAAACCCTTTATACAGAGGACTGATTTAGGAGAGCTAGTGAATTAAAAGCCAGGTCACTCAAAGAAATGGAACGATGATCCTTTGACTACCATGTGAGAAAGGCATCTACTGAAAATACCTCTCATACATCTACTTGTTTAAAAAAATAACACTTTACATTCCAGGTGATCACCTTCTTTAGCTCGAGGTTGCTACAAGCTGGAGCTGAGCTGTCAGTGGAACGGGTCCTGGAAATCATCAAGCAAGGGGTCGTTGCACTGCCCAAGGACAGGCTGAAGGTAAGACTGGGGGAAGAAACATACTGTTGTATCCCTTGATGTAAATATTAGTGTCTGAGTGAGCTCTATTCAGAATCATACCACTTACCCAGCACTTGCGCTGGAAAAGGCTCTCTAAACTTGCGCTGCCTACTCTACTGTATACTGACACACAGAACTGTGGTGAAGGATTCTGACAGTTTTCCAGAAGAAATAGCAAAAGGACTGTCTTCACACCACTGCATATCCTATGAGTAACCACTGTATATACTATGAGTAATTCATATATATACTATGAATAAAGGAGCACCTTATTTTTTTAACCCAGTGAAATAAATACAGTCCTGTTAAGTATCATCAAGGGTTGATGGGAAGGTGGTGGTGGTGGTGATGGCGATGATGATCACTACAGCAGTAGCTAATATTTACATAGTGTTTACTCAGTGCTTTTGGGAGGTTCTGAGTGTCTTACATATATTAACCCAATCAATCCTCACAACAGCCCTTTGATGGTAAGTAGTGTTATCATCCTAATTTTCAGATGAGGAATCTGGTGCACAGAGAGGTTAAGTAATTAACCCAAAGCCATATAATTAGAAAATTAGGAAACTAAGAGATTCATACCCAGACCATCTGGCTCCAAAGTCCATGCTCATAATCACCACGCTATTTACTGTGTGCCTGGGAGTAGCTATAGAAGAGGATCATTTCATGGAAGAGGTAGGGGAAATATTGTATTTTGAGGAGGCATTTACATTTGTGTGTTAGATATGTTCCTGAAGTGATCTCATGATGTAAAACTCATACTTCAAGACTAATTTTCCCATAGGAAAATATGTAAGGGGGATATTTGGGGGAAGATGCGTGAATGTACAGCCTTGCTGCCTATTTTTACCTTAATACTTCTTTTAATTTTTTTCCTTCATTGCCTCTCAGTTTTTTAGAGTGCTCGTTCCTAAATGAACAGCACACAGGGTGTCATAGTGAATGTTTGGCCTTCTTGATAGTGTTTTATCACAACTAGCTTCTGTTCCAAAGTTACTGTTTGGGGGGCTCTGTTTTTCAGCACTATCACTAGAACCGCCGCTTAATGAACATTGTAGGATATGAAAATATTTTCAGTGATAATAACAGAGTTTATAAAGCAGCAGCACATTAGTCATAATCACTCGCGGAAGTTCCACTGTCCGTACGCAGCCGTGCAGCTCACGCAGTGCTGAGCGAAGGAGGGGTTTCTGCTTAGCAGCTAAAATGTCACCTCCATGTGGCAAGAGCATAAAACCTGAGTACGGTTCACCAGACCCTCCAGCTTTGACTTTACTCTCTTTTCCTGACAATTCCTGAAGTGTAGAGAATTCATATTATTTCCTTTCTGACCTAAAGTAAGACATCTGAGGTCTTTCAGGTTTTTTCTCACTGTTTCAAATTTATTTGAACTCTACCATGTTAACCAGTAGGAAGTGGTGGATCGTGGTGTTTAAGCTAAGTCAAGAAAGAAGTGGAGCTATCAAGAAACCATGAGGAAAGGGTAATGCAGAGGAGTCAAGGGAAGGGGGATTTTGATGAGATCAAAGAACCAGCATAGTAGAAGAAATGGAAATTGTGATTAGAGAGCAGTATATTTAGACCAAAGATGTTCAAAAGGAGCAGATCGCCATGACAACACGATCTGGATTCGGCCATGAGTGGGGGACTGAAATGATGCAGATGTGAATGAAAGTCAGTGTGACTGAGCCAGTTAATGAACTGGAAGCCAAGGATGGGCCATGCACATGGGCATCATAGGCACCCAGGATGATAAGCCATGGGCGGAAAGAGAGACTGAGCCAGATGCTATAGAAAATGAGAGAGAGGCCTAAGAGTCAGTAGGTGGCAGCTATAAGGAGGAGAAGAAGCTGGTACCAGCCTCATATGAACAGAGCTTTGTACTTAAGGGTAGAAGGATAATAGCCAAGCAACAACAGTGAAAACAAAGAAGACACCAACTGCACCTCCAGACCCTGAAGGCTGGGGAGTGTGAAAGAACAAGCAGCTTTTACTTCCAAAGGCTCCAGGGGTTTGGGAGTCCTGAGGGGAGAACCAAGTTTCAGTTAAAGAGGTGGTGAGTAGAGAAGAGTCAGTGCAGGGACTGAGAGTGTAGGGATACATCCTAACCGTGAAATTGGGGTTTGAAAAGGCAATGTAGGGTATGGGAGGCAGGGAAGTAATAGGAGGCTGGATCGGGGGAGAGAAAGCACAAAGAGGAATGGGGACGAAAGTACAAAAGAAGATGGCAATGACCAATGATGAGGACATACGACATTAGGTTTAAGCGCGCCACAAGGTTCCATCAACACTGAGCAAGTCTTTCTCAAGCATCTGCTCTGTGACAGTGTTGCTGTAAGTGCTTGGGCACATAGTGAGCAAAGATCCCTGCCCTTTCAGGGCTCATAGTCTAGCAGGAGGAAACAGACAGTGAACAATCAGCATAACATAGTAAATAACAAAATGATCTAGGGCACTAGGATGTGATAAATGCTTTGGAAAATACAGAAAAGGTAGAGCAGCTTGAGGGGGTCTGGGAGTATCCGTGAGGATGTGGTGGGAGAAAGTTTTACAGAGAATGGTCTGGGCAAACCTTTAGCAAAAAAAAAAAAAAAAAAAAAAAAAGGCGAGAGAATTAGGCGTGCTTATTCAGAGTAGAGTCCTAAGCAGTAGGAACAGCTACTAAAAAGGTCCAAAGCCAGGAGGATGCCAAGCATGTTGAAGAAATAATGAAAAGAACAAAGCAGCTAGAGCTGTGTGAACAGGGGAGAGGAACAGGAGGTAAACAGGATGATGGGTGTGGGGAGGTGCAGTGACATGGGGAACCAGTGCAAGAGGAGAGACACGATGGGGTTTCAGTTTTAATAGGACCACTCTGGCTGATGTGTTGAGGGTAGACTATAGAGCAACAATGAAAGCAGAGAGATCAGTTAGACTATTGCTTGACTTGGACCACGGTGGAAAGGCGGAAGTGCTAACAGAATTTGTCCAAGAAATTGTCTGGTGGGCAGAGGAGTGCACTTAGGCCTTTTAGGAGATAGCTATAGTCTGCATTGATTACAGGAGCTCCAGGGAATGGTGGCTGAATGTAGGTTCTGTTGGACTGGTTAGAGAACTGGTCTGCAAGTACTGGAAGAACTGTTTATGGAAGTGGATTTGGACTTGGACTAGGGGGTCTCAAGGACAACTTTCAGATGTTGGCTAGCTGAATCTTTCATCGTTAGATGCCTGGTTCTGCTTTGCTAAATGTGCGGCTCAACAGTATATGTGAGTCAATCAGCTACTAGTTTCTAGAGGCTGTCTGTACTAGACATTTCAGAGCAAACTTTGGAGGCCACACACCATAAGACAATTTGGAAAACTTTCAGAGAATCACCAAAATTGTGAAAGAACACAGGGAGTTATTAGGGGAATTCACAGGATCCAAGCAGAAGAGACTTGTCTTCAAGTACTGGAAGAATTATTTACGAAAGCAGATTTGGACTTATTATGTGTGGTCTCAGGAATAGGACCAATGGGTAGAAGGAACTTGCATTTCAGTCCCATAGAAGGGAGAACTTTCTAAGAAAAAGAACTATAGTTGACCCTTGAACAATGTAGGGGTTCAGGGTGCAGACCCTCCACACAGTCGAAAACCCAGATATAATTTATCATCAGCCCTCTGTATCCACAGTTCCTCTGAACTCACAGATTCAACCAACCATGGATCGTGTAGTACCGTAGTATTTACTGTTGGAAAAAAATCTATGCATAAGTGGATCCACGCAGTTCAAATCCTTGTTGTTCAAGGGTCAACTGTATTTAGAGATGGAATAGGCAACTTCTGGGAAGTGGTGCGTTCACTGTCACTGGAGGTGTTAAGAGTAATAGGACGATGGCCACTTGACAGGGATGCAGATAGGTTCCATCTTGCATGAAGCTCTCATCTGCTGGTACTAGCTGGCCAGCACAGTAAATGGAGAAGGATTCTAAGGCTGAGTTCAGGTGCAGCAGGAAAAGTGCTGAGATCCATTAACAACGCCTGCCATTGGCAACAGGAGCAGAAAGCCAGGAGCACATGTACAGTTATTTGCCATTCCAATTGTAAGGACTCAAATATTGGTGGGGAAAACCAACTGTGTGACTTTTAAGAACGTTTCCATTCCTAAGAGTATAATTTTGTCTGTGTAAATACTAAAATTATCATTCTCCACAAAGCAGGAAACTGCATAAACTTTTGATAACAGTTTTTACTCTCAGAAGATGTAAGAAACAATAAAGAAATATTATTAACCTGGGGATTTTTTATGACAGAGATCACCTTTCAGTTCATAATAGCAGAGGGCATAGTCAGGTTTGTATGCCAAAAGACCATAAATTGCTAAAAGTTGTATATGGTTCATAACAAGAAAAAATGTAGTTCAAGTGGGATGGAAAACAAAATAAAAAATATTAACTATCCAATCACTGATTGTTCTGTGTAAACAAATATGAGAACTACGTTTGTACTGAAGTATCTGTTTTCAACTCTGTATCACACTCGCCTCCTTCTCCAGTCTCCTCTGCATCACAGAGATGCATCCAGAGTACATTTTCCAGAATCCTCCTGTCTGTGTAGTTCCAAATTGCAGTCAGCCAAGGAGAGGCCCACTTGCATGCGATTTGGAAAGCAGAAGAGAAGAAGCCATTATTCTCCAGAGGCAGTTCCTGCCTGGCCTGGTGCTGTAGGCGGCCAGGGTCGTCGATGTCTCCCCAGAGATACTGAGGTTTGCAGCAGCTTGCAGTGAGCTCTTGAGAACCTACTCCAGTGCTGCAGACAGTCTTCTGTCGCAGCTTCCCTGATCTTGCCTTTCTAACAGTTGCATAAGCCTCTATTTTCCTTACAAAATCCTTTATACTCGAGTTATAGAGAGGACCTTCTGTTTTCCCTACCAAACCTGTCAGAGAAATAAAACCCCTGATTGCGAACAGAAAGCAATTTAATATAGGAAATTTGAAAGTCATTGAAAGGACTAAGGAAGCCAACTTCAGCAAAAAACAGTGCTGGCTTTCAGGAAATCAGAAGTGGCAAGAATGTCGTCACCGATGGTCTGGCCTGCCTGCAGACATCCGTGTGGAGGTCTGCAGGAAGATTGCTAGAAACCACTGTCAAAACGTTTGCTGAAGCCCACAGTCTGCCCACCACTGTTACTAGAGCACCAGTGGCCTCTGTTTCTCTTCTGCCTTCTGAAATACAAGTTCCTCTCCTTGCCACAGTCTAACCCAAAGCCCTTCTGGAGAGATGCTAGGACATGTAGTTTCCAGGCTTTCAGCATGAAAGGGGAAGAAAGGTGCTTGAGTTGCCAACAACGTGGCATATGATCAAAAGAAACTAAAGAAGCAGAATGAGAAGTTCCTTGACAAGCATGGCTTTTTTTTAAAGGATACCTGCAAAAGATAGAAAGAATGGTATGTACAGAGGCCAAAAGTAATGGAGTGGCATGAACTTACACAAACATTGTCAAAGACTCGAATTGGAAGGGGCCTTTGATCCTCTGAGAGGAGAAAGCAAAGAAAATAAGAAATTGTGGGCCTTCAGCATAGGAACAGTGGACAAGATTACATGATTGATTGATTTAAGCATTCTCCCATTTTCAAATGCTAGTTTATCTCCTTTAGTGAGAATAATCTCCAACTGGAAAAGAGTATATCCTCTAAATAAAATTGAAGCCGAAGGAAGCAAGACTTGTACTCAGAAAACTATAAAACACTGATGAAAGAAATCAAAGGTGACATAAACAGATGGAGAAATATACCATGTTTTTGGATTGGAAGAATCAATATGGTGAAAATGACTCTACTACCCAAAGCAATCTACAGATTCAATGCAATCCCTATCAGACTACCAATGGCATTCTTCACAGAATTAGAACAAAAATTTTTACAATTTATATGGAAACACAAAAGACCTCGAATAGCCAAAGCAATCTTGAGAAAGAAAAACAGAACTGGAGGAATCAGGCTCCCCAACTTCAAACTATACTACAAAGCTACAGTAACCAAGACAGTATGGTACTAGCACAAAAACAGAAATATAGATCAATGGTACGGGATAGAAAGCCCAGAGATAAACCCACGCACGTATGGTCACCTAATTTATGACAAAGTAGGCAAGAACGTACAATGGAGAAAAGACAGCCTCTTCAATAAGTGGTGATGGGAAAACTGGACAGCTACATGTAAAAGAATGAAATTAGGACTTCCCTGGTGACACAGTGGTTAAGAATCGACCTGCCAATGCAGGGGACATGGGTTCGATCCCTGGTCCAGTAAGATCGCACATGCCGCAGAGCAGCTAAGCCCGTGCGCCACAACTACTGAGCCTGCGCTCTAGAGCCTGTGAGCCACAACTACTGAGCCCGCACGCCACAACTACTGAAGCCTGCACACCTAGAGCCCGTGTTCTGCAAGAAGAAAAGCCACCACAATGAGAAGCCCGTGCACCGCAACAAAGAGTAGCCCTTGCTCACCACAACTAGAGAAAGCCCGTATGCAGCAACGAAGACCCAACGCAGCCATACATACATACATATATACATAAATAAATAAATAAAGTTATTTACTTATTTTTTAAAAAAAGAATGAAATTAGAACACTACCTCATGCCATACATAAAAATAAACTCAAAATGGATTAAAGACCTAAATGTAAGACCAGACACTATAAAACTCTTAGAGGAAAACATAGGAAAAACACTCTCTGACATAAAATACAGCAAGATCTTTTTTTGACCCACATCCTAGAGCAATGAAAATAAAAACAAAAATAATTAAATGGGACCTAATTAAGCTTAAAAGCTTCTGCACAGCAAAGGAAACCATAAACAAGACGAAAAGACAACCCTCAGAATGGGAGAAAATATTTGCAAATGAAGCAATGGGCAAAGAATTAATCTCCAAAATATACAAACAGCTCATGGAGCTCAATATCAAAAAAACAAACAACCCAATTAAAAAGTGGGCAGAAGACCTAAACAGACATTTCACCAAAGAAGACATACAGATGGCCAAGAGGCACATGAAAAGATGTTCAACATCACTAATTATTAGAGAAATGCAAATCAAAACTACAATGAGGTATCACCTCACACCAGTCAGAATGGCCATAGTCAAAAAATCTACAAGCAGTAAATGCCAGAGAGGGTGTGGAGAAAAGGGAACCCTTTTGTACTGTTGATGGGAATGTAAATTGATACAGCCACTATGGAGAACAGTGTGGAAGTTCCTTAAAAAAACTAAAAATAGAACTACCATATGACCCAGCAATCCCACTACTGTGCATATACCGTGAGAAAACCATAATTCAAAAGGACTTATGTACCCCAGTGTTCATTGCAGTACTATTTTCAATAGCCAGAACATGGAAACAACCTAAATGTCCAGCGACAGATGAATGGATAAAGAAGATGTGGTACATATATACAATGGAATATTACTCAGCCATGAAAAGGAATGAAATTGGGTCATTTGTAGAGATGTGGATGCACCTAGAGTCTGTCATACAGAGTGAAGTAAGCCAGAAAGAGAAAAACATATCATATATTGACGCATATTTGTGGAATATAGAAAAATGGTACAGATGAACCTATTTGCAGCGGGAATAGAGACGTAGACGTAGAGAACGGACATGTGGACACGGGGTGGGCGGGGAAGGAGAGGGTGGGACGAATTGGAAGATTAGGTTTGACATAAATACGCTACCATGTGTAAAATAGACAGCTAGTGGGAACCTGCCGTATGGCACACGGAGCTCAGCTCAGTGCTCTGTGATGACCCAGACGGGTAAGATGGGGTGGGGGAGAGGGAGGTCCAAGAGGGAGGGCATATAGATAACACATACAGCTGATTCACTTCATTGTACAGCAGAAACTAACACAACATTGTAAAGCGATTATACTCCAATAAAAAAAATAAAATAAAACTTAAAAAAAAAAAAAAAAAGAATGGTATAAGCGCTGCCAGCCTTTTTCATCTTAAGGCTCAGATGCACAGTTTCTCACAATGCTGGCAGATATAACCTGTGAGTAAAATTTGAGAACTCAAGCTCAACAGCAATACTAATAATGCCACAAGACACTTTTCTAAGCGCTTTATAGCACTATGAGTTGATGCTATTATCCTGATTTTCTAGACGAGGCAACTAAGGCTCAGAGAGGTTAAATTACTGCCCAGATGCAAAGCTGGGCTTCAAACCAAGGCAGTCTTTCTCCAGAGTCCATTTTGTTTACCACTGTCCTGTACAATCCCCTTCCGTGCCAGTAAGACCACACTAGGATCGTTAGGTTCCATCTGAGCATCACATTGGTAAACCAAGATGTGTGCACAAGCAGGTAAAGTTACAGTAAAGAGCCTGTAGGTCACATAAGGTGAGGAGTAGAGGATATATAACCTGGGAGAGAGAGAAAAATATAAAAACTGTGTTCAGCTACTTTAAGGATTATACTGTGAAAGAGGAATTAAGCTTCTCATTTTATGCCAAGGGCAATGGGTAGTAACTGAACAAAGACAGGTATTAGTTCCACCTAAGGAAGTGTTTTCTGACGGGTAAAGTTGTTTAGCAGTCCATATGGGGCTTCATGAAGTAGTGAAGTGTTGTATTCACGATAAAGTCTGGATGGTAAATGTAAAAAGAGCACCAGATGACAAAGGAACTCAAATCTATAACATAGGGGGAAAAGATTGAAAGAGTTCCTGTTAATAAAAAGTTACACAGGATGATCCCAAAGATTTCTTGCAATTCTTATGAGTCTAGAATTCTGTCTTCTAAAATTCCATGAAGAATTTTTGTAGAGCAGTGCTCTAGTAACGTCCTTCTACTATTTAGAGGTCAAGCCCTGTTGCTCCCTGACAAAGTCTGGAGTCCTTAGGCTGCAATTCTAGACCATTCACAGTCTAACCCCAGCCTGCTATTCCAGTCCTTTGCCTCCCTACTTCCCATTACCCCACCCCCACCCAGTGCTCCAGCCGAGCAGAACTATCTCTGTGCCTTCTTCCTTCCTGCAGTTTTGGATTTACTGACACAATTTTCTTTTCCCAATATACCATTCTCCCACCTTTGCTTTTTGCTTATTCAAATTCTAAGCATTCATTGAAGCCCTTGATCAAGTTAACAACGTTTAGGAAGCCTTTCCTTTTACTCCTCAACCTACCTGTGCCTCCCCCCTCTGAATATCCATTGCATTTTATATTTACATTTTTGGGGACTCTTCTCCTCTCCTACCTTGTATGTAGTTATTTAAATGTTTTCTCTCTCCCACTCACCTGTAACTTCCTTGAGAATAGGGGTCATGTCTTAGTCATCTGCATCCCTTTGATGTCTGGTACATAGGAGTTGCTCAGTAAATGTAATAAGTAGATGAGTGAAAAGCTCGCTTTATATATGCTAAAGAGGAAATGGGGACTTCTTAGAATTCAAGAGTTCTGGAGTAAAATTTTCTATCTCCAGACCTGCTTTTCTAATTTTTATTTTACCATCCTCTTTGCAATTTTAATTCACTTAACTGTCTCTCCCTATATGTGTCAGGCACTGTTCTAAACTCTGGATACGACAATGGGCAAAGTAGACAAAAAAACCCTGCCTCTTCATAGAGCTTGGTTTTTTGTTTTTTTGTTTCTTGTGGAGGAGATAGACAATGAGAAATAAGTAAAATATTTGCTTTTTTTGTACACTAATATTTTATTTTTATTTTTTGTTTTCTTTTTTCTTCTTTTTTTAAATTGACGTATAGTTGATGTGCAATATTATATAATTTACAGGTGTACAATATAGTGATTCACAATTTTCAAAGCATATACTCCATTTATAATTATTATAAAATATTGGCTATATTTGCTGTGTTGTACAATATATCCTTGTAGCTTATTTTATAATATTTGCTATTTTAGGTAGTAGTAAATAAGAAAAATAGAGGAGGATAGATAACATTGGGAAGCGAGCAGTTTTAGATAGGTTGTCCAGAAGAGAAGATATTTGAATCAATGCCACCTTGATGTTTTTTTTTACATTTTATTTTAAAATAATTTTAGACTTACAGAAAAGTTGCAAAAATAGCAGAGACAGTTCATGTAAACCCTTCATCCAGGATCCGCTGATGCTAACAACACATGTAACTGTAGTACAATTATCAAAACCGGAAAATTAACAGAAGTACAATACTCTTAACTAAATTACAGGCCTTATTTGAATTATACCAGTTTTTTTTTTTTCTCCCAGTATTCTTATTTCTGTTTCAGAATCCTTTCCAGGACCCACACTGCATTTACTTCTTGTATCTCCTTACTCTCCTCCAACCTGAGACTGCTCCTCAGGCTTTCCTTATCATTCATGACCTTGACACTGTGGTTGAGTGCTGGTCAAGTTATTTTGTAGAATGTCTCTCAACTTGGGTTTTTCTAATGTTTCCTCATGATTATATTGAAGTTATACATATTTGGCAAAAATACCACAGAAGTGGCATTGTGCCCCTCTCAGTTCATCATACCAGGAGGTACCTGGTGTCAGCCTCTCTCATTGCTGTTGATGTTATCCTTGATCACTCGGTTAATGTGGTGGCTACCAGATTTCTCCAGTGGAAAGTCACTATTTCTCCCCTTGTTATTGATTACTATCTTGGGAGTGAGACTTTGCTAATATCCTGTTTCTCCTCAAACTTTTGCCTTGATTATATCATTCATCAGTGGAGCTGCCCTACACAGTTATTACTGTGGTGTTTACCTAATGAATGATAATTTTATATTTTATTCTGTAGATTATAATTCAATATTATCATTTATTTATTTTGTTGCTCAAATTGTTCTAGCTTTGGCCAGTGGGAGCTCCTCCAGGTTGGCTCCTGTATCTTCCCCAGCCCCGGAATCAACCATTTCTTCAGTGAGCCCTGGTCCCTTTTTTTTTTATAATGGTATTTAGGAAACAAGACCTGGGCACTAGGCCCCCCCCCCTTTTTTTTTTTTTTAAACTAGCTCCTTTTTTTTTTTTTAATTTATTTTATTTATTTTTGGCTGCATTGGGTCTTCGTTGCTGCGCTCAGGCTTTCTCTCGTTGCAGCGAGTGGGGGCTACTCTTCATTGCAATGCGCGGGCTTCTCATAGCCATGGCTTCTCTTGTTGCGGAGCACGGGCTCTAGGCATGCATGCTTCAGTAGTTGTGGCACACGGGCTCCAGTAGTTGTGGCACGCAGGCTCAGTAGTTGTGGTGCACGGGCTTAGTTGCTCCACAGCATGTGGGATCTTCCCAGACCAGGGCTCGAACCTGTGTCCCCTGCATTGGCAGGCGGATTCTTAACCACTGCGCCACCAGGGAAGCCCTAGGCCACCTTCTTAGAACTTTCTGGATCCTTCCACTCGTCTGTCTTTTCCCACCTCCTTTCTCTTCTGAGGACAGTTACTGCTTCCTCACTCTGCTCTTATACCCAGGTACTCTTCTTTTGTATCGCTCCCTCCCCTATGATAAACCTTAGCTCCTCTCTTTTGGATTGTCTCTCACTAGTTTCGGCTTTAGTCCATTTTTTTCCTACTGAATTCCAGTCCCAAATTTTATTTCCTAATTCCTTTAGTGAACACTCCTGGCCCAAGAGCCACTCCATGGGCCATAGCAGATACTGAAAGTTAATTTTGTAGTTCACTATAATACTTACCTTAAAGCAAAATGAATTACAGTGTACAGGCTGTATGTTTGAATGTTACTGTGTTGTTCATTTATTATACTATGTTCGGAAAGAAAATGCCCTTTATATTTGAGACTGTAAAATATAAATGAGAAATATGACTCTTGGTTTTTCAGGATTATGGCTAAATAAATACAGAAATTAATTGATCTGTGGGAGGTCCCAGTTAACTCTAACTTAGAGCAAGATCCCATTGAAGCCAAGGTCATGGGTAAATTCTTTAGGTGGGCCAGTTAATTTTGTTCAGGAACATAGCAAGAAATTGCATTTCTGACTGCAGCTTACCATCTCACTCTGTGGTTGCAAGAGGGACAGATGATGGAGGATGGATGATTCAGTTTAAAAAAAGAGAGAGAAAGAAATCCATCCCCAGTACTAGAACAGAAACCAAAATTACATTTACTCACAGATGGTGAGTTATCCTCAGTTGGTTTAAATGATAGCACATTATTACCACAGATGTTTCTAGAAAAAAAGACTGTTTATCTTTATAATCAAGCCTTATCTCAATTATTTTAATCATCTTTTTGGATTGTTTATAATAAAACGAATCACTTAAAACCTCTAGAGTTTAATTCACAGAATTCTGCTGTATCTAAAGTTGATTGAAAATTCAAGCTGTGTGTTGAATAATATTTGTACTATACCACATTACAACACATTATAGTCTTTTGGGTGGTTCACTAATATATACTGGTAAAATAATTGTCGGGTATGTAATAATAGCTTTGTGCATGAGATTGATGTAAAAGAGGTTGTTTCAAATTGGAAATGCTTTTTAGTAAGGTCTTTATGAAAGTGTAGAATAGTGTGCGTACTTACTGATTTGTTCTTTCTTAAAATATAAATTAAACATTTAGAAATTTTAGAACGACCTTTTGGGCTGTTAAGAGAAGCACAGTGCCTCTTACTCCTGAGACATTAGCCAGCTAATGTCAGCTGAAGAAGATGAGCCAAAAGTTTTTGAAGTTTCCTTTGAGTTGCAGCACTGAAGCCAAATTTGTAGAAGACTTATTCTTCCAATTTTGGGCAAGTAAACATTAAGATCTGGAAGCCCATGACATAGTAATTGACTTTCAACCAAATAAAATATTTTTCAATCGAATGTTATTTGACATAGCCTTGTAAAATATTTGTGTAATATCCTGTGTGGGAATATATACTCTTTGGATGAATCTGTCTATACAGTTAAACAAGTTGGCTATTCAGAGTAAATAGTATTAATATCATTCTAAACATCCTCTTCTTACGGGTATTGCGTGAAGTCTGGGAAAGGCAATACCAGGTAATTAGTTTTGGGGGGACCCTCCTGCATAAACAGACACACAAAGAACAGGCTCTGAAACCCTAAGATGCTTATTTCTCCTTTCGAGTTTGGAAGGAAATAAATAAAGTTAGTGTGTCCTCCAGGAGCTCAGTTAGAAGATGCAGCTCAAAGTTCTCACTGTCTGCGTGCACAGCAGGGCCTGCCCCTGGCTCCCGTTTGGCCTGCTAGTGAGCATTTGGAACGTCATGATGATGGGTCAGAATTCACCCACATCTGTGCAGGTTCTCAGCCACCGTCACGCCACCTCGTACGTAATGATGTAAGGGTTCCTGGACCCCTCTTTTCTTCGGTTTAGTGAATTATCCATGTCATTTGAGGATTAAGAACTTTGCCATATCTAGTGTTTGAAACTCAGGTCATGCTTTTCAGGGGGAATGAGCCAGAAGATAACTTCTCTTTTAGTGTAAATAGGAAACTACGGAAAATAGGAGTTACTGGCACTAACTGAACTTCTCATTTCATTCACTTAAGACACTTGACAAATCATAGGATTCGAGTGGCTTGGTGGTTTCACGCTGAGTGATTTTTAAAGCCTTTGTTTTATATCCACCTTTTAGAATACTTTCATGGTTGTTGTTAGTTGCATAAAGAGAAATATAGAAAGTTGACTGAAATTTCAAGAGTTTTTTCATAGCCTCTTAATATTGACTCACTTAAAATCTTCCCCCATCTCCTATTAGGAGTCTTTCTCTGTTCCCAGCCCAAGTGTCTTTCGTTTCCCTGTCAGTTCTCTGTCTCCAGAGCAGAATACTGAGTGCCACTGTGGTATGCCCACCTCCCCTTGGACGGCCCCACCTCAGGGTCCCACAATAACCAATGCTCATGTCCACAGACACACTTTTCTGTGTCCTTACGTGTGCGTTTCCACCCATGGGAATACGACTAGCCAGCCTCCTCCCCTGGGGCTGGGACCTGGCAGTAGCCCTCCAAGTGTCATCTGATGTCGGCTCAAGTTTAAGAAACATAGCAGTAGATAATCCCCCAGACACACCAGCACTATCCACCCTTAAGGCCTCTGCTCGGGCTTCTCCTTCTGGCCTCGATTGCTTTCCCCCAGATCCCTGCACACCTCACTCCTGCACCTCCTTCAGGTCTTTACTCACATGAGCAAATGAAGCCTCTCTCTCAGTGAGGCCTGCCTGACCTCCTTGTTTAAATTTCAGCGCTTCCAATCCCCCTAATCCTACTCTAGGTTTTCCTTTTCTGCAGCATTTATCACCTAGCATGCTATGTAATTATTATTATTCTTTCGGATAATATAAGCACCAGGAAGGCAGGGCTCTGCATATTTTGTGCACTGATGTATCTTAGGTCATATCTGGAACATAGTGGGTTAATATTTGCTGAATGGAAGAGAGAGAGGCAGAGAGGAGGGGAGCTGTTGACCACTGAGTGATGGTCCCAGATGCTGCTTCAAGTAAACATTGTTTTTTGGAGAACAGCTCTCCAGAGACTCTTGCAAGGTCAACTTTCTTGCCAAAATATTATTAGAGAAGCTAAGTTAAGAGTGGAGGCCCTGGTCACTTTGCTGAAATAGTTACATTTTTTTAAGCTTATAATGATTGTTCCACGCTCATGCATTCTTATAGCTGCAAAACCCTGGTCTGAAGACCTCCACTTTAGTACTCCTCATCAGTAAGTTAATTACTATGTAAATTAGCCTCACTGAATTTTTAATAGTTTCTCAGGGGTTCTCTTCTTGGCTCTCACCTGCCACGATTTCATTACAGTTCAAGCAGAGTAAAATATTCTGATTTATGTTATTAGAATAAAGTTTCTCAGGTGATGTTATTTTATTCTATTTCTGAGTCTTTCTTGGAGGGTGAAGAACATGCTGGAATTATCAGGCTCATATGAAGCCTTTTTTTTCCCCTGTATTTTAAAACTCATTTTGGACTTTTTTCCCCTGGCTGTTTTCTCTCTGTCTCTTTGAAATATTGTTATCTTAATTACTTTTTACTTTTGGGTGGCGACTAGGAAGCACTAAAGCATAAAAGGGACAGCTCTGTGCTGGGCTTCTCTCCTTAAAAGGGGAGACGAGCACACTCCTGCCATTTCCTTCAAACCCCAAATGACCTCTGCAGAAGTTTGACCAGCAGAGCGGTTCTCTCTCCCGTCCTAACCCTCCTTGAGTTTCTTGTCCACTAAAGACCGAGATCAAGTCCTACTCATGAGTTACCAGTGCCTCTCATGGAACAGTAAACACAATCATAAATGGTTTCAGAAACTGCCGGAATAATGCTGGCACCTTATTTTTAGGACCATTCAATCCCATATGAGGAATATAGTATGAAATACATGATCCCAAATGCACACATGCACAAATGCACGCGCACTCACACACCCCCGCACACGTGCAGGGTGCCGTTCTAGCTTTCCAAGTCACCGATTTTATACATTGAGAAGGAAGCAAATGGGAAAGCTTAACCAAGGACAGGACAAGACAAGGACTGTAGGAAGCACAGAAGTTTTTAAATGTTGTTATTAGAATTCCTTCTGTATTGGTCTTACGTAAGTACGAATCTGCTTAACGCTGATTCTCCTTCCATCAAGGCGAGGATTCCAAAAGAATGAACACAGTCGCCTGGAGCATTGTTTTCAAATGCAGCTTTCTGGATACCACCTCAGATTCTGATTCAGTGGTCTGGTGATGAACTCAGGAATCTAGCTTTTTAAACAGTTCTCTGAGTGATCCCGATAATCTGCCAGATTGGAGAACCACTATTGTATGGCCCAGTTTTCTCTAGTTCCCTGCCCTAGATGCAAGAGGGAGGGGATATGGGGATATATGTATACGTGTAGCTGATTCACTTTGTTATAGAGCAAAAACTAACACACCATTGGAAAGCAGTTATACTCCAATAAAGATGTTAAAAAAAAAAAAAAAAAACGAAGGAAATGATGGCTAGGGTTAACAGTAGCCTTGATAGGATTGGAACTGTTTTATCTTCCTTTCCTACAAAAGACAGAGAACTTTCACTTCATGAACCTTAAAATAGAAGATTTCTTTTAAGTAGATTTTTGACATGTAACCCAAATATGAGAATTATCACAATTATTTTGTAAATTAAACAAATAGTAGCAAAAAAAGTTAAAGGCTATGGTCTTTTAAAATGTCGCATCTGCTTTTTTTTTTTTTTTTAATATTTATTTATTTATTTGGTTGTGCCGGGTCTTAGTTGCAGCTCCAGGGCTCCTTAGTTGCGGCACGTGAACTCTTAGTTGCCCCATGCGTGTGGGATCTAGTTCCCTGACCAGGGATCAAACCCAGGTCCCCTGCATTGGGAGCGTGGAGTCCTATCCACTGAGCCACCAGGGAAGTCCCAGCATCTGCTCTTTAGTCTGACTTAAGTATCCCTCTTTTGACTCAACTCCTTTTTCTTTGTTATCATCTAGTTACATTTAATGAGCACTTGCTCTGTGCCAGGCCCTCTGCTAGGTATTTTTTTTACAGGTGTTCTCATTTCGTTTTCCCAAAAACCATATGAACTGTAAGGATAATTTACATTTTGCAAGTGAGGAAACAGGCTAAAGAGCATTTAGAGATAAGAGAATGGCTTGTCCAAGATTATTTCAGTCCCTCTTATCTTTCAGCCATAAAGAAGCTATTCTTTCTTTGAAATCTTAAATTTTTGTCTCCTCCTGCCTCACAAACCCATTTGCCTATTAAATCAATTTGTTTAACCTAAAGCGTTCATAATATAACTAAGTTCTTGGTTTTGACAGTATCCGTATACAGTGTTGTAATCTTTGGAATGTTTGAACAGTTATACCCATTGCTACTTCAGGGAGTATTAGGACACTCTTAGACTTTTCTCATACATAATAATGAAACTGCACTGCACATGCAGTGGCTTCATGTCATATTTACTTTTAGGATAGCCATTCTTGATAAGCAGACTAACTCTGGTATTTGTTATAATGTCTTTCATTATTTCTGTTTAATTAAACATATGGTAGATTTGTAAGCAGTTTACAGGATATTTTCTCTTCCTTTCAATGGGTAAGAATTAGATTAAACTTAGTTTTTACTTTGTGATCTCAAAGAGTATAAAAATTTGGTCTTTATTATAAATCATTACATCTTGAATATAGTCATGAAAACTAAAACTCTTAACTGAAAAATGATAAATATCTGATTTTTCTATAGCAAAAAAATTTTTGCCCAGTTCTCCAAACCGTGGTTTCCGATGACCCAAGGACACAAGTTCACAATGCACGGTTTTCTCTTCTCTAGTTGTGGCGCGCGGGCTCCAGAGCGCGTGAGCTCTGTAGTTTGCAGCACATAGGCTCTCTTGTTCAGGCTCAGTAGTTGTGGTGCACGGGCTTAGTTGCCCCGTGACATGTGGTATCTTAGTTCCCCGACCAAGGATCGAACCCGCATCCCCTGCATTGGAAGGCAGATTCTTTACCACTGGACGACCAGGGAAGTCCCTGTCTCTGCTATTACTTTTGATAGAATTATTTCCTTTGGTATAATCAGAAATTTGTGATTCACAAACTAAAATTTCCTAAAAGAGACTCTGCTATGTAGGTTGAAAAATAGAACCATTTACCATTCTTCATCTGTCCCAATCTTGACTCTTCTATTAGGCTGACCATATGAAAGTTACTGAGATTGTTTCATTGCCTCTACAGTTACTGTTCAAGTCATTTATTGCAATCCTTACAAAGTATTTTGTAATCTGATTTATGCCAAGAAATAATGGCTCCCAGATAGTTATAGAACTGTTTATCTTTAATGGATGATAAGTGAAGACTGAATTATTTCTGATAAAAAGAGTGACTAACAAATTATGTATAATAATTTGTTCTGTGGGTTCTGCTTATTTTATTAGTATTCTCAAATCAGCTTTTCTACATAGTTTTTTTTTAAGTAAAAGAATAAGAAAACTAAATAATTGTATTGATATTTGGTTCTTATGATTTTTGAAGGGCTGTTCTTAATTGAGCATATATCCCAAAAGTTTCTGAAAACTTTTAAGGTGATATAAGGCTTTTTAAAGAAACCAAAGTCTTACTAAACACTAATATAATTCATTACACACAGCAAAATTGGTCATTTGAGGGAACAAAACTGCTTTTGTTATGATGGCTTTCATTTCTGGGGCAAGTTGGAAGAGGCAGTGATTGGCATATAACTAATCACATCGAGGTAGCTGGTAAGCATCTGCCATACAGTTAGAGTTTTTTTGTACAGGGTTTGTTGGTTTTAGAGGATTTGAGGCCATAAAACCCTAACATAGTTCTATGAAGACTGAATATGATTGATACTTAACAGTGAGTTAGAGACAGTTAATTAACTAATGTAACAATTTCTGTTTTCCTGTCAACTCAGCACACGCAGCTTCTTTACAGCAGCGCTCCCCAACCTTTTTGGCACCAGATACTGGTTTCGTGGAAGACAGTTTTTCCACGGACCGGGGGTGTTGAGGGGAACGGTTTCAGGATGACTCAAGCACATCACATTTATTGTGCACTTTATTTCTATTATTATTACTTTGTAATCTGTAATGAAATAATTATACAGCTCACCATAATGCTGACAGGAGGCGGAGCTTGGGCGGTAATGAGAGCAATGCGGAACAGCTGTAAGTACAGATGAAGCTTCACTCGCTAGCCCGCCGCTCACCTCCTGCTGTGCGGCCCGGTTCCTAACAGGCCACACAGACGGGTACCAGTCTGTGGCCCAGGGGTTGGGGACCCCTGCTTTATAGGATTCTCGCCTGGAAGCTCTGAGGGCAGTAGGAAGTACCTCGGACAGTGAACACTAATTGGTAGAAATCTAATCCATTTTGAAACTTGGAAATAATGATATGGTCTTTAACCCAAGCACAGCTTAAAATATGAATTTGGAGAAATAGTTGAGGGGATTTCCTAATCTCTGACTAATATAGTGGCGATTATTAGATTGTGAAGATCACTACCCGTATGCCACTCTTGAAGAAAACCTAATATACAAAAACCCCAACCTTTAAAAATGATAAGTTATAGACTAATTAGTTGTGTTCAGGAAGGATCTTGGCTCACCAAAAAGATTTCTCACATGATCTTTCAAATAGAACTGACTCTGTTACATTTAAATAGGAAAGAGTTTTTTTTAAAGCACTTAAAGTCAGCTTTTCTCTGGCGCTAGGTAAGTTAAACCAGACCTGTGTTTAGTATCAAATTATATTTTTGCTCAGTGAGATTGGAAGGAATATATTTTATACCCATTTTCAGAAGTATGTTGAGTCACAAGAATAGTAACTAAGTTGTTCAGAGTCATACATCATACCTAGAATGTAGCCAAGTTTCCATCTACTGATAAATCCACCACCCTCCTTTTTTTTTACTCTTTTAAATTGTGAGAAAGTGAATATCCATGTAATCACTCTTCAGAACAAGAAATGGAACATTGCCAACAGCCCAGAAGTCTCAATATATGTGCCCTGTTCCCCTATAAATATACACTGTCTTGACTTTGAAGATGATTGTCTTCTTTTTCTTTATAACTTTACCATCTGTGTGTGTATAGTGCCAAACAATATGATTTCCTGTTTTTGAACTTTTTGTAAATGGAATCTTGCAGTTTATTTTCTTTTACACCTTTCTTCTTTCACTCAATGTCGTTTATGAAAGATGTTTATGTTGTTACACAAAGTTTGTTCCTTTCCACTGATGTATTAGTATTACATTGTGTAAATAGTCCACGATTTATACATTTTACTAATGGTACACGTTTAGATTATTTCCAATTTTAAGCTACTAAAAAAAAGTTGTCATGCTATCTTTATATATAAATACGTATGTATATATTTTAATCTCATTTGATTTTAAGTTTCTTGCTGTATTTTCTATATTTATATCTCCTCCATAGTGTTTAACATAATACACTGCCTTGCACAGAATAGCTACTTATTAAATATTATTGAATGAATTTATTAATTCATTCAGCATGGTTGAAAATCGGCTTGAGAATACTTCCAGGTATCATGGACTAAGACCCTACCAGATGACACCCACTGCAGAAAACAGCTATAAAGCCTGGACAAATAATACAAAACACAGCTGCCTGTAGGTACTGGAGAGCAAATAGAAGCAAACAGACTCTGGCAGGGAGTTCATGCTCATTTAGAAGGGGGAGATAGGAAGCTATATAAGTAAGTTTCCATGTCCGTGGCCTTTAGCCCAGGACTAAGCACAGTCCTTGTGGTTTACTTTGTAGTGGCGAGGGACTCACATGGAAAAACTGTTAGTTTTGCTGAGCTGGGGAACCCCAGAAGTGAGGCTGGAAAAGCACGAGGACTGAAGAGAGTAGAGGAATCCCAGAAGGGGAAAGAACCAGAGGAGGAGCCCCCAGACTGTATCTGTCCACACCTCTGACTGATCTCTGAACCATATGTGGAAAACAGACTCAGAGCAGCTCAGCCAAAGACCAAAATTCTAAACTAAGACCAGACTTGCCACCCTGAAGATACAGAAGAGTGAACAGATGCAAGAAAACTCTGGTGAAGAGTATACTTTCACTTGGAGGATGGGAAATAGCAAACTCCACATCTCTGAGGTCTTTTAGCCTGAGGCTAATTGCAGTCCATGGCACATACAGCAGAGATGGGACACATGGGGAAAGTTGTAGCCTTTCTGGGCTGAAGAACAAAAATAAAAGCTGAGAATCTATGAACTCTGAAAATAGTGGAAGAATCCCAGAAGAGAAGGAATCAGAGAAGAGGATCCCTAAACTCTGTCTACCCACACCTCTGACTAAATTGTGAACCACCCATCTGTAGACCAAACTTTAAGCAGCCTAGATAAAGACAAAAGATCTGAACAGAGATTGGTGCTGCTACTAAAAATATAGAGTTTGCAGTTTAAGCCCAGACAAGAATCTCCACAACTTAATATTATTCAGGATGCGATCCAAAATTTCCCAGCATCCACGGAACCAAGAAAATGGAGCATGTTCTCTACATAAGAGAAAATCAATTGAGTTCAACCTCAAAACAAACCAGATGTTGGAACTAACAGACAAGGATTTAAAAGCAGTTACTATAACTCTGCTCAATGTTTTCATTGCATGAAACATGTTTTCAGTGCATGAAAATCTCAGCAGAGACATGAGAAGACTCAGCTGAGAAATAATGACAATAAAAAAGTCAGTAGTTTGCAGAGATGAGATGCTAATACCAAGCAGAATAAACACAAATAATCCCAGGTCAAGGCACATTATTGTCAAAACTGTTGAAAGCCAGCGATAAAGACCAAGAGAAAAATGTTATAGTACATACAGAGGGACAACAATCCAATTAACATCGCTTCTTGTTAGAAACTGTATAGTGTTGAAGAGAATGGAACAGCATCTTTAAAGTGCAAAAGAAAAACAATAGTCAACCCAGAATTCTGTATCCAGTGAAAAGATCATTCAAGAATGAAAACGAAACAAAACATGATCAGGTAGAAGAAAACTAAGAGAACTTGTCGCCAGCACATTTGCATTATAAAAAATGCTAAGAAAGTCCTTTGGGCTGAATGGAAATGATATCAGATGGAAACTCAGATTTTCAGAAAGAATGAATATTTACCAAAAATGACAAATATCTAGATAAATGCAAAATGTTCATATCTATTCTGTCTCTATTTCTCTTCCTTCCACCCCCCCATTTTTTGCTTAGCTTTTTTTGTCTTAATTTTTAAACCACATAAATTCCTTTTTTAAAAAAATTTTACTGGAGTATAATTGAGTATACAATGTTGTGTTAGTTTCTGCTGTACAGCAAAGTGAATCAGTTATACATATACATATATCTACTTTTTTTTAGATTCTTTTCCCATATAGGTCATTACAGGGTATTGCGTAGAGTTCCCTGTGCTATACGGTAGGTCCTTATTAGTTGTCTTAAATAAACTTATTCTTAAAACCAAAGTTATCACATTGTCTTGTAGGATTTATAATGTATGTAGATGTATCATATATACACACACATGACTGTAACATAAAGGATAAGAGAGGATGAATATGATCCTGTGTGCTGTGGTCCTGTATGACGTTCTGTATTTTACATGAAGTACTAAATTGTTATCTGTAATTTTACTGTGAAAAGTTAAGGGTTTACATTGTAAACCTAGGGTAGCCACTATTTTAAAAATATGAAAATCAACAGCTAAAAAAACAACAGAAAAATTAAAATAAAAATCTAAAAAATATTCAAATAATTACCTCTCCCCTCTCCCTAGGTAGGAAAGATGGAACAAAGGAACAAAACAGAGGATTCAAATAGAAACAAACAACAAAAAAAGATGATAGACCAACCTAAACATATCAATAATTACATTAAATGTTAATGCACTAAATACTCATTAAAAGGCGGGGATTGTCAGAATGGATAAAATAAGACCCAACTATATACTGTTTGCAAATGATGTGCTTTAAATATAAAAGCATAGATGGTTTGAAAGCAAACGATGGCAGGAAAAGGAAGTGCCATGCAAACAGTAAGCATGAGAAGGTTAAAATGGCTCTGTTAACATCAGCTATTACAAATTTCAAAACAAAACCTAAGATGAAGGAGATAGTTCAAAATGATCAAAAAGTTAGTTCAACAAAAGAAGACATAATAATTGTAAATGTATATGCACCAATGACAGAGCTTCAAAATCAGGACGCAAAAAATTGGCAGAATTAAAGGGATAAATAGACAATTCTATTATTTTGAAGATGTTAACAGCCTCCTCTCAGCAGCTGGTAGAACAACTAGACAAAAAAGAATCAGCAAAAACATAGGAGATCACTTTGACTTGATTGATATTCATAGAACACCTCACCCAACAATGGCAGAATTCATCTTTTGGAATGCACGTGGCACATATTCTGAGCCATAGAACAAATCTCAATAACTTTTAAAACATTAAAATCATTAAAGCTAAATTAGATAATTAGAAATCAATAAAATGCTAGAAAAGGCAAAATTGTCACCAAAAACAGATCAGTGGCTGCCTTGGGCCAAGGGGGATAGGGCAGGGAATCAAGTGCAAAGGGGCAGGAGGGGCTTCTCATCTCTATCTTGATGGTAGTGACAGTTACGTGGTTATATACAAACAGCAAAATTCATCAAATTAAACATTAAAATTAGTGACTTTTAATTGTATGGTGTTAATCTCAAGCAAAAAAGAAGGAAACAATCAGTTTGGTCATTTTCACCTAACAAATACCAGAGTTCAATTCAAAAATATAATTGGAAACTAGAAGAACATTGCCAAAAGGAAAAAGAAAAAAAGTACTTTCGTGAAGCACCCCTGTTGTGCAGAGTACCATATGTTTTCACCACTTGAGCAAAGAGCTAATTTATGGTTAGATCATTTAAAGAGCTCAGATTTGAAGTTCAGAGGTCTCAAGAGCATTTTTTCTCCACGTCCCTTCTCACACAGCCCAGACCCAGTCCTTGCAACAACAAAAGCTACATAATGCCATCCTCAAAAACCAAGCTTCCTTCAGTGGAACAAAAAAAAAGATTTTCCATCTAAGCATATTATCTGTCAAAAAGTTCTCAGTACCGGCAGCAGTGGTGTGCACTGTGACATCCATAGCCTGTCTGTGGCTCTCTCGGGGAGGATTCTGGGAGTAACCAGTGCAATATTCATGCAGTACCTCCAAAGGTTTTTTAAAAGCAGAATGGACAACTCACTTCTTCCCAGGTGTCTTCAGGGTATGAACACTCTGCACTTTGTATTGTTACTACATTTTTATGTAACTCTTCATACAAAAAGTAAAATGTTTCCAGAAAAATCATTTTGTGTGGCCTATAGCCTCAAAACCTAGACAACACAGCACTTGTTATTACATTGGAGTTGTGAATTACTTGAACAATTACAATAGTATGTTTTACCAAAATATATTTCAGCCATTTACTTCTGGCATAATTTCTGTCGCATGGAGAGTAAACGAAAAGTAGGAAATAATTTATAGTGCCATCTAGAAGTAGGAAGGCATGGCAGTTTTTCTTAATGTGTCTCCCAGACTCCAAAACATCATAATACTTTTCATATGGTTGTAACTATGTTCATATTTATATTTATACATACACACTTACTGTGTGTGTGTATTCACCCATCCAAATGTAGACACACAAATACAGACAGAAAGATTATTCCCCGAAATGAAAATATTTACTTACTTTGAGTAGTAAGATTAAGGGTGGGTTGGGTTGGGTTGCTTTCTTGCTTGCTTTGCTTTCTTAAAATTCCCTTTAATGTTCTGCTGCTACAGTAAGACGGTGCTCCTGCTAACACATTTCTGACATTGCTCTATCTAAATGGAGGATAAACATTACCGCAGCCTCTACAGGAAAATATGTGTTAGCAAGCTTTTAAGTGTATAGGGTTTAAACTCTTCGCATGTTATATCAGATCCTTACTCTAAACTAGCCAGAATGTTTCCCAGCAGAAAATAATAATTATGTCTTCCACTGGCAAGAGCACTTCATAAAACTTTTTTTTTTCTAGAAAACAGAGTAAACATTCTTTTGATCCCTCTGCTTCCCTACCTCAAAACTTAAACTACCATTCCTTGTTTCCAAGACTCACAGCAGTAAATGTTTTGAATTCCCAGTGTTGGGAAAATTCTGATATTTTCTAGCATTACCCACTACCCCCATCGTCAAAATGTGGATAAAGTTTCACGTCTGTAGTTTAGCTCATCATGCCCGTTGCCAGTTTCCCAAGTAAGGCTCCAGAAATGTGTGTTTTCCTCTTGATCCTGTCATTGCCTCCCTGTTCATTCTTCACCAAATCTCTCAGTACCTACATTTCCGCAGCTGTATATTGGTCCTGTTTTTCTCACTTTAAACATTTCTGAGTGACTCTGATCCATGGAGGGAAGTGTGAGGAGTAGTGGGCATGGGGGAGTATCCCCCATTCAGGCCGAGCCGAGCCAGCAAACCTCCCTCCTCAGGAGCTGCACACTCAGCTCTCAGACGGGAAGGTATTGTGGCTCATGTTGACGGAAAAGAACCTGGAAGGAAGGAAAAGCATACTGAAAAAGGGAATTTCCCTGGCTCCTCCTCAGAATAAGGACCTCAGATTCGTTCATACCCTAGGATCACGGGTCCTCATCCGTTGTCCAGCTGTAAAGGTCATGCTGTCCATCCTTCTCCAGCGAGGAGGCAGCATTGAAGCTGGGCCCCTGACCTCCTGGGCTCTGAGCTGATGCTCATCCGAAGGAAGCCCTGTCCTGCCTGCCTCCCCCAGGCTCATCGACGGCCTCTCTTATCAGGACTCCGTGCGTCACGTCAGGCCTTTTCCACAGCAGTTTCAACGTTATCGCTCTCTAAACCTTCCCCTCCCCTCTCCCGGACTCCCACGCCATCCAGCTTCTGAACTTGAGACGGTCTGGAAGCAGCCACGTCCAGAAGAAAACAGAAAAATGTTTTAGTTCTCTTGGAACTTACTATATAAGAAACTCGTGTGCTTTGCAGGATATTTACAAGAAACAGTTCTTGAGATTAATTAAAGGCTTCAGATGTGCTTTTGGCCATTAAACTCAGTCATTTGTAGCTCTGTCCACAAAGCACTGACGATTATCCTTTAAATAACTCAGTTTTCATGTTATGAACCAGACTAATTGTCTCCTACCACAGGTAATGAGCTCCATTTTTAAATTAAACCTTTCAGTTATGCTTGTTTTCTGAATTTGAAAGTACCATGCACAGTTACTATTTATGAGATAATTAAAATTTGAAGTGGTTCATAAACATAATATTTAGAAATTTGTTTTTTGCCCTTGATTTATAAACTGTAACGTGACTGATCAGAATCACAACTCAGATGGTTTTAAAATAACCTAGGAGGCTCCCTTTCCCTTCAGTCTTTCTGTTACCGAATGATTTGACCTAAACAAAGCAAACTTTACTGACTCCATGTAAGTGAATGCAGACTTCTCTCCCTACTCTGACCCTGGAGACAGCCCAACTCAATGTCACCAGGAATCTAACACTGAAGTCCAAGGAAGAATACATCTTATGGTCCTAAAACCATGAAGGAAAGAAAAAATTGGATTGAATGCTTAAGGAAGCTAAAGGGCTCGTTGGCTTTCCCTCTGTCCTTGTTTTATGAGTTATTCTTGGTGGATGAAATTAACATTCTCCATCTCTGTAAACCTGGAGCACTTCCTCATTGCCGCTGTGACGTGCATTTGTGAGGGTGAGGCTAATCAGGTCCAGGTTCCTTACTGCCAGTTCAAGCCTGCAAGCCTCTTGAAAGCTCACTAGCTTCAGATTTTGTTTTCTTTATGTTTTATAATTAAGGGCCCGAAACCATTATTTAGAACTTTTTCCCTTCTCCCGCCTTCAAGTGTTCATTTGACTATTTTATGTAGGGTAATTGTGTGTGTTTTCTAAGCAAGCCCAAATTAGAGATTGTAAATCTGTCAAGTTAACCTTTGATGAAAATTTACTTGAAGTCAACAAATTTTTAAGTATATGCTTTGACCAATTCGGAATTAATGTGAAAAATGTTTTTTAAGATTTTCTTTACGTTTTAAGCATAAATACAGCATCTATGGTTATATTTATGAGAATTGCCTTTTCGTTTACTTAAACATACAGATATTTATTTCATTTCAAGCTTAAAATGTAAATGATCTTGAGATTAATTATGCTATTTCCATTTCCGGTAAACTTGTTTCAGTACTTTGAGGTACTTTCTATGTAACTCCCCTCAGATGGACTTTCTGCATTTTACTCTTATTTATCTGAGTATTTGTTGGTTTTAGACGTTGCATTGCCCCAGTTCTGAATCTAAACTGAACGCTGAGGCTGTTTTGGTTTTGGTTGGACAAGGGGCAGTAAGTTTAAATGATGAAGACCATTGAACCTGCTGTTCTAAAATAATTCTAATAGGCCTGTGTTTGCGGTCGGTCGTGCAGGTTAAAAAGCCCAGTATAATGGAAAGGATCTCTGATGGCAGCATCGCTTCTTAAAGGGACACCACATGTTTTTGAAGACCTCTTACTGGCACTTCAGTGAGCTGTGAATGGAGTCTGGCAGCCGCCCTGTTTGCACGGGGCTGGCTCAGCAGCGATAAGCAGTAGACAGGCTGGCTCCTTCAAGGAGTCTCGCAGTAAAGTCTGAACTCCCAACAGCTCTGAAACTCACTGGCCGACTTTCCCCTGTGGACCATTCATTTATCAGGAAATGAAATTGGTTACAGGGTTTCTCACATTGCCAAACCTCACTGACGAAATCTGGTTTCTTCCAAAGTTCAGGAGGAGCCTTAACTCTTTATTGTTGTCCAGCATTTCATGTCTTGATCCGTGGGAACCCCTGTCAATACTAGGGTTTGAGGAACCGCCCCCCCAAGGAAAGGGCTGGAGCGGGGAGCAGGCCGTGGAGTGGGTCTGGGGGCTGCTCCCATAGGTATAAAAGATGACCCTTTGGGATAGGATTTTCTTTTTTCAATGTTGATACCTTCATCTTGGCAACTGACTGAAGTGTCAGTTTCAGAGAGCTGATTATTTTTTTTTTCATTTTGAAAAAAATGAAAGCTTTTAAATATGACACGAACCACCTTATTGGCAGCATAACCTTGTAACTTAGACCAGAGATCATTGTTTAAATTTTGTGAACTAGAAGAAACAAAAATAAAGAGAAGCACGTAGTTGTATGGCATAGAGAACATTTGGGTAAGCGAAGGTTAAATTATTAAAGTACGTAATCTAGTTCACATGTTTAAGGAGCGGAACTAGGCTAAATTATCTAAAATATTCTGACGTACTGAATCATTTCATTTTGTAAAACAAAATCTGACTAGCAGGGCATTCGGCTGTAGGCTCATCTGTTCAGTGCAGCCTCGACCTCCTGTGTTTGGAATTAGCAGGCCCAGAGGTAATACACAGCGGGCATGTGGCAGTTATTACGGCTGTGGAATTGGCTGCTGGCTAATTGATAGCAGTAGCAGCTAGAAACAGCCTAATTTAATTTTCAATAGTCCCTATGACAAGATGCTATAAATGAGAACCTTTGTAGTCTTACCATTATTGTCCTTTCTCTGACATTAAATATCTGATATGTAATGTATGCACCTGATAATATTTAGGATTGAATTCCTTAAACTCTGATTTTCCCCCTCTTTGGAGATACTTTTCTTTCAACTTTTAGCCCTGATTATTTTAAGCCCCCAAGGTAGTAAAGAATTACTAGCAGTGGACACTAGTTCCCTTGACTTGTGTGGCTCCTGTTTGCTAAAAATATACTTAACGTCACAAAGCCAACCCTTAGCTTGTGCAGGCTGGTGACTTTGCTCATAATCTGAACCCCAAAGAGACACACTGGTTCCATAAAGGGTAAATGAATGACTCATTCTTTCTATTCATCACTCAGAGTTAAGCTTTTGTGAACTTGAATTGCACGTAGAGCATTGTGTCCATGGTTTCCATTGTATCACAGAGTGTTACACAGACTGAAGTGGGTGGTTACTTGTAGTCAAGAGGGATCTTATTCTTCTCCATTCAGTTTCAATATGTTTGTAGCAAAAGACCATATTTGGGGCATTGAAAGCACAGTCTTTCTTTAAAAATGTGCATTAGAGGAATTTCACAAGGAAAGTATTCAAATAGTATGTCTAGTTTTTTTTTCTTGTTTCTAACAACCTCTGCCATTAAATAAATATCAGTCTTATCAAATTTGTGCATTCAGCCTTCTTCCTGTTGATACAGAGATGAGAAATAACAGCAGGTAGGCACTATAAAAGATTTGCCTTCCTCTCTGACCATCTGTATCTCTGCTCTAACCTACAGGATCTGAAAATGAAAAATCAGGGAGTATTTTAGTCCTTTGTACACGTTCTCCATATTCTGTCATAGAGCTTCTCATTGTTAACAATCCCTGTTGAAGGAGAACACTGAGCCAATATTGAGATTTTTTTCAGGTCAGGATACAGTGGGGTACAAGGAACCATGTGGGCTCTTGATCATTATATTTATTTATGTTGTTCCTGCAAATCCTTAACACCTCTGAGTCCTTGAATAAATATCTCCGACATCCAGTGGCTAACGTTCCTCTTCTTGCAAAGCTACTATTTGCAATTGGCATTTTGTAGCCTGTCATTTATTTGTTCAACTAGCATTGATTGAGCAACTCCAGCCTGCACAGCAGTCCTCTAGAGGTTGTCCCTGAAAGAGCCTTCCCGTATAGGAGGGCACGGTTTCTAAAGTAGCAGTCCAAGAAACAGCTGCTCGTAGTGAGGTGGATGGACCTAGAGTCTGTCATACAGAGTGAAGTAAGTCAGAAAGAGAAAAACAAATACCATCTGCTAACACATATATATGGAATCTAAAAAAAAAAAAAAAAATGGTTCTGATGAACCTAGGGTCAGGACAGGAATAAAGTCGCAGACGTAGAGAATGGACTTGAGGACACGGGGAGGGGGAGGGGGAAGCTGGGACGAAGTGAGAGAGTGGCATGGACATATATACACTACCAAATGTAAAATAGCTAGCTAGTGGGAAGCAGCTGCATCTCTTGGGGGAGATCAGCTCGTTGCTTTGTGACCACCTAGAGGGGTGGGATAGGGAGGGTGGGAGGGAGATGCAAGAGGGAGGAGATATGGGGATATATGTATACGTAGAGCTGATTCACTTTGTTGTACGGCAGAAACTAACACAACATTGTAAAGCAATTATACTCCAGTAAAAATGATTTTTAAAAAAAAAGCTGCTCGACTCTTCTTTCTCAAATGAGGAATCTTAAGTAAATTAGAGGATGCAAACGGCAAAGGAAAGAGACAGCTCGAACCCTGAAGGGCTTTGAGATACCTTGATCTCCCTGACTGGCAATGAGAAGTGGCTACAAACAGAATGCGGACCCCACCCCAGCACCCTGAAGCATATAAATGGAGAGGCAGGCAGGATGCTGTAGGGCTTAAGAGTGAATCACGTCTCCACAGCTGCGTAGTCGGGCAGGTTACTTAACCCTCACTGTGCATCAGTTTCTCACCTCCAGGGTAGGTCTGTCTCATAGCCTTGCTTACCTCCCGAGGTGGCTGGGGAAATTAACAGAGACAGTGAATGCAAAGTTCTTAACACAAAGTAAGCTCTCAGTAATTATTAGCCGATATCATTTTCCCATTTACCTATCAACCTTGCTCTTCTAGAACAAAACCAAGAACTAGAGCTGTAAGTTCTAAACAGTCAAATTCCGTGCACTTTATTACTAGGAAAGGGCCACAAGCCCTTTGCTCACAGCCTGATCCACGATCTTAACAAGCTTGGCCATCTGGTTCTCAAGTCTATGACAGATTAGAAGACACAACTTAAAAGAACTTACACAAGTTAGTACGTTAACAGTAGTGAAAATCAAGGGCCACTTGTCCTGGTATAACAAGGGAAGGAACAGAAAAACAACACATGTGAATCTTACTTTTCTGTATGTTATATGAACTCTTTTTTTTTTTTAAAGGATACCTTTAATTTATTTATTTATTTTTGGCTGTGTTGGGTCTTCGTTTCTGTGTGAGGGCTTTCTCTAGCTGTGGCAAGCGGGGGCCACTCTTCATCGCGGTGCACAGGCCTCTCACTGTCACGGCCTCTCTTGTTGCGGAGCACAGGCTCCAGACGCGCAGGCTCAGTAGTTGTGGCTCTGGCTCACGGGCCTAGTTGCTCCGCGGCATGTGGGATCTTCCCAGACCAGGGCTCGAACCCGTGTCCCCTGCATTAGCAGGCAGATTCTCAACCACTGCGCCACCAGGGAAGCCCTATATGAACTTTTATATACTATTCATCGGAGAAGTTGCAAGTCCATAGAGGTCATGACCCCGAGGAAAAGGTGGGGCAGTTACAGGATATCAAGTGGAGATCATCTCTGTCTTTGAGAAATGTAAGGGCTCATCTTTCACAGCAGCACATCACTGACCTAAGCCCAAAGAAGGCTCAAGTCACTAGTCTGAACTCTCAAAAGAGATAAATTCCTGAGTGATTTTATTTAACTGGCTGGTGGTTCTGATATTTTAGTTTGGAAGGAATCATACCCAGATCCTCTTAAATAGTAACTTTAAAATTCTTTTAAGTAATTAAGTGATTTAATTTATAATAATTTACAGGTTAGAGACCATTTTTTGTGATCACACCAATAGCTCTGTCAGGATTAAGTTATCTCATTTAACCCACAGATCACTCCATCTAGAAAGTTCCGTGTTATAAAGTGAAGCTGAGCCAGGTTATCTAACTCTAAAGCTCTGTTCTTTCCATAGCCAACTTATTGTACTACTATTTTGTTTCGCCCATGTTTCCTTGGTATACATGGTATTCTCAGTATAAAAAAACTAAAAACCTGGTATTACAGATGTTTTCCCTGATTCCAGTACTTTTGAAAGACACTTTAGGGACTTCCCTGGCGGTCCAGTGGTTAAAACTACAAGCAGGGGGTGCGGGTTCGATCCCTGGTCGCGGAACAAAGATCCTGCATGCCGTGCGGCACAGCCAAAAAAAAAGACACTTTAGTGGAAGTATTTATGAAAAGACCTATCAATCCATGCAGCTGTATTCACATTTACTGTTAGAGTTGGCCCTGACTGTATCTCACAAGTGTACCACTTTCCAGTCGAATAAAAAAGACGGTTTGGAATGGAATCACTCCCGGAGAAGAAATAGGAGAAGCCACTTCCTTGTTTTAAATTTCCACTCTTATCCTCGGCCTGTGAGAGCTGCACGTGATGTTTAAGTTGTAACAAAAGCAGCCAAGTGCCAGAGTTCATTTCTCTGGTTGTTTTGATTTGTCTTACACTTCTCACTACCAGCAGCCCAAGGTAACAAAAACTGTGTTCAAATGATTTAAAAAACAATGTTCTCTGGAGTTCCTTCACTTCTCAGGAACAGCATCAGACTGTGCCCTTTCTCTGTTGTAAACCGTAAGGTTTGTGGGAAAGATACACAGGAGTCAGGGGTGAGTTTTTCTCATTCTTAAGGAAGTGGACCAAAAAATATGCCTTCTCTCAGCATTTAGTTGTTAGAATGGAGAGATAAGAGATAATTTAGAAACCCTGTTTCAATCCCCTTATTTTTATGAATAGAGAAAATGAGGAGAATTGACTCATGGCCCAAGGTCACAAGGCTGCAGGGGCAGATGCAGGCCCAGAGCCAGGTTTCCTGATCCATCTGTACTACGTGACACTTCTCTGCATTCAAGGGGCGCTGGAACTCCTAACATCGGCTAAATCATCCATCAAAGCAGCCTCAAAGTTTTTGAAAATCCAGCTATTCCAGTACTAGTAATTGGCTCTGTGCTGTTCTTTATATAGAAAGATGACACCATGAGTTTGTGCTTGCTGTTGATGACATGTTTGTGTTAATTCAAATACTCTTTCCCTGACCTGTCTTCCTTATGACCAGCAAAATGTCTTTACTACAGGACCACTTTCAGAGTACTGCGTGGCCTGTGACAGTGACATCGCACATCTGTCTAGGCCTTAAGGGATCACATTCTCAGGCTAGGCATCAGGGGCTGCATGTTCTAGTACCATAAGTATTTTTTAGTACTGCATTTTGCAATTGTTTTTGAATGCACATTTGTGACTAAATGTAATGTTTTTAACTGGCAGACTTTAATTTTCTTATTATGTTATATATCTTACTTAGCTGCAAGTTTACTCTTTTAACGGGCCATTTAAGAGACAGATTCTACCCCTGTGCACCTGAATGTGGTATGGGTCATTGTTTCAGGAAAGCACTCATCCTTCCCTGTTCTGTAAACATAACTTTCCCAACCATGGCCTTTGCTCGTTTCAGTCCTGCGTTTCCCTCAAGGCCCAGCCAAGATCAGGTCTCCTCCCCAAGATTTTCACACGTCACTCTACTCCTTCCTCTACTTCTGTAGCTCTCATCATCTACACCGATTATTTGCTGTTTAGTGCATGCCACCTCTGTTAAGACTTCCCTTCTTATCTCTCTGCCTTTTTTCCCAACTCGATTGTTAACATCTAATGTCCAGGACCTGTCATCTGCCTTTTATTTCCCCAACACTCAGCCTGCAGCCCTGCATACAGTATGCACTCACCGCACGTGTCTTCACCGCAATGTGATGGGAAGGTACGAGTCTGTTCCAGGAGGCCATGTTGGCCAAGATGCAAGTGTGATGGCCACTGACAAACTCTGACAGTTTCCATTGAGGGTTTGATAAAGGGGCAGGATCAGGAATAAGAAAAGCAGTAGACGAGGGCGATGTGGTTCTTGAAGACCTTCAATAGAAGTTTGGCCTGTGTACAAATGTACACTCTGTTGAACAAATGTACACTCTGTTTCACTCCTAGGTGTACACCTGACTTGAATGCGTGCCCTTGCATGCCAGGAGACACGTATGAGAATGGCCATAGCATCATTGTTCATAATAGTCAAACCTTGGACACAACCCAGTGTCCATCAGCAGTAGAATTAATTTAAAAATTATGGTGTATTTAAACAATAGAGTACTGGATAGCAGTGCAAATGAGTGAACCACAGCAAGTCCACTGTGTATGAACCTCACGAGTATAACACTAAATGAAAGACCCCAGACACAAAAGGGTATATACTGTATAATTTCATTAATATGAAGTTAAAGTGAAGGCAGAACTCAACGATAGTGATAAGGAATGCTGGTGTAGGTGGTAAAAGTATAAGAACAAGGAAGTGATTGCCATCAAAGTCAGGAGAGTGGTAACAAGCGATCCTGTGGGAGTGTCCTGCAGATCGAGTGCTGGAAACAGGAGTGTTTGCCTTGTACTAACTTAGTTGTCAGGTATTTGTGTCTGTGGACTTTTCTGTATGTGTGTTACATTTCATAATAGAAAAGGCTAAAAAAAGTGAGAGAGTCCCCAAAGACTCCTTTATTTTTAAAATGAGTAAAGTATGGTAAGTCATAGAAATGTTAAACAAGGGGATTTCAATGAAGGTAAAAATATTTTTATCAATATGTAAGATTCTTCTCCGTTTCCATTTGCATATAGAAATCAAATTGTCTACCTCTCCTAAAATATGATCTCTGCCCCACCTGTCCCACAAAAAAAAGAGGGGGGCTAGAGGAATATATATCAAAATGTTTAACAATTGTTATATTTGGATTGTGGAGCTAATGATAATTTTTAAAATCTGTTTTACAATTTTTCTTCAGTGAATAATATATTTTATTTTACTATGAAACATGTAGTAGAAATTTTGTTAAATTTTTAATTTAAAAAAACACCCATTATTATTGCTACTGTTAAAAAAAAAAAAATGTTGGGCTTCCCTGGTGGCGCAGTGGTTGAGAATCTGCCTGCCAATGCAGGGGACATGGGTTCGAGCCCTGGTCTGGGAAGATCCCACATGCCACGGAGCAACTGGGCCCGTGAGCCACAACTACTGAGCCTGCGCGTCTGGAGCCTGTGTTCCGCAACAAGAAAGGCCACGATAGTGAGAGGCCCGCGCACCGCGATGAAGAGTGGCCCCCACTTGCCACAACTAGAGAAAGCCCTTGCACAGAAACGAAGACCCAACACAGCCATAAATAAATAAATAAATAAATAATTTTTAAAAAAATGTTTGTGAGGATGTGGAGAAATTGGAACCTTTGTGCACTGTTGGTAGGATTGTAAAATGGTGCAAGCACTATGGAAAACAGTTTGGAGTTTCCTCAAAAAATTAAAAATAGAACTATCGATGCTCCAGCAAATCCACTCCTGGGTATATAGCCCAAAGAATTGAAAGTAGGATCTCAGAGAGATATTTGCACACCCTTGTTCCTAACAGCACTATTCATGATAGCCAAAAGGTGGACAAATGGGTAAACAAAATGTGGCCTGTACTTATAATGGAATATTATTCAGCCTTTAAAAGGAGAGAAATCATGTCACATGCTACAACATGGATGAACCTTGAGGTCATTATGCTAAGTGAAATAAGCCAGTCACAAAAAGACAAATGATTCCATTTACATGCGGTAGTTAAGAGAGTCAGATTCATAGAAACAGAGAACAGTAATTGCCGAGCACTGGGGGGAGAGGAAAAGGGGAGTTGTTCACTGGTATGGAGTTTCAGTTTTGCAAGATGAAAAAATTCTTGAGATCTTTTTCACAGCAATGTGAAAATAGTTAACAGTATTGAATTGTACACTTAAAATTGGTCAACATGGTAAATTTTATGTTGTTTACCACAAAAAAAAAAAAAAAAAGAAGAGAGAGAAAAAGAGGCAGATGGCCTTTGCCAGTATGAGTTAGGGGAGGGTATTATGATGAATGTATGGACTTGGGAGTTAATGGTTTTTAAAGCAAATGGGAATGGGAAAATAGCTTATATCCCTTCTTTCTCTAAAACAAAGGCCCAAGTCTTCTGTGGGTATTTTAGTGATGTGCTGTACATAGAACCCCAAGCCAAGGCTTGTGATTGGCCTGTGAGCACTTTCAGACAATTTGTATTTTTAAGTTAGTCTCTCTGATCTAGCAGTGAATTAAACAAGTAACTTTAAGTATACTTTAAACAGTTCGGTACTTTCAGAAATAAGAGTGCAGCTAATTTCAGTCCTACAAGTAAGTTAAAAGTTGAGAAAATAATTTTTATAGTTTAGCAACCCATAGAAATTGGGCATCTGTGTTGTTAAGAGTCAATACTTGGTTATGACTACAGATTAAGACCAGATAGATAAAAAGCAACCAAGGGTTGAATTACATAACAACATTTGAAAGTAAAGAGAAAATAAAACTGTTAAATAAAATTGGGATTACCACGTAGCACGTCGCCTAATGCTTATCAGGTGGTTAATAAATACTTGAAGGAATGAAAATGAAAAAAATTTAATGTGTAGACATTGTTTGGGTCCTGATTCAAATAAGCCAACTGCAAAAAGGCCTTTTTGACATTTGGGGACCTATACACACTGATAGGTATTATATAATAGTAATTATTTTAACTATTTCAATTCTGATACATTACTGTGGTTATATTTTTAAATATGGTGGATAAGAATTTGGGCAAGCTGTTGATAATTTTGAAGCTAGCCAGTAGATACATTGGGTTCATTATACTATTCTACGTGTGTGTGTGTGTGTGTGTGTGTGTGTGTGTGTGTGTGTGTGAAATTTTCCATAATAAAAGTTGTTGCTTTTTTTTGAAGAGAGAAACTACAGTTTTGAACATGGGAAAAATAAAAACTAAATTTATTTCAATTGCAGATTTAGAAGTCTAAAAAGGAAAAATGTATATTTAGAACACGGTGTCCCAGAAGATTTATTAGTAGAACTTAATACACTCTTGCTGGAGATCTCAAATACATGTTAGCCTCTCTACATATGAGTGCAAAGCCTAAAAATTCCCTTGCATCAATCAGCCTACTATAGTTTTTTTATTATTTTTAACTTTCGAGTAGTATTTCATGAAACAGATCATAGCTAAAAATTCAGAGTGGCCCTCAAAAAGTGAATGTAAAATTTCTTACTGTTAACAATTTCTTTAGGGAATGTGAAGTCATAGAGCTTGTTATGGAGGACTTCACAAAAATTAATCTATTTTCAGAATTATATATTTGATATAAATTTTTGCATGTTTATTTTCAAAGACATTTTCTTTGTAAATGATAAATGGCTTTTGGGAGAATAGATAAAAAGAGTAATTTAAAATAATTTAAATTTCAGAAGTTAATTTTTATTGACCAGGTTTATTAAACATCCCATTTTGAAATCAGAGAATTTATATTTCCAAGCTGGAATCTGCCCTAAAAGGCTGCTTTTCTAGGCATTGCAGTTCTGATAATTTTTTTTAATAAAGTATACCGTTTTATGATAAGAGTCTATAAAAGGTTTATAAATTATAAACTGTTAGTTTATAAGACGTATGAAACAAAATTTTTTAAAACACTAGTCCTTTGGGGAGTGACCAGTTTTACTATCTCCCCTCTAAAGATAAAGTTTCTGCTATTTTTGCATATATGATCCTATTTGCATTTTTTCCCAATGTCTAAAGTGCTTCCTCCCTGTCAAAACTCACCCCTTTCTCTCAGGATGTAGAAATTATCACCTCCTCAGCAAAGCCTTTCGCCACCACTTTGTTAGCCCAGCCATTAGAGCCCTTCCCACTTGAATTATCACTGTGTCATGGCTGTCCCCTAGACTGGAGGCTCCTCTGGGTCAGGAACTGGCCTAAACCATACTCAGTTTCTTGGCTCTGTGATATAGTGTCTTTCATTTACATACTGTTTCTTTAGTTCTGTCTGTATATTCATTTACTTACAAACTACACCCTCAATACAACTTACATCCTAAAGCTTTTTATAGTTCAGAGGGAAGTTCATTAGGCATAGATGAGGAACGTGTTGCTTTTTATCTCTTGTGGCTAATTCAGAATCTTATTGTGTTTCCATCACCCTTGTAATGTGAGTTCTCCGTGTATAGGCCTGTGTAAGGTGTGAGAAGTCGTGCAGAGTATATCATAATCTTAGTGGGAGGGTTCCTTGGAAGTATGTTGTATGTTTTCTTAACTTACTATGTGCTCATTCTCTTGTTTTTTTGTCCTAAAAATAAGTGTGCTGTCATGAAAGTTCCAATTAGTAGGGGTCTAGTTCAATCTAGAGTTTGTCACACTGGGGAAAGGGGAAATGAGAGATGAGTAAAAACTGATGATGACAGAATATTCCAGATACAGAAAGCTCCTACGACGGAATTTTGTTACCTTTTGCCCTTAGATGAAGTCAGGTTACCTTACTGGCTTTCCAAGTTTATTCTAATCTCCTCCTTCCTGTCACCCACTGCATTCCCATCCCTGATTTCCAGAAGTAAAAAAGGAAACGCAACGGGGCAGAATCCTGGGAATGAAATTTGCATGCACATTTTCCTAAACTTTGTATAGAGGATGAACCTGTCATTGGAATTGGTTTTTCTAAGCTGGAACCCTTGACCCTAGTGTGTCCTAAGGGCTCCTGTTTTCTTTTCAAATAATTCAAGGACAGAGTTGGGGGAGAACACATGTCAAGCAACGTGACCATCCACGTGTGTTCCGAGCATGGGAAACAGGGTCCCATGAAGCACCTTGGGTCCAATCCAGTTTAACTCTCGTCCCTGGAATCTTCAGGGCTCGCTGTTTTTCCCCAAACGTGGGAGGTAGTTTCCTGGCTCAGGCTTCCGGCAGGAGGACTGTCCATCAGTCACTGTGCATCTGCAGGCCTTGGAAATGATAGAGTCAAGGCCTGGGGACTGACCAGGACATTTGTCAACAGGTCCCGAACCTGAGCTAGATATGGGTGCATTTTCCTGAACTGGAATCAGAAAGTTAGTCGTTCACAACCAGGCTCTCCTTATTCCTAAGCCGTCGTTACTGCTCTCAGTATTCACAGGCTGATGATCAAAGGTTGAAATGGACAAAATTAAGGAAAACATCTCCCTTCAGAAATAGGTACTGCGACTTCCTTCTAGGCTCTGTTTCCCTTTTCTAACTTTCAAAGATAGAGGCCAGAGAATCAGAATGGTGATAAACCCTTCCAGACAGCGTGCTTAATCTGTGAAGCTGTCGGGACTGGGGGCTGGTGTCAGCAGCTACTGCCGACCTAAATATAAAGGCTTTGTGAAGTCAGCTGCGCAGAGACCGTTTCCCAGAGGCAAACGGGCTCGGGCTCGAAGAAACCATATCACAAAGATAAAGACTCATTAGAATGGAGCCAGACGGAGGATGGAACCGGATTTTATTTGTCTGCTCCTTTGTTTCTAGTGAAAAACAAAAGTAACAAAGGTCATTGGACTCAACATAGGATCATCAACAGAGGACACTCTTGGATTTATTTCTGGATCTGTCGCTTCTGAGCCCTCATCTCCCTTTCTGGGGAGGGGCAGCCGTGAAGAGTGGCCAAGCCTCCCTCCCTCCCTCATCCGGGTGGCGTCCCCCCCCCACGACTCCTCTATTCATCCCTTCCGCTGTTCCCACCGTCATCTCGGGTTCAGGCCCTCATCCCGTAGCCTCAACCCCTGCTCTGGTCGCCCAGCTTCTTCTCTCCTGGGGCCTGCTTCACCACCCCCCTCAATCAAATGGGTCACGTTGCTTCCCAAGTAATCCTCCACAGCGGCATTCAGGCCCTGGTCACTGTTCTGCTCACATACGCATAGTGGCTCCTTTTGCACAGACTAAAGTCTAGAATCAGGCTCAGTAAGGATCCATAAACCTGCCTCTAAGCTTTGTTTCACATCACTCCCACTGTTATTCCCCATTTTCCAAACAGCCTGAACACTGGCTGGTCCTTGGGCACCCTTGTGCTTTTCTGCCTCCATGCCTTTTCTTCTGTTATCCCCTCTGCCCCGAGTGCCCTTCTTCCTACCTTCACAAGCCCGGCTTCTACCCATTGTGTACAGACCACTCAATTGCCACCTTCTCCTTGAAGTCTTTCTTGATGCCCCCATTTACAGTAATTTCTCCCTTCCCTGGACTCCCATAGTTTGCTTATCTGTATACTTCACATGATACTTACCGCTTCTACCTTGTCTTATAGTTATTTCTATAGATGTTTTATCTCCAGGTGTAGGTTATAAACACCTTGGTGCAGAGTCTCTGTCTTTTCTTTTTGGTGTCTTCTGTGGCAGTAGTTTTCATTGAGAAGCCATCAAGGATCTTCTTTAAGCCACAGAGAACCATGATCAGATTTTTTTTTTTTTTTTTTTTTTGGCCGCGTGGCACAGGGGATCTTAGTTCCCCTATCAGGGATCGAACCCAAGCCCCCTGCTGTGGAAGTGCGGAATCCTAACCACTGGACCGCCAGGGAAGTCCTGCATGACCAGAATTCATCACTGCTGATGCAGCCCCCACGTGCACCCGGGGGCTCCTCAGAGGGGTCAATATATGGGAGGGTTCGAGCCTTTTTCTTGTTTGGCCAGGCTTCTGAATAATTCTTCTGCCTGGAATACTTTCCCACCTCTCCCCTCTCCTTCAGGACTACTCAGAGCCACTGTTGCATCAGCCTCATGCACAGAGTCTGTGTCTCTCCTAAGCCTCCATAGCTCCTGACAGGGGTGGGTACATTCCTCACTCAGCAAAGCCTGCCTTCAAAACATTTATATCCGGTAGCGAGTGAAAACCATATACAAACCCGTATCCAGTCCAGGCACCTTGTGGGAAATATACAGACAGATGCCTGTGGGTGGGCAAGCAGACACCGAGCCCTGGAGGGGACCATGAAGGACTTTGAGGAGGAGGGGAAACATTTGAGCCAGCTCTGTAGGAAACGATAGTGTGGTGGGAAGACCATCTTAGCTATAAAGAACAGTCTCAGAAATGGAGCAGCACGGAAAGGGGTACTGCCTGGAGTTTGCAGAAGACCTCAGGGAGTTCCTTTTGGCAGAGGCTGATGGTTTGTGTAAAGGAGAGGAAGCAGATGAAGCTAGGAGGTCACTTGGATTGTTTGTGCACATCCTAAAATCCATCTAAGTCAGGACTGGCAATTAGTACATTGCTTAGTCTAACAATATGTTATATTGGAGAATTGCTTTTTAGTGCTTCTTTTTTTCATTTGCATTCATCTTAACTGTCCAAGTAATTGTTAAGATTACTTGAGCCCAGGGACCATAGGACATATCTTTGATCAAATACTTTTATGATACAAAGGAACACTCTGTAACTTAATTTTGAGTTACCTTAAAAGTAGAGCAAAAAGTTCTTACCTGTTTGATAATATACAGGTTAATATTTAGGGATAAAGGGACTTCCCTGGTGGTGCAGTGGTTAAGAATCCATCTGCCAATGCAGGGGAGATGGGTTCGAGCCCTGGTCCGGGAAGATCCCACATGCCGCAGAGCAGCTAAGCCCGTGCGCCACAACTACTGAGCCTGCGCTCTAGAGCTCGCGAGCCACAACTACTGAGCCCGTGTGCCACAGCCACTGAAGCCCACGTGCCTAGAGCCCGTGCTCCGCCACAAGAGAAGCCACCGCAATAAGAAGCCAGCGCACCGCAACGAAGAGTAGCCCCCGCTCGCTGCAACTGGAGAAAGCCCGCACGCAGCAACGAAGACCCAACGCGGGCCAAAAATAAATAATTAATTTTTTAAAAAAAGAAAAAACATTTAGGGATAAAATTATAAGATTGGCGTCAAAATAACTCAGAGGAGGGAAGTTTGAGGTAGCTGAAGCAAGAATGACTGTAAGTTGACCGTGATGCCCAGGGCACACTCTTCTCTCCACTGCTGTGTATGTGGGCATCTCTAATAAAATGCTGGGACTGAGGAAGCCTTCAGCTTGGCCTCCCAGCCGAGCGCCCTCACGGCAGCACTATGTGGCCGCCGTCTGTGCCTCACGTTGCATTGCTGCAGCTCTGACCACGGGAACAACCAGGAAAACAGCCAGGAGTCAGCCATTTGGTTGGGCTCTTGGTATAGTCACAACAGATGATGCAGACCCATCAGCCAGATGGCAAAGGAGACCATTATTTTTGTATCCACCATTGTGTTAAAATACCGTATTTGTTAAATCATCGGTGGTTATGATTAAAATGTAAATATTAACACAAAGGAAGGAAGGATGCATGGGTGAACAGGTCACCTTACAAGAGGGATTTAATCAGAAGTTTTATCTTAACATCCTTCATCAGAAAGTGTTTTGTACCTTCACTGGGATGGAGAAACGGTGCAAGATGTATCAACAGTGTAAATTACTCGCAATAAAGCACAACATTCTCTCTTCATTAAGAAAGTAAAGCAGTAGTTTAAAAGCCCGGAACTCAGATGTCATCCCTTTCATGCTGAGCATACAATAGTTCTCTATAGGGGAAATTTATAGTTCCACCTTGTTTTCTTATTTATCCCAAATTTTGATTTTTTAAAGAAAATGAAACATATGTTCTACATTCCTTTCTCTAAATAAACCCCAAGTATAAAAGAGTGTTTTATTATTTAAGTGTTCCCTATATCCAGTATGTTGATTATTTAAATTTAGAATTTCCCTTAGAAATATCCTTTAAAATGTTTCGGAATATTTTCAAGGTAAATTCCAATTTTAGTTAACGTTCATGCTTGCAGTGTATAACAAACTGAGTGATCCGTGGTTAGTCCCTGAAAGTAAATTAAAATATAAGCAATACATTTTCTTTATTTTTTAATATTTATTTTATTTTTTATTTATTTTTTTTTATTTTTTTATTTTTTTAAAAATTAATTTTATTTATTTTTGGCTGCGTTGGGTCTTCGTTTCTGTGCGAGGGCTTTCTCTAGTTGTGGCAAGCGGGGGCCACTCTTCATCGCGGTGCGCGGGCCTCTCACTATCGCAGCCTCTCTCGCTGCGGAGCACAGGCTTCAGACGTGCAGGCTCAGCAGTTGTGGCTCACGGGCCCAGTTGCTCCGCGGCATGTGGGATCTTCCCAGACCAGGGCTTGAACCCGTGTCCCCTGCATTAGCAGGCAGATTCTCAACCACTGCGCCACCAGGGAAGCCCTATTATTTATTTCTATTTATTGATTTTGGCTGCGCCGGGTCTTAGTTGCAGCACGTGGGATCTTCCTTGCGGCATGCGGGATCTTTAGTTGCGGCATGCAGACTTCTTAGTTGCAGCATGCGGACCTCTCTTAGTTGTGGCATGCATGCGGGATCTAGTTCCCCAACCAGGGATCGAACCTGGGCTCCCTGCGTTGGGAGTGAGGAGTCTTACCCACTGGACCACCAAGAAAGTCCCAACAATGCATGTTTCTTTATTGAAATATGTAAATTTGGAATAATTAGAGCCTGTGTTATAAAGCATAAGACTCCTTCTCGTAAACCATTGTCATGTTTTGGAAATGACTACAGATCTTCAAATGCTTCACCTACAGATGTTTTACTTGCCTTCTGAGGCACTGCTTTGAAAAATAGATAGATAGACCAAGCAACCAACCAAAATGGAGAAGGGAGGGGTCCCTCTATTCCCAGTTTTCCGTTGGCTGTGTGACCTTTGTCACAGGGCAGGAGATGGGCTCTTTTATGGCCCTTCTGTGGCATTGCTTCTGTGGACAAGGCAAGGATCGGCCCAGCAGCCCTGCCTGGCCCTTTTTGGGCCCCCAGCCCCGCGTGAGTCACTTAAACCTCAGCTCCCCGCCACCGGCAGAGCAGGCCTCATCAGCAGTAATGGTTTACAGATGAGGTAACTAAGTGTCAAAGGGGTGACGTTATTTGTCCAAGTTTGTTAGTGTCAGAGCCAAGTCTAAAATTCAGACATCCTGAATTTTCCCTCCATTATACCCGTCAGAGCCTAGATGGGAGAGAGACATATTAGTCTTAAAGGTTTATGCTTCCTTATCATAGTGTTTATTTCAGTTTCAAATAATTGGTAGGTATGACCACTGCCATGAGGAGCATTAAGTACCAACTGCCTGCCTTTTACAACCTCCAGTCTGCCTAAGCTGGGGAATTAAAAGGGACCGGAGTCCAAATGACCTGCCTGGCCCAGTCCAGGCTTTCAGCCTGTGAATGGCAGAGGGCGGGGGGCTCCCGAGGCCCCAGCTGGCCCCCTCAGTTGGTATTTGCATTCATCCCACCTCTGCCTGTCCCCACAGCACGCAGAGCCACTGCCGCGGAGAAAACGGGAACAAGCGCAACTCCCAGCCTCCTTGCCTTGCTCTTTCTGACCACCATTATCCCCAGGTCTTTGGCCCGCTGGGTGCGTGTCCTGCTATTTAAGACTTGCAGATAATTTCTCTCTTTTTCCTCAATCTTAGAATTTCCATTCAGCTCAAAACACATTTGAATCTTTTTTTCAGGTTGCTTTGCACCTAATGGGGCTTAAATATAGCTGCAGCATCTTTAGCACGGTTCTTCTGACTAATAAACAAGTAATGATTTTTCTTTTGTCCTCGGTTGCTATACCTGCCTTTCAGGAACTGCCCTCATTTTCAAGAACTTGAGAGTGAGACTTTGAAATCGGAGGAATTCCAGAAGAGGCTGCATCCTTATAAGGTTTTACAAAAATAGTGTCATTTAGTGGTGGACAGAAGTGTGAGGGCCCAGACGAAGGAAGAAGTTCCAGCTTCTTGAAAGTGTGGAGGAAGGGGTCTGGGGGCGGCTGAGAAAGCCGTGGGTTAGAATGTTTCATGACAGTCGCTTATCACTACCTGGTCCCCCTCCCTGTTCTGGGGCCACAAGCCAGTAAAGAAACCAGTCCCTTTTGAATCCTACACCCGTGTTTCTGAGAGGAACCAGGTGAAGGTATGTGGCTGGATCAGAGAAAAACGCACACCTAAAAGGATCTGCGTTAACGCGGCTGAGGGCCGGGACTACTGCCTCCATATACAAAGGACAGTCCTTTTTTTTTTTTTTCTTTTTCTTTTTTTAATTTATTTATTTTACTTATTTATTTTTGGCTGCGTTTGGTCTTCATTGCTGTGCACGGACTTTCTCTAGTTGTGGTGAGCGGGGGCTGCTCTTTGTCGTGGTGCACGGACTTCTCATTGCAGTGGCTTCTCTTGTTGTGGAGCACGGGCTCTAGGCATGTGGGCTTCAGTAGTTGTGGCACGTGGGCTCAGTAGTTGTGGCTTGCAGGCTCTAGAGCACAGGCTCAGTAGTTGTGACACACGGGCTTAGTTGCTCCACGGCATGTGGGATCTTCCCGGACCAGGGGTCGAACCCCTGTCCCCTGCATTGGCAGGCGGATTCTTAACCACTGCGCCACCAGGGAAGCCCCAAGACGGTCCTTTTTATTTTACATTTCCAGTTTGCGAAATACCCCTTTTCAAGACTGTACAAAGGTGGAAGGGTGGATGTGATGCTTTGACCCAGGACATGAGCCGTGTCAGCGGAAAGCCTGGGGCTCCGGGAGCAGCCCTCTTCACAGCGTATAGAGTCGCTCTTTTCTGGGCCTCCTGGTCCTGGTGGATATTACCACTGCTTTGCCACCTCTGAGCATACTTTTTTTTTTTTTTAATCTGCCTGCAGTGTTATTGCTTATTCATAAAGTTGTAAAACATTCCCTTCATAAGAAAATTATGGGAAAAAAATTGAAGTCACGTGCATTTATACCAGTGCAGTTAAATTTCCAGCCTGCCCTGAAGCCTGCACAATACTCCATTTTAGATATGGGGGCCAGTTTTTAAACTTCTAACAACACACTAAGACATGAAACTTAAAACCTGTGTTTTTTGGTATACGAAAGAGTAAAAGCAGGATTCATGAATGGCAAAGAATAGGCTTTTGTAAATGGAACATTTGATCTGTGTTTCAGCTTCCAAGTGTTAACTTCTTCACGTTCATTAGCTTTTCCGTGAGTGTCTCCCTCAGTGGCATGTGATCTGAGATCCAGGTCATATTTGATTTGTGATCACATCACCTGTGCCTTGTTCAGTATCATCTCTCTGTGTTGGTTTTGGAAAGCAGAGAGTTTGAAGTATTTTTCTTTTCTGCCATAATATTGACAATAAAAATACCTTCTCTTTAGTGGGCTGTTTAGTTGCTCTATTTCATCGTGGCGCTAGAATTAAGAAGGACCCTGAGCCTGTTGTGTGGCTGTCAGGTCTCTCTGAATTGTCTTAAAGGTCCTGCCTCTATTTCAGGGAAGTGGGAACAGAGAGTGATAGCTGAAGAAATGAGAATGGGACTGGAATGACTTGGGAAACTCTGACGTCTTCTTCAGCCCCCTCCCTCCCTCCGCATTTCTCATTTGCTGGCTGGGCTGGGAGTCCCTCTCCACCCTCACAGCAGGACCAGCACCAGCGCAGTCACTGGCTGGCGGGGAGTGCGGGGGGGAGGGCCGGGGGTGGGGGGCAGGGCAGGGGTGCTTGTTACTTAGTAGTCAGCCACTGGCCGCTGGTTCACTCATTCTGTATAAACCCTCCCAGGGTATTTCTTGGAACCCTAGAGGGAAACATTTCTTTGTCTAGCCTTTTCCATTCTTCAGCTCATCATAATCTTTGCCTTCCCGTTCTCACTGCAGGGAGACCTTTGTCCAAGTAACGGAATTAAAATTATCGACCCAAAGCCCATGAACAATTTGCCTGTTTGGCCACTCTGCACTTTGGAGGAGTTGTGCACATGGCACTGAGCTATTAAGAAGATGGGCCACGAGTAGGATCCTACATGACCCATTTAGAACTTCAAGCCAAAGAGAATGTTACTACTGTGGATTAGAAAGAGCTCTTGGCCCTTCATATTCTGAATCTGTCTCCCGTTAACGTCAGCATCATTAAAGACAGCAGTAAGCTAAGAGTCATTAGTTATTTGTGAAGTGATTGCATACTAGTGGAACTAGGAAGCTCCTAGCAAAATTTGCACTTACTAGATCGTCTTGAAGCTCCACTTTTTTTTACCATCCTTTCCCTTTTTTTTTCTCCCTAATTACCTTCACTTTGTTTTCAGGCTCCACACAGATGGTTCCCAGCTTCTGTCTGTGTCTTAGGGCCAGCCTAACCAGTGGCCCAAAATACTTATTTCTTGTTAGGTCTCTGCCACGTTTTAGTCTTGCCGCCTGAAATAAATGATTGTTATTGTAAGCCTCAGTTTCCCCACATGCCAGTTGAGGGAGCTGTCAAGATGGTGTCTGAGTCCTTCCAACCCCACTGTGCTGGGATGCCTTTGCCATTCTGCAGTCTCCACCCTTCCCGATTCGTGAGAACTTTACTCCCACACATGGCTCCTCCAGAATTGAAATTCTTTTTCTCTCAGGTCATTCTTTCCCTTCTTCCTTCCTGAATCACAGAATAGTTGGGACCCAAGAATCTGCATTTCTAACAAGTGCCTACCCGGGTGATGGTGATGCTGCTGGTCTGTGGGTCTCGTTTCTCTAACGCGAATTTGGGTGGTGAGAGGGAACGGGTGCAGTTTGTTGGGGGAAACGTCACACACACACAGCACGTATATATCACCGTTATCACTGCCACCTCTACCCCCAGTCATCTGAATAAACTTCACCACTTGTCTTACGTTCTTCACAGCCTGATGCCCTGATGCCTGAAGAGTCCAGGAAGAATAAAGTACAATTCAAACCCTGAGGCCAGTCCACCTTAAGAACCTCAGCCCCCACTGCCTACCGCCATGTTCCTTTGCCTGCTGTCTGCCCCCCAGCCCCTGAACCCACTCTTCATTCTTGCCTTGCTTGGCCCTGCCTGAAGTGGCTTCCTTGCCCCTTCTCTACCTGCCTGTACAGCCTAGGTCCGCCTGCCTCCGTGAAGACTGTCCCAGACGTGACAGATGTGTTGATCTCTTCCTGCTGAAAACTTTTCAGTAGTTCACTCTCTATATCACTCTTCTCGGTATTTAACAATGAGGTTGATATTTAAATGTTTAGTTTGTACATTTACATTTTGTCTCCTTACTAGATTTTCAGCCCGTTGAGAGTCTGAACTTTGCTTTATACTTGCCGTACCCCACAGTGTTTTCCACATAACACATTGGTTAATTGATTAAGATGGAGTGAGAAGAGAGGAGGAAGAAGTCTGGTGAATGTGGGCGCCTCTGGCCCTTTCATGTACTCTTGCGTATTTTGAAATTTCTAAATCTTAAACTTTCAAAATCAAAACTTAGGGAAGTTTAAATCGCAACCACTTTTTTTTTAAACTATAAAATAAAATGTATCCTGTATTCCGTAGATGAGATATTTTATACAGACCTTTTAGTTAGTTCTTCTGTGATTATAACATAGCAGGTATAAATTCTAAATTATATACATCTGTGATGGTCCAAATTAGAGGGAGGAGTATTATACCATTCAGTTATTTTAGCTTTGTAGTTTAATGTATAGTCAGGTAGGTTCCCCTTCGTTTTCTTTTTTGGTCCTAGTTCTCAAATCACAGAACTCTATTGTGCTAGCATTTCTCTCATTCCACCTCCTGCCCTTCAGTGATGTCCCCCACCACCCACTTTGCTCTGTCTTTGCTTCTTCCTGTTCATGTTTTCCCTGAGAAAAATTAGACAAACTGCTTTGATTAGTTCCTTCTGATGCATTCATTGCTTATCTCCTGTCTTGAGCTTTTCAACCAATTGAGTGTTTCACAATTGATAGCTATTTTACAAATAGAACACAGTGAGAACTTCCCTGGTGGCTCAGTGGTTAAGAATCCGCCTGCCAAGGCAGGGGACACGGGTGTGAGCCCTGGTCCGGGAAGATCCCACATGCCGCGGAACAACTAAGCCCGTGCACCACAACTACTGAGCCTGTGCTCTATAACCTGCGAGCCACAGCTACTGATCCCACACACCTAGAGCCTGTGCTCCGCAGCAAGAGAAGCCACCGCAATGAGAAGCCCGCACACCTCAACGAAGAGTAGCCCCCTCCCACCGCAACTAGAGAAAGCCCGCATGCAGCAACAAAGGACCCAACGCAGCCAAAAATAAAATATATATATAAATAAATAAATAAATTTATATTAAAAAAAAAAGACCACAGTGAGATGATATCTTACAATGTGATGCATGACACTAAATCAAGCTTTTGAATCATTTAATAACATGTTTACTGGCTTCAAGGGGATAAAAAACACAACTATTTTAACAATAGCATTTTTTTTTTAATTTTTGGAAAGTGTCAACTGTTTCCCGAAAAGGAATGAGCCTGAGTCTGAGGGCGTTTTGGGCTGAGGTAATGAATGTGTTCCCTATCTTAGAACAATTTCTTGAAGAAATCAACTTATACACTAGTCATTTAATATGAATTCCAGTTAACTTGGTGGACTTATGACTGTTAAGGATTTTTGTGGTTTTATTTGTACATTTTTGTACCTTCTTTTCAAAATTGGGAGCCTCTTCTAGTGCTGGTATTCTGTGATTCCAGAATCTCTTAGTGTCAAGGTTCAGGAAAGTAATACGAATTTTTCTAGCTGCCCTAGACCTGTCTAGTTGAAGCTGGGGGAGCCCATCTTCTAGATTGCTCTGCCTGACATTGACATAACCATCCCTGAGTGAAATCTAAGGTGGACTCACTTCCTATCAGCAAATAGGATTATCAGGAATCATCTGGAGCATTCTGCTTCTGTTCCTTTTCCTCTAGATTTCCTAATTCCCTTTGTTAGTCCTCATGACTGTAGAGAAGGAAACAAACCTAATTTTGTGCTTTTAATTCATTGATCACACATGTTGGAGTAACCATGGGGCTAGGACTGTTGCATCTGACAGGAAGTCACAGGTCCGGCTCTTCCACTCACGGATCATGCTTGCATCACTAGGAGATACAGCCACAGGAAGCACTGAGACTGAACTTTATGTCGTAAAATGCTTACCTTTAGAATCATGGGATTTAAGTGGGATTTTCTCCAAGTAGATTGAAGAAAATGTCATTGGTTTAGCAACCACAAGGCTTTCATAGAACACTAGGAATAGATTGCTCTTTCCATAAGCAGAGGAAAAAAATCCTCTTATATAGTAGATACATGGGACATTGATTCTCAGAGCCTCATTTCAACTTCTTGCTAAGGAATAATTAAGGCATGACTTTTCTAAGAATGGGTGATGCCCCTTGAAGGCTTGAAAAACTGTCACATTTGCTGATAACGTAAATCCTAAGAATGTTCAAAGGAAATAACTCTTAAGAAATCAAAGACAACTTCCTATCTGTGCATTTGTCTTAGCAGGAATTCTGTTTCCCGGATATCTCTTTGACGTACTGTGGCAAAGGCTGTCTTCTCGCCTGATATAATCACACAAACTCTCCTTCACTCAGAGACACATCAGTCTGGGCCGGGGCATGCCAGCAAAGCCTCTCATGTGCCCTTGCCCCCATACCCGCCACATGTCACCCACATGTAACTCCCAGCATGAACATTTCATACATAGCAGAGATCCTTGCTTTGCCAGAATTTGCCTAAGCATGATTCAGAATCTTTCTCCAAATCTGCATCTCCCGCTCCCACTTAATTCACATATTAACCTGAAAAAAAATTAGTGTAAAGAAATATTGTCACAGACACGGTAGTTAGGACTTACGTGTTACATTTTGAGGCCATATCCTCCCCTTTTTTAAAAAAAACCATATTGCAGTCTTGACAAGAGTAAAAAGTAAAGGACTCATTAAAAATGGAACTTGTCTCCGTTTACATATTATACATCAGTTCATGACTAGTACATGAGCTCACTTTATGTTCCATCATTAGATATATTGAAATATAAAATATGACCATCACCATCTAGATTAATGTCATCCATTATTCGGGATCTGATTTTTCCTAGGTAAGTGACAATATGACGGTGGTAGGATAGTGGTAAGCAAGGAGAACAGGCAATTTGAAAAGTAAATTAATCCATTAGGTTTGAAGTATTGCCCCCAAATCCCAGTAAGTCAGTTCATTTGCTTCTCAAAGTGACATGGGCTTAGTTTGGCTCATTTTGTCCCAAATAAATTGGGGCAGTTATTCCACTAACTCACCCAGTACAGGACTCAATTTTCCCAACTTGTTTTTCCCCCCAGAACTCCTGAGTTTTTCTACAAACAGCAATTTTTACCTCTTTGTTCATTCACTCCTTTATTCACTCACTCAACAAATATCTGTTAAGCCCCTGGCAATATTCTAAGCACTGGTAGATGCATCAGTGGGGAAGAAAAAAAAAAATCCCTGCCCTCATGGAGCTTGTATTCTACTTAGACTTTTATTTCATAGTAATGCATTTATTTTTCTGACATCTCACTCTCTTGGCCAGGTATCTGAGTCCTGTCCGAAATAATGAGCCCGCTGCAGAAAGGGCAAGCAATTCCGATTATCTGTGGCTCCTCCTCTGGGCTCGCTTTCAGCGCAGGAAGTTCTGCCAGTAAATTCTCTACTTTTGCCCTTCATCTGCCACCGTGGAATCAAAACGTTCTCCTCTTCCCAGGCTTCTGAATTGGAATTGATTTGCCTTCAAAACAGGGGCTTTGACTCTATACTGCAGCTCAGTCTTCTTGAGGAGTTTACACACTTGGCAACTTCCACTGCCATCTCAGAATTAATGACTTTTTTTTTTTTTTTCTTAATTTATTTTACTTTTGGCTGCTTTGTTTCTTTGTTGCTGTGCGCGGCTTTCTCTAGTTGCAGTGAGCGGGGGCCACTCTTCGTTGCTGTGCGCAGGCTTCTCATTGCAGTGGCTTCTCGTTGCAGAGCACAGGCTCTAGGCGTGCAGGCTTCAGTAGTTGTGGCTCGCGGGCTCTAGAGCGCAGGCTCAGTAGTTGTGGTACACGGGCTTAGCTACTCCGCGGCAGGTGGGGTCTTCCTGGACCAGGGCTCGAACCCGTGTTCCCTGCACTGGCAGGTGGATTCTTAACCACTGCACCACCAGGGAAGCCCGAACTAATGACTTTTAAATTAGACATTTCTAACCGCAGTGTACCTATTCTCTCAACTCTAAGCTCACCGAATGGACACTTGTTGTCCCGGCCTTCAAGGCCCCTCCCTGTTTGCATGCTGTCCTTCCAGCAGCGTCCCCAGCTGCCGGCCTTCGAGCCTGGGCGCTGGTCCCACACGACTCACCAGGCCCACGGGTGAGCCATTGGCCTCGTTGTTTGCTCACAGGGGTCTCTCCCCATGCAATGCCAGCTTCCTCCCTGCCCCAGTCCCTCCCCCACAGGTCATAACCCATCTGTCAAGGCCTTTCTCAAACTTCCCCTGTGGCGGGAGAACCTGCCCTTACTTCCTTCTCCTCTGGGCCGCCCCACCAGCCCCCAGAAAAGAGAGAGAAATTTCAAACTGAAGACATCCTCCTTTTGATGACCCACCTTAACCTGGACCTGTGAGAGAAGGGTCTAATAGGGACGTTTGCCCAGGCTTCAGATTGCAGTGGGCGTCAGATTCTGGCTGATGGCATGATGCTGGGCAGCTCATCACACGTGTGGGTTCAACCTTCTGTTGTATCCTCTGTTTTCCTAAGAGGTTTTTAATTTTTTGCCACCGGTCACAGACATCATTAGTGTCACTTGTAATACTCAGAGGTGGTTGCCTGGCCTGAGCTTTCAGGACAGGTGTCCGCTCACCTTGTAGCTCTCTTCTTGGTGGTAACTTCCCAGGGAGCCCCTGAGGTCCCCACTGCCCAGCCAGCCATTGTGCTCTTAGCTATGCAAGGTATTGTAACTGTCTTCTGAGCCACCTCATGGTGGGCTTCTTAACTTTAGCTTTGCATTTCTTCACTTGTAACTTTTAATCAATGGCCCTTTATAATTTTCTATATTTTGAATTTAATTTTGAAACTGATTTGCATAAAATGGGACTGCTCCACATTCAGTGTTGCTGTTATTCATAGGCCAGTGCTTATCTCCTTTTTGTCAGGTAAGTAATAATATTGGATCCATTTGCAGCTCATTCCATCACACATAGAAGAGCCTGCAGATCAGGCTTGTTCAGACCATAATTTAGCTGAATTATTATTTTTATTTTATTTATTTTATTTTTTGCTGTGTTGGGTCTTTGTTGCTGCGCGCAGGCTTTTCTCGGGTTGCGGCGAGCGGGGGCTACTCTTCCTTGCAGTGTGTGGGCTTCTCATTGTGGTGGCTTCTCGTTGCAGAGCACAGGCTCTAGGCATGCAGACTTCAGTAGTTGTGGCATGCGGGCTCAGTAGTTGTGGCTCACAGGCTCTAGAGCGCAGGCTCAGTAGTTGTGGCACACGGGCTTAGTTGCTGCGCAGCATGTGGGATCTTCCCGGACCAGGGATCAAACCCATGTCCCCTGCATTGGCAGGCAGATTCTTAACCACTGCACCACCAGGGAAGCTCAGTTTAGCTGCATTGATCATATAGATAGATGCTTCTCCTAGAGTTTGCTGTTCAAAGCCACCTACAGTCTTCCAATCCCAGTGTTGGCCAGTCTGCCTGGGAGAGCAGCCTTCCAGGGCAGTGCCCTTACGTGTTGTATCATGCTCCCACTGTTCTTATTCGTCCTACTAAATTATACCCCCTGTTAGAGAAGCAACAGTTATTCCTCTACGGCCTCAAGCATAATGCTTCGTATATAGTTGGCTCTTACCAGTGTTTAGTTTAAGGACCCATCACTGAAGGACCAGCGTTTACACAATGAGAGTAAATGAGGGAAGGAATGGTAGGGAAACTGGCTCATCCCAGATTCACCTGTGGATAAAATAACTGCATGTAAATGCCTACCTGGATATCTTACGACAGAAGCTTGAAACAGGGTACTTTCCATCTGCATGGAACCTGCCCACCACAGCCCACGTGTGTGCCGCCAGCAGTAACTCACCTCGTCCATCCTGCCCCACGCCCTCTCCCAGCAGTGCCGGCCTGCCTCACTACTGACCATCACCCGCCACTTGTCTGTCCAGAGGCTTGAAACGGTCTTTGAAAGAATTTTTTGTAATGTGCTATATAGCTATTTGATTTTAAATTGCACTAAACTTTCTGGAAACATGCCAGGGGCTTGCTAGAGTTTCTGATGCTATCTATATAATGGTGGAAGGGGGAAAACTCCATTGAACTTTTGTGGTAATAAAATTATTGCAGTTGAGCCCTACATCTGTTCGCTGAACTTCCTGTGGGTTTTCACCAGATCACATGGCTGAAGCAGAGACAGTCTTTAAAGCTTTTGGTCTGCTTATTATACCCGACCCTCAACCACCAAATCAGACCTTTGCTTTGTCTCTGGGCTGGGCGTCCGGATGTCCCACTGCGGTGGGTTGATTCACTGGAGCTGATAAAAACATTCCGGCCAAACTTGAGAGTCTAGCATTACCTCTGGCTCCAAAAGTCAAAACAACAAGATTGTTGTAAGTAGCTTTGGATTGAGACCAAGCTCCAAGCTTGAGAGATGGTTTTTCCCTCCTTGTTGAGCTGAGTCACGAGACAACTGTCTCAGAGAGGGGCGAAAGCCTGGGCCTGTGGTGACCAGCACCCCGCCCTCTGCTAGCCCCTTCCAGATGAATTCTTGCCGTAACTGTCAAATCAAAGCCCCCGTCCCCCCAGACCTCCCTCCTCCACTTTCCCAGAGCTTTAGTGGGTCCTCAAGCACGTCCACCCAGCAGTCACTGGCTGGAGGCCACGGGGGCCTGAGCAGGTGAGAGGGGAGATGCGGTAGAGGTGCGGGAAGGCCCAGGTGGCCTGGGCCCTGCTGGCGGGGTCAGGAGTGAAGACACTCTCAAGTGAGGAAGCTGGGCTTCCCCCAGCCATCACAGGATGGCATTAGCGTTCTCCACAGGCTTGAAAAGAACATAAAGGAAAGAGTGACTTTTTCTAGGTTGTTGATCTGGCATTCAGACTATGACATTTCTTGGACTGAATTCTGACAAGATGTGTCCCCAGTGTCATTAGTGCTAAATAAAACCTTTTGCCTTTCTTTTCCTTAGCTCTCAGACTTCTAAGAGGATTAAAGGAGCACTTTTTTTCTTTTTTCTTTTTTTTCTTTTTTTTGGCCGCACGGCTTGTGGGATCTTAGTTCCCTGACCAGGGATAGAACCCAGGCCACGGCAGTGAAAGCGCTGAGTCCTAACCACTGGAGTGCCAGGGAAGTCCCGAGGAGCACATGTTTTTAAGAAAGTCTGTTTCTCTCTCAGCCCATGTGGGCCCTCTCTCTGGTTAGATAGACAGGGAGACTTGGGGGGTGTCAAATTTGGTGCAGCTTGGACACAGCTAGTTACACAGAGGCTGCATTCCCATTCAGTCAGGTCAACTGAACAGTGTTTTCCAAACTCTTTTGCGATTTATGCCTATTATGCAGCCTTTTAAAATGTTCCCAGTACACTGTCTTAAAAACAACTTATTGCAGGAAAAAGCAATCTTTTTACCTTGTGCTTTGTTATGTTCACTTTGTTATAGCCAGTCCTAGAGAACATGCTCTGTTTTTCTTGCTAATTATGCTTTATCCCCCTTTATGAACCTTAAGTGCTGGTGCAAAGTTGCAAGCAAATAACTCAAGAAATAATAGCTCACAGCTCACTTGTAGCCTTACGGCGAGAGGAACTGGTACTGGAGCTCGAGGGGCGTGCGAGCATGCCATCTGCAACGTTCGGGTTTTGCTCGTGATAGAAGTGTGTCCGTGCTGCTCTGTTTGTGCTTGCCCTTTGGGTTCCCGCATGCCCAGTGGCGCACGCTCCATGGAAGGGGCCGGGCCTTCATTCTCTAGCACAGACGGGGCCACGCCTGGGACCTCAGCCCACTTAGCCACGAGCTCTCAGGCCACAGCAGCTCAACCATGGCCTCGTGTTTGTCTTGATTTTAAGCAATTGGGAGTCTCAGCCTTTAAAACCAACTGCTGTCAACCCACAGGACAGCTCAGGAACCTTCAGATACTGACCTTCTCCGCTGAGACTGCCCCCAGGTGAAGCCTGGCTAAGTGCAAACCAGCAAGTGCTTGACTTGGGGGTTCCCACTGAACCCAACTCATTCAGCCCTTTCTCCAGGTGGGCCCAGCAGAACCCGGGAGGCATGCAGAGAATGCCAGTGTGTAGACCTTACTGGGGTCATCTCGTAAAACCACACCCAGTAGAATCAGAAGGAGCTTAAAGGTCCTTCATTTTACACAAGGTGAGACACCTGAGTCCTGGAGAAATGCTGTGACTTGCCCCAAACTGTTCAGCCTGCCAGTAGCTGAGCCAAGACAGAGCCAAGGCCTCCTGACCCCCAGCCTGGGGTCACCTGGACTCCAGAGCCGGAGATCAGTTCCATCCCTTCCCGGTGAGGGCACTCAGGCACAAAAGGTTAGTGACTTAGTGGCTAGGGGACATGGGAGAAGTGTTTGAGGCACACTGTCATTACTGGAAAGACATGGACGCCTCCCGTCTATGTTGGATGTAGACATTTTCAAGAAACACGCAGCTGGGTGCCTGTTGACTCTAGAGAGGCCACAGCGGAGAGGTGTAGTTTCATTCAGCCTCTGGCTCTACCACTTCCTAGCTCTGTCCTCTTTGGCATGTTATTTATCCTTTTGAACCTTGGTTTTCTTAGTCATTCAATAGAGTTAATAACACCTATGTCACAGGATTATGTGCAGATTTGAAGTCATGCGCTTGTTCATTTAACTCATCATTCAACAAGCATTTCCTAAGTGTCAGTGGTATGCCAGATGCTCACAAGGTCCCTGCCCTCTTGGGGCCTGTATTCTAGTGGGGAAACAGATGGTACCCGAGTAAACAAACACATGCACAAGCTAAGCCCCAACTGCTGTAAAGGAGATACGCCGATGAGCTGAGAGGTGCCGCTTTTGCTACCGGGTGGTCGTGGGTGAAGTGAAAAGCACCGGCACGTGGGCGCTCTCAGCGTGTCACTTCCCCTGAGCTGGGTGGGCTCCGTGAGCTAGCAGAAGGCCCGGCGTCCTCACTCCTGGTCACCTCAGCCACCTCAGCCAGGTCCCCTCGGGGTTAGACGCCACACCCCTGTTGGAGGTTGTTGAACGTGCCGCATAATCATCCAGGGAGACGGTGAGCCTGGTGTCAGATACAGCTTAGAGGTGACCCCTCTCTTCTCATCACACAGCCGCACGCTCCCCTCAGAGCCAGTCCTCAGCTCCAGTTGAGTTCAACAGCTACGTCACAGGATTGTGGACAGCCGTGAAGCCACGCGTTCGTTCACTTAACTCACCGTTCACCAAGTGAGGACTCTGAGACGGACAGAAGGCAGTTCTTCAGAACCTGCCTTCTCGCAGTGACAGAACTTTGTTCTTTAAAAATGTTAATGAAGATGAGTCTCGCTTTTAAGCCATTTGTCAGCACTTGTTCCTGGGTTTTCACGTGGGGAGGCCCAGGTTCTTTATGTTTCTTTTTTTTTTTTAATAACTTTATTTATTTTATTATTTTATTTTATTTATTTATTGTTTTTGGTTGTGTTGGGTCTTCGTTGCTGCGTGCGGGCTTTTCTCTGGTTGAGGCAAGCGGGGCCTACTCTTTGTTGCGGTGCGCGGGCTTCTCATTGCAGTGGCCTCTCTTGTTCCAGAGCACGGGCCCTAGGCACGCAGGCTTCAGTAGTTGTGGCACGCGGGCTCAGTAGTTGTGGCTTGCAGGCTCTAGAGCACAGGCTCAGTAGTTGTGGCCCACAGGCTTAGTTGCTCTGTGGCATGTGGGATCTTCCCGGACCAAGGCTCAAACCTGTGTCCCCTGCGTTGGCAGGCGGATTCTTAACCACTGTACCACCAGGGAAACCCTGTGTTTCTGTTATTAATAACAGAGTCAGGAAACAGGGTTGCCAAGTCAGAAGTGTCCAGTTGGGTAGAGTAAGAGACATGGGCTTAGGACCAGGCCAGGGGGTATTTCTAGTCTTTAGATTTGATCGCTGAAAGTTCTAAAATAAGAGCATACCTTACATTTGCATATCACTTCAATGTCAGTAATAATAGCCAACATTTATTGAGTGCTTCATCAAAAGTGTGTCAGGCACTTTTACACATGGCTCATCTCATTTCTGTGAAATAGAACGGTTAAATTCAAAGTCTCAGAGTAGAGTAAACTCTACCTTTTAAGAGCCTGAGTCTGAGTGAGGGTACAAGACTTATCCCAAGTCACCTGGCTAATACGGACTGGACTTTCTTTCAGCTCTTAAATGCTGAGATTGTATACATCTTATTCACAGCTATGTTTTTAGTACTGTGTTTGCTACACAGTAGGCACTCAGTAAGAATTTGCTGAATGAATGAATGAATGAGGAAAGGTGGGGCTAGGACTCAAATCATATGCCTGCTTTTCAGGTGCTTTTTCTAGTTACTTCGAAGATTAAATGAGTAACTATATGTCAAGTGTTTGAACATTCCTGCTATGTAATACGTAATCAGTTATGGTAGCTATAAACGTTACCCATAATCTCAGAATTAATTAAGTTTTTACGGAGAACTTCTATAGAAATAATCATTGATCAGCTTGAAAAACTTCATAATGAAATACATGTCTGCTGTTGTCAGGTAAAGTTTATACTTTTTTATACTATTTTTTATGTACTATTTTATATTATATATGGATATTCTTGCCACTCTGGATATTACCCTACATTGAGATTTTGTTTACGACACTTACTCCAGAGTGAGATGGATTATTGTTTTGACTTAAACTCGAGCCAAGACTAAAAACGAGGCATTTTCAGCTCCATTTTTACCAGGTGGTGGGAAGGGTAACCATGGGGGTTCCAGGTGCTTCTCCTGGTGGCCTTTTCCTAGATCTGCCTGTGTGTGATCTAAAGGCAGTCTTTGATTCATTACTCTTCCTAACTGGAAAGTCATCAGAATTTCCCCAAAACCATGAGGGCGGGTAGACTTAGTGCCAGCACATGAACATAGTGCCACCCCACTGAGCAGGTTTTGCCTGAGTTTCTTTAATTCAGTTGGAGGGAATTCTTAGGAAAGCAGCTTGCTCGCTTTACTTCCCATCCCACCCTCCCTGGAGGTACAGAAAGCAGTCTCGGGTAAGTTGCCTCACACCCTTTCCTAAGGCCTGCCTTCATAGGAACACCCCTAAATATGTCACTCGTTGGAGAAAAGGTTTCACATCTTTTAGTCATTTTTATCACTGTCAGCAAGAAGCGCGCCTTATTGGTGACATTACCGCTTAGAAATGTAGGAGGTTATTATTCCAGCTGAAAGAGGCAATGCGGGGGCCTCTGGCCTTTTCAAACCACCACCTCTGCTCCCCCAGCCCCTCACTTTTCTCCAAGACAGCGTGAGAATTTTTCTCAAGTTGAGGCCATTCCAAGAACTAGGACTTGCATCCTCATTATTAGGGGGTAAAGTTCTTTTCTTCTTCACACACAGTCCCCCATACTTTCTTGATTCTTGACATCATTGTGGGTTCGGTCATTTCTCTCAGGACCAGTAGTGTGTGTGCTGCATTCTGTCCGTACAGTGAAAGGGCACAGGACTAACCCCGCAGGGCCCCGTGGAGCCTTGGAGAATTGGATTTTAGGACAAAGCACTAGGGTGGCTATGACTGTGGTATCTCTTTTCAAACTGACCTTCCCACCCAGTCAGACCCAGGCTTCCATCTTGACTCCAGCCCATAGGCTGTGTGACCTAGAACCAGCCGCTTAGCTGCTCCAGGCCCCGCTTCACCTTCCATTCGTGGGGTTGGCCACGTGGGCCTCAGCAGGACACCATGGTGACTGACCACGACGCGAGTGGGGAGCCTCCAGACCGACCCGCTGCTCAGGGAGTGCTCGGTTGGTGGCAGCTGCTTGCTGCACCCTACTGCTACAAATGCAGATTTTTCATGGAAAAGAAGATCATTGTGTTGCTACCTATAAGACACCTGATTCCATGACAGAGGCCTATTGCCACCTCCAGGAACCCTGTCCCCACACCTGAGAACCCCATGCCAGGCCGGAAGCAGCACAGAACGTGTGAGGAGGCTCATCAAGGACGCCCCAGGCCCCCAGAGACCACCCAGCTGCTGAGCGGCTATGGTGCACCCAGAGAATGGGGGGGATTCGGCCCGGGGTGGGAGGGATTCAAGGAGACTGGGGGCCTAACTGAATTCCAGTCAGATCAGTACGTGCTGGAAGTAGTGTCATATCCCTGAGCTGATCGCACTTTGTCAGCCAGACTGACCCCACGAGCGCAGTGGGAGAAGTTGTCCTCTGCACTGTAATCAGTATGGCCCTCAGCACACACGGAGACTTTCAGCCTTGCACTGATGATACTAAAGGACTGACTTGAAACACTGGTGGTCTGAAAAGGCTTGGGTTTGCATTAAACCTGAGTAGTTTTGCAAAGTATGGGGTAAAAAGTGTATGAGGGAGGATATAGGGGTAGGTAGTGCTGGAGTCTGGGCCACTTATAAAACCCATTTGTGTATATTCTGTATTTACTGATGCCCTGGGAGCTGTGGAATAGAACTGGTTTTCGCTGAAGCCATAACAGATGGGGGCTGTGCCGTCTGTGGTATGCTGAAGTAACACCCATGACCAGAGGACCCTCCTTTGCACGAATTCCTATACACTTTTTTAAGATTTAACTCAAAACTCACCTTGCCACAAAGCATTTCCTGCTTAACGCCGCCCCTCTGTCATCATTCTGGAACTCTGAGGATCTAGCACTTAGATGTTTAGTCTTAATCATTGCAAATGTTGTCTTAAAAATCTCTAACTCTGGGTGTGTGTGTAGCTCCCCTACTCCCTCCACCCCCTTTTCTCTTTAAAATCTTTTAAATCCACCCAACTAGTGTCATTTTAGTTCAGGCCCATTTGCCCTTCACCTGGACCAGGCCCTGTCCCTGCCGGGTGCCCTCCAGTTCTCCACTCTGTGATCAGCATGGTCCCTGCACAGAGCCACTCTCATCTAGCCCCCTTCTGAGACCCTTCAGAGGCTTCCGGGACCTTCACGTGGAGGCCAGGATTCTTCATGTGGCGGCCTCCTCCCCTCTGGGCCCCGCTCACCAGGGCTTACTCTCCCTCCGCCCCTCCTCTTCCCTCCAGCATAAAGCGCCTCATGCCTTCCCTCCGTGCTGTTCCCTCAGAAAGAACACGCTTCCCTCTTCATCTGGCTGCCCCTCCCCGCCCCCAGGCCTCGAGCCCCTAGTCCTTCCCTTCCTCCTCCTCTGTTGTCATTGTTTTGTTGCTGCTGCTGCTTGTTTGTCCCTCTGCTCCACGAGAAGGCGCCTTCTGTGAGGACAGGGACTGTGTCCCCAGGCCCCGGTGCACACACGGCCTGGTGCAGAGAAGCAGACGCTCAACCAGTATGGTAATCAGTGAATGACTCATGTAAGAGGGATTGAACAAGATAATATACCTAAAGTATTCATCATTGTGCCTGGGACATCGTTGGTCCTTATACGGTTGATTGCTTCATTGATTCATTCATCAAATCGTTTATTAAGTGTGTGGCCACCCTTTAAGGGGACACAGCGGCAAACACGATGGGCATAGAAATCTCTGCCCTCGTGGGCCACGCGTTCTGTGTGTCTGTTTCCCCTCTTGTCCCTTTCAGCCCTCTCCCGCGCCCTTCCGCCGTACCCCTCGTCTTAGGACACTGTTGCCCCCTTCTCCCCGCCCCACCTGGGACACAGGTCACCAAACTGCAGCCACTCCTGTCAGAATCACCTTTGCCCCGGAGGCAGCCCGGGGACTTTTAGTAGATTCCAGCAGCTCCTCAGGCTGCTGAAGGGGGACGCGCTTCCTCTGCTCTGGCTGGAATAAATAGGTCAGGAGTAAAATTAGAAAATCAAAAGCCCGAATCCTGGTGAAACGCTGCAGTGGAAGTGCTACTTACAGGACCTCGAAACTGCACGTGTTCTCACTTATCAGCCGGGACTGCAGAGAGCGGCCCGGTCGCCCGGAAGCCTTTGTAGAGCCAGGAATCACCTCCACTGCCCCCCCCCCACCACAAAGCCAGAGCATCCCCACCACCCCCTCCCCCAGGAGGAGGAAGAGGGGGCTTGAGCTGTGCAGGGCCCTGACCGAGGCCCACCGTGGGCGCCGCCTGCCCGCACAGTCAAGGCTGAGGAACTGTGAAGGAAAGTCTTCACCTCCACGGTGACGCAGCCCTGAGAGGGAAGCGTCTCAAGGAGGCCCAGCCATCCGTATCCCAGTGGTGCAGTCTTTGTTGAACGCTGTCTGGACCTGGGCGGGGCCTGTTTCCCCGCCTGATGTTTCTCAGCCCGCCTCGTCCCGTCCAGGTCCCTGCTCCTCTCAGCACACTGACGTCTCTGACCAGGGCTGGTGGGGTTGTGCCCTTCCTACGTGTGATTCACGTGACCTCCAGAGTCATCTGGAAGCTGGATCTGTGGCCCCGGGGCTCACAGGCCCTCCGACCAGTCAGGGAAGGTGGGCTCCCTGCACCCTGCACACACGCCGCGTATAAACTACTGCTGCTTTCACCTGGCGCTGAGATTGATTACATCATCCTGTTTTCGTTGCAGAAATTTCCAGAACTGAAATTCAAATATGTGGAAGAGGAGCAGCCCGAGGAGTTTTTTATCCCCTATGTCTGGTCCCTGGTGTACAACTCAGCGGTAGGCCTGTACTGGAACCCGCAGGACATCCAGCTGTTCACTATGGATTCCGACTGAGGACGGGACGCCGTCTCCCACCCTGACCCCCTCCAGCCAAGCAAGCTTCTAGTTATTTTCTTTCTGGGGGACAGAGGTAGACAGATTCCCTGGTGCGCCTTCTATTAAAGAGGGTCACACAGGCGTGTTTCCCTTGCACACTTGGGTTTGGAGAATTGGTGCCAGTTGGCAGTAGATCACTCAGTTTAGATTATAGTGCAAAAAAGGAGAGGGGAGTTACACAACAATAATAAATGTAAAAACCTGCTATTTCACATGCAATTTTATTTCTAAACCAAAAATCTAGAGCTTTTCCAGGAACCTGATGCCTTAGGCATATAACTTTACCAGTACATACTTCTTTTTCTTTTCTTTTCTTTCTTTTTTTTTTTTTTCCCCCTGCATGTTCAGGATTTTTGTTTTGGTTGTGTGTGTGTGTGTTTCGACATTGAGAAGTATCAACCTGAAAAGATGACAAGACAGGAATTAATAAGGAAATGAAGCCGTGTATGCATGCAGTTGCCTTTCAGAAGGCCCGTGATATAAGCCTGGGCGGTTGGATATAAGCCTTTAGGTCCCTGGCATCTTTCCCTCAAAGAAAGAAGTGGCTCCTTCTCATGAAGCCCAGATTAGCTTTTTTGTGGATTTGGCCTCTGAGCTGTAGCTGAATTAAATTGGAGTCTAGCACAAATTAAGTTAATCTACTCTGTATTAATCATTGGGAAAAGAAAAGCTTCATTTTGAAAGCAATCTTTTTTCTTCAACCAGACTAATAGGAGAAAAAGGAGACCAATTTGATTAATACAGTATTCCACATGAGAGTAAACACATGTTTTTCTCTCCACTTCTGACTTTGTTTAAACTCTTTGGGGCCTGTGTGATCGCAGTTGTCTCCCTGAGCTTCTCTGAGGGAAACAGCCGCTGGGGTCGCCCTGAGCAGAGCAGTGGGCACTGAGGACAGAGGGGACAGGCCTTTCGAGTCACGCTCTAGGTCCATGGCCACCCCTTCACGGTCTAGTTTCACTCTCAAAGACACAAAAAGTACTTGCTTTTCTGCATAGGAAGCACACAATCCCAGGTGAGAGCGAGCACCCGTTTCAGCCTGCCGTTGCCTAATCTGTATCAGAGGCAGCTTCCCTCCCCTGCCCCTGTGTCCCGGACCTGGAGGCTGGAGTCATTTTGGTTCATCACCGTCTTCTGAGGGTCTGGGAGGAGCCATCTTCTGTCACACCGAGCTCTGGAGAAGGCTGAAAACATGACCTGTCAGTGCACGTCCGTGTGGTTTCCACTCATGACAAGCCTGGCTGCTTCATCCTCTCAGCAGCACCTGAGGTCGGCCAGGCGGACTCACTTCCATCAGGACGGGGGCTGAGACCGAAGCTCCCTGCGGCTGACCGCCTGAGGAAGGGCCATCACTGGCGGGCGGACCCAGGAGGCGCGTGCGGCCTGCCCGCTGCTTCCTCGGCCTCAGGCCTCTGACGTGTCTCCACGAGCGGCTGGGGACTCTGGCACTTCACTGAAGGTCGCATGGACGGGGCCTCAGACCCGCAGATGAGTCGTGTGAAGCGCTTCTGCTTAGTCTGGCTCGTGGGGAGAGGCAGTTTGAAGGTGGAAGGAGGAATCCTCCAGTCAGAAAGGGGAAATGATTGGATTATCATTTCAGGTAGCAATTATTTTTATTTCCTATATGGGAACGTGATTTATAGCTTTAATTTGTTTCCAAAGCACTTGGATCTGCTTTCCTTCATTTAAACCAAAACACAATTTTTAAAGGGTCACGTGGAGCAGCTGAGCCCCTGGTAGGACCCCAGAACTAACCTAGGAGGCTGAGGACCGGGAGTGCCATGGGGCAGTCACTGGGCTGCAGGACTGTCAGTTCTTGTGACAGGAGGAGATATGGTCCCCCAGAACTCGGTCATAGAGCGCAAACTACCAAGGAAGAAGCCTTGATGGAGGGAGTCCTGCAGTCTCTTCCCCAGGCCACCTGGCCCACCAGGTGCCCCCAAAGCCCCGTTCTCTGGCAGTGTCCTCTCCCTCCCTCCCCGCCACTTTTAATTAACCACACAGTAGAAGTGCTCACTGGCCTAAAAGCTCAGCTAGGGCTACAGCCTCGGAGGAAGTGTGTGAGTACACACTCCCAGACACCACTGCATCACTGCTTCCACTCTGCAAATCCACCAGGAGTCTCCTCTTTATTTTTGTGGAAGATTTATTACATGACAATAAATTTAAATGATAAACTTGAATTATGCTTGCATTAATTTGCTTAGAAATTGTTTAGTTTTCCACAAAGTAAAACTGTGTAGAATGAGGCAATACAGGACCATCATGTGTTTGAATGTAAATTAACATCTGATTTTACCCAAGATACAGAGCTGTTACTGCAACGTGTCATCTCTTCAACAAAGGGTTCCGTCATAATATTTATTTTTAAAAGAATGTGCCCCTTTCAATAGCACCTTTCCTATCAAGAGTTCAAGGCACTGTGCAAAAAAGCTTCAGAATTATAACTCTGGTTCCCACATCACCCACTGAGGCTGGTGTCATAGGATCTGTAAACAACAGCCTTGCAAGGTTGGCATCACAGGATGGCCACCATTCAACAGTGCAGATGGAAGCAAGGCTGTGGAGCAGCTCAAGGACAAAGACAAAGAAAGGAAAGAAAAGAAGGTCCCCAAAGCACAGAAAGTACACTGCATACACAGTCCTCTCCTTCGGAAGGAAATCGTAGGAACTGTAGAAGAAGACGGAGAGAGGAAAGAACATAGGACCAGTGTCAATCAATCAGAACACTCAGCAGTTTCCTCCAGCTTGTTTAGGGTACCCCCAAGTGGAACGTTTAGTGGGGGGGGGGGCTTTTAGGTCCTAAATTTCTTAATATATCATTCTTTAGGCAACATACTGTCCTGTAGGTTCTGTGGAGCCAGGGTTTTGCATTAGACGTTATAGCTCTCTGCATAACAGTCACTGCTTTCCAGAGCCATAAATTAGAGTTGTGGTACTTTCTGATACTTTATAAACTTGAGTTTGCAAGGTCAACCCTTTGGTCTCTTAATCTCCTCCTAAGCACTATGCCTGCAGTTTCAGTAGCTGCCATTTGATATTAGGGGCTGATCCTTGGGCATACTGACACCAAATTCAGGGCTATTCCAGTGTCCTACGTCGCTTCCAGGAGTCAAGGAGCTTCTAGTCTCTGACAAAGAGCCATGCTTCCTATGAATATGACACAGCTGAGGAATGGATTATAGCACAAGCCACAGCAAATAATGCATTTTTATTTTTAAGAATTCAAAGCATAAAATTTAATCTCATTAGGGTACGTCCATTTGGGATCTCCCACCCAAAGCCAGGGAGATTCATCAGGAGCTCCCCACCAGCTTGGTCAGGTCATGTATGGCAACCCCTACCCTCCTGACTTCACAAGGCTATCAAAAGTGCCAGCTACTCAGACACAGCCTCTGGAAGTAGCAGAAGCTCCCCTCCAGAAGGAAAGCCGTCTCATATGACTAACCAGGTAATGCTTCACCATTCTGTTGGCTCTGGGCTGACTGCAACAAAATTTTAAAATATTTTCGGCCAGATTTCCAAGTTCCCCTTAGTTGGAGGGTTGGTTTGGATTACCTGGTGCTCCATTACTATCAGCAGACTATCTTTCATGGATACTGTGACCCAGCTTCTAAATCACCTCAGTCACTGAATGTGGATTGAGGTGAAACCAGATTACTAGTGCCCCCAGTGCTTAGCAAATGTATGTTCTCTCTGGAGAACACGAACTGTTATGGACTGAATGTATCCTCCAAATTTCACATATTGAGCCCTAACCCCCAGTGTGATGGTATGAGTAGGTAGAGCCTTTGGGAAGTAAGTAGGTTTAGATGAGGTCATGATGGTGGAGCCCCATGATGAGATTAGTGCCCTTATAAGAAGAGACATGAGAGGGATCTTTCTCTCCAACATGTGGAGACACAGCAAAGAGACCACTGTTTATAAGCCAGGAAGAAAGCCCTCACCAGGAACGTAACCAACCAGCACCTTAATCTTGGACTTTAAAGCCTTTTCATACTTTTCAGGACTGAGAAATCAATGTCTCTTGTTTAAGCCACCCAGTCTATGGTATTTTGTTATAACAGCCCAAGCTGACTTAAGACAGGAGCATAACCCAAGGCCTCAAATTATTTCTGTTACAATCAAGTATCCAGGTATATGAGAAGACCAAATAATATAAATTACATGAATTAAAACCAGAGGAAAAAAAGAAACCCACAATCTCTCCAGATGTCTCAGAATTTGAAACACCTATGCTTTCTGTGTTAAAAAAAAAAAAAGCACGTGCCCAAGAATTTCAGAGAATTAGAAACATTAAAAGGGACCAAATGGAAATTCTAGAACTGAAAAATATAACAAAAATTCAGAATAATTCAGTGGATGGGCTCAAGAAGAGGTGAAAAGTCTTAGTTATAGAAAATCAAGTTACAGAAAATTTAAAAAACACAATTAGAAAACTTGCAATTCTATAACTTGAGTAAGGTGAAAAGTCAGAGCAAAACTAGAATCAAAAAGATAGGGCTTCCCTGGTGGTGCAGTGGTTAAGAATCCACCTGCCAATGCAGGGGACACAGGTTTGAGCTGAGGTCTGGGAAGATCCCACATGCCGCAGAGCAACTAAGCCCATGCACCACAACTACTGAGCCTGTGCTCTAGAGTCCGTGAGCCACAACTACTGAGCCCACAAGCCACAATTACTGAGCCCACGTGCCACAACTACTGAAGCCTGCGCGCCTAGAGCCCGTGGTCTGCAACAAGAGAAGCCCCCGCTCGCCGCAACTAGAGAAAGCCCACGTGCAGCAACGAAGACCCATTGCAGCCAAAAATAAATAAATTTTTAAAAGATAGCAAATACAGCGTTAAGAGACACAAAGGATACAGTGAGGATATCAAATGTGTAAAAGAATGGGATAGTTAAATAAATATTGGCTGAGAGCTTTTCCAAAACTCATGAAAGATATCACACCATAAATTCAAGAAGCCCCAACAAATCGCAAATGGGATAAATAAAACACAATCCACACCTAGACACATCACAGTAAAACTGTTGAAAACCAAAGAAAAGGAAAAATTTTAAAGCTACTGAGGGGTGAGGCGTGGGTAGGAGAGGGATTACCATCAAAGGAGCAACAATTAAACTGACAGCTAACTTCTCAGCAGAAACAGCCTTTGAAGTGCTGAAAGAAAATGACTGCCAACCTAGAATTTTCTAATTGGGGAAAATATCCTGCAAGGATGCAGAAGAAATAAAGACATTTTTACACAAACAGCTGGAAGAATTCATCAGCACACATACCCTAAAGGAAGATTAAAAGTATTCTAAAGGCAGAAGGAAAATGATCCCAAATGTAAGGACAGAGCTTCAGGAAAGATTGAAGAGCAATGAAAATGAGAAATGTACAGGTCAACATAAATACTAACTACATAAAAATAATTATGTCTTGTGAAGTTTATATATCGAAATGTGTTCAAGTAAAGGTATATAGTTGGGGAGGGCTTTAATAGGATTTAAGTGTTCTAAGCCCCTTGCATCATCCAAGAAGAGAGTTTTTAAAAATCCAATTTAATGTTAGACTTTGATAAGTCTAGGATGTATATTGTAATAAATATTAGTTAAAAGGTGTATAACTTTCAAGCCAATGAGGGAATATGGAATAATTCAATGAACAGGTTTAAGAGCTGCAAAAGGAGGGAAGAAAAAAAGAATAGGTGGTACAAATAGAAAGCAGGTTGTAAGATATACATGATAAATCCATTATTACATTAAATGTAAATGGGCTAACTAACACTCAAGTGTTGACAAAGATTGTCAGGCTTGATTTAAAAAGAACTACCATTATAAGATCTAGGGATGTGATGTACAGCATGATAAATATAATTTAATACTGCTGTAAGTTATACATGAACATTGTTAAAAGAATACATCCTAAGAGTTCTCATCACAAGGAAAAACTTTTTTTTCTATTTCTTTAATTTTGTATCTATATGAGATGATGGGTGATCACTAAACTTACTGTGGTCATCATTTCATGATATATGTAAGTCAAATCATTATTCTGTACACTTCAAACTTGTACAGTGCTGTATGTCAATTACATCTCAATAAAACTAGAGGAAAAGAATTTAACAGTAAAAAATGAAAATAAAAACAACTATATGCTGTTTACCAGAGACACTTTTAAAACATACGAATTTTGAGGACTTCCCTGGTTGACGCAGTGGTTAAGAGTCTGCCTGCCAATGCAAGGGACACCGGTTTGAACCCTGGTCCGGGAAGCTCCCACATGCTGAGGAGCAACTCAGCCTGTGCGCCCAACTACTGAGCCTGCGCTCTAGAGCCCGCAAGCCACAACTACTGAGCCCACGTGCTACAACTACTGAAGCCCACACGCCTAGAGCCTGTGCCCCACAACAAGAGAAGCCACCGCAATGAGAAGCCTGTGCCGCACAACAAAGAGTAGCCCCTGCTCGCTGCAACTAGAGAAAGCCTGCGTGCAGCAACGAAGACCCAATGCAGCCAAAAATAAATAATAAAATTTAAAAAATTTTAATGAAATCTATAAAAAATTTAATTAATAAAAAATAAAAATTTTGAAATTTTGAAAGAAAAGGATGGAGAAATATACACCCAGCAAACAGCAACTATAGGAAACTGGTATCGATATATTAATATTACAGCAAACTTTAAGGCAAAAACTTTATTAGAAATAAAAACAGTCAATTCAATTACCAGAAAGAGGTAGTAATTCTAAATTTTATGCACTTAGTGATACAATCTCAAAATTAAAAGTTGATAGAACTAGGAAGTTTTGGCAAATATGCAATCATAGTGAGATTTTAACACATCTATTTCAGTAATAGTAAAAATAAGCATACAAAAATCAAGTTATAGAAAATTTAAACAAGGCAGTTAGAAAACTTGGCCAAATAGATACATGTAGAACACTACACTCAACAGCTTCCTTTTCAAACAAAAATGGCACATGTGCCAAAATTTGTATGCTGAGTGTAAAACAAGTCTCAACAAACTTCAAGAGAGTTAATTCCAATGAAATATGTTCTTTGACCACAATGCAGTTAAGGTGGAAATCAATTACAAAAAGATAATGTAATAATCCTCATATATTTGGAAGTTAAATAGGTTTCTAAATAACCCATCTGTCAAAGAAGAAATCATAAAGATAATTTGAATTATTTCAAACTGAATAATGAAAATAGTACATATTAAAACTTAGGGAGAAGAAAAATTGTGAGTTGCAACTGAAACTATGCTTATAAATTTATACCTTTAACTGCATATGTTTGAATAGAAGAAAGGCTGAAAATCAATTATCTGAGCAACCACCTAGAAATTAAATTTTAAAAAAAAAAGCAAATGAAACCCATAAATAAAAGCCAAAATATAGAACACAAATATACGATAAAGGGAATCAAGAAAGTGAAAAGTTGGTTCTTTAAAAGGATTGACAACCCTGTAACAAGACTGATCAAGAAGGAAGGAGAACGGGTGGGAGAGGGACAGAGGAATAGCCGGTATCAGAAGTGAAAATGGGCGAACTCATTCAGATTAGGCAGACGTTAAAAATATTTAAGAGGATGTTATACATACTAATAAATTCTAAATCTAGATGGAGTGATGTTTCAGGAGTGTATACATATGTCATAACTAATCAAATTGTGCACTTTACATATATGCAGTTTTTGTATGTCAATTATGCCTCAATAAAGTTTTGGATTAAATGAACAAATTTGTTTTTAAAAAAATAGCTTTCTAAAACTGACATCAGAAGGTCTTGAAAATTGGAATCATCCTATATCTATTGCCTAAGTTGAATACATAATTTAAAATCTCCTCACAAGGAAATCGACAGGCCCAGATGGCTTCACTAGTGAATTCAACCGAACATCTAAGAAAGAAAGAATGCCAATCTTACACAAACCCCTCCAGAAAATAGAAAACCTCCAAATTGATTTTATGAGACCAGCATAAACTTAGATGTCAAAAATCTAACAGGAACAGTATAAGAAACTAAAATTGCAGGCCAGTCTTTCTCATTATTGTAGATGCGAAAGGTCTAAACAAAACATTAGCAAATAGAAACTAGCAATATATAAAAGATTAAATTGGACTTATCATTCAAAAATCAATGAGTCATTCACATTACCAGAAGAAAGAAAGAAAAAAGTAAATGATAATAGGTGAGGACAAAATTTGATAAAATTCAAAAATCATTGGGTGATGTGTTTAAGCAAACTAGAAAAATAAGGAAATGTCCATTTGATAAAGATATCTACAAAAAACCTACAGCAAACACATCATACTTAAAATATCAAAAACTTTACTGCTAAGATTGGGAGCAAGAAAATGATGTCCATTAACACCTCTATTCAAAATGGTACTAGGTAATGATATACATGCCAAAGTACTAAGGGAAAGTATACTGATGTCTGCAACTACTTTGAAATGCATCACAAAAAGGGGAAAAGAATGGATTGATGGATGAATAGAAGGATGGAGAGATGTGTGATAAAACTAGTTTGGTAAGCTTCGTAAAATGTAGAATGGTAGACTCTAAATGGTGGGTATACAGGTGTCCACTGTACAATTCTTTCAATTTCACTGTGTGTTGGGGGGAAATAGTACCTGAGGTCTTAGCCTAGTGTTTTTTTTTTTTAAAGAAAAAAGGTAAGATTGGATTAGATGGAAAGAAAAACTGTCATCATGTGCAGATGACATGATTACTTTAGATAATCTAAAAATCTACCAATAAACTAGCAGAATGAGCAAGGTTTCTGGATGCCAGGTCATATACAAAAATCACTTGTATTTCTATAAGCCAGCAACAATTAGAAAATGAAAATTTTTAAGTTTACCATTTACAGTAGCATTTTAAAAATCCATTAAATTCCCAGAGATCAATCTAAAAAAAAAAAAAAGTGAAATTAAAGCCCTAAGTAAGTGGAAGCGTATTAGATTCATGGGCTGGAAGGCTCAACATTGCTATTGCAGCTGCAAAGGGAGTAAAGGAGGGTTCCACCTGCTGGTCTCTACCTTCCCTTATCCAACATCCGCATACTGTCTCATTTCCCCACAAAGAGCACCACACACGCTCCTCAAAGAAGATAAGCCCAAAGTCACCCTGTCCCTGCCCCCAGCTCAGTGTCTGGCCGTAGCCCTCCTTCCTAAGCACGGGAGGAAGCAGCTTGGCCTAATACTTTCCCACTGCCTAACAGGGGACACTGGTTTTTCAGCCACAATGAGTGGATTCTTAACCATCTACCACCCAACCACCTCCTCAAGCTCAATGGCACGTTTTAGGTGATGTTACTTGCAGCAATCATGTAGTCTACGCGAGCTAATTTAGGCAGAAGAGGATTTATTTCTGGGTATTAGGTAGCTACCAAATTCCGGGCTGGGCTGGGGAACTAAGCTTACATGCTACACAGCCAGGAGAAATGGCCAGTTGCTCCCCAGGATTGAGAGGCAGCTTGGCCTCAGCTTGGTGCGGCCTCACCCAGCACTCAGCACCCATCCACACAGCTAAGAGACCAGCCACTAAACTCTGCCCACAGCTGCCCAAGAGGAATCAAGCCCAAATGCCCATGCACCTGCCACCACCCGATGCTCACTCCCACTTTCCAAGTCTCAGCCGGAGCGCTTCGGGAAAGCTGGGTGCATGCAGAGCCCCAGCTGCAGGGGAGCCTAGAAAGTGAAGCATTTTTGCTCTCCAGCCTCTGTCAGGAAAGCCCAGTCCACAGGGGTGGGAGTGTGCTGCATGAGCCACACCGTGGCATCTGTTACTTTACCTCGCGCTGTTGTTTAGTCTTAAGTGAGATAATATTTAAAGCATGGAGAATGTAAATTCTCTAAGTCAGGGGTTTATGTCTGATTTCTGTGTGTCTGTACCCCACACATAACAGTACCTGACCTCAAGGAATATTTGTTGAATATGCCAGCATTTAGCACAGTTTCTAGAACATGATAAGCACTCAATAAGTAAGAGCTAGGGGACTTCCCTGGTGGCGCAGTGATTAAGAATCCGCCTGCCAGTGCTAGGGGACATGGGTTCGATCCCTGGTCCGGGAAGATCCCACATGCCGTGGAGCAACTAAGCCCGTGCGCCACAGCTACTGAGCCTACGCTCTAGAGCCCGCGAGCCACAACTACTGAAGTCCGCATGCCTAGAGCCCATGCTCTGCAACAAGAGAAGCCACCACAATGAGAAGCCCGTGCACCGCAAGGAAGAGTAGCCCCCGCTGGCAGCAACTAGAGAAAGCCCGCATGAAGCAACGAAGACCCAACTTGGCCAAAAATTAATTTTTTAAAAAAGTCAAGGAAACAGAACAAATGCTAAAAACTATAGTTTAGGGGGGAAAAAATAATAGCCAGTATAATTTCACATAATAGGAAGTCCCAGAGAGGGCTAATGCAGCACCCAATGCCATCTTGAGGACCCAAACTCTGCCCATCTGTAGCTTTGACACCCTCTGACTGGCTCAGCTCATAGTCACAAGAGGGCTGCAGCAGTTCCTGATGTTGCATCAAGGCATGATCTCATCTAGGGCACAGCTTGGGAGTGGGGTTCCTCTCCCTGAGGTCCCCTCACATTTCCATGCTCAGGACTGCTTCCCACACCCATTCCTAAAGCATCATTGGCAAGGAGAGAGTTCCACCATCACGGCAAACGAATCAGGATCTGGAACCTGGATGGATCAGCTGTATGAAGGAGAGAGAATACCAGAATGTAAATCAGGCTCTTTTAGGAAGAAGGAAGAGGAAGGCAAGGGTGGACAGTTACCCAGCAGTGTAGGCTGTGATCAGGGGCAGAGGGGAAAGGCAGAGAACCCCCCTCCGGAAGTCTCCTGTGTCCCAGCTCTCGGATCCTACAGTTGGATGAGGCTGCCCGAGAGCCAGGGGACAGTTCCCAGGGCAAGGGCTTGTGGAAGGCCAGGAGGTGTGCAGGGTGGATGAACACATAGCCACTTCCTCACCAGGGCTCCCACACCCAGGCGACGCGGACAAATGGCGGTTCCTCCATCCCCCAGAGTCGGCTTAATAGGAAACAGGGTTTGGTGGGGAACAAACAATTTATGACAACCGAGCCCTCAAACTGGAAACATCTGTCCTCACCACAGCACAACCCCTCCAGCCCAGCCCAGCCTGGCTCCTGAGGGGGCCCAACCCGGCCAGGCTGGGGAACTCAAGAACCTTCTGAGGATTCACGTAGAGGAGCCCCCAGCCTGGGAGGGGTCTCCAGGCTCCCGACTTGAACCCCAGAGCCTCACAGTCTCCCAACCTCATCATGCAGACCTCGGCACTGCCCACACCCCAAGCCATGGGGGGATTCAGAGCCAGTGGCCCCAAAGGAGCCCTGGCTTTACTTTATTAACCCCCTGGGGCCCAGGCCTGGGCAGGGAGATGTTCTAGCTTCAATCCCACTGCCTCCGCCCACACCCTCTCCCTGGACCCCCTTCCTCTCCTGGTCTCCCTGTCTCCCTTTAAGGCCAGGCTCAAAGTTGTCTTTGCCAGGCAGCCCCGCCCAGTGGCTAGACGACACCCATCCCCCGTGCCCACGGAGTCCCTGTCGGGGCCCCTTACTATGAAGCTCTTCAGGGCTGCACTCTAGGAGCACCCCGTCACCCTGCTGGCATCTGTAAGGCCCCCAGTGAGCATCTGGGGCAGGATCGGTGACTAAACACACCTGGGACCAAGGGGGCATGGCAGGAGGCTGGGGCCCACGGGCTCCAAAAGGCGAAGTTGACTGCAACACACACGGCCCCACCTCGGGGCCACTATTACTGGGGCAGAGACCAGTGCAGTCCCCCCGGCTCCACTTGAAAACACCTGGCTTCAGAGCAGCTGGCCTGGCTACCTGGTGGGCATCTGTGCAGCCTGTTTGCCCAGTCTGTAACGAGGATGACAAGCCTGCCGAGGGTGGGGCTGCAGGAACACTAGGGATGAGAGGCCTGGGCAGTGGGAGCTCAGCGGGTGGCCCCGGGCAGGCTGCCAGCCATGTTGGTTGGGAACTGAATTCACCTGGATGACAGCCCCATAGGAAGAGTTTCCCCAAGTTTGTGTTGAAGAGATGGGGTGGGGAGGGAGGAGCACCTAAGCCCCTGAAAGCTCTGCCCAGAGCCTGGCACAGTGGGCCTTGGGGGGACCATGGGTAGGGGTGGAGGGAGCAGAAGTAGCTCTGAACGTGGCCAGGGCAGAGCATATGTCCTGGCTGCCTCTGCGGAGGGAGGCCTCACCCCACTGGCCCCGTTTGAATCCAGCCTCCTCCAGGAAGTCACCCTGGACTAGACCAACCTGTAGCCCTCCCTTCCTGGGCTCCCATAGCTCCACCACAGCCCTGCCACCCCAGGAGGTGTTCCGGGGGGCCGTGCCCCTGCCAGGTGGCAGCTTCCTCCGAGCCTCGGTGAGCCAACCTCCCCTCTGGGCCACCATAACCCCCGGTCCCTCCTCAGAGCAGACCTCCTGAGGTTGTCCCCATTATACAGAGGGGAGACTGAGGTACAGGGAATGAGCAGAACCCTTGTTCCTGACCCTGCCTCCCTGTCCGTTCCCCGCCCCTCTTCTGCCCAGTGGATTGTGGGGAGAACTGGCCTCAGAGGAGGGGCAGCACACTGGGGAGGGGGTTGATGGTAGGGGGCTGTGGAGTGAGGGACGCTGGGTGACGGACTGGAGAAGGCTGAAGGGCCTGCTGTCTACTGGGAAAGTGTTTGTTTGCCGAGGCCGGCCAACCAGCAGGGCTCCGAGTGTGTGGGGCAGGGACATCCTTGGAAGGAGAGTCCTGTGCGGGGACGTTTCACCCAGCCCCTGGCTGCACTGGCCCCCGGCCCTCCCAGGACTGGGCCTCAGTACCCCCTGCACCCTGCCAGCCTGAGGCCCGCACAAGCGCCTACCCAGGGTGGTATTGGCAGAGCAGGAGGTGTCCAGGCGGTGAAAACACCCCCTAGACCAGCTCACCCTCACCGGAGAGCAGGGGGCCCAGACCCAGCCACACCCCTCAGTCCAGAGACCAGGACACCAGATGCGGGCTGAGACGGCCGCTCCAAAACGCACACATCTTCAAAGCAGGGCTATTTTCCATGTCCTATGGGCAATTTTAAAACAAGTTTGTAAAACTGGAATCTTAATAGATGACATACTGACATGCATGTAAGCATGTGGGCACATGTGTGTGTGTCTTGCACACGCGTGTCTGGGCACCTTTGGAAGCTACTACGGCCACAGCATCTTGGGAGATGGGTGGACTGGGGGTGTTTTCTAAAGAACATCTAGGTTCACTTCCACGTTCACTGTGTGTTTCGAAGGAGCTGAGCCTTCAGGAACTGGGGAGAGAGGGTGGCGCTTCAGAGCCAGCAGAGGGGGCTATGGGCAGCCCTGGAGGCCACCCGTGCAGGGTCGGGGTGTGAAGCACAGCCTGATCTGAAGTCACTGCCGTGCCCCCCAACACTCATTCGCCCCTTCTCCTGTCTCGATTTGGTACCCAGATGTCTTAGTCTGCTCAGGCTGCTTAATAAGCATCACAGACTGGGGGTATTAAACCACAGACATTTATTTCTCCCAGTTCTGGAAGCTAGAAGAGCAGGATCAGGTGTCGGCCGGGTTGATTTCTCCTGAGGTCTCTCTCCTTGACTTGGAGATGGCAGCCTTCTCACTGTGTCCTCACACTGTCTTCCCTCTGTGTGTCTATGTCCTAATCTCTTCCTTTAAGGACACCAGTCTTATTGGATGAGGGCCCACACTAATGACCTCATTTTACCTTAATCACATCTTTTTTTTTTTTTTAAACGAGACCAGTCTTTTTTTTTTTTTTTTTTTTTAATTTATTTATTTATGGCTGTGTTGGGTCTTCGTTTCTGTGCAAGGGCTTTCTCAGGTTGTGGCAAGCGGGGGCCACTCCTCATCGCGGTGCGCGGGCCTCTCACTATCGCGGCCTCTCTTGTTGCGGAGCACAGGCTCCAAGACGCGCAGGCTCAGTAATTGTGGCTCACAGGCCCAGTTGCTCCACGGCATGTGGGATCTTCCCAGACCAGGGCTCGAACCCGTGTCCCCTGCATTGGCAGGCAGACTCTCAACCACTGCGTCACCAGGGAAGCCCTTAATCACCTCTTTTAAAGATCCTATCTCCAAATGCAGTCACATTCTAAGGTTAGGTCTTCAGCATATGAACTGGAGTGGAGGTGGGGAAGGGGACACAGTCCAGCCCATAACCCTGGATCCATGAGTTTGCTCCCAGTGTGGTCCCACAAGCAACCCCTTCATTTTCAACTCCATTTCCTTGCTTCCCTCTTCTGTTGGGCACAACAGACAGTTACCCCCACACACACACAGACACCCAGGGCAGGGCCCCGCCATCCTCTGGCTCTGGCTTGGGAAGCTGGACCCCTCTCTCCCTGGAACCCTCAGCCAGTTCCTCATCAGCCTTGCTTCTTCCATCCCTTCCCGCATCCTGTGCTTTGCTGGCTCATTGATTGTTGACCTTGAACTTTCTGCCCGTCCACTGGGGCACTCAGTGAGGGCAGCACCGGACCCCAGGCACGTGCTCAGGGACACTTCCAGCCTTCGCTGCCCAGTGCCTCACCCCGCTGCCCACACGCTCAGGCAGGATCAGAGCTGACGAGGGTGAGGGGAGAGAGAATAACTGGAAACAGCAGGCTCTGTTTTTACACTTTGGGGGTGAACTGACTTGCAGGTGATGAGCAAAAAAATCCATCTGGGCAGTGCCCCCTTGAGTGGGCTGATGGGCAGCAAAGGAAAAACTGCAGTTACATTTGGATTCTCCCGAAAGCCATGAGTTGGTTACTGGGGAGCACTGCCACAACCCACACCCCTCGGTCAAGTCTGCGTATCCTTCCCAGCACCTCCGCCCTCAGCCCGATTTACACCATTTCCCACTGCACCCCTAGAGGCCAGCTCCACACCTGTAAACCATGATGCTCAGACAAAGCCTGGATAATGACCAGATGGATAGGACTGTGTGGGGGGCCTCCAGACCAGGCCACAGCGGAGAGGCAGTGGGTGCTCTGGGAAGTGGTCTACACGGGAGACATGGATTTGGAGTCCTGTGTGCCAGGAGATAAGCAGAAAACTAAGGTGGGTTCCTGGAGAACACCCACATTCAAGGGGTGACTGACAGAGGGAAGCCCATCAGGGAAACTGAGGCCCAGCAACGAGGGAGAAGGCGGAGACCGGGAGGGAGGGAGACGTCAGAAGCCAAGGGTCAGGGTATTTTCTAGAAAGCCTAATGGTGGCCGAGAGGTGAAGAAAGGCCAGGCAGAAATAAGCCCATTGACTTTATCCACCCAGAGATCCTAGGGGACCTTGGTGATAGGGGTTTCTGTGCAAGGGTGGGAGCAGGAAGAAGATGGCAGCTCTTTCATTTATCTATTGCTGCGTAACAAATAACCCCCAAATTTAGCAGCTTAGAACAACCATTTTATTATGTTCACAGATTCTGTGGGTCAGCAGTTTGGACAGAGCACAGAGGAGAAAGCTTGTTTCTACTCTGTGAGGTCTGAAGCTCAGCAGGTAAGACTCTACAGCTGGGGGACACTTGAAAGCTGGGGGCCAAAGTGACCTGGAGGTGTCTGCACTCTCATTGGTGGCAAGTGCCAACTGCTGGCTGGGACCTCAGCTGGAGCTGGCAACTAGAATATCTACATGTGGCCGCCCTGTGGCCTGGGCTTCTCACAGCATGGCAGCCTCAGGTAGCTGGGCTTGCACATGGCGGTCAGGGTGCCTCCACAGGCGTCCAGCAAACAAAGCAGAAGTGCATCACCTTTTCACACCTGAAGTCACACAACTGGTCACATGACCACCTGGATTGAAGACTGTCAAGATCACAGGGTGGCATGAGGGCTTTCAGGGCTCGCGGGATCCTCGAGGACAAGGTCACATTTCCTCTGGACCTCAAAGTCTGCATGGGGGACACCATGAGGAAGCGCCCGGCCAACCCGAAAGCAAGAGGCAGGTCCTGAGAACAGAAAGTGGCTCCGCTCCACCGAGGCCCGGGCTGAAAGGAGGGCGGAGGCCCCAGGCCTGGTCCCTCAGTTAGGGTTGTGATGGTAATTCTGACTTTGGGGAACATGGAGCAGGCTTAGAAAAGGGGTTTCAGAAGAAAGACAGTTCGGCTCTTCCATTCCCCCAGTTACTGGAGCCCCAGGCCACAATCACCATTATTTTGCTGCTGCCATCTTTAAACAGGGCAAAAAGAAATGTGCACACATCAGGACACTGATGTGAAATCACTCAACAAAGTGTGTGTGTGTGTGTGTGTGTGTGTGTGTGTGTGTGAGAGAGAGAGAGAGAGAGACTGGAGCCATCACACATTGGCCAGCCATCATATCAACGTCAACGTCTGTGTGTGGGGTGCTTCCTAGAGTTAAGCAGTGCACAACCCATGCAGCCGTACCTGGCTGCCCTGAGTGTAACCTCCTGTATGCTAAAGGAAGCCCTTGAGGCCCAGGCCTGACCCCCAGGCCCGCTAGCCCTGCCTGCAAGAGCTGCTCCCTAAGTTCCCCACCATGCAGTCTGAGCCAGGTAGGAGCTTCCAGCTGCCAACTCCCCACCCCTGCAGATCACCCAAACTCCCCTCTGGGCCCCCGATCACATCCCCTCATTGCCTCCTGGTGAGGCTGGTCCCTTGGCTAAGCGGGGAAGGCAGTGCCCTCTGGTCCTGGCCGTGCACCTCTATAGACACAGCAGAGGTGGCCACGTGGCAGGGCGGCGTTCCCTTGGCTCTGAGACTTTGGCAGGGCCCCGCCCCTCTTACCTGAGTCATGGAATTCTCCAGAGGTGGGCAGGGCTGCTGCCGGGAGCCAGGAGAGGTGAGGTCATGGGTCATGTCCTGCAGGGTCCCGCCCCTCCCTGGGGCAGGGCAGCTGAGCGCTTGTTTCTGGGAGGTCATTCACCCGACCTGGAGACTCAGACAGGTGGGAGGCTCCCTGTTGGTGCTGCATCTCCTTCTGGGCTTCAAGCCCCCTCCACCTCTCCAGACCTTCCCACCTGACAGAGAAGCCAGGGGCCTGGGGACCCCCGTGAGAGGATGGGAGAGAATTGTGAGGGTGCTTCAGGCAAGAGGGAGTGCGTGCACCAAGACAGGGGGTGGGGAAAGACTAAGGCTGTCCCCCCAGGGGAGTGGGATGTTGTAGGGAAACGCTGGGGTCAGGGTGGAAGGATGGCTGGTGCGGGTGGCACTGGACACCGGGGTAGGTGACATCAGCCCTCAAGGGTTCTGAGCCGGGCGTGGCTTAGCAAAGTTCAGGGTTGCCCTACCCAAGGGTCATTTTGGAGGCAGTGCTGAAGGGCTGGGGGCATCCTTGTGAAGGCAGTTCGACCCGCGCGCTGATGGCCACAGGGGCGCAGATGGGAAATGGAGGGTGGATGGCAGTGCAGGACACCCAGCTCTCCGGCACCGTGCGCCTCGTATCACATCATCCCTCCTCCCACCTGCCTGAAACAGGCCACAGCTCACGGGGGCAGCTGAGGCTCCAAGATGTAGCCCTAGGTCCAGGGTCGTAGGGGACCCCAGGGGCTTGACCAGGCCCCCCCTCCTCAGAGCAGTTCTCCCCTTGCCCGCCATGCTCCCCCTTCTCTGAGAGGTGGTGAGATTCGGCCCCAGGTGACTGGACCGGGAAGATGGGCTGCTTATGGGGCGAGCAGAGATGAAGAGACTGCTTTCAGAGCCGTGAGCTTCTGGTGGGGATGACACATCCACCGACATGTGTAGAAACTACTGGAAACACAGGTCTGGAATGGAGAGAGGCCAGGACTGGGGCTTCTGATGCCACCTGCCCAGAAGCAGGAAGGATGACCCCAGACCAGCTGAGCCCTCAGAAATTTAGGGGGTTTGGAGAGCAGAGCTGCCCAGGGTGAGGTGTCATCCTGGGGGGCTGTGGGTCATCAGACTTCACGCCAAACCATAGCAAGTCACCCCAGAGCCCTGGATTTGGAGCTGGGATGATCTACGGCCGTGGACAAAGAGGAGGCACGGGGTTGGGGGGAGAGGGGCTTGCTTCCTCTTCCCCAAGGCACCCGAGCCCTAGGCCTGCACAGGACTCCTCCCTGCCCCAAGCTGCTCAGGGGGCTGGGGAGGGGCTGGGGTGAGGATTTAGTGCCAGAGCCGCCCGGTGGGCTCTCTGGGCGGTGAAATCTGCTGGGTTCTGCCCCTGCTCCTGTCTGCCAGGCCCCCTCATGGGTCGTGCTGGTCACTCTCGGGTGCAGCCTGGGCACCAGCTCTTTCCCCTCAGCACTTACAGCAAGTGGGGAGGTTGGCTAGGCCAAAGGGGCGGCTTGGTTTGGGGAGGATGCAGGGCAGCTGTCTTAACTCACTTCGGAGCGCACAGGTATATTCCACACACACACACACACACACACACTCACTCTCACATTCACGCCCAGACACACCACACATGCTTACACACTCTCACACGTGCTCACACACACGTGCGCACCTGCAGCCAAGACATGGGCTTATGTCCTGGGACCAGGGGGCATCCCAGGAGGGTAGGTGGGGGTGACCCTGGCTGGTCACACTTCACAGCCATGGGCTGCGGCCCTGAGAGGGCAGGCTCGGCCAAGGTCACCCAGCCTGTCAGGGTCGGCCAGGGCTAGGTGGCAGACACCCCCAGCGTCTGCCCAGGACTCCCAGCACACTTCCCCTGCTGGCCCCTGGGGCCCCTGCTCGCCTCCCGGCCAGGCTGGGCCCTCCACAGATGCACGCCTGACGCCAGGGGCCAGGGGCCCCTTCCCGAGGACCCCAACCCAGGGCTGGCTTCCCCATCTTTCGCCCTGAGCACCAGATCCTGGGCAGACAGGGCCTCCCTCCCACTTGCCCCCCTACACACATGGCCTGAGCTGTGCTCCACCCCTGTGACCTGAGCAGTGAGGAGGAGATGCAGCAGACAGCGGGGCCACAACAGGAATGTCAGCTCCCTCTGCAGCAGACCCCAGACCGAGAGCTCACCCCCAGACCACAGCCCGTCAGCTACCGCTCCGCAGGGCCCGGAGAAGCGCGGGGAGGGCGCTGGCGGAGCCTAGGAACACAGCGAGCACGGCGGTGAGGGTGCAGTTCCTGCTCTGTCATTTGCCATGTCTGTGACCTTTGTGACCTGCCATGTCTGTGACCTTTGTGACCCTGGGTAACGAGGTCTCACTCTCTCATCGTGACACGGGTTTAATGAAAGTGCGCACCTCAGAAGGCTGCTGTGGAGGTTAGATGTGATGACACGTAGAGAGGGCAGCGGAGGCTCAGCAGACAAAACCATTTTTCCAAGGCCCAGGAGATGGTGGCCAGCCCAGAAGCCCCCAGAGCCCTGTCTCCTGGCTGTGCAAGCTGAGCTCAGGTAGGAAGAGCCAAGTCAGGGCCGCAGGGAGGGGGAAACCTCGCTGCCAGAGCCAGCCCAGCCAGCAGGTACCCGGGCCCCCAGCTGTGGATGTGTGCAGGGTTTGAGGGGCGGGGCCTGCCCGGGATGCCCAGAGGCCCAGAGAGAGGTCAACAGAGCACTGCCAAGGAGACACAGAGGATTCCCAGGGGCTACCATCCCCCAACTGCAAAGCCACCCAGAGCTGGGTGGACGGTGGCCCTAGAAACAAAGCGAGAATGTCTGTGTCTGTCACCCTCACCCTGAACGGGGCCATTGGCAGGGGGCGGCGGCCTCTTGCCCCATCGAGGCCTGCTGAGGGGGCACCAGGAGTCTAGGGGTGCAGAAGGCCCACCCCTCCTTCAAAGCCCCAGGCCCAGGCCCCATCGGGGTCCTGTTCAGCGGCTGCCACGGGCCCTGTGCACAGCCGCTTGCCGCCGTCCCCTCTCTTGGCCTTGCTGGTCCACCCCACCTCTCAGACTCCCCACGGGTGAGGGCAAAGCCTCTACCTCGGTTTCCCCAATAGTGTCCGGCATGTAGCAGCGGCTTCACCCTGGGAGCGCTCCACAGAGGGTGGCCACCGGCACGTGCCTGACGACGGGGATGGGGGTGCAGGCAGGGGAGGGTGGAGACCAGGGTGGGCTCGCACCCAGATTCGCCCTAGGAACGGACAGGCCCTAACTAGGCTTTTTTGTTCAAGTTGCCCTAATTCCCATGGGTCTGGCAAAAGGGGAGGAAGGAGGCTTCTATTTCCTGAAACCCTCTGGCCCTCAGGGAGGCATCTTCAGGTGAACCCTCTCCCTCCCGGGCCTCAGTTTTTCCTCCTGCGAGTTGGTATCTGCCTGGTGCACCCGAGGCTGTTCCCGTGAGCAGTGAAGTCATTGCTGGGAAGCCACAAGGCTCCTCCAGGACGACGCGTCATAAATTCCTCCTCCACCCCATCGTCTTCATCAGGGCCTGGGAGCCCAGGCGGGACAGAGGTGCGAGGGCGGGGCACGCGAGTCGTCCCAGAAGAATGGGGCCTCCCCCGGGGACTGGGGAAGTGGGAGAACAGGGTCCCAGCTCCGGAGAGGCCTTCCCCTAGCCCCTCCACCCCCGCCCCTGGCCAGCTATCAGGCCTCTTGCCCCTCCACCCCTCTCACCCACCCTCCACCTCCCAAACATACACATGCCTCTGTCTATACACCCAGAGACAGGAACACTTATTGAGCACATAATGCTGCCCATGGGGGCTAAAGGGCCCGGGGTGGCCCTAAAGGACAGGAGGGGGTCGCCCTGTGGCAGAGGAGTCCTGAGGAAGAACTAGGAGAGAGGGAGGGAGGGTAAGAAGGTAAGAAGCAGTGGGCCCTCTAACTGGGGAGGAAAGGTAGAGGTGGGCTGAGGAAGAGGGTCAGCTGAGATACCCCTGGACCAGGGATGGGCCTGGAGTCCAAGTCTCCTCTGAGGGCAGAGCTGGCGTGCGTGTACACGTGCGTCCCGTGGCCCTGGGTGCAAGACCAGCAGGTGAGGCATCATCTCTTGCTCCCCACTGCTCCCTGTCTGGGAGGCGCACGTCCCATCAGCACTTTCTGAGCTGGTGACCCATAGTCCCCAAACACACCCCCAGATCTTCCCCCTGCCAGCCCCTCTTCCATCCTCTGGTCAAAGTCACCCCAGAGCAGGCCAGGCATCCAAGGGCAGTGAGCTGACTGTATTATAACTAGTAAACAAGTTCAGCACGTTGGCAGGGTACAGCATCAATATGCAAAAACCAACTTATTGCTATACACTAGCAATGAGCAATTCGAAATGGAATTTAGGGGAAAAAATCCATTTACGATCGCAACCAAAAAAATAAAATACTTAGGAATAAATTTAACAGAAGAAATGCAGGTCTTATCCTCTGAAAACTATCAATACAAAACACTGAAAGAAATTTTAAAAGATTGAAATAAATGGAAAGCATCCCACATTCATGGACTGGAAAGCTTAATAGGCTTAATATTGTTAAGATAACAATATTCCCCGAAATGATCTAGAGAGTCAGTGGAATCCCCATCGCTTAAGGCTCTGAAATGTCTACTTCTGTAAAACGGGAATTTTTTATAATAAGGGGTATCACCTTAGTCATTCCCTCAGAACCACACCAGAAGGCTGCCCACCTTAGGGCAGTAAGTTAGTTGCAGAAGGAAAGCCCAGACTCTGGAGCCAGATAGGCCTGAAATAAATCCCAGTGCTGTGTGACCTTGGGCATGTTCCTTAACCTCTCTGAGCCTCTTTTTCACAAGATGGGGGTTGATACCACCTATCTCACCGGGTGGTGAAAAACAAATGAAATCAATGTTTGCAAAGCACTTCACATATGGTCCAGCACACACCAGGATTAGTTTCCTACACGTTCCTTCTTTCCTCTCTCTATGCTCCTGGGTCAAATGGGTGCACCTGCCTTGGGGTATGTCCAGGCCTAGGGAAGGCTTGGGACCCAGGGGGATGTATACTCATGGATGTTGCCCAGTGGCGCAATATCCTATGGAATAGCTAGGACCCACTGGGGCCTCCCAGAACCCTCAGGATCCTTGGTCATTGGTTGAAGGGTAAGCACTCCACACACACAAACCCGCACAGTGCTGAGCATGTGTAAACTCCTTTAATCCTTATAACAACCCTATGAGGTAGGTAGCATCTTTAATCACAATTCTATAGAGGTGGTAAGTACGATCTTTAATCACAATTTTACAGATAAGAAAACTGAAGCATAGAGAAGTAACTTGTTCAAGGTAGCACAGGCAGACCATGACTGAGCTGGGACTTGAATCCAGACTGTCTGGCTCTGGAGCCCTTGGCCACTTCTTTACACAGTCCCTCGAGGTCAAGAGGGTAAATGCAGCTGCCTTTAAAATGGCCACAGCTACCACAAACTGAGTAATAAGATCCCCAGGGGGACTTCCCTAGTGGTCCAGTGGGTAAGACTCCACGCTCCCAATGCAGGGGGCCCAGGTTCCATCCCTGGTTGGGGAACTAGATCCCGCATGCCGCAACTAAGAGTCCGCAGGCCGCAACAAAGATCCCGCGTGCCTCAACTAAGACACGGTGCAGCTAAAATAAATTAATTAATTAATAAAAAAAAAAAAGAGGCCCCCCCCCAGGGTCTTGCCTATACTAAAGCTCAGAAGACACAAAAGGTTCATAGAAGGTTCTGGGCCCTCCAGGGTAGATTCTGGGGCCTCTGAGCATGCATTCCACAGGGCCCTCCCCTTTTCCCCAGGCGCGGCCAGACCAGCTCTGAGGCATAGGGCACCTGCCATTCCTACGGATTCCTCCTGTCTGTGTCTTATCAAAGTATGCCAGGGGTCAGTGGGACCCATATCCCCCCCGTACCCCATCTCCATGACTTTTACCACTTTGGGGGCTGTGTGTGCCCCAAGGAAAAGCCGCCTTTGCTAAAATGCCCAAAGGCACCACAAGGGCTGGCGGTGGCACTAGGTGACTTCTGCGCACCTTGATTTGATTCCCTCCTTGATTTGTTTCCCTACATCATCTCTTAGCAACGCTGTGACCTTGGGCGAAACCCCTTAACCTCTGTGAGCCTCAATTTGCTCATCTATAAAACAGAGCTATAATCGACTTTTCCTGGATGATGCAAGGATGACAGATAACATGCAGAAAGAGTTTGCATGAAGTAGTTGCCCAATAAATGACAGAGATTTATATTAGCCTTTTAGAATGTAGGAATGCAGGGTGAGAAAGAAATGCCGGAGGAGCAAGTCACTGGCCAGTGTGTGTCATAAAAGCTGAGGCATTTGAATTGGGCTGTGATGGAGAAGGAGGAGATTCCCATGCAAAGAGAAGGGAAAAGCAATACCAAGCGCTGGGAATAGGAGTAGCCATGGCAGTGAGGTGGGAAGGTTCGAGAGTAAAAGCCAACACTTGTGTCCTGCTTACTATCAATAAATGGCAGAAACTGGGCCAAACTCTTTCAGGGGACTAACACATCCAGAGCTCCCAATAGCTCGCTTTATAGAGAAGATACTGAAGCTTACAGCGTTTAATAACCTGCCCAAGTTTGTGCAGTGGTGAGGGGCGGAGAAGGAACCCCACCTGTGGATGACGAGCCTGGAGGCCAGGGCGGCCCTCTCCGCAGGCGAAGTGTGGGCACTGGCAGAGCCTGGGGAGGCGGGAAGGCGGATGCGGGCAGGGGGTCTGGAGCTGGCCCGGTAGACCCTCCCTGAAAAAACACGGCCATTGACCTTGCCCAGCAGGCCTGACCGAGCAAATAAAGAGAGATGCAAAGAGGCAAAGACAAACCACGGTGGGACCAATACAAAGGAAAGCAAGGAAGTGATGAGGTGAAGTCAGGATGGTGGGGCAGGAGGACATTGTGGCTGGGAGGGGCCCTGGGATGCCGGGTGGCTTCTGGGGTGTGGAACATTCCCAGGATCTGTGTGGTGGTGGGCATTTCCTTTATAACCCTTTATTCAGCTGTACATTTGTCTTACATACACATTTATCTATGCCTGTTTCAAGATAAGAAAGGTTTTTAAAAAGAGGCGTGGGGGAAAACCCACAAGAGTAAGCCCAGGGGAAAGGAGCCCGACCTCAGAAAAGCATGAGACTTTTAGATCATTAGGGAGTATTGCGTGCAGCATTCTGCCAAAACAGCTGAAGATCAACATCACGTGGATGCTTTTTCGGAACTGCTGGGGAAAGAGACTCAAGAAGGAAGAGAAACTCTGATCAGCTCTGGACAGACTCCAGGCCTGGGGGGGTCCCCCAAGTGGCTGGCACGTTCCACATGGTTCACTTCCGGGATGGTTGTGATTTTTGTAGGTAGTGTGTAGTACTTTTATAACAGGGAAAAAACCCAACGTTTAACAGCTAAAGGGCAGCTGTGGTCATTACTACCAAGCGTGGCGGCCTGGGTGGCGGGAGTGTGGGTGCGTGGAGCCCTGTGTGCCAGAGGCCACCTCCGCTGACCCATTTTCCTGAGGCGCCCTCCAGAGGCCCCAGCCATAGGCTGGCGTCTCCACTGGACTTGTGCTAGGGTCAGTCGGTCTGGCCACTGGAGCCCGAGCCCCACTCTTTCCGGAAGAGCCCAGTATCATATCTCCCCTCTCTGGGCTTTGGAGCCAATGTTTCCCTGCCCTCTCCTCTCCCAGCAGGATGGTGTCTGGGGTTGGAGGTCGGGGGGCAGCTGTCTCCTGCTCGCCTTCCCTCCTGGGCCAGCTGCGGGCCGAGGAGTGAGTCTGCAGCCCTGGAGGAGGCTCCTGAGGGCAGGAGGGACTGTTCCAGGGGCAGCCAGAGGCCTCCATCCCAGGCTTCTGCCAGATTAAATACATCTCCCAGGGTAACGCCTCCAGGCTAAGCTCTTGTGCCAGCAAGGTCTCAGTCCCCATCATTTTACCCTGGAGTGTAGTGTTTAGGGGATGCGGGCACAACCAGAAAACAGAAAGGAATCCTTTGGCTACTTAGAAACTGAAAGAGGGGAAAAAGGACCTCATAAACAAAGTTCAAAGACAAATGACACACCAGGAGAAAATCTATATTTGCATCAGACGTAAAATATAAAGGATTTGTGTCCTGAATCTATACACAAGCAAAAGGTAACCCAACGGGCAAAAGATGGGGAGAAGAAATTCCCCAAAGAAAATAAAATGGTCCATTTTTCTTCTATCAGCTTGGAAAAAAATTTTTTAAATTAATACTATGCAGTGCTGGGAGGGATATGAGAACAGTTAGCAGGCACTGTCAATTTGTAAGTAAATCAGGCCGTCTTTGAGGGGAGTTAATTTAGCAATAGTGATCCAATGCTTAAATACACCTCACTTTCAACCCAGCAATTCCACCTGTGGGAAAATATTGCACAAAAGCACTGGTACAAGCTCACAAGGATGGTTTTAGAAAGATGTTTATACAGCTTTGTCTGAATTAGCAAAAACTTAGAGACAACCTGAATGCCCATCAATAACAGGTTGTTCCAGGAAAGTATAGACCCTCACACTCTGCACCTCAGGCATTACATTCGTTCCAAGGAATTTCCATGATATTGTGCTGTTGAGTGAAAAAGCAAATTATAGAGAAATATATAAAAGATCAGCCTAAATTTGTGGAAACAAAACAAATCAAAGCTGAACAATAATACAAAATAAAAACACTGTGAGTAAAAAAAAAAAAAAAACACTGTGAGTGAGAGAGAGAGAGAGAGAAGGAAAGAGAAGGAACTGTTAGCTCCAGGGAGTGGGATTGAAAGAAGGCAGTGGCTGCGGATGGGGATGGGGTGGACATTCATTTCTTATTTCAATACTTTTGTGCTTTTTAATGATTTTTCAGCAATCACATATAATTTGATATTCTAAAAACTAATAAAGAAAAATTTTAAGTAAAAAGATATCTTGAGAGAGCCGACAAAAGCAGTCAGCTGCAGGTGATTTTGTTGGTGGCGAAGGGCGGGAGTTCAGGGTGAGGTGGCGGGTCACTGGCAGGAACGGGGCAACGCCTCAGTCTTTCCGTGCCTTGGAGCCCCTTCTGGCCCCTTCTGCAGGACAGTGGCACAGCTGCTTTTCTCAACACTCCCACAGGCCCTGGGGTGTAGTCCTCACTGGGAAAGCGGGCCGCTTGCCCTCCTCGGCAGGCCGCCTCCAGGTGGCATCTTTCTGAAACGCCCCAGCGCCGTCTGGATGAAGCCCTTGAGCGGTTCCCAGCTCTCCAGCCAGGCTCCCTGAAGCCCGCCGTCCCCACCCTGCCTAAGCCTCTTGCCAAGACCCGCTGCTTGAGCAGGACTTGTCCTCGGCCTCTGGGCTCCCCTTCCCAGAACGGTTCCGCCCTCTCTGCCAGGTGAACCCCACTCACCTGGAAGGTGCCCCGATGCATCTGCCCTTGGCCCTGCCTGCCTCTGATGGTTCCCCCAGCCTGCCATTTTGTCACGGCCTTGCAAGGCTGGAACCATGCCTTTTCCCCTAGAAGGAATGTACAGAGAAGCACTTTTTTATACACGTACCCACTGTAACCAAAATGTGTCCCATTTCCCACCGCCTCCAAAGTCAACTCCTGGGCCTTTGGGATCCTGCGTGATGGGTCTTGCCTGGCACACCTCATCTTTTTCCTTTCTTCGTTCAATAACTATCTACTGCTCTGGGCAGGCAGTGGGAGGACTGGGAACCAGACAGACAGACTCCAGTCCGCAAGGAGCCTGAATTCTGATGAGGGAGAAGCCAAGTAAGGGAAGGAGATACGCTTGCATGTTGCTAAGTGTTTATCTCTCCTTCTAGTCAGAACCGCCGCCCTGCCTCCCCGCCCGTCCCTCTGACTTTGCAAATCCTCTGCCTCCTTCCAGCCCAGCTCTTCCTAATTATCTCAGCCCACCCAACCTCTCTCCTCTTCCAAAGTTCTTCACTGCTTACTAAGTGGTGCTTTGTATTTTATCTTTCACTATTAAGTCACATTTGTCCTGAAGAGTGTCAAGCATCTATATGAAACCCTTATTATGTGCCACATTCCAGGACACAGAGTAAGGCCCATCGGTTAAATGTCTTTTAATGATCACAACCCTACCAAGTTGTTATGGCCGTTTTATGTATGAGGAAATTGAGGTACAGAGAGGTCAAATGCCTGGCTCAAGGTCACACAGGGATTGAAACCTGGGTCTGCCAGAGCCCTAAGCCCCCTGATGATTCCACAAACCCCACTGCAGGAGTCAGGATGGGGGCTGGCAGCTACAATGATATCCATCCCGGGTTCCCAGGGTGGCCCTGATTCCAAACCTTCTGTAAGCATGACGTCCATCTTCTGAGCCTTGTGACAGCTAAATAGTGTGGTTTATGAAAGAGATGGGGTGTGGGTTTTGTGGGTGCCCCCCACTTTGCCAATCTCAAGAAGAAGAGAAAGAGGGTCTGTGAGCAGAAGACATGCCAGGTTGAGAAGAGCGAGTGGGAGGAAGGGGGCTGGACGGAAGGGGCTGGCCTCCGGGCTCTTCCTGCACTGACTATCCTCCAACGTGTTTTGACACGTTGCTCAGAGGAGGGTGTAATTATTTTCAGTAAGGGTTTCCTAACGTATCATTAATGGATCGTTTCCCGCCCACTGCAGAAGGCGGTTGCTTAGAGACTGGGTGAAGGGGTACATTCTCTAAAGGACTGCATGAGAATCTAGGGAAAGCTGGATGGCAGCCCTACCGCCACACCAGCCCACCCGCTCCCCAGCCCCCTCCTTGCCACCAGCAGACTTGGAGGAGCCAGGCGTTCCCTTCTTTGTGCTCTGATCCACAGATGGACGGGTCCCAGTCAGCCAGGTCCTGTGTTATCTTTTACTGTATGTTTCCCAGACAGAGTGGGTTTACCCATGCTACAGCATAGCAAGGCTGTGTCATCTCCTGCTGGAGGGCTGCAGCAGCCTTTGAGGGGAACGGGGGGAGGGAGTTTGGGAATAGCTGCCTGGTATCAGGGAAAGAGCAGAGGCTTCAAAATCAGAAAGACACCAAACACCAGCCCCTCTAGCTGGGCAACTTTTGGCAAACTGCTTAACCTCTCTGAGTCAAGTTCTTTTTTTCTTTTTTTTAAGTCAACCTGTTTTGTTTTGTTTTTTTAATAAATTTGTTTATTTATTTATTTTTGGCTGCGGTGGGTTTTTGTTGCTATGCACGGGCTTTCTCTAGTTGCGGTGAGCAGGAGCTACTCTTCGTTGGGGTGCACGGGCCTCTCATTGTGGTGGCTTCTCTTGCTGCATAGCATGGGCTCTAGGCACGTGGGCTTCAGTAGTCGTGGCACGGGGGCTCAGTAGTTGTGGCTTTTGGGTTCTAGAGCTCAGGCTCAGTAGTTGTGGTGCACGGGCGTGTGGGATCTTCCCGGACCAGGGCTTGAACACGTGTTCCCTGTATTGGCAGGCAGATTCTTAACCACTGCGCCACCAGGGAAGTCCTCTGAGTCAAGTTCTGGAGCCATAAAATGAAGACTGTGCTACATACCTTGCAGGGATTTTGAGAGAATTAAAGCTGATGTTTGAAAAAAGATCAGAACAAAATATGTGCTCAGTAAATGGTAGTTTTTGCCCTTTGGGGTTATGTGGATTCTCTTTCATTCACTCATTCATTCAACAAACACACCCTGAGCTAGGCACTGTTATTGGTACTCAAGATGCCTCTGTGAACAAAGAGACAGATCCCCGCCCAAGGGGAGTTGACATTCTAGTGGGAGAGGTTAGCCTCTAAGCAAGAAACATCATAAATAAGTAAATTATACAAAACATTAGAAGGTAATCAATACTATAATGAAAAATAGAGTTGAAGTTTTAAATATGGGGGGAAGGGAAGGCCCAGCTGAGAAAGTGACTTTGAACGAGACTTGAAGGAAGTTGAGGAGAAGGGTAGGCAGCCAGGACAAAGGCCCTGGGGCACAGGTGTGTCTGCACTGTGTGGGGGTCAACAAGGAGGCCTGTTTGGCTGGAATGGAGTAACCGATGGGGGGGGGGGAGGGAGGCGGTAGGACCAGATGAAGTAGGTCGTTATTTCTCAAACTTGAGTGTGCATCCAAATCACCTGGTGGGGCTTGTGAAACAGATTGCTGCTCCCACACCCCCGGAGACTTGGATTCAATAGGTCGGGGGCAGACCTGAGAATTTCTAACAAGTGTGGATGCAGCTGGTCTGGGGACCCTGCTTTGAGAATCACTGTAACAGACGACTGTCAGGCCTTTGAGTTTTCCTCTGGTGAAGTGGGGAGCCATTGGAGGGTTTGGGGTTTTGAGCAGAGGCTTGCACTTTAAAAGGCTACTCTATCTGCTGTGTTGAGATTAGACTGCAGGGGGACAAGGCGGACACAGGGACACCAGTGCGTAATGGACACTTTCAGATGAGATTAGCACAGTAATGGAGGGGATGAGAAGTGGTTGGATTCTGACTATACTTTGAAAGCAGAGTCCGTGGGATTTCCTGACAGATTGGAGGTGAGATCTGAGAAAGGAGAGCTCACGATGACAGCAAGGGGTTAGTGAGCCACAGAAGCACAGGGTTGCCGTTGGCCAAGCTGGGGAACCCTCTCGGGGGGCAGTCTCGGGGGAGCTCAGGAGTTGAGGTGTATCCTGTTCTGTTGAGTTTGATAAGGTCGTTGGATGTTCACATGGAGAGGCCAAAGAAGCTGTTGGATATTTGAGTCTGGAGTTTAGGGAAGACGCTGGGCTGGGGGATGAACAGAGGGCTTGTCAGCAGGCAGCTGAGATGGGCTGAGGCCGCCAGTCTCCTTCCTGCAGCCGACAGAGAGCAGAGCTCAAGGATGGAGTTTTGAGCATCTGACTTTTGTTTTGTTTTGTTTTGTTTATTTTTGGCTGTGTTGGGTCTTTGTTGCTGTGCGCGGGCTTCTCATTGTCGTGGCTTCTCTTGTTGCGGAGCACAGGCTCTAGAACGCAGGCTCAGTAGTTGTGGCGCACGGGCTCAGTCGCTCCGCGGCACGTGGGATCCTCCCAGACCAGGGCTCGAACCCGTGTCCCCTGCATTGGCAGGCGGATTCTTAACCGCTGCGCCACCAGGGAAGCCCAGATCCATATTTTTTAAAGCTCCCCAGGTGATTCCAGTGTGGGCCCAAGGTTGAAGAACCACTACTCGAGAGAATGGATTGATGTGCGGTCCTTTGGGGTCACGATCTGGGTCTGTGCTCAGTGGGAGCTCTGGCCCGGGGCCCGGGACGTCCTCCCCAGCCCCACCAGCAGGCTCGAGAGCCCAGCTCTCAGCCACACCTGGCACTGGTCAAGAACTGGCAGGCTGGCACTAAGGGTCCCATCTGGAATTCCAAGGCTGTCACACGTTCCCCATCACCCTGCCGGGGGGCCAGAGGCGTTACATCATGTTCAGGGCCCTGAGTCACTGCGAGGGTCCCTGGGGATGGCCACGGAGAGGAAAACACCCAGCGGGAGGGAGGAAGCTGGGAGCACAGACAGCCTTCCGCGTCGGCTCTCTCACAGTGGCCCCCATAAACGGGAGCAGGCTATTTTTGGGGAGTAAGACCAAATCGGTATCAGTTCCCCCAGCTACTTTTGACTGAGTGCTTCAGGTTATTTCTGTGAGGCCGCAGACTGTTGACACCCCGCGTCACTGAGCACTCTGGGTCTGAAATTAAATGTGCGTCTGCCTGGAAGAGCGAGTGTGAATTCCTATAGGATAGACAGTTGCCCGGCAACTGCAGTGTCAAGGCCAAAACACAGGCCAGGACAGGATGGGCGCGGGAGACAGGTTTGCAAAGTGCAGACTCAAGCGCGTGGTGATCTCAAAGGTCTCCGCTACTCTGGACCCTGATATTTGCCCAGGACAACAGTGGGCCTTGAACCACATGGAGTGGGGATCCCCTGGAACTAAGAAGCTTGAGCCTCAGGGCGCCTCACAGCCGGGCCCCTGCCTAATTTTGTTTAGTAAATCTGTATTATTTTTCTTAGGGAGATGCCCTCACAAATTATGGAAGCTTCAGGGTCCCCCAAAACCTGGAGCAACCTCTGACCCCTTACCATAACAAAAGAAAAAAATTTACTTATACGTATCCAGGTAGAATTCATTTACAACAAACACCACTGCAGTGAAAACTCCATTGAACAAAGCTTTGGTTAAACGCCCAGTTTATAAGTGGGAATGAGCAGGGACCTTAAAAGCCACCTAAGCTCGGCCCATTTTTAAGATGGGGAAACTGAGGGTCTGGGAGGTAAGGTGGTTGGCTCCCAGCCCCTCAGAGAGCTGTCAGCAGAGCCAATGTCTGTCGGCGGGCACCCCTTCCCTGCTTCCACCCCAGCCCCTGGAGCTGCTCAGAAGGGGAACGGACCTGTAATTATTTTGAAGAACGCGTCTCAAAGGTGAAAGACACAGAGTGCAAAGTGGCATTTTTTATTGCTCTTGTGATGTCATCACTTTGAGAAGCTTATCTGTGCACACATCACACCACTCCAACAACAAAGTCAGCTTCAAAACAGAAAGCCCTGAAGCAAACTGTTTGTTTCACGAGTTGCTTAGCAAGGAGAGACATCTGCTCTCCAGATTCTAAAACTGTAGGTGTCGTGGGCAGCGGCGGCTCCCAGGTCTCAATGGCCCCAGCCAGACCACGGCGGTGCTGGGGGCTGGGGGCGGGGGATGCCCAGGCGGAGGCCGCTGAAGCCGAGACAAGCTGGGGAGGCCGAGGAAGGCCCAGAGTCTCCTCTTCTCCAACACCGGCCCAACCCCAGTGGGTTCCAGAATCTTCTGCCCCACCTTCCCACCCTTGCTCACAAGCCCACTTCCCCCTCTCTTGCTGATCCACCCGTCCTCCAGAAAATGAGACCCAGAAAGGGTCTTAGAGCTCATCGAGCCCAGTGGCTTTTTGGATGAAATCTCAAGGCTCTGACATGCCGAGAGCCTGCGGGCCACGTGCTGCTGGCTTCTCAGCCACCCTTTTGTTTTTCTGGGCCACCAGTCTTTTCGCCTTAAAAAATCACTGCCCTGGGGAGTTCCCCTGGTGGCCTAGTGGTTAGGATTCAGTGCGGTCACTGCCGTGGCCCGGGTTCAATCTCTGGTCAGGGAACTGAGATCCCGCAAGCCGCGTGACACAGCCAAAATTTAAAAAAAAAAAAAAAGACGGCAAAAATCAACAAATGAAAAATAACAAAATCACTGCCCTGGGTCCTGTTCCTCTGGGGATCTGCTAGACCAGTGGTTGTCAGAGTGTGGTTCTTGGACCATCAGCATCACCTGGGAACTTTCTAGATAAGCAAATTCTCAGAGTCCACCCCAGACACCTATTGAATCTGGAACTCCAGGGTTGGCGCCCAACATTCTGTTTTAACAAGTCCCCCAGGTGATGCTGATGCACCTGAAATCTGGGAACGCCTCTGCTGGGCTGTAAACTCTGTGAAAGCAGTGATCCACTTGCTGTGTTTACTGATGCGTAAGCAGAGCCCCTGCAAGATAGTGGATGCTCTATCAATGCTTGTTGAAATTATACTAATTCAAGCTGGAGTTTAACCGCTGGAAACGGTTTGGTGGCTCTCTCTATTAACATTTGCATTTTAGCTGACCTTTAGGGAAAGCGGGTGATAAAGGGGCTGCGCACACCATGGAGGCGCAAGGCCCAGAGTTGGCTGGCATGGTTGGTGGGCTGGGCAGGGTGTCCCAGGGGCGGCGGAGCCCACGTGCGGAGCCCCGTCAGCTGTGTCTGAGGACAGCTAGCTCTAGGAACGGGGGAGGTCCTGGCTTCTCACGCTGCCTTTATTTGTCTAATCTCTTTTATAGAAATGGTGCTCTTGGGAGTTCCTCAGTGGCCTAGTGGTTAGGATTCCGGGCTTTCACTGCAGTGGCCTGGGTTCAGTCTCTGGTCGGGGAACTGAGATTCCACAAGCCGCGCAGCAGGGTCCAAAAAAAAAAAAAAAAGAAGAAAGATATGGTCCTCTTGATTTTCTGGGAAGCAAGGCCATGGAAAGAGCAGGAAGTGAAAGCTGGATCATCACAAACTATAGACTAGCCTGGGGCTCGGGACACCTTGTCAACAACGTTTGGAACAAAGGAGCGATGGAGGATGTGTCACGTATTACTCGGCAGACGCGCAGCCCTCACTGGGCAGGCATTGCGTCTGGCCAGGCTCTTTCAGTTCTGCTTGCTGGCTTTTCAGGTGAAGCTGTGGTGGATGCAGAAAGAGAGGCCCACTGACCTCGGTCTGGGCCCAGCAGAAAGGACGTTTCCAGGAAGGGCCCTTGGTTGACAGCAGACATCTCTCGGGCTCCTGAGCTGTGCCTTGCAAGGCCACAAGCACGTGCTGTCCCCACCGACACCACGCCGGTCCCCACTCTGTGTGCCAGGTGATATGGGGACACTGCAGGGGCTCGAGGCACAGGCCCCGTCCCCCTCAAAGGGGCAGTCTCACTGCAGAGGGAACGGCAGCCCCACAAAGCTCTCTGCAGAGCACATAGGGAAAGGCGGGCAGAGGAGGCCTCTGACGCCTGCCCCAATCCCGAGGGGATCAGCTCAAGGCTGCTGGAGGGGAGATACCGGGCAGGAGATAGGATGTCCCCCAAGAAGGCCGGTCTTGGGGGGCTTGTGGTGGGACGGTGCTGAGAAGGCTCATGGGAAGCGAGGGGGTGGTGCTGTGGTGGGTTAGGTTGGTCAGGTCACTTTTGGGAGGCATGACAATTGTCCCTGCTGCCTGCATGCTTTGAACTCCCTGGGATTCACTGGAGAGGACACGGCACAGTGTTCCCCCCAAGATCCCCCCGTTGCCAACCATCTCTGAGCCCAGCTCCTGGCCAAAGTTTGACGAATGACATTCAGCCCAGTCTTCCCTCTGGGTTGCTGTAGCAGGAAGGTCATTGCGTGGCGGAGTGGGGTGGAAGGGGTGAGGGAGAGGAGAGGAAAGCGCCTTGGGAATCATTTCTACATAAACAACTTACTATTTTAGTTCCACTACTGGGCTAAAAGCCAATATCAATTAAATTTTTTCTGAAGAAAAAATAGATGTATTAATCCCTGCTTCATCCCTTTGTTGGCATGTCTGCCCTTTGCTGTTTGTGAGGCTGTGTGTGGGTGTGAATGTCTGTGTATGTACATGAGAAGTGTTTATAGCGTGTGCGCTGAGCACACACTGCGTACCCATACATATTCATGTCCAGATGATACGGGGGCCTTTCAAAAATTATAAAACTCCTTCATTGATCCAACCTCAGAAATGACTGGGTTTAGCATTTTCATGGGATGAGGCGGTGAGGCATCTCACGTCCCCTCCACATGCCATCTCCCATGAGGACAGAAAAGAACATCATACTTTATTTTATGACCAGCGGGTCATTCGTCTATATCTGCTCTTTAAAGCCACTGAGGACATTTTGCCAATCACCAGGAGAAACTAAATAAACAGAGCCAAACAGTGTCAGCTCTCTGCGGCTGAGTAATTATGAGGAATTCCTCTTTAAATAGATGTTTAAGTAAATATAGAAAGATCACTTTACAGAAGGCAGCTCGGGAAGAGATGGGGGAGCGGGCTGATGTGAGACCCCTTTGAGGTCAAGGAGGAGATGGAGGTGAGGCTCTGGAGAAAGGGGAACCAGGAGCCTCGGCCCCTACCGTCCCCTCCTCTCTGTCTGGGCACCATCGCTCTGTCTTCATGTTGGCGCGTTTCAATCTCAGGTGCTTCATTCATAAAAATGGCTTCTGTTCTGGGCCTGGGACTGAAACCCAGCCCTGAAGATTCACTCTCTGGCAACCAGCTCGCCGGGGTGTCTTCTGTCCCTCTCGGCCACAGTGCTAAGCCCTAGGGGAGGGATAGGGGTGTGGATACAGGTAGACCTTGGGAGATCAGTGGGACACCTGGAAAGAAGTCACTGGTCATGCTGCATAACTAATTAATAATGCTGTTTGATTGGTGCTAGGCCCGCAGAAAGGCCAGTGGGCGATGGACAAGTTAAAGGAAACAATCATTGCCCCGGCCTGTGGAGGCTGTTCCGACAGGAGGGAGAGGTGGAGAAGGCATTCCAGGCAGGGCGCACCGGGCGAGCGAAGGCGCGGAGGTAGAGGGCAGGACTAGAGCTGTGCCGCTGGGGCAGAAGGAGCTTGTTGGGAGCCGCAGGAATCATGCCAGAGAGGCGAGGGCAGGCTCTGAATCACTCAGTGCGAGACTGGATCGCTCCATCCTAACGTAGGACAGAGGGACTCTGAGCTCTAACACGCCCCTCCCTCCACCTAGGAAGCAATTTTAGGGTATCGCCGCTGGCAGCTACCGGGAGCTGGCATCACCTTCAGCTTCACGTACCGTCAGAGTACCCAGGCCGGCCGAATTCGGTGGGTGACGTGAAACAACTGAGAGCATTGCCTCATCCAGCAAACAGTTCCGAGCCCCACCACATGCCAGCACTGTGCCAAGCTCTGGGGATGCAAAGAAAAATCAGCCATGGCCCCTGCCCCCTGGAGCTCACCATGCAGTGACTCACGGACTCAAGGTCATGGAGAATCCTGCTGGGTAACCGTCACCCTGGAGGAGAAAGAAGCCACATTAAAAGAGCCTCTGGGGACTTCTCTGGTGACGCAGTGGTTGGGAATCCGCCTGCCAATGCAGGGGACACGGGGTCGATCTCTGGCCCGGGAAGATCCCACATGCTGTGGAACAACTAAACCCGGGCGCCACAACTACTGAGCCTGCGCTCTAGAGCCCGCGAGCCACAACTACTGAAGCCTGTGCGCCGCAACTACTGAGCCCACGTGCTGCAGCCATAAATAAATAAATAAATAGATAGATAGATAAAGAGCCTCTGCTGGGTGCTGGGCGTGGCGTGGGGCATCACTCCCCTGGCCTTGACTGCACTGGCAGGTAGAGTCCCCCCCAGTGCTTTACATGGGAGTTTGTGGGGACCACCAAGGGATCTGTTGAAAGTGGCAGGGCTCACACTCTGGGATAAAGCAGATTCATTTTAGGCCATTAGTGTAAATGCAAACTATAAACCCCAAGAGTCTCCAGGCCCCTCAGGGAGGAGCTGGGATGATTTCCACCCAGGAGCCTGGGCTGCCTCTTCTGGGAGAAGGCAAAGTGGCTCTTCCTGCCCTGCACCATCTCCAGCCCTGGACCTCTGCTTTCTTGAGCCAACATTTTATTAGAAACTGTTTTTTAAATGTCAAACATACTGCAAAGTGGCAAGAATTTTACAGGGAATACCTGTTTACCAGCCACCCGCACTCTACCGCTAACGCATTACTGTTCTCACTCTGTCACCCCTCTCTCCATCCCTTGTGATCTTCAGGACACGTTGTGAAGTAAATTGCAGGCATCGGTCACTTCCCCCTAAATACTTCAGCGTGCATATATTTCACTAGATTTCAGTATTTGTTTAAAGTGCGTTTTCTTTTGATATAAAATATATAGAGAGAGCAACATGCACAAATCGTAAGTGTACACTCACTGAGTTTAGACAAATGAACACAACACGTAACCCAAACCTCAGCAAGATACAGAACATGTACGTCACCCGAGAAAGCTCCTTGGTGGGTGGGCCTCTGCTTTTTACTTGAGACGACCCCTTACCGACTTCTCTACTGAGACATGTGGGCAAAGCTCACTGCAGGCTCTGCCCGCTGTGTCCCACAAAAGTCTGACAAGTCCCCCGGATAAGCCCCACTCAGTGCAGGCTGCCCACCACAAGGGCTGTGTGATGATCTCTCTCCCCTCATCTGAACACTCTGTGGTTCCCTCTCAGGGCTCCGAATTTCCCGTGGGTTGTGGCAACAGGAAGAGTTGCCATCTTGAAAGCCAGAGCAGATGTGCTCCATCACAGTCCAAGTCACTCTTGCACGCAGACAGGAGGTCCTGGAAGGTTTTCCAGGGGAAGTGGCACTCGAGTGAGGTTTTGAGGACTGAATAGGAGTTTGCCGGATAAAGTGGGGAAGGGCATTCCAGAGCAAGTGCGATGTTTCCAAAGTGTCAATCACTCCCTAACTCTAAGGAGATGGAATGACTGGAATGTGAATGGAAGCGTACGGGAGGAAGGAGTTGGGAGGAGGAGATGAAGGCAGAGGAGGGCTGGGATGAAGGAAGGGTCAGCCTCCTTAAAGAGGACTTTGTCTAAGGGCACTGGGGAGCCCTGCGGAGGTGTTAGGCAGAGAAGTGCAGATCCAGGCTCCTGTGCTTCAGACTTCCCAATGGTTGCCATGTGGAGAAACGTTTGAAGGGGGACAAGAAGGGAAGCAGGAAATGCAATGAAGAGATTATTGCAGGGTCTGGGTGAGAAATGATGGTGGTCTGGACCAGGCTGGTGGAGGGAGGTGGAAAGAAGTAGATGGATGGAGACCTAGGGGGTGAAATGAGGTAGGGGCATGGTTGGGGTGTGGGGCAGGAAGGAGGCCAGGACAAGGAGGAGGCAATTTGCTGGATAAAGCCAGGCTTTCTGAGACAGGGAAACTAGAGGGGCAGCTTGGGTGTGGAAGGGTTGGATGTGTCTGTGGGACACCAGGGGAGAGGCCCAGTAAGCCGCTGGCTGCAGGGGTCCGGAACGTGGAAGAGAGGTCCAGGCTGGAGATGGAGTTGGGGTGCCCACAGCATTTGAAGCTATGCCACTCCTGGGAGAGTTGGAGCCAGGACAGGGCCGAGGACAGGCCCCAGGGGACCCTGCCTTGGGGGAAAGTGGCAGGAGAGACTGAGGAGCCCATCAAGAGAATTGTGGGAGGGAGCATTCTGGAAGCCAAGGCAGGAGCCAAAGGAGGGGATGGTGACGGAGAGGTCCTCAGTGGGAGGTCCTGAGAAGTAGCCACTGAATGATGTCATGGCGAGGCTGGAGGCCGTCCAGGAGAAAAGTGGACCCCCCAGGCCGGCCTGGCTGCAGAACTGGCCCTGCCTAGCAGCCGCCGCCCATCACCACCCACACTTCTTCCTGCCAGGCAGGTGGTTGTCCGGAGAGTTGGGGACAGGGGTACTATCGAGGCAGTGCTAGATGGGGGAGCAGAGGGGGCACAGACCCATGACTCTGTCGACGTGTCTGACTTGAACTTGAGGCTGAGGGGCAGATGTGTGAGGAGCCTTTACTCCCACCTGAGCAGAAAATGCCACTTCACTTACTTGGTTGAGGTGGCCAGGTCCTCACCTGCAGGAGAGACCAGCTGTGTCAACAGTCATCCCAGGTGAGCAAGGTGTCCTCCTGGCAGGAGCTGGGGGGAGGAAGAACCTTCAGGTACTGGGGGAGGGGAGGTGTGATGGAGAAGGTACCCTTCACTTGGAGACAAGTAAGGCTCTAAAGGCAGAGGTTCTCAATGGATGAAATCAGAGTCTCTGCCACGAGTCCTGGGCACCAGGTGATTCAACCCCTCCAGGGTTGAAAACCACCGGCTGGGGTGAGCAGAAGCTCTCATGTACATTTTTTTTTTTTTTTTAATAAATGTATTTATTTATTTCTTTTTGGCTGCTCCGGGTCTTCGTTGCTGCACACAGGCTCCCTCCAGCTGCGGTGAGCGGGGGCCACTCTTTCATTGGGGTGCGCAGGCTTCCCACCGCGGCGGCCTCCCCCGCTGTGGAGCTCGGGCTGTAGGCACGCGGGCTTCAGCAATCGCGGCACATGGGCTCAGTAGTCGTGGCTCACGGGCTCCAGAGCGCAGGCTCAGCAGCCGTGGCGCACGGGACCAGCTGCTCCACGGCATGTGGGATCCCCCCGGACCAGGGCCCGAACCTGTGTCCCCTGCACTGGCAGGCGGATTCTCAACCACTGCACCACCAGGGAAGCCCTCTCATGTACATTTTAGTAACTGAAACAACGGAACCCCAAGAAGAGGCAGGACTTGGAGGGGCTGAGCTGGCTGTATCGCAAGGTCAGCCTTTCCTTCTCCCTCTAACCCTCAGAAGCCCAGGTGTTGTCTACTCCAGGAAGGGCACCCCGTTCCACCCCCAGCCCCAGGTCTTGACCCAGCAAAATCCACTCAGACCCTTCCCTCCCTTGCTACTCGGGAGGCCTCCAGGCAATCCCAGCACGTCTAGTAAACGTCCCTGGATGGGCTTTTGTATGGGTCAATGTCACCGCCATGGCTGGCCCACAAATCAACCCCAGTGCCCCTCTCCAGTGTCAGGAAAGTAGAAGATCATCTGAAGGCTCCTCGGCCTACATCTGTCCTTGGATTAAATCGGAGCACAGAGAGGGGGCTGGGAAGCCAGCAGGCTTGGCAGGTAGGGGCTCAAGAGAAAGAGGGGAAGGGTCCAAGTCGACATGGTTGCCTTCCTTCCTGGAGGAGAGCTTCTGGGAGGTCAGAGGAGACTTGTCTGCTGGAATCTGGAGATTGCAGGCAGAACCAGGATCCCACCCCGCCCTGGGCGGGGCGGCCCTAGCACTCCTCCCCTCCCTGGAGAAATCTGGGAATGACCTGACTCTGCTGTAACCTATGACCTCCTCCTGGCCTCATTCTTAACAGGTTCTGCGGAGACAAACTAATCTAATCTCCTCCCGGAGTAGGAAATGAGAACTCTACAGAGAGGTTAGATGACTTTCCCAAGGTCACACAGCACGAGGTAGCCAAGTCAGTTCTAGAATCCAGGCTTGACGTGTGTTCTTAGGGAATTTAAAACCACCACATGAATCATTTCACAGTCAAGGAATACTGAGCCCCGCATCCTTCCTAGAAGCTCACTGAGGGGAGGGGCATGTCTGTCTGTGTGTGTGCAGCCCGGGAGCCAGCAGCTGGGCGTTGGAGACCCCTCTTGCACACACACAAATCAACCTAAAGCCTCCAGGCAGGGCCTCGTGTGGCACGGAGGTGCTCTGCTGTACAGCCCTCCGTGAGCTCACAGAGGTGGGGATGGGGGTCAGGGGGACCCTTGCACAGACCAGGTGAGCAGCGAAGCGGGCAGAGGGTGGATGGGCGGTCACTGGGGGCACCAGCTACAGGCTCCACCACACTAGAGCAAGAGCAGCTGTCGGGGCACGGGGCAGAGGAAGAGGGAAAGGACCCAGCGTCCAGGACAGGCAGGACCTCTCAGGCTGTATGCAGGCCTAGCTTCCCTGCCCCTTTGTCCTTCCTGCCCATTGCTGGGCAGGCATCCAGGTTTGCGCCTTTAGAATTGTCTTTAGGATAGTGACTGTAGAGAGTAACAGGGGTCTGGAAGCGGGGAGGGGGGTGAATGCTCTGCAGAGCAGCACCAAGGATTCGGGACTCAAGCCACCTCTGAACGGGGGCTTCTCCCCCGCCTGACCGGCCCCTCTCTGGGGCCTTTGAGCGCCCAGCCCTCGCAGGCTGGCTCCCCTTCCACCTGAGCTAAGGGAGGCTGGAGCTGGATAAGAATTCGAGGCCTGGGCTTTTGGGAAGTAGAAACCGCTGATCTAATCCACTGGACCCTGAGGAATCTGGCAGGGCAAGAGGAAGGGGCTCCAGGGACCTGGCTGGCTGGCCCCGAGCTGTCTCCCCTACCCTGGAGCAGGGGTACTCTCGTTATTAAAGCCCCACAATAAATGCCAGCCATAATCGGCCTCTCCTCGAGCAACACAGATAGCCCTTCCAGTTCGGAACAAGGAGCCAGATGAAGAAACTGCCAGACCCAACACAGCTGGGTTCTGTCCATGTAACAAATCTTTGGCTTGATGCCACAGCCTGTGTCCAAAGAGGTCTCATGTTCGCTGGTCCACCCAACACGCCAGGAAAGTCTCTCTGCTCTTCAGTTGCAGTGTCCGTCCAGCCTCCGTGCTTTCTCCAGTGATGCCGTCCTGTCTCTTGCTGCCGGCAGAGAGCCAACCTGGGCCTGGAGGCTCCCTGTGCCCCCCAGTCAGAGGCCTGCCTTCAGGTGGTGGTCTGCAGCTCTCCCCGGAGTGTCTCAGGGTGCAAGCGCCTGAAGGAGCAGAGGCCAGGCCACTCCCCTTTAGGGGTCCAAAGCACCGCCTTCCCAGAGCTATTTTGTTTGCAGTTGGTTGTTGAGTGCATAAACAAATGAATGAATGAGTCACAGAAGTTAACCCACCTGGTTGCTAGATGGCGCCTTAAGAGTGATCATATTGGGCTTCTCTGGTGGCGCAGTGGTTAAGAATCTGCCTGCCAATGCAGGGGACACAGATTTAAGCCCTGGTCCGGGAAGATCCCACATGCCGCGGAGCAACTAAGCCCGTGCGTCACAACTACTGAGCCTGCGCTCTAGAGCCCGCGAGCCACAACTACTGAGCCCACGTGCTGCATTTACTGAAGCCCCCGCGCTCTAGAGTCCATGCTCCGCAACAAGAGAAGCCACCGCAATGAGAAGCCCGCGCACCGCAACCAAGAGTAGCCCCCGCTAGCCACAACTAGAGAAAGCCCGCGCACAACAATGAAGATCTGACGCAGCCAAAAATAATTAATTAATTAAAAAAAAAAAAAAAGAGTGATCATATCACATGCAGACAAGTTTGTAAAAGAAGAGCGAATGGGCGTGAAGCACAGCCAGGGGCTAGCGTGCCACCTGCCCTGGCACCTCAGTGCCTCCATCAGGGCCTGGGGCAGGGCAGAGGTTCCTAGATGGAATCCAACCCCTCTCACAGCCCTTGAGAGGCCCCAGAGGGGCCATGAGAGGCCTCCTCAGGACACTGAGATCTGGGCCAGGCCAGAGAGCCTGTTTTGGGGTGTCAGATCATGAGCTCCCTGAAACACTCAGTAGCCTACTTTCTAGGTTCTAACAGACATGCCCAGAACCGCTGCTGGGGAACTCAGCTCTGCCTGATTCTGATCTTGGCCTTGCCAGGCAAGGGCCCAGGACCTTGGGAAGGCCTGCCACCTGCGTGGGACCCTCAGCATCCTCCCTTAGCTGTCACCTCAAGGGAGGCTGCATTCGCTATGACGGAGGCTCCCCGGAGGCCTGGGGGCCGCTCCAAGCTCTGAGCTGTAAGGGAAGGCCTGGGAATGACCCTGCTGCCTGCCTTGCGGGGCCTCCAAACCAGGCAGGCCGCAGTGAGGCCAGGCCTTCCTGTGGACGCAGTGAGTGCAAGACAGGCCCTCCTCCTGGCGCTGGGCAGCAGGGAGCTCCTGAGACTGACGCCAACCACGGGCCCAGAGGAGCCGTGCTGGGCTTTCAGAAAAACATGACTCTCTTCCTCAGTACGAGCAAATTTTGGAAAACTTTTAAACAAAGAAACCACGTGGGGAGAGTGGAAAAGGAAAAGAAGGGGAGGGCAGGAGAGGGCAACTTTTTTTCTGAGAACACTTACTTCTCTCTGAGTAGCCAAGCAAGGCCTAATCCCAGCAGTTTTGGGGCCAGATTCAATAAAAAGTCTGTCTGCAGAGGCCTGAGCAAAGCCACAGAAAATAAATACTTCGTGGCTTGTCCGGTCTCCTGCCGCCTGGAGCCCGGCGGGCCGTTCTATTGACTCTCAGCCCAGTGGGATATGGACGAGTGTGGAATTCTCTCCCCAGCCAATCAACTTCCTCTCCCCAGTTAGGACCATTTAAAAATCATAAGTAGAGTTTCCGGTGTGGAAGGGGAAAAACAGAAGAGAGCATATTTTGGTTGAAGAAAGAAAAAAAGAATTGCAGAAAGACCAATATTTTCGAGCAGAGTCCAGAGCCGTTGGACAGTCTTGTTTGTGTGAAATAATACTGGGGCGAGAGCCCTCCCTCAGCTCTCACACTCCCACCTCGTGTCTCCTTGAGCAAATTCTCGTCTCTGCGGGGTGGAGGCTGGGAGGAGCCCAGTGCCCTGGGGCCCCGGCCAGGGCTGTGGGCTTCGCAGGCTGAAGGGCCAACGGCAGCTCTGTAGGCCCCTCTGGGTGACAGCTAGGAAAGTCAAGGGCAAAAAAGAGTGCTGGGAAACGGAGACAGAAAAATACTCAGGGCCACGGTGAAGAGTTGAACTGAGGCTCGCCGGTCAAAATGGAACAGATTTTTATAAACGGAGGAAGTACAGAGTCTGATGCTGTGGGTCTTTTCCAGGGAGGGTAAGGTGTGCCTGATGGCTGGGTGGATGGTCCGAACAAACGGGAAGATGGCAGGAGAGCAGAGTTAAACCCCACCCTGGGGCCTGGGGACAAAAATCCCCAACTTTTTACCAGGTTACAGGTCAAAGGGTGTGGACAGTCATCTTGGGGTGTGAAAAGTCCTAACTAACCCCAAAGTCAGGCCGCAAGAATGTGACCTCTTTCCACTTCCTGCATTTCCTAGACCTTCCCTCAAAAGTGGGTGCCTGATAGGCTCCAGGGAGGGCCTGTAGGGTGGGGAGTGAATTCGCACTCTTCCCCTGCACCCCAAATTCTAGGAAGAAACAATGATGGGTTCTTGTCTTCCAAGGGAAGGACAAAGTAGAGCGCTGGAGGGCTCTGGGTCTGGGTTCTGTCTGGGGCGGCCTGAGCTTGAAGTGCCAGGTCCCCCTCTTTTAGTGCTGCCACCTCTGAAGGTCTGGTGGGGCTGCTGGAGGGCCGTGGACTCAGCCTACAAATATATCTATCCCCTGACATGACATTCCACCCTCTGAGAGTGACTCTACTGAGAAACACCGTTCTCTCCAAGTTCTTATTTGAAAATGCAGGTAGTCTGGAGAAGGCTGATTCTGAGAATGTACCTCTGACTGAGCTCCTTGGGGACAGGAGGATGGGACGGTCCTGGCCCAACTCCCAGGGGACTTTGGGTCGGCTGTTCCCCTTTCCGGTAGAGCCAACTCTTCCCCAAAACTCTCCCCGATGGAACTCAAAGTCAGCATTTGGTGGCTCATTGTACGGAAGGAGACTCTCAAAGCCCGTGGTTTGGGGAAGGGAGAAAGGAAGGAAGAAAAGGATGAGTAGAAGGTGCTGAGGACAGTCTTAGGCCTGGTCACCACTTTCAGAGGGTAGTTGTGGGTAGTTTAAGATAAGCTTTGCGAGCAGGAGCTACTACATCTCTTCAGTATCTGTATTTATGATGAGTGGTAACATCAACTAGTCAAATCCAAGTATCTAAAATACCCCATAGGAACAAGATTTAAATAGAAAAGACTTCTGAGCAGCCCAACAGATGTCAAAAACCCATGCTCCAAAACACTAGCTCTTTACTAGTTGGTGAGACCTTAGTCAAAACCTTTGAACCTTTACATACAATTGTTAACTGCCTGCGTGAGCTAGTGTCCAAACCAGTGGATGAGTAAAAGGTGAAAGGAGAGAAAAGTACTGTTAGAAGAAAAAAGTGATCCAAACTCAGCTGTCTGGATTGTTTGGAATAGGACGAGGGGCTCGCCTTCATAGTTGCTCTGAAGTCATGGCCCAAGGAAATAACAAGATTCACATAGGGGACCACAGTCACCAAGAAAAGAAAGCATTCCATTCTGCTCAGGGGAGGATGTGACAGATTTAAGAAAGATTTCTATTAAAAATTGAACACAGCTTTTTACAATGAACATAGCTCTAAATTTTAAAGGGATAAACACTCACTGAGCATCAGGTTTCTCCTCCAGCTGAGCTGGGAGTAGAAATTTTACTGCACAAAGCTCTGATTCCGGCAAGCTCCCCGGAAGCACCCCTGGAAGCAAGAATAGGAATGGGAAAAAAAAAAAGAATAGGAATGGGGGTCCTGCCCCTCAAGCCTACATCAGTGACCCGTCAGCACTCAGGCCCCAGGGCCTCTAGAGCTCTTGAGCTCTCCAAATGTGGCTGGCGCAACTGTGGAAGTTCATCTTTCATTTAAATTTAAATAGCCACGTGAGGCTAGCGGCTACCCTTTCCGGAAAGCACAGTGACCCTTAAGGGGCTCAACAGGGTCCCCTCAGGCTGCAGACACGCTGCTCACTGCCTTGTCGGCCTGGACTACCACAGGCATTCATTCATTACACGTGCCACAGTTATTAAGCACCTATTTTGTACCCAGCAGAAAAAGATTATCTGGTGAAATATTTGGGTGAGCTATCAGACCCTCCCTTCTTCTCCATTTTTCCTTCTTTTCATAAGCAAAGCCTGATTGCCTACTAAGTGTTCCGTGCTGCATAGCAATTGTTCTCCAATTACTGTGAGCACCAGAATCACAAGGAGACTTGTTAAAAATGCAGAACTCCCCTCCGGACCCATTAGATCGCCTGAATCTGAACCTCCGGGGGGGCCGGGTCCTACATCTGAAGCTCCTTGCAAAGAATAAAGAACAATGGCGGGTGCTTTTCGACCAAGAGTTTAGAATTTAGAAGGTGCGATTAAAACAAAACAAACACCAGAAAAACCAGGCCTGTAAACAGTGAGCTGTTTTTACAAACAGCTATTTCTCAAGGACTGTCTGCAAATAACCCAGAGAGGACTAATACCATAAGCCTTTTTATGGTGATCTCTTAAAGGAATTTGTTGGGCAGATGTTTTTCCTACCCAGAAGGTGAATAACTGCCGGGGAAGATCCGGCCTCCAGTCCTGCCTGTGTGACCTTGACAGAGGCCTTACCCTCTCCCTTTCTGTCCTCTGTCACCAAGCTTCATGGAAATGTTGCAGGAAAGGGGACACCTTCCAGGGCCCGAGAGTGGGCTCTTGCCTAACACTCGGAAATGAATTGTCCGAGGAGACACACGTGCTGGCAAAGCAAGAGATGTTATTGGGAAGGGGCGCCTGGGTGGAGGGCAGGAGGGTAAGGGAACCCAGAGGACTGCTCTGCCACGTGGCTCGCAGTCTCCGGTTTTATGGGAATGGGGTTAGTTTCCGGGTTGTCTCTGGCCAATCGTTCTGACTCAGGGTCCTTCCTGGTGGCGCACGCATCACTCAGCCAAGATGGATTCCAGCGACCGGGAATCTGGGAGGTTGGAAGGACATATGGATGGGCGCCTCCTCTCTCCTTTTGACCTTTCTCGAATTCTTCCGGTTGGTGGTAGCTTGTTAGTTCTGTGGTCCTTAAACAGGACCTCCTGTTTAAGAGAACTCATGCAAGTGGTTACCATGTTGCCTGGCCAGGGTGGGCGGTTTCAGTCAGTGTTTCCCCTAACAGAAACTTGAAGAACCTTGAGCTAGGAGGGGCTCTGACCTGCAGAGCGGGTGAGGAACCGGAGTCCCCCCACCCCGCCCCCCAAAAAGGACAGGTAGACCTTTCTGCACGTTGGGAAATTTTCAGCTTCAGCTTGGAAAACATTATGATCTTATTGTATTCTGGTTCAACGGGAACGAATTCAGAAAATGCATAGATGGGGTTCCAACTCAAACTGGTTCATTGGGTACTTTTTGAGTTAAAAAAAAAATGGATTTAAGTAATGAGTCAGTAAAAAAAAAAAAATCTGAGCTCAGGATTGAACATTTCAGGTGGAAGGCTTTGATTCATTGGTTCAGTTTAAGTCACTTGTTGTTCAGATCAACTCAACAGCATTTATTTAGCACTTAAATTTCTTCCACGAATGGGTGTGGGATAGTCTCATGGAAATTCTGCTCAGCTGGGGAAAGAGACAAGTAAACAGTCTCACTCCCCAGGAGCGAAACACCCAGGAACCCCAACAGGGAGTGACAAGTTCTGGGTTAGGCTGGCAGCGGAGGGGTGATGTGGTTTTGGGCACCGAACAGTGAGTGAGGAGGGGTTTCCCAGGCTGTGGTGACGAGAAAAGGAAACAGGAAGGTCACAGAAGCTGTGGGGTGCACACAGCCGCAGCAGAGGGGAAGGGGGCACTTTGGTCTGCAGGGGGGCCATGGGCTTGGAGAGGTGCCCGGAGCACACCACGGGGACTCCGTGCTGGGCCTCTGCACGTGACACTGTCCCCATCTGTGGTGTGGGAGCTCTGTGAGTACCATAAATCCCCTGCGTGGAAAGAACAGTGTTGCATTTATCCAGTACTTATTTAACAGCTTTATTGAGATATAATTGACATACCATACAATTCACTCAAAGTGTACAATCGAATGGGTTTTAGACTATTCACAGATATGTGCAACTATTCCCACTGTCAGTTTTAGAACATTTTCATCACCTCAGGAAGACCCTCCATATCCTTTAGCTATCACCCTCCAATCCCTCAACCCCAGACCCCCATCCCACCCCGGCCCTGAGCAACCACAACTGAGTCCCCTTAAAACCAAGTTCCTCTGCCAAGGTTATGATTAACCTCTCTTCCCAAAACGTTATTCCTTTTTTTGTCCAACACCTGTTCCCCTCAAGATTGAGGAGTATCAAAGAAAAGGGGGGGGTTGAAACCAAGTAGGACACTGGGGGGCCCTCCTGTGTACAAAAGCCTTTCCGTGTCCCCCATTTCTTGTTTGGAGGAAAAATGGTTCAGCCTCCGAGACCTTTCCTGAGTTCCAAAGGGCAGATTCAAACAGTTACTAATTAAGGGAGTGAGGGAATGCAGAAAGAAACAATAGTGCGCCATGGGGCCTGGTCTTGGTTCCTCCTGCGGGGATGTGCATAACAATGTGATACAGATCTCTGAGATATCCTGCAGGAACTAAGGCCCCCACCCAGGTGGAGGTTGGTAACTTCAGGCTGAGTACAAGGATGTGGATCCCTTCTGGCTGGAACCAGAAGGCTGATGACTGAGATTCCTGGAACACTGCCCTGTTACCTCACCACCAACCAGTCAGAGGAAGGTCACACACCCTGCAGCCCTCCCCCCAAATCTTGCCTATTAAAACTCTTCCCCCAAAACCATCAGGGAGTTTGGGCCCTTTGAGCATGAGCCACCATGTTCTCCTTGCTTGGCCTTTGCAATAAACCTTTCTCCACTCCAAACTCTGATGTTTCCGTTTGTTTGGCCTCACTGTGCATCAGGCACACGCACTTGGGTTCAACAACATAGCCACTAACCTACTTTGTTTGTATAGATTTCCTTACTCTGAACATTCAAATAAATGAAATCATACAATATGTGACTTTTTGCATCTGGCTTCTTTCATTTAGCATAATGTTTTCAAGGCCCATCCACGCTCTAGCATGTATTAGTACTTTACTCCTTTTTATGGCCAAATAATATTCCGTTGTATGGATATACCATATATTACTTATCCACTGGTCCTTTGATGGACATTCGGGTTGTTTCCACCCTTTGGCTGTTGTGAATAATGCTGCTGTAAACATTCCTTGTAGGAGTTGTAAACAAACTTGTAGGAGTTTCCATACAAGTCCTTCCTGTTATGACTCCCATGTTCCAGATGAGGACATATGTTTTCATTTCTCATATACCTAGGAGTAGAATTGCTGGGTTGTAAGGTAGCTCTAATTGTTTGAGGAATGGCCAGAATGTTTGATATTTATACATTTATTTTGAGGAGAAGGAAATGAACGAGGAGATGGCAGTGATCATGGAAATCCGCTCAGAGCCAAGGTGAGCCCATGTTTGGGAAAAGGAGGCGTTAGGAAAGCAATCAGATCACTGTGAGTGCCATTGCCATCTTCCAAGTGACAGTGCCAACTGGGAGGAGACGGCCACAGGGCCAGCACCTGTGGCCATCCACCTAGTGACGGAGGGAACCTCCTTGTCACCACCCCACCTTCCAAAAACCAAGGCCCAGGCTGAGTCTCCAAGAAAGAAGCTCAGCAAACACAACTTCACCCAGCCGGGCATCTCTCCCTTCAGACACAGTTAAAGACAAAGATAAAGGTCTGGCAGGATGAAGAGACTTCTTTGAGGGCCTGTCCATGCTGGCACATTGGTTGAGCTCCTAACTATGTACCAGGGGCTGCTAAGCAAGTACATGTATTCTGTACACACAGGGCTCACCATGTGTCAATCACTGTTCTAAACCCTTGCATGACTGAAATGCTTTAAATCCTTCCAACAAGCCTGTTCTGGCTTCCTGTTCTGGCTCCCATGTTTCAGACGAGGACACTGAGTCAGGGAGGGAGCTAGCTTTCCCAAGGTTGAACAGTGTAGTTCACGGTGATGAGGCTGGGATGTGAAAGCAGCCTGTGCGCCTCCAGTGCCCACCTCACCACATCGCCGCAACTGTTCTCTCACAAGGACAAGGTTGACACCCTCATTTCACAGACAAGGGACACTGAGGCGGAGCTGGATACCCTTTCCCAAGGCTGAAGACTCTAGCCCAGTCTCCAGCCCACGCCAAGGCCTCCCTTTATGGTGAGAGGGGACAGAGCTCAGCACGCAGTGAGTCACAGTGATTGGAGTTGCGGGCGTGCATCTCCTCTAAGAAGTTCTCCATGACAGCTCCCCCGGTCGGGGTTACAGGTGCCCCCTCTGGGTTCCCGCAGCTCCCAAGGAGGCTTCTACCATGGCCCAGCTCACTGTGTGTGTGTGACCATTGGCCTGCAGGTGGCCGACGCCCACTGACTGTGAGCTTGACCTCGTCCACTCTGCATCTGCAGCCCTGAGCCCAGGGCCTGGCCCAAGCAGGCGCTGAACAAGCGTGTGGGTGCTAAACAGGTGAACCATGACAGCGAGGTCCGGGTAATAAGTGACGGAGGGGTTGGTGGAGGGAAGAGCTGAGGTGCACCTTGAGCCAGGTCCTGGAGGGGGGGCACCCAAAGCAGCGGAGGGGTGGGGACCCCACATGGGACAGGGACTTCCAGTGGGGAGGGCTGGGGGTCCTAGGGCCCTGCGGTCTAACAGTCCAGAGAGCCTGCAGGTGGGGGGACTGCTGTGTTGCGAGGCGGGGGGGGAGGCCAGAGGCACAGGGAGCACAGACCGGGCCTTTGTGCAGAAGAGAAGGTGCCCTTCCTCCCTCAGGGGTGCCCAGCCCCGCCCAGGACCTTGGGAGCTGTCCGGACCCCTCATCTGGGCCCCTCGGGTAGGACACAAGCTGTTCACTGCATGTGAGATTTTCTGGGGCTGCGTGGGGTGTATGTACAGCGTGGTGTGTGTGTGTGTGTGTGTGTGTGTATGTGTGTGGTGTGTTTCTGATGTGTGTGAATTTGCACTGCAGTTTCTAAATCTCCTCGGCTGGTCGGCCTCTGAACAATGAGGGGTGTGAGGGTCCTGCTTCCCAGAACCAGAGACGCGGGGTGTCTTTCAGAGGAGGTCACAGTGGCTTTCACCCTGTTCCCTGGGACCGGGGCTGACACGGATCCCGCAAGATGCCGAGAACAGGCTGTTGGTCCCCGGTGGGTAGGCCACAAGCCTGCCTTCCTTCCCTCCGCTTATTCCTTAGTTGGTGAGGGGAAAGGTGTGGACAGAGAGAAAGGAGGAAAATGTTCCCAAGGGGGTCACGGGGCCTGGTCACCAAAACTGTGGCTCAGAAGGAGACCCAGGAGGACAGACTGGGGGTCCACATAAGGAAGAAGAATGTTTTGGAAACCAGAGATGCCCATTAGTGGAGGAGGCGGCCTCATAAGGGACAGAGCCTTCCACCCCAGGACTGTTCCAGCAGAAGCTGGGGCCCACTGAGGACCCCGTGGTGTCAGAGGATTCTCTCCTTTCTGGGGCAGGGTGTGGATAAGGGAAAAACCCACAGATCCCTTCCATCCTGAGGTTCTGAAAAGGGACCAGGGCCTCTCGGGATGCCTCCCAGGAACTGCTCTTGCTCTCAATCCCTGGAAATTACTTAATACTTCCTCACTCCTACCCTCCTCCCTGCAAGTACTCCAGGCTATCAGGGTGTGGAGGGGAATTTAGAGTCCACTCTCCCATTTTACAGGTGAGGACACTGAGGCCCTTACAGAAAAGGGACTTGCCAAGGTCACGGTGGTGCCAACGTTCATGGGCGCGTGTTGAACCAGGCACCCAGCTGAGCACTTCCCGGCTTCTCACTACAACTCCTGAGGGTCCTGTCTCCATTTCACCCAGACTGAGAGAGGGTCATGTGCCCCAGGTCCCACCACTAGAAAGAGGAGGGGCCGCATTCTAACAGGGTCCCCTCTGCTTCCAAAGCCCTTGCAGGTGACCCTGAACCTCAAACCTCGGTGTCCCACACACAGCGATAAAATCAGGTAAGTCCACTGAGAAATGTAGATGGTCCCTCTCAGTGATGTCTGCCGGGATTATTCTAGTGAGGCTGGGCGAATCATTTTATCTCTTTGAGCTTGTTTCCTTCATTGTAAGGTGGGGGTAATAACAGTAACACTAATATTCAGGACTTGTACAATTTCAGTAAATAACATAAGCAAAGGCTGCTTTTTGGAGCCCTCAACAAATAACATTACTCCTTCCTCAATCCCTTTCCCTCGCCAAAGTTTTATGGGTATAGTGTTTTAAGTTATTTCTTTCAATGCATTCTCAAATGTTAAGAATGATGCCAAAGGCTGATTAGCCATATGACTTTGACAAAACTCCCAGACTCCTGAGACTAATGGTCTCAGTCAATTTATTGAGGTATAATCTACATACAATAATATGCACCCATTTGAGAGTTTGGTGAGTTTTGATAGCTATATACACCCATGTAACCGCTTTGATCAAGATATGGGACATTTCCGTCATCCCAGAGTTGCCCTGTCCCCATCCCAGTCACCTCCCTCTGCCCCAGCCCCAGACAACCAACGGCGGTCTGTGGCTTAGATTTGTCTTTTCCAGCCTTTTTACAAGGGGGTCATACAGTACGTACTCTTTTGTGTCTGGCTTAGATTCATCCACTGTTTCTTGCGTCAGTAATTCGATCCATTTTATTCCTACACAAGGCTCTAACAAGTAAGCCGGTTGCTTCAAGGTGGCTCCTCTGACAGGCTGCGCTCAAGAACTGGCCAGTCTCCTGCTCAACTGTATCTTCGGTGCTAACCACGCAGGGCCTGGCCCTTAGTAGGCGCTGAAGTTTGCAGCGAGGAGATTAATTAAACATGCAATATTTGTGAGAAGCCTAAACCGCCAGCCCCGAGGTGGTGAGTCACTTCATCGCTTTTCAAGCAGCCCCACCAGAGTGGAGAAGACGGGGTAAAAACTCTAATATGATGAAGTGGAAAGGAAGGTTTAAAGTAAAGAGCTGAAGCCGACCTGGGAATAGTCCCTGCGTCCAATTACCCAGCCCAGCTCGGCCTTCCCCGCCCCCGACCCCACCAGGGATAATTAAAACCTCGTCGCCTCTGTCGCTTCCCCGGGGAGGCGGCGATGCTCCCGGAGTGAATGTGATCTGAGGAATGAATAACGACACAGTGGCCTCCTTGTTCGGCGGCCGGGGAAACTGAGGCCAGAGGGCGGGCGGGAGGCCGCCGGGTGACTGGAGTCTGGGTCACCGCGTGAGTCAGCGGCGCAGACAGGCAAGATTGCTGTCATTAAGGTTTACAGGTCCACCGCCGCCACCGCGGCTGTACGGCCCGCGCCCCGCCCGCCCGAGTCCCCGCCGCGGGCGCGCCTCCCCGCGCCCCGTTCAGGCCACCACGCCTCGGCGCCTGGCGAGGGCGCCCCAACTTACCCCAGCTGCACACAGAGCGCAGCCGCGGGAGCTCGGCCGCCCGCGGGGGTGGGAGGGGGGGGGGTGCGAGCCCGTCTCGGCCCCGCCCCGCGCCGGCCCCGCCCCGCCCCGCGCCGCCGCGCCTCCGCCTCCGCCTCCGCCTCCACCTCCGCCTCTTCTCCGGCTCCCCCTGGGCCCGCCCGCCCGCTGGCAGCGTGCTGCATCGGGCCGAGCCCGGCGGCTGGAACCTGAGCCCTGGGGTGGCCCCCGCCCCCGCCCCGGCTTCTACCTGCGCCACCCGCGCGGCGCCCCGGGAGGCGGCGCGGGCGCTCAGAGCGCGGCGCCGGGCTGACGGCGCACGGCCGGGCCCCGGTCTCCGCCCGGCGCCTTCGCTGCGGGCGCGTTCTCGCCGCCCCGCTCCCCCCTCCCCCTTCCCCAGCCACCTCCCCTTCCCCAGCTGCCTCCCCTCCCCCGCCGCCCCATCCCCCTTCCCAGCCGCCGGCCCCCCTCCTCAGCCGCCCCCCAACTCAGTCTCTCGGGCGCTCGCCGAGCTAGTCCTCCCGGATCCCCAGGCCTCGCGCCGCCGCCGCCGCCGCCTCCACCACCACCACCACCACCACCCGGCTGAGTCACCCGTGACTCGGGCCTTGGACCCTCGCAGCCCGGAAGGGAGATGGAAGTCCCTGGGATGCTCCCTGCAGCTATTTTAGAGGTTCAGCGAGCATCTCCCCCAGTCCTACAAGAGAATCCCCCTCTCACCCCAGCCTCGGTGGCTCCGCCTCCTCTGAACCCCGCTGTAAACGATGTTCCCCCCTCCTTATATTCTCCCCCTACCCTGGGCCCCGTCCTTTTTTTTTTTCTATTCTTTTTTTTGAGGCCTCGTCTTTTAACGCGGCTTCCTTGCCAGCCACGGCAACGGCGGGACCCCGGTGCCACTGACCCATTCCTTAACTCCTCCCCAGATGCCTGGCCTCTTGGGGGAGCTGGGGGAGGTGGGGAGAGGGGAGGATGCAGTTACTGAGGGGACCTGGCCATGGGCCTGTGTCCAGCGGGTGGGAACCGCGAGCATGATGGGGCCGGGGTCAGGCGGAACCAGCACCCTGCTTAACCTGAGGGGTGTGGACCTGAATGCGTCCTTAAGTGTTTAAAAATTGTCTGGCCGTATAGAGAAGAACACTGGAACCTTTAAGTCCCCATCCTCTCGCCTGAGTCCAGAGTGAAACTCCAAACATACTTATTAAGAAACTGTTGCTGTATTTTGACTGGTTTACATAAATTTTCCGTTGAGGGGCGGGGTGGGGGGAGATGATGGTGGGCTTGTGGAATCCTGAAAATAACTTTTAATGGAGCGAAGCCTTCCATTATGGGAAGCGCCTGGACGCGAGAGGCGTCTGGAGGCCTAGGTTCCCGTCACAGCCCTGCCACCAACTGGCTGAGTGACTGGGTCACCTCGCTGCCCCTCCCGGCCAGTGTTAGGAAAGTGGACTCGGTGTGTAAGGCCAACGCCCCTCACCCGGATTGGAGCGATTGGAGGAACTGTCTATACCGTTAAGAGACAGAGCAGGTGGGTTTTCCTTTCTTAAAATGCTCCGATACTATAGAGAGGCAAAGTGGAGATGAGGTTAAGAATAAAAAAGGTGAAAGCAGTTTGCTTTCTGAATGGTGTGCTCTGTGCCTAACTCCAGTTATATTTATCACTCAGTCAAGGTCAAGGTAACTTCCAAGGGTCTGTGCAGTTCCATTAATTATATACTACCCTACCTCTATGGGGAAACCTCCCCTGAGAACTATTTCCTACATGGCTTCAGAACCTTCAGACATTTGTACAAAGTCCCCCAAAGGGACATTCTGGGAGGGGCACCAAGGTCCTGAAAGGAGGGACTTTTGCTAGATGGAGAGAAGAATGAAGGTGGACAGGTGATGTCACCTTGATGTGTCACATTTCGGGTGAAGCTTTAGTACCATGAAGCTTTACTACCTGGTCATGTGCTCTGGGAACCTGTCTGACTCCTTTTCCCCTCCCCTCTGCTCTGCGGGGGTGGGAGGTGGAGGTGAGAGTGGGAGAGAGCCCATGTTCATTCTGTGCTAAGCCAAGCAAGTGTCAGGGGCGCCTTCCACAGCCTCCCGCCAGCTGCAAACATGCGTAGTATCACTTCTGTGATGGGCCAGATGCGGCATTGGGAGAAAAGCAAAGGGTTTAATTTTAAATGATGGAATGGTGAGAAGAATGAAAGAGAAGGTGATTAGTGCTCAACCTTGAAAAAAGGCAGGGGAACACTTACTTTAAAAGGTTTTCATTGGTCCTGTTCTGAAGAACTCACTCACTCCTCCTGTGCTAAAATCCCAGGCCAGCTCAGACCTGCAGTTCTGGATTGCCTAAGCGCCTCCCTGTTTTTTCCCTTTGAACACCAGCTCTCTGAGCAAAGGCCTCTTTTGCCCTCCCTGTGTTGCCCTCTCCCTTTTCTTTTGTGTGTGTGTGTGTGTGGTGCATGTGTGTATGTCTAGCTGGCTCCTATCTTTACATAGCAGTTTTCCAGGCTGGCAGTTCGGAGGCCTTGCAGGAGGAGAACCTCTCTAATTTATTCTCCTAGCTCTGCATCCTGACTTACTTGTGGCAGGTCTACATCACAGTCTCAGTCAAGTGAGTGAGGAAAGTGGCTTCAAGCAAACTGAAAACCATTTGGGAGAAGAGACGGTAGGCATACAGGTTGAGCACGTACTCGAACCATAGCAACAAACCAAAATCAGGGGAAAACCCCACAAAACATCAAACTAGATTTAAAGTTGTTTGCAAATGGCTGGTTTGTGCCACATAATAAGGCTGGGCTATTTCCCACCATGAGGACTGCTTGCATCTTGAGGGGAAAAGATGGGTCAAAACTGGCCAATCTGCTCTTTGAACATATGACTGATTCTAAGGCTGGGGCAGGAAATACTCAAAATAAGTCTAGAGAATCCTGTAGTGCCAGAAAGCAGGAAAGTACTGAAAGATCAAAAGGATGGGGCATGCAAAAGGGACGCAGGAGCCCCAACCTGAAAGAGCTCCTGATGGCCAAGGCTGAAACAATTCAAACAAAAGACTAGATAACATCATATTGGATTTTAATCCCAAGGGTAAAATAAATACCCGTGAATGAATCCATACTGATACAAGAAATGATTGATTGATTGATTGAACGAATGAATAAATAAATAAATAAATAAATAAATGAGAGAGAAGAGTCAAATCTCCCACACAGATAACTCCAAATAATTTATGTAGATATTCTTTCCTCAAAGAAGTGGAGCTTAATCCCCTTCCCCTTGAGTGTGAGCTGCACTTAGTGACTTAGTGCACTTAGTGACTCGCTGCTAAGGTTACAGTGTGGAAAGGTAGGAGAGAGTTACTTTGCAGTGCAGAAACCTGGCAAACACAACCTCAGCCGGGTGATCAAGGTCAACATCATCAGGGATAAGTTATGTCAATAGCGTGTACTCCTGATTTGATGTGAGAACAGCACTTCACCTCTGTAGTCTTCCTCTCCAAAACCCATAACCATGAGAAAAACATCAGACAAACTCAACTGAGGGGCATTCTACAAAATACCTGACTGGTACTCCTCAAAACTGTCAAGGACATCAAAAACAAGGAAAATCTGAGAAATTGTCACGGTCCAGAAGAGCCTAGGGAGACCAGGATTAAATGTAATGTGGTATCCTGGATGGTTCCTAGGAGGGAAAAAGGACATTAGGGAAAAACTATGGAATCAGAATAAAGTATGAGGTTGAGTTGATAGTAATATACAAATGCAGTTTCTGAGTTGTGACAAAATGGTACCATAGTAATGTAAGATATTAACAATAGGGGAAATTGAGTGAAGGATATATGGGAACTGTCTGCACTGTCTTTGCAACTTCTCTATAATGTAAAACTATTCTAAAAGGAAAAGGTTTTTTTTCTTTTCTCTAAAGCTAGTCTGGGGACTTCCCTGGTGGCGCAGTGGTTAAGAATCCGCCTGCTAATGCAGGGGACACGGGTTCGAGCCCTGGTCCAGGAAGATCCCACATGCCGCGGAGCAGCTAAGCCCGTGTGCCACAACTACTGAGCCTGCGCTCTAGACCCACGAGCTACAACTACTGAAGCCTGCGCGCCTAGAGCCCGTGCTCCACAATAAGAGAAGCCACCGTACTGAGAAGCCCGCGCACCACAATGAAGAGTAGCCCCCCCTCGCCCCAACTAGAGAAAGCCCGCGCGCAGCAACGAAGACCCAATGCAGCCAAAATAAAAATTAAAAAAATAAAACTAGTCTGGCTTGGGTCTTAGGATCACAGGATCTAGGTGATTCTAAGAAGGGGAAAGGACTAACAAAGGAGCCCCAGGGACCCTGAGAGAGACTGCTGAGACTCATTTGGTGAGTTGATCAGGCAGAGTAAAATACTTCGGTTTTTAAATCGCTTCATGGTCCATATAGAGTGAATTTAAAGCCGCTTGCAGGTTGCCCAATCAAAAACAATGCCATCCCCAAATTCCTCTACATGTGAACTTAAAGTTTCAGTTGCTTATAAAGAAAGTGCTTTTAAAAATGTGGTGATCCCTTTTATAGAAAGTTCAAAAGCAGGCAAAAATAATCCCAGGTGTGAGGAGTCAGGAAAATGGTTAGTTACCCTTGTTGGGGGCGGGGACTGGGAGGGAATGAGGAGGGGAGTTTCTAGGTACCCGTGATGTTCTTGTTTTTGACCCGGGAGCTGGTTATATGGGTGTATTCAGTTTGTGAAAATTCATCAAGCTGTATGTTTATGATCTGTGCACTTTTCCGTACGTAGGTTATATGTCAAGAAAAAGTTTATAAATGATAAAATAAGTTGATTTTAAGCATTAAACTTTAATGCTGGGAGACACCAACATCCCTCTCTCCTCCCTCCAGGAAGCACAATCTAGAAAGTCAAATAGTTTGCCTAAGGGCAGATGCAGCGGGCCCTCCCAGAGCCCTGATGTGTGGGTCCCTGCTAACCAGGGCTTTCGTGCTGGACGGCTCTGTGGAGCAGCAAGAACTCTTTAACCAGAGCACAGGGCTGGGTACAAGCACATCTTCGGGGAGGGCACTGCAATGAGGGGTAGCACCAGCACAAACCTGGGTGACTTTGATCAAACTTTTATTCATCTGTGCCTCAGTTTACCTACTGTTAAAGAGGATCTTGACTACTGCATGTGTAGATCAGCCAAAAATGTTGCCCTGTCATTAAGTTAGACTAGTCGTGGTCTGTTAGCCTCCTCAGATCCCACTGTGTGCTTAGATCCCTGGAATTTTGTGCCTGGAAAATAGGGGCGTGGCAGAAATGCTGGTGACAGTAGCTCTGGCTCAGGGTGACAAAGGGGAGAGAAGCTGACCAGAGCTGAAAGGATGGACTCTTCCCAGGACTCTGTCTTGAACTAGAATGACCTCAAAGGGTCATTCAGAGAATGGACGGGTAGTCTAGCATAGAGGTCGCTGAGCCCCATAGGGGTAAAATGATTTGCCTGAGGTCACCTGGCTGATGGGCTCCCTGAAGGTTCCTAGCTCAGTAATGTCCATGAACTATCTGGACTAAACAGGCTGCTGCTGTGACCATGAATTTTGTTTCCTTAAATAAAGTTTTTGTCCACAATTTCTTTCATTAAATAAAATATAGAAAACATAGAAAAGTGAAAAGCATCACACAACCAGAATTTACTTGTTCCAACATTTAAAAATGCAACTGTCTGGAAGTTTATTTTTTTGGATTCTGTGTTGTTGTTTTTTTTAACATCTTTATTGGAGTATAATTGCTTTACAATGATGTGTTAAGTTTCTGCTTTGTAACAAAGTGAATCAGCTATACATATACATATATCGCCATATCTCCTCCCTCTTGCGTCTCCCTCCCTGGAACGTTTTACATTGCAAAAGAACACCTACTGTGACATAACATTTTTGTAGTTTATTGATTGATTGATTTTTGGCTGCGTTGGGTCTTCATTGCTGCGCTCGGGCTTTCTCTAGCTGCGGTGAGCCGGGGCTACTCTTCGTTTCTGTGCATGGGCTCCTCATTGCATTGGCTTCTCTTGTTGCGGACCACGGGCTCTAGGCGCGCGGGCTTCAGTAGTTGTGGCACGTGGGCTCAGTGGTTGTGGCTGGCGGGCTCTAGAGCACAGGCTCAGTAGTTGTGGCGCTTGGGCTTACTTGCTCAGCTGCATGTGGGATCTTCCCGGACCAGGGCTCGAACCCGTGTCCCCTGCATTGGCAGGCGGATTCTTAACCACTGCGCCACCAGGGAAGTCCCTGTAGTTTTTTAATTTTTGTGGCTAAGTTAAGCAGGAGAATGGGAGCTCTTGGTTTACATCGTTGGGAGTTAAATGCATCTTCTGAAGGAGGAGGAATGGAGGACATGGCCAAACTGCCTTATGCCCAGGAAATCCCATGGAGGCCTTTGGAGGGGTTTCTCCGGAAGAATTATACCAGCAAACATCAAACTCACTAGCGCTTTAAGAACTGGGTTCAGGCTATATTTAAAATAGATAACCAACAAGGATTTACTGTATAGCACAGGGAACTCTGCTCAATATTCTGAAATAACGTAAATGGGAAAAGAACTTGAAAAAGAATTGATACATGTATATGTATAACTGCATCACTTTGCCTTACACCTGAAATGAACACAACATTGTTAGATTGTTAATCAACTATACTCCAATATAAAATAAAAATTAAAAAAAGAGAACTGGGTTCAGCTTTAAGGTTGTCTTTTTTTTTTTCACTTTTCTGGGCTTTTTTTTTTCTTTTTTGGCCACAGGGCATCACTTGCAAGATCTTAGTTCCCTGACCAGGGATGGAACCCGGGGCCCCCAGCAGTGGAAGCACGGAGTTCTAATGAGTGGCCCGCCTGGGAATTCCCTGCGTTTTATTTTAGAGCGTTGTGGATTCATCTGCAGTTGTAAGAAATACTACGGAGAGATCTTGTATGTATACCTTCTGTCCAATCTCCCCCAGTGTTGACATCTTGCACTAAGATTGTCTTTTGATGTGATCTGAAGGACTTTAGGAAGCTTAGTGGAAGATCATCTAGAGAAATCCTCCTCTTTTAGTGATAAGAAAACTGAGGTCTGGGGTGGCCAAGTGACTTACCCAGGCTCACACCTGGGAATGTCAGGGTCTGGACCTTCCTTCTCTGGGCTTCCATGGCTCCATCTACAAGGGGTTTCATTTTTTGTTTCCCAAGATACCTGGGATTAGGTTGGTTTGGCAGGTAGACGTAGACTCCCTCTTGATCCCCCCTCCCAGCCCCCACCCCAACTGGTGAAGCAGCAAAGGCTTATTTCTCACTCGGGTTCCATGCCTATTGTGCGTTGTCTCAGGCTCTGCTCCCCGAGGTCCCCACTGGGGGCGGTTCCATGTCTGTGTGCGCACGATCACCAAAGGCAGGAAAAAGGAACACAGTGATTGCACCCGTCTCTTCCACTCACATTTCATTGTCAAGTCATGTGGCTACACCTAACTTTAGCAGGCCGGGAAGCGCGTTTCTGTCTTTTGCCTGTAAATGGAACCAGAAATTATTGTTGAGCAGCATTAAGGAACACCCCAGTCACTCTCACTCCAACAGGAGTGACAGGACCTTTTGAGTCGGTCACTGGCAAGCTTCTTTCTTTGCATGATTAGAGTGCTGGTTTTTGGATTTCAACTTTCCCATGGTGTTGCCTTCTTCTTTAGCAGATTCCCAGAGCAGGTAGGCCCCCGACAGTGGGTCCTACGGCCTTATCTCTCCAGGGAGGGAAGAGACCTTGGGAGGCATGCCTGCACCCCCAAGTCAACGAGCTCTGAAAGCTCCTTTTGGAAAAGCTAATATAATCTGAGGTTGTGATAATAAAAGGGAGATGATAGTTCTGGTGTATTACGGTGCTAATTGGAGAACTTCATTCATTCATTCATTCACTCAACATTCATGAGTAGGACATTCCAGACCCAAAATGCTGTGATCGGGGTACCAACTTTCAACAGGAATGTTGACCAGTTGAGGGCCCCCAGAGCAGGGTGACCACGATGGTGAGGAAATCCTGTTCTGGGCCAGAACAGGGCATGTTTAGTTCCTAGGAGAGGAGGTAAAGGAAGACGTAGTAAAAATCTTCAAGAAGAGGCTGGTTGGTAGAAGTAGGTTACATTTGTTACGTGGCTGCTGAAGGTAGGAGTTGGATCGATGGGGGGAAGTTATACGCAGGCAAACCAGTTCAGTTTGGGGTCAACCTTTTAACTAGAAATTTCACTAACAGAAGAACAGGTTTCCTTGAAAGCAGGGAATTCACAGTCCCTGAAAGCCTTCAAACAGGCTGAATGATCTGATCTCCTATTGATCATTTCTAATGTTCTTCCTAATCCTGAGTCTATAATTCCTGAGAAATTATAGGGAAGAGACTTTCCAGCATCTCTTATTTCAGGATCTAAAATTTCATCTTTAACTACAAATGAAGTCATCTACCTCTTAGATAAGGGGTCTTTTTCATATACGAGTCAATTTAAATACTAGTAACATTGATGATTGTTATTTTACAGGTAACACAGAGCCATATGTCAGGAATTTTCTAACTGCTTTACATATACTAATAAAAGTATTAATTTATTTAATCCTCAGAACAATCCTACGACGAAGGTGCCATTATTATCCTCCCCATTTCACAGATGTGAATACTGAGGCACATTGCTAGTAAAGGGCAGAGCCAAGATTTGAATCTGGGTAGTTTGGCTCCAGAGTTTGTGCTTCTAACCACTACCTCTCATGCCACCCTTTTTGTCAGCTGAGGAAATGGTACCCGATGGAATTTAGTGATGTGTTCACAGTCACAGGGCTAGGCGAGTGGTGGCACGTAGATCTGGATGAAACCCCAATGTGCTCAGTGTGGAAGGCTTTTATCACCTATGACCCACACATCTGATTAGGGTCCTGGACAATGTATTGCACTGAATGAGATGACTCTTCCTTGAAGACTGAAGCTCATGCCCCAGATCTCCTAGCAAGTTGAAAACAAAGCTGTGGTAATCCGAATGCTTTGCTAACATGGTGAGGTGCTTGTCTGTCCTCATTTCCCAGGATTTGAAATACTTTCCTCACTTCCTCCCTGTCTATATATATCCTAGGGTCGAAGACCCAGTTATTGGCCACGAAACTTCCCGAGTCCCAAACTCTGCCAGTGCTTAACTTCTGCCCACATTCCTCTCAGGACATGCCCTCTCACCTAACCTGTAAGAGCAAGTTCATGGTAGTTTGGGCCAGCAAAGATTTGAGTATTTCTATGTTGGCTAAATTTATCCATCTTTTAAGGTTGGATTTAGAAAAACTTTCCCTACTGTGAAATTTTAAAAGAATTTCCTCTTGTGTTCTTCTAATATTATTATGGCTTTAGTTTTTATGTTGAAATTTTTGATCCATCTGGAATTTCCTTTACTGTATGAAATGAATAACCGGTATTTTTTTTTCCAAGTCCCCATTGAGTTGTCCCAATGTTATTTATTGGATATCCATTTTATTTCAGCTGATTTGAAGAACCATTTTTATATTTAACTAAATTCCATATTTATATTTGAAATCATTCAGAATATGTTCTCTGAAATTAAGATGCAAAAAAGAGAGCTAGAAAATCCCCCAAATGTTTGGAAACTAGGCAGCACACTTCTAAAATAACCTATGGGTCAAATGGAAAGTAGAAAATATTTTTAACTGAACGATAATTAAAATATATCAAAACTTATGGGCTATAGCTAAAATTATACTGAAAGAAATGTATAGTTTTATACATATGTTATAAAAGAAGGAAGGCTGAAAAAATCAATGATCTAAGTATCTATTTCAATTAGGGGAAAAAAGCACATGTTAAGCCCAAAGGAAAAAGGCTGACAGAACCCAGAACCCAGAAATTAAGAAAATAGACATATAATATACAAAATTTTCAAAGCCATAAGTTGATTCTTTGAAGAAAAAAAAATGTATTTAAACCGATGTCTGACCTCTCTGTTCTGTTGCATGAATCTATTTATGCATGTGTCAGTAAAAAACTATTTTAGTAACTAAAGCTTTAGAGTGTCTTTTTAATATTTGGTTGAGCTAGTCCCTATTGCTCTTCTTTTTCAAATTTTACCTGCATTTGCTTTTCATTTGAATTTCAATCTTAGTTTATCACCTTGGCCAGTTCCCCTGTGCATCCCTTGCTTAAACCCTGTTGACATTTCTATTGGAATCAAGTTAAATTAGACATTAATTTGAAGAGGATTGACATTTTTGTAACACTGAGTTTTCCTATCCAAGAACAGGGTACGTCTTTTCATTCATTCAAGTCTTCCTTAGTGTTTTTTTTTTTTTCCTTAGTGTTTGAAAAATGCCTTCATTTAGACCATGCATTATTTTTGGAATAATTTCCCTAAGTATTTTATTTTTTTGATTTGCATTGAAAATGGGAGCTTTTCTTTTTTTTTTTTAATATCTTTATTGGAGTATAATTGCTTTACAATTTTTTGTTAGTTTCTGCTGTATAACAAAGAATCAGCGATATGTATACATATATCCCCATATCCCCTCCCTCTTGCATCTCCCTCCCACCCTCCCTATCGCACCCCTCTAGGTGGTCACACAGCACTGAGCTGATCATGGGAGCTTTTCTTCAATTATATTTTGTCCTTTCAGTTGGGCAACTTCTAATACCTCTATTTAACATATAACGTAGATTGTATTTTGGACATTTCAGCTAAACCCATGTGAATCATATCCTCTTCAAACATGACATACACATCCGATCTTATGTTTCTTTCGTACTTCTGACATATAATCTTTAGGCAACTGCTAAGTATATCCCCAAAGTTTCAAGAAAACTGCTACAGACGCCCCAAAGCACTATAAAGTATTTTGGACCACAGTTACCTAATCACAAATATTTATCACAGGTGTCTCCATTGTGCCCTAGGTATTTAGCAGACAATGTACATTGCAGATCTGATTCATCCTCAGGAGAGCTTATTGGAAGCATACCCTATGGAACACGGCCTGTGCCACCCACTTCCTGAGGGTACCCAGATCCACAGGGGATCTGGAGACACATCTGCAAACTCTACAGTCCTTTAAATAATGATTTATCATTTTTCTGATATAAAATTAATACATACTAATCATAGAACACTAGGAAACATGAAGAAGAACATAAAAATCATAAAAATATAATATATCCCTATATCCCTATATATAATCTATAATCCCCACCGCCCAGAGATAACCAATGGTTTGTTTCCGTATGACCTTTCTTCCTTATGCATATACTGGTATACGTATTCCAAGATTGAGATCACTCTGGGCAGACGGTTTTGCATCCTGTTTCTCATGAATGTTTTGCCATGTCATTATATAGTCTTCAAAAACAAGCTTTTTATTGGTGGCATGGTGTTTCCTAACCAGATATTTTATAATCTATTTACTCATTCTACTATTATTTCACCTTTGGATTGCTTCCAGTTTTTCCAAAATAAGACTTAAGTCAACACCTTATACAAACATCTTTGTCCTCTTCTCTTATTATGTCCTTTGAATACATTCCTAGATGAATTACTGGGTCAGAAATGGAAACATTTTTAAAAACTTGTGGTAAAGCATACATAACATAAAATTTACAATTTAAACCATTTTTTTTTTTTTTTTTAAAGATTTATTGATTGATTGATTGATTGCTATGTTGGGTCTTCGTTTCTGCGCTAGGGCTTTCTCTAGTTGCGGTGAGCGGGGGCCACTCTTCATCACGGTGCGCGGGCCTCTCACTATTGCGGCCTCTCCTGCTGCGGAGCACAGGCTCCAGACGCGCAGGCTCAGTAGTTGTGGCGCACGGGCCCAGCCGCTCCACGGCATGTGGGATCTTCCCAGACCAGGGCTCGAACCCGTGTCCCCTGCATTGGCAGGCAGATTCTCAACCACTGCGCCACCAGGGAAGCCCTAAACCATTTTTAAATGTACTGTTCAGTGAGTGGCCTTAAGTACATTCACATTGTTGTGCAACAATCACCACAATCCATCTCCAGAACTTTTTTCATCTTGCAAAATTGAAACTCCATATGCATTAAACACTAGCTCCACATGCCCCCCCCCTCCCCCAGCCCCTGGTAACCTCTATTTTACTTTCTGTCTCTATGAATCTGACTACTCTAGATACCTCATGTAAGTGAAGCATACAGTATTTGTCCTTTTGTGACGATTTTATCTCACTTAGCATGCCTTCGAGATTCATCCATGTTGTAGCATGTATTAGAACTTCCTTTTCAAGGCTGAATAATATTCCATTGTATATACCACATTTTGTTTATCCAGAGGAACATTTTGTCTTCATCAAATTGTCTACTACTTTCCAGAAAGATCACACCAATTTATGCCAGGAATGCACGAAATTATAATTCTAAAGTTTATGCACTTAACACTGTATCGTAGTAACCATGGTCTAATTTACTCATATCATGCCTGCATAGGGTTTTCCCCATTTGCTGATATGCAGCCCCAAGTTATTGCAAAGGGACCCTCAAAGGACTCCCTTCCTTCCTAGTGTTTGTGTGTGTGTGTGCATGTGTGTGTGTGATACACATATACATACATATAGCTGGAGATGAATGTATTTAGCATTTATCAAAGGGTAAAGGAGCTCATCTACAGTTTGGATCAGAGCCTCGGAATCTAAACTCATGCCATATGGCATTTGTCAGATTTTGACCTCCCAGAGTTCCATTCTTTTAAATCTCATTCAATTTTTGTGCCTTCCAAGAAAGGCACCAAAGATTTTATTTGGGAGGAAACATCTGGCGTTCGTATGGCATATTAAAATTTTCAAAGGGCGTCACATGCGTGATCTCACCTGGTTTCTACAACATCGTCAGCCCCAGGAGGCAGGCAGGGTGATATTGTTAATCACATTTGTGTAGACACAGGTTCAGAAAAGTGATGCTATCTGCTGGAACTTACACAGCCGGTTTGGGACTCAAGTTCCCATCTCCAGATTCCTGTACTGCCTCTGTCCTCTCACTAATTCCCAACTCACTCTTGCTGTTGCTAGAGTGTGCTGTTCCTTTACTTGGCATGTCAACGTTCCTAGGTTGTCCAGGAATGTACTTTCTTGGAGAGGAAAGGGAATAGATATTTTAGCCACACACAACACAGTGTGCTTGCCAGGTACCTAATAGGGACACTCAATAAATATTAATTAAAGAATGCAGCCACATTGGCTTTCATGCCGGCCAGATCCTTTAAAGTGTCAAGAATATTCCATGAGGGATTGAGTGTTGGGCTGGAAGGCTGTGCGGAGGCAGAGTGGATAGTGATACCCTGGACAAAGGGAGCATATTCTCTTGGAAGAGGAAAATACCCCCTGGGGGCCCCTGTCCATCACCTGGAGAGAAGGAGGAAGGGAGCTCACATTTGTTCAGAGCCTTCTGGGACCTGTATTTTCCTAGCTGGGTGGGATTTACTCTGTTCCTCCTCTACCTCTATGTCTGTCTCAAGCCAGTGGGAGATGCTGGGAGACAGCTGGCTGGGGTTAAGGACGAGTGTAACTTGTGGGGTGTGGAGGAGGATGGATAGGTGAGAAATGGAATGGGTGTACCTCCCTCCTCTGGCATCCTCAGGGATGTAGGTGCCTGTTAAGTGTCTCTGGCTTGACAGGGAACCAGCAGAAGTCTATTTAGATCAGCAGTTCTGGGCACAGAGGCAATTGTTGGAGCCTCTCCCCTGGTCTGAGCCCACGGTGGCTCCCAGAAGGCAGAGCTGGTGTTCCCTGAAGCCCAGGGTCTGGGAGAGGGGACAGCTGGGCTGGGAATGAGTGAGGCAGAGGCCTGGGTAGGGAACCCTTGGGGAGCCACTCGGAGGAAGGGCTGTTGCCCAGGTGGCTGATGTGCCAGGAGAAGGCCTCCGTCCTCATCCCGGGGAGGACCGTAAAGGGAGGTGGGCACCTCTAACCCCACCTGGTGCCTGCGACCACCCTCTCTTTGCTCAGGATCTGTTAGATGCAAAAGCACATGCAAGGAACACGGGGCTCTTCTGGAAAGGCCAGAACCCAGCTCATAGTTTAGGACCCTAAACACGGAGTGTTTACGAGTGAGCTTATATCTGCTTTCCTAGGCCTCTTTGGGCAGTTTTTCTTTTGTTTTCTTAAAAGTAAGATTTGTGAGTTTGTGCAATTTTAAGCAAATGGTCAATTTCAGATGGTTTTGGTGTCAGAGAGTTTCCTCAGCATCTTCATCAACAAATTGTACTTAATATACTCCTGTTAATCAAGAAGAAAAAGAGGAATGGACACGAGCTATATATTTGTGTGTGTGTGTGTGTGTATGTATATATATATATATTGCTATGACATGATAACAAATTTACTATATACAAATGCCTTCAGCAGTGATTCCACAAACGGGACATTTACTGGTCAGTCAGCCTGTATAAGTGGACACTCTTAGGGCCTAGATACCACAAAATTATTCTATGCTAGGTTCAGAAATGCCTAAATGGTGAAGCTACATGATTCTGTAGCTTCATCTCTTCATTCTTTGACATACATCGTCTTATTTTTTATTTTTATTTTACGTTGGAGTATAGTTGATTTACAATGTTGTCTTAGCTTCAGGTGTACAGAAAAGTGATTCAGTCATATATATATATATATATTCTTTTTCAGATTCTTTTCCCTTATAGGTTATTACAGAGTATTGGGTAGAGTTCTCTGTGCTATACAGTAGGTCCTTGTTGATTATCTATTTTATATATAGTAGTGTGCATATGTTAATCCCAACCACCTAATTTATTCCTCCCCCCCCCCCCGCCCCCCGCAACCTTTCCCCTTTGGTAACCAAATGTCTGTTCTCTAAGTCTGCAAGGCTGTTTCTGTTTTGTAAATACGTTCATTTGTATCATTTTTTAGAGTCCACGTATAAGTGATATCATATGGTATTTGTCTTTGTCTGACTTACTTCACTTAGAATGATCATCTCTAGGTCCATCCATGTTGCTGCAAATGGCATTATTTCATTCTTTTTTATGGCTGAGTAATATTCCATTGTATGTTACATCATCTCAGTTAATCTCGAGACAGCTCTGCATTGGTAAGTATTATTATCCCCATTTATCCATGGGGAAATCAAGGTCTTAGGTGACACAGCTAATGGTGACAGTTGATGTTTGAACACAGTATTTCTGGCTCCAGTGCTGGGGTGCTTTGTGCTTCCCCTGATACCATAATTGTCGCCGTTATCTTGGGTTTGTTGGCACATTCATTCAACAAGCATGAACACCTGGGAGCCTCTGCATGATCTAGCCCCCCTCCCCCAGTAGTTCTCTTTCCGCAATTCCGATCTCTCTCCCCATGCTGTCACCATGCCAGCCACGCTGGCCTCCCAGCTATTCCTCTAACTTGCCGGCTCACCTGTCTCAGGGTCCAGGCCCTGGCTGTCTCTCTTTCCTGGAAGGGTCTTACCTGATCTTTGCTCCTCCCCAGCCAGGCCTTCCTTGATCACAGACCTGAAACAGCCATTCTCAGCCCACACCAACCCTCGTCCCTCACTCTACTTCATGTTTTCCAAAGGTCTTATAATTGTGTGAAATCATGTTTTTTAATGTATTTGTTTACTTAGTTCTTCTCTGTCTCTCCCTAGAAAGCAAACTCACCATGGGAGCAACAATGTTGAGCGATGCTGGGCCCATAGTTGGGATGCAGGAGAGCCGAGGAATGGTTCTTGCTCGCCCAGCCCATGGTACAGCTGGTGACAGAGCTCTGGGGACTGGGAAACATGATCCTGTGATTGTACGGTTCAGATCATGAGTCCCAGAAGAAGGTAGGGAAGAAGGTAGTCCCAGAAGAATGACCAATCATTCATTCATTCGTTCATTCACTCACATAGGACCTACTTTATGCAAACAGCCAGGGTCAACCAGCCAGGGAGAACTGGACTGCTTTTTTTTTCTGTTTCTTTTTTACCTGTGCATTTGCTATGCTGCCTTTTAGACATCTGAGACCACTGCACACTGCTGGGTGCAGAGACATGTTGATGGAGTGATAGGCAAGTTCTGGACCTGAAAGTGCTGCTAACCAGGTGGGCGATTTTAGGGAATATTCTCTCCATCTTCATGGAGCTCTGGCTGAGAGAATGCAGGCGATGATCCTCAGACAGGAGGGACGGGCGCAGAATCGGAAGTAACTGAGAGTGTTAACTATGCCCCCTTAACTTTGGAGCAACTTATTCCTCAGGAAGGTATTTAGACTCCTCCAGGGTCTCTCGATCTGAGATTCTATCCTTGGGCTTTAAGCAGTAATTTGTCGGTTTTGAGTTGAGGAACCCTGAGTTCAATTGCCAACATTTAATTTTCCTAAGTAAATCTTTAAGTAAACACTGTCTATTATCACCACCATTTTATAAAAGATAAGGCACACTGATTCCTCAAACTAGGAAGGACATCATCTCAAAAGAAATGATTTATTCTTTCGTTATTGGTCAAACAGTCACTTGTTCAGCCAGTATTGGTTGAGTGCTTGATGTGCTGTAATACGGGGTTCCTGCCCTCAAGGAGTTTACACTTGGCTAGGTGGGGGGGGGAGGGGAGACATTAATCAAGGAATCAGAATTAAAGGTAAAATTTCCAGTGTAGTAAATGCTACACAAGGAGATGCCTGAGGCTGTGAGGGTGCATAATGATAGGGACAGGGTGACATAACTCAAAGATTAGGAGCCTGGAGAGGAGAGAGGAGCATCTCAGGCTGAGAGACAGCACTTGCCCAGGCCCTGGGGTGGGAGGAAGATCGTGAGGTGACAGCAAGGGGAGGGAGGGGGTGCCAGGCCACTCAGGGCTTGTAGGTCAAGGAAGGGACTTTGTCTTTGTTCCAAGGGCTATAGGAAGACTGGTGGGTGGTGGTGCAGTCAGGCCAGCACCAAGACCAACCTCAGCAGAGGGGGGTTGTGGGTCCGGGTGAGGCCAGAGCGGAAGTGAGGAAAGCGCTGTGTGCATCCGTCACCAGGGAGATGCTGGTGGCTTGTGTCCTGCTGGCTGCAGTGGGGGGACCTGGAGACGAGTGGATGGGCTGAGAGGCATCTCAAAGGTAAAACTGACAGGATGTTAAGGCTGGTTTGGATGCGGGATGAAGAGGAAAGAGTTTGCTGTCTGGGCTGGTCCTCTGTTTCGTTTCCCACCACTGGACAGAGGCGGGTGAGTTTTCTGAGGGCCGAGGTCTGGAGGAGAAGCAGATTCTGGGAGGAAGATGCCCTATTTGGGACATAATCAGCTCAAGGTGCCTTTGAGACATCCAAAGGGAGGAGTCAAAAAGGCAGGTGGCTACGTGGGACTGGAGTTCAAAGCAGAGATGAGCCTTTTCACGTGACTCACTTTCTGTCTGTTTGGCTGCGATGGGGCCGCCTCCTGAGAGAGAAGCGGGCGGCTGGGGGCCTGGGTGAAAGGAAGCCTTACTTTTCTCTTCATGCTCTTTTGTCCTCTTTGAGTTATGTACCACTGTGCATATATTACCTATTCAAAAATCAATAAAATAGAAAAAGCAAACTAAAAATACCCAATAATTTAGCATTTGAGAAAACATATTATGCAAACTTGACCATGGATGACAGGTTCTGGGGTTTGGACTGGAGAGGAGGAATCTGAGCCATGTAACCTTTAAAATCCCTTCTGGCTCTCACCACATTTTACTGCAGTTTTCCTTGTCTTCTCTTATGGGTCTACCAGACGTGAGCAATGCTAGATAACATCATATTCCACAGACCTTGAAAGCCTTCAAAATTAACGTTTATGGAGAAAGGTGGGATCGAGACTGCATTGGGTATCTCCTTCCCCGAAAAAGTGGACCCCGTCCCACTCCCTCCTTGTTTGTCATAATTACCAGAAAGTTATTTCTAGGACATAGGAAAATATTCATGACTCACAGTAATGCTAGCAAAGAATGAGAAACACTTTTTATTGTGTTCTCACTTACCCCTCTCTCAATCTGAGAAAAAGATTTCCCAGGCTTATTAGTTTGTTTTTAAACTCTGATGCTGGACTTGCTTCTTTGACAGCATCCCAACTGGTCCTAGTAAAACCCACACAAAGTCCCAGACACTAGAAAGAGTGGCTTCCTTCTTCATTACCCTATAACTTGGACACTTATCTCTGTAAAAACTCATTTCCTAGGCTTGGGTTAGGCAAAATTAGTTTATTGGGTGGCTCCTACCTCCAAATCCATGATAATCATGATGATTAGCATCTGTATACCAGTTAGTTTACATAGCACTTGTGCTGGCAGTGTGTCCGGTGTGCCCGCGCCTCGTCCCAGCAACCCCGTGGTGAAGGCTTTGTTTCTTGAGCCTCACACCGGGTCTGGCACACACACGACGTTGTTAATTCAGTGTTTGTTGTATGAGGAAGGCAGACAGACTACGGAAACAGCTTTCCTAAAGCCTTGCAGCTAGTAATGGCAGAAAAGTATTTTCGGTCTGAAAACTGGGCTGAGGGTCCTGTCTGCTCCCCCAGGTCCTCACAGTGGAAATGCCTCGACCATCACTCATGGGGCCGGGCTGCTTTGGCGGGTCCCAGGACGTGTCAGGAGCAGCGTGTGTGGTCACCTATGACTCTTTGCTCTACTACAGACAAAACATCACCCCTTCTGCAGGCTGCCCAGTTCTGATTCACCATTAACAGGATGTCTCGTCACTAAGACGCTAACTGGCACTTAGTATGCAGAATTCAGTACCAAAGTCATCCTTTAAAGACTTTTGACAGGGGAATGGGAAAGATAAAAATAGGGGGGGAAAACAGGGGGAAAAAATCAGAGAACAGTGAAGGCTAATTTGGTAGCTTCAAGTCTATTTGATTGTGTCTTGAAGTTCAAATGAAGACCCTGTCTGCAGCATGGATAGTGAGGAATAACAGCAGGGCTCGTCGGGCTGCCTCTGAATTAGGCTCAACATTTATTTTCTTGCTTTGCCGTCTTTAAAATCAGTGTTTTTAGTGCCCGTGGAAATCAGCCAAACTGTATGTCTCTCTGTCTATACTGCAATGGCGAATCCTAGTTTTTCACTGTTGGAATTTGAGGCCATTACCTAAGCACCCCCATTGCTGAGCCATCACAGGCCAGCTTCACGCTGGAGGCTCTTCCCTTCCCTTGTGTTAAAACTGGCATCGCCTCCTGACATGAAGCAGTTTGCCACAAGTGAGGCCTGACTGTTGATTTGAGGAGTGGAGATCATGAGATTTTCCCAGTTATTCGAGAAGAAAGTTTTCTGTGGTTATAGATGATGTCGTGTTGTGCCTGCAATTTCTTTCTGCAAAGAAAACTTCACGCTGAGGGAGGTGATCTCCCTGAACATCCACTGCAGGGGCCTCACCTCCATCCCTAAACCCCTTGAGGCTTAAGAGTGTTTATAAAGTTATAGTCTCAAAGTGACAAGCGTGGCTTGAGTTTTGAAGACTTAGCTCGAAGTGGACAGAAAACTACCAATTGTTTCTTTCTGTCGTGCTTTCCTTTTTTTTTTTTTTTTAATGTGTTTTCTTTTCTTTTTTTTTTTTGTCGTAGGGCATAGTTATTTATTTATTTATTTTTGGCTGTGTTGGGTCTTCGTTTCTGTGCGAGGGCTTTCTCTAGTTGAGGCAAGCGGGGGCCACTCTTCATCGCAGTGCGCGGGCCTCTCACTATCGCGGCCTCTCTTGTTGCGGAGCACAGGCTCCAGATGCGCAGGCTCAGTAGTTGTGGCGCACGGGCTTCATTGCTCCGCGGCATGTGGGATCTTCCCAGACCAGCGCTCGAACCCGTGTCCCCTGCATTGGCAGGCAGATTCTCAACCACTGCGCCACCAGGGAAGCCCCGTGCTTTCCTTTTGAATAGGATCATTCACCTCATGAGCACCTCAGCCTGGTTGTCAACTCAGCCAGTCTAGTTCCAGGTATTTCTTCCTTTGGGAAACTTTCTGAGACCCCCCTCCCAGACAGAATAAATCCCTTGACTTTCTGTTCTCCTGAGCAGGGGCCTCCATTCTTGCTCGCCCTGTTCTTGCTCTGTTCTTTTTTTTTTTAATTTTTTTAAATTTTATTTATTCATTTTTGGCTGCGTTGGGTCTTCGTTGCTGCATGTGGGCTTTCTCTAGTTGCGGCGAGCGGGGGCCACCCTTCATTGCGGTGCGCGGGCTTCCCACTGCGGTGGCCTCTCTTGTTGCGGAGCACGGGCTCTAGGTGTGCAGGCCTCAGCAGCTGTGGCCCTCGGGCTCTAGAGCACAGGCTCAGTAGTTGTGGCGCACGGGCCTAGCTGCTCCGCGGCATGTGGGATCCTCCCAGACCAGGCCTCGAACCCGTGTTCCCTGCATTGGCTGGCGGACTCCCAACCACCGCGCCACCAGGGAAGCCCCTCTTGCTCCGTTCTTGAGGGCTGGCTGTTTTTATATTTCTAGCCCTCTCCTAGATTGTGCATTTCTTGAGAACAGAGGCTGTTTAATACACCTTTATACGTCTCAGAGGTCGCGCCTGGCACCTGGCACCACCTCTTGAACCAATGCTGCCTAAATGGATTGAGAATCATGTGAACACATTTCTGTTCCAAAAACCGCAGCTCTCATTTTCTCAGATGGGGCAGGCTCCTTCCTGTGCCTCTGTGGCCGAGCCGCCAGTGTGTATGAGGCTGTCCTCCCCGGGTTAGGACTTGCACCTGACTGATATCTAGAGTGACTTTTGATTAGGACTGGCGTGTTTCCTCACTGACTCTTGCCAGGGTCATGAAAAGGCGGCCTCCACCCTTGCCGTCTGGGATGACACATTGGCTTCTGTTGTCATCAGCCTTCCTGTAGTAACTGCCCCACAGAGAGAGAAGCTGTCTGCAGCCTCACTTCCACATGGGACCTCGCCAACTGGTCCTTTTCTACAAGGACATCAGAACAGCCAATTTCAGGAAATGAGAAAAGCAGGGCAGGGAATTAAAAAAACCCTTAAATCTGTATATTTTTGAATAAGGAACAAATTCACATGGTGCAAAGTTGAAAAGGTACAAGAAGTTATGTACAGTGAAGTTTCCCTCCCAGCCACTTTCTTCAGCCATCCAGTGTCCCTCCCTGGAGGAAACTGTATCTATATGACTATATATTTGAATGTCTCTGTTGTCCTAGATCTTTACTTTTTCTGGGTGTTTCTCTTGTCTCCTTCATAAGAACATTCATTTTATCCTGCCCCTCCCCCTCTAGCCCCCAGCTCCCAGTTGAGTGTCCTGGAGAGCCACCTGGCAAATGTTACAGATCAGTTGACAGCATGTCTGTAATACAAGAATATTTGATGAGTCAGGGCTTATAGCATCTTTATTTGATTGTGAATTAGATGCATTTCATTCACTTACGTTCTCCTTCTTCTAAGATAAGCCAAGAAGTGCTGATTGTCACATCAGCCTCACTCATGCCGTCTTCCTTTCATGAACCATCACTTCCATTTGTACTGCTGCCAGTTTAGGATGGTTGAGGGCTCACTCACACATTTTTCAACGGACGGTTGTGCAAGAAATGTCGATATTTTCCAACACTTTTTTTGCCTCTTCGATTGTTTCTTCTTTGGCTTCTGCAAGGAAAAATCCTCACCCCTGCCTCGCTTCGGCCCTTGGCCCCCAGCATCAACACACCCACATGTCCTTTGGGGCCTCTTTCTGCCCTTCTCTTCTAAGAACCACTGGAAATGAGAAAAGTACTGAAAGGAAGAATCCTGTCTTCCCCAGACGGGAGGTATGTATGTATGTATGTATGTATGTATTTATTTATTTAAGCTTTTGCTTAGAGTTGCTTATAGTCGTAGAGAGGTTTTCAGGTTCTCTTTTTCTGCCCTCCTCTTTCTCTTTCATGTCAATTTCCCCCAGCAGTTGTGGAGGGTTTACCTGCTTCTCCTCCATTTCCTGTGCACTCTGCTGCCCTCCTTCCTCATGCACCCTGGGGCCCTGACTGCTCAAGACCAGGGGCCTTGGAGCAATTTCCCTCCAGCTTCCTCTCTCCTCTAGCTGCTTAGCCAGCGGTCAGTCAAATGGCGGCCCCCGCAGTCCTTCGGGTGCCAGGGGCCAGTGATTAAGTAGCCAGGTCTTTAGCTGACTCCATCCTTGTTTGTCATAACTCTGCTGCAAGTTATTTTGGTCTCTGTGACTTGTGGCTGCACCATGATTAGGGTTTGATTACTATCACCAAAGTGACTAAAAGATGAAAATAGAAGCCACAACAGGAAATAAACAACTGCAAATGAGATATTTTATTCCATATTCCCTGCCAGCAAATGATTAGAATCAAACTCATTCACAATAGTTTGGTGACCTCCTAAACTTTTTTTTAAGGATCAGAATAGTTTGAAATGGGGTGCCTGTCGGTCTCATTTGTGCCTGTGGAAAGGAAAGGAACTCCTTTTCTAGGCACGCCAGCCAGCCAGGAGTTCCTCTACTGTCCAGCTTCTTTCTTGGAAAGGAAAGGAATAAGAATATGAATGGGGTGGGACTGGCTCTCAGGAAGGCCTGGGATGTTAACTGATTCAGGGGATGCCAGGGAGCTATAAAGCAGCACCAACCACTGTAGGTACTTGCCCAGCAACCCACCCATTGTCTACCTAGGGCAGTAAAATGGAGGAGGAAAGCCATGTAGAGAGGGCAAGACAGGGGTGACGCCTGAATTAAAAGCACCCACAATTACACTATATGGGAACATATCTTTGCAAGAATATGCATGTTCCACCCAGACAAGTTGTGACGTCAGATTCAACTCCTGAAACACCCGCTAAATCTACCTGCCCTGTGTGTGCTCCGGCCTCTCATCCCATAGTGTTAGCACCATTGGCCAGATTTCCCAGTCTTCAGATTCTCCATTTAGCCAAGAAGCTTAATTAGAATTATGCCTTTTGTTTTCATTGCTTATTTAAGTCCTTCCTGTCACTTTGCAGTCTGGCCTAGCCTCGACAGGAAAGTGAACATCTTCTAGCTAGGCCCAGAGCAGAGAAAGGGAATGGGACCCCGGAGAGGGCAGGAAACTTGCCCAGAAAGCTTTTTAAACCCTGCCAGTGCTCGTCTAATATCACCACTAGTGTGTTATTTAACCAGTGAGTGGCAGAGTCCCAGCCAGGAATCAGGTATTCTTTCTAAGTCTTTCTGAGGTGAGTGTATTATACATTCCCCAGATACCTCAAAAATCCCATTTCTGCCTGTTTTGTCCTTCCCTGCCTATGATGATGGGATCACCCAAATCCATTTTCTCCTGGGCTTTCTCTCCTGCTGTCTTTGCAGCTTGCTTGTTCTGAAAGTTTCACACACACACAGAGGTTTCAATGCCCTTTTCAATAAGCAATATTTTTATTTGTAACAAAATTATGATCTTATACAATTGCAGCCTATGTGGCTTACAAGGTTTAGAATGCCAGCTGCTGCCCTGTCCTACATGTTTCTGCACTGCTTGGCATTTCTGGGTCTTCTAGGTCAGTGAGCTTCAGGGTCCCTTGCCTAGAGATGATCACGATTTTCTCTCACATTTATATGTCCAAAGGTGCTCTTGGTGGGTTTGGGGGAAATGGTCCAAATGAGTCTATTCAAGTCTGTTGATTCCTAAATATTTATTAAGCACCTATGGCATACAGACACCTTTTAAGTTGCTGGAAAGGAAGGGGTTGAGCTGTAAAGCTGAGATTCATCTGTGCTTTTTCCTTTTATTTTATTTTATTACTTTTATTGCCCTTTTTGTTTTTGTTTTTCTTTATTATTATTATTTTATTATTATTTTTGTGCCTTTTCCTTTTAAAGGAGCATAACGTAGCTGGGAAAATGAAAGTAGTTTTCTTTCACCTTTTCTAAAGATTCGTTAAAATCCCCAGTGAGTTTCATAGTTGTCCTGATCTCACAATTCTAAATGGCTTTTAAAAAAAATCTTATTTCACTGAATAAGATGCGAGGTTAGACCACCATGCCAACTAGTGGCCTCCTCAATGATGATGCGTATGTATTTAAATCATTACGTTTCTACTATTAACAGTTTTCACGAAGTAAACGTAATCTGGTCCTTTGCCCCACCAATGCTTTACCCATTTCCATGCAATAGTCTGCCTGCTGGGTCTATGCTTCTCCAGAGCCTCGGGTAAGGGGATAAACTCTCTGACTCTAAGCGCCTTGAAAGCTACGGGGCCGAGGAGGGCGAAGAAACAAGCCCTGCATGCATATGCATGCCCTAGGCAGGTCTGCTCGGAAGGTAACCTTCCTGCGCCGGGAGGCGGGGTGGCGGAGGTCTTCCGGGCTCCGGAGGAAACCTGCACGCGGCGGGCGGGCGGGCGAGGCCCCCCCCCCGCCTCCCGCCAGGATGCTGCCCCTCACAACTCGTCAGCCAGCCAAATGCATTCCAGAGCTTTGCACAAGACACACTTCTCCAGGCAGTCCTAGAAACCCGAGCCCGGAGCGGGAGAGGGCGGGAGGGAGCGCGCGGCCGCCGCTGAGGTCACATTCGCGTCGCCTCCCCGCCCTCGGCGGCCCGGCTGTTCCCTCCAGCGCACACTTCCCAGGGCCTCGGTCCAGTCCAGTGTAAATGTCTTTTAAATGGAGACAGCGCTCTCCTCCCCCTTCCCTCCCGCGCGGCGGCCAGGGGATCCGTCGCCAGGGCCTTTAAAACAAAACGAATGAATGAAGCGTTAGGGCGAGCGCGCGCGGGACAGCCACTGAGAAGCTCCGCGGTCTGGGTCTAAATCCGCCACCGACCCGCTCGCTTCGCTCCGTAACTCGCCGGCGAAGCCTGTTCGGTGCTCTTGGGTCTTCCCATTTCTCCTCTGATTCCGCCAGGTCTCAGTCGATTCTGGGAGCTTCTCTGCTCCCCACCTTTATTCGTCGCCCCCCTTTCGTCCCCCCCACCCCTGCAGACCCGGGAGGGGGTGGCGGTGGCGGGGGGCGGGGTGGAGAAATAGCTTTTAGAAACCCGATCTGTTGTTTGCGAAACACAATCGCTTTTTTTTTTTTTAAAGCGACAGGGTGTCTAGACGGCCACGTGACGAGGCCGGAGCCGGGCGCGCCACTGCGCAGTGGAACCAGCAGAGCAGAGGGCTGTGGGGGGGCGGGGTGGGGGAGGCGGGGAGGAGGCGGCGGCGGCGGCGGCGGTGGCTGGGGGCGGGGGAGGGAAGGGGGAGGAAGGGGGAGGGAAGGGGGCGGGGGCGGGGGCGGGAGGCCTTGCGGGAGGCTGCGAGCCCTGAGCACACTCGCTCGCCTGCTCGGCGCACGGAGGAGCCTGTTCTCGAGCCGCGCCAGCCGAGCCAGCCGGGCGCCGTGCTCGGTCCGCTCGCCGCGCCGGAGAGAGCTGCCCGAGACAGAGCCAGCCCGCCGGCGCCGAGCTGCCGAGCGCACGGCCCAGGAGCCCCTGAGTGCGGCGCGGCGAGCCCCCGGCGGCGGCACAAGGACCCGAGCGCCAGGAGAGGGCGGACGGGGGACAAGGAGGCTCCCGGCCGCGACGAGGAGAGTCTCGGAGGAGAAGGCGGCGTGAGGGACACCGGGGCCTCCAGCCGCCGCAGCCGAGTCGGGGCGAGCAGCCCATACGGGGAGCCCCAGCGGCCGGCCGCGGCCAGGGGAGGGGGCGCCGGCGGTTCCCGCACTAGAGAGCAGAGGGCGAGAGCGCGCGACCCGCCAGCGGCCCGCCGCGGCCGCCGCGCCGCCCTCCCCCGCGCTGTCAGCCCCGCGGGGCGCAGCCGCCGCCGCAGCATCTTCTGCTCCTGCGCCCCCGCCAGCCCCAAGGAAGTCCCCGCTGAGGACCGGGGCCCCCGGGAGCGCAAGAGGAAAGACCAGAGACTACCCTAAATCACCCAGATGCGAAGGATTGAAGCAGCCTAGCCAAAGCTTTCTGTGGATTAAAAAAATACGATTTTTTTTTTTTGTGGTTGGCAGAAGAAAAGGAGAGGAAGACCAGCGGGGCTCTGCAAGGAAAAAAGGGGGATGTAACTCGTGGATACGTTTTTTCCACCCCTCAAACGTCTAGTTCTACTTTGTAAACATTTTCTTTTTTTAAACCCCAGGTCCAGCCGGACGCCCCCAGACCTCCGGGGTGCGAGGAGGTGGTGTTTTTCATTTTGGGCTTTGCATGTTTGGTTCTTAGATTTTGAGAGAGCTTCCTTATTTCGCCAGACATCTCATGCGGGGTGAAGTCCACTCAGCCCCCTCCCCCGAGTCTTCGTGTGCACGGAATTCAAGGCGATCCGGTTACTAAGGATATAGAGGAAAAAAATAAATCGCGTGCCTGCTTTTTTTTTTTTTTTAATTGCCAGCTTCTCCCCACCCCCAAATTAAGTTGCTTACAAGGGGGAAAGAGGCTTTTTCCTCCCTCCAGCAGCCCAGCCGAACGCCTTTCGTTTTTTGCCCTCGCGGATCTTCCATGTAGGCAGCCGAGGCTGGCGAGCCCGACACTCGGGAGCCGCTGCGGGGGGGCCTCTTTTTGGGGAGGCGCCGACCGGGGTAGGCTTCGCCGCCCCCAGGGAAGCGGCGGCCGCGTTCCTCCGGGGTGCGCCGGGGCCCGAGAGCGGCGCACGGCGCGGGCCGCGAGGGGTGGGGCAGCCGGAGCGCAGGCCCCCGAGCCCCGGCGGGCGCCCCCGGGCCCCCGCGCGCGCCCCGGCCTCCGGGAGACTGGCGCATGCCACGGAGCGCCCCTCGGGCCGCCGCCGCTCCTGCCAGGGCCCCTGCTGCTGCTGCTGTCGCCTGCGCCTGCTGCCCCAACTCGGCACCCGACTTCTTCATGGTGTGCGGAGGTCATGTTCGCTCCTTAGCCGGCAAACGACTTTTCTCCTCGCCTCCTCGCCCCGCATGTTCAGGACCAAACGATCTGCGCTCGTCCGGCGTCTCTGGAGGAGCCGTGCGCCCGGCGGCGAGGACGAGGAGGAGGGCGCGGGGGGAGGCGGAGGAGGAGGCGAGCTGCGGGGAGAAGGGGCGACGGACGGCCGGGCGCATGGGGCCGGTGGCGGCGGCGCAGGCAGGGCTGGCTGCTGCCTGGGCAAGGCGGTGCGAGGTGCCAAAGGTCACCACCATCCCCACCCCCCAGCCGCGGGCTCCGGCGCGGCCGGGGGCGCCGAGGCGGATCTGAAGGCGCTCACGCACTCGGTGCTCAAGAAACTGAAGGAACGGCAGCTGGAGCTGCTGCTCCAGGCCGTGGAGTCCCGCGGCGGTACGCGCACCGCGTGCCTCTTGCTGCCTGGCCGCCTGGACTGCAGGCTGGGCCTGGGGGCGCCCTCCGGCTCGCAGCCCGCGCAGCCGCCCTCGTCCTATTCGCTCCCCCTCCTGCTGTGCAAAGTGTTCAGGTGGCCGGATCTCAGGCATTCCTCGGAAGTCAAGAGGCTGTGTTGCTGTGAATCTTACGGGAAGATCAACCCCGAGCTGGTGTGCTGCAACCCCCATCACCTTAGCCGACTCTGCGAACTAGGTAGGAAGTTGTTCTGCGCCCACCCTCTCCTCCTCCTGGCGCTCAGGTGGTGCAAGAAAAGCCCCATTGGGCTGTGTGTGTTTGTGCAGCTACCTCGCCGGAGGGGAGTGTACATCTCCTGGGAAGAGACTTGGGGGACAAGGGTCGAGAAGGGACTAGGGGAAACTGGAAAGGTATTCCCTGGGGGTTCCCTTCCAGTTTTTTTCTTCTCTCCTGCCCCGGGGCGGCGGGGGGAGGCTTTGGGCATTGCTCACGCACACACTCTACACACAGGGGGTTAAAGATTAGATGCTCTCATTTCCGGATTAGCCAAGGGGTGCAGAGAGAAGTGGGGGTCACGCCTCCCCCGCTCTGGGAAAGGCGTTGAGGTGTGTGGCCGAGTTGGATTCGGTCCAAGGCAGCCAAGGAAGGCTGGGAGAAGCAGTTATAAAGGCTAGAGAGTAAGGCTCTCCTTTAGTAAATAAGAGTCACGTCGGGAACAAGGGGCCGGGAGACTGCCCTGGCCGGCGCAGCTTTGGGTTTTGAGGCAAAGAGAGTTAGGATGGAAGGTCGAGCTGGATATCTGCTCTAAACTGTGCCACCCCAGGGTGAAAGAGAACAAGCAGTCAGGAGAAGTTGGGTGCCCCCTGCTTTTTCCTTTCTTCCAGCACAGGAAAGCACAGTTACTGACTGTAGGATGGTCTGCCCCCAGCGCCTCCGTGAGGATGCTGCCCCTGGGGCCTGGGCTTCTTCTCAGTTGAGACCCCAGCCCCCTCCTCTTTATCCTCCCGGCCTCCTCCATTGATTCCCTTTTCTCTACGTCTTTGTGCGGGGGCGGGGTGCACCTCGGGCGCCCACAAATCCAAGTTCACCAGCGCTCTTGGGGTGCACTTCCCGGGTGGGCTGGCAAAGAAGAAGCCCGTGTTCCCCGCGCGGGTGCGGAGCGGAGCAGTGGTGGCGGAGGTGAATTGCACCCCTGGGGGACGGGTCGGGGCGGGGGTGGGGGGGCGGTGGGAGTGGGGTCTGAAGTTCTGGGACGGGGAGGGGGCTTTGTGGCCCTGCAGCCTTGTGAAGTGAGCGGCCTCGGCCGAGCTGCGGCCGAGCCGGTGGTTTCCAGCCCGGCCGGCCGAGCGCGGCGGCGGCGGCGGCGGCGGCGGCCGCAGACGTGGAGGAGCGGAGCGCCGAGGCTGGCGCCAGGCGGCCTCTTTTGTTTATCTGACAGCTAAATATCAAGGCAATCACCGCCTCGCGGCCCTGCCTCCAACCCCCACAGCTAAGACAAACAGTTGGGCTAAAAGAATGCCTGTGTTATCATAAGTTTCTATCTCTTTCTCATGGCTCGGCCTTTATTTTCTCTTTCTTTTTTAATTCCAGAGTCTCCCCCTCCTCCTTACTCCAGATACCCGATGGATTTTCTCAAACCAACTGGTGAGTAGATGATTTTAAAAATATCCTTCCTATCTTAAGTTAGAAATGGAGTCTCTAGAACGCGGATTTGTATGCCTAGGCAGCGGCGTGGGGAGACGCTGGACTTGCCCCGAGGTTGTTATAGGTTGCCGATGTTGGAAGTTTGGTGGATTTTTTTTCTGTTTTTGTTGTGACGGGAGCTGGCGATAATGTGTGTGTGTGTGTGTGTGTGTGTGTGTGTGTGTGTATACATATATTTCTTTTTGCAAAGATGTTTCCTAGATATTTCCATTTTGTTCCTTTTTTCATGTATTTGCACTCCATAACCCAAGTTGGCTCAGCTTTTAACACGTGGAATTTGATCCACGCCGAAGCATCTCGGGAGCCAAATAGGACAGGTTGATGGGAAACGTCGGAGACTTTGTGAGTGCCAGAAGTATCTCAGTGGGAAGAATAGATAACCCGATGGGGGAGGGAAGACAGTTTTAAAAAGTGCAGAGACGGACCTTGGTTTGGAGCAAGAGATTAGAAAATTTAAGAAGTAAAGTCAACAGCCCCCTCCTGGTTTTCTCGGAGTTCCTGGTGAGGGCTATAAAAGTTTCTAGCATAGCTCTGCCTGCCTGGTGCTTTGTCACAGGCTGGCACGGGGCCAGGGCAGAAGCCCCACTTGAGACTGGTACCACCTCAGTTGCGCTTGTCTGCATTCAACTTCTGGCTGGCAGTGCAGAGGTTGACAGTGCCAGGGGAGGAGGCTCTGAAAAACGGGGACTCGAGGGTGACAACTTCGATGGGCTCTTGTTTCCTGGAGCCCCTTCTTACAGCGGGAGGTTCGTTTGCTTGAAAGTATGGATTGTGACTTTGGTCTACACTGGTGCCTGACCAATGCAACGCTTTTGACATTTTTATTTTGCCAAGGTTCTGGGAGAAGGAAAAGTGAAGGGTTGGGCCCCATTTCCCTCTCGGAATTCTACAAGTCCTTCCGCCTCATGAGTTTTGGCTGTTGGGCCTTTCCCCCACTAATTAAAAGTCTTGCTGGGGCGTTGTCGAGAATTAAATACTTTAATGAACGGTGTAAGAGAAGCCCATGCTCTCCAGCCAGCCCTCCCCAACTCCACGCTCCCTCCAGTGGGAAGGCGTTGCTGCTTGCCTGTTGCCTGTCTAGTAAGTGGCCTGCAAAGCATGTGATATTTTGCTTTCGATTTACAAAACACCAGATAAATAGTCATTAATGAGGAGATAAGCAGCTCTGTACTTGTAACAAATGTTAACTGGAATTACCAAGCTCTGTTTTCTCCAAGAATGTAAGTTGACTGGGTTTTTGGCATCAATACTCAAGAATTCTTTTATGAGCTTAGTTCTCCAAGGGGCTATCTCTGTCCTGTTTTTGTTTTGCCTTCCATAATCTTCAAATTTGGAGGTTTTCCTTAAAAGTGAGAAAGAGAGAGGCCAGTTACCTTGGCCCCAGGGGTAAAGAAGACTAGGGGGAAATGTTCTGAGAAATTTCCTAAAATCATAGGAAAGAAGGACCACATTCTCTTGGGTTTCCTGCAGAGATACCTGGACAGATCTGTTCACCGGATTCAAGCAGTCACCCTCTCAGGCCAGGACCTCATTTTCAGTGAGTGGAGTGATATATTTATTCATTAGCAAGTGTTGACATTAGGTAGCAAAATGTGTGCAAACAGAGAAGCCACAAAGACAGGAATGTGCCATTTCCAAGGGGGAGAAAAGTTCTCCAGATCAGCCAATAGGAAGTGATTAACCTGCCAATCGGAAACTCAAACAGCTGGTTACTCACCCAAAACGTTTCTGTAAAACAAAACCCCCCAAAAAAAAAAAAAAACCCCAAAAACACTCCAAAGCAAAAAATGAATCCCCCTCTCCACCTGCCAAACCAGAAAACCCCAAAACAAAAAAAAAAGGAGTGAAAAACATCACCTTTGTGTAAGGATGTGAGGGTGCTAACCGGCGAAGCCCCTGTGGTGGGAATCTCCTGACGCATTGGAGGGCAGCCAGGGCTGGGCCTGGTTTTGCTGGCTGCTGTAGCCAGAGATGTTGAGGTCAGACACACAGATGGGATGCTGCCCCAGGTTTTTCTCTTTGCCTTGCACATGGGGGAGAGTATTTGGCTGGGGAACTTCGATCAGCTGCTTACATTCTTAAGTTTCTAAGTCGTAGGTTGCATTTTTAGTCTTGGGTTACTAGGTGAGAACCAGACATAAGGTTTACAATGGACAGCTATTAAAATCCTAACCAGTTGCACAACTAAGGGAATCTCTTCTGTGAAGTCTCCAGCTTGGGCAGAGGCGGTGGGAAGAGGCTGGGGCCTGGTCCCCCTGCAGCCTTGGAGGAATGCTAGGGCTGAAAGTTGGGAGCTCCATTTTGCTATGGTTCAAGCCGTTTCACTGCAGCCTCTGGCATGGCCTGACTAGGTAGGCCTGGGTACTCTGTGGTTCGAAGTCAGCAGGATCTTCTGGGAAGGAGTGTTAGACATGGCTGGATGTAGGAGTAGGGTGGCTGTGACTTGAGGCTCTCAGAGGTCAGGACACCCCCCCTATCCCCAGCCCCATCACACCAGGAGTAAGAGCAGGCTGTTAGAATGAGATCTCAGTTTATGGAGTGGGGATGCTGGGAGGGATTGCTCTGTAGGCTCTGCTTCCTGTGTCCTCTGTATCTGAAGGTCTGAAAGGTTTGAAGAATGGCTTGGCGGGGAGGGCATGTTGCTGGGTACACCTACTTGCTTGGGCTGGGGATCCAGGTGACCATTGGCAGATCGAGCCTCCAAAGCCTAGTTGAGAAGTCTGGGACCTAGCCCTGCATTTACCTCTTTTTTATTTTTTTTTAGAGAGGGGTTGTTTATTTATTTATTTATTTATTTATGACTGTGTTGGGTCTTCGTTTCTGTGCGAGGGCTTTCTCCAGTTGCGGCAAGCGCGGGCCACTCTTCATCGTGGTGCGCGGGCCTCTCACTATCGCGGCCTCTCTTATTGCGGAGCACAGGCTCCAGACGCGCAGGCTCAGTCATTGTGGCTCACCGGCCCAGCTGCTCCGCGGCATGTGGGATCTTCCCAGACCAGGGCTCGAACCCGTGTCCCCTGCATTAGCAGGCGGATTCTCAACCACTGCGCCACCAGGGAAGCCCCTGCATTTACCTCTTAACTCAGGCCACTCTTAACTTTTCCAGGCCTGGTTTTAAACCCACATGATCAAGGAGTTAGGTTAGATGATTCATTCATTCACTCATTTATTGGCTCACTCATTCAGTCATTCTGCATACCTGATGTGCCTGCCTAAAATGCATTGAAGATGCCAATGCATTGGATAGTGCTTCTGTAACCTGGGTTGTGGATTGGGGCAGAGCTGGGGTATAATGGTGGTGGTGGAGGCTCCTCTGTCCCAGACGTAGGTACTTAGGTAGCTCAGAACTAAGTTGACAAGAATATCCTGGCTGTGTGGAAACCATTCTCTGAATGAGAGAAGTGGGGTCCCCAGCTCTGTCACCTTGTACCCCTTGCAGCAGCTCATTCCTTGGCTGCTCCCAGGCATGCATCTTTGAAAGCTCTCTTAACTGCTGGGAGAGGGGAATGAGGCTCCCACAAAACCCAGCACTCACTGGGTGCTTGGTAGTGTTTAGCGGTGGAGGAGAGCCAGGAGTAGCCTAGAGTTTCTGAGTGTACCAGCCTGGGCTCTGGGGAGCAGGCGACAAGGCAGTAGCTGAGAACCCTGACTTTGGAGAGCTATCTCAGCAGAGCTTTTTTGTGGGTGAGAGACGGAGGTGTGGCCTCTTTGACCTATACTCACTTGTAAGGAGCTTGAGGCCAGTCTGGATGCTGAAGACTGTCTCAGCCCAGCTACCTGCAGGGAAGAGAGTGAGGACGTGGCCTACCTTGGGAGGGAGAGGGCTGAACCCTTGGGTATGGTCCAGCTCACTGGGTGGCCCCTTGGGCTACTCAGTGACTCCTCAGTTTACCTGGGTACCTGTCAAACAGGTATACCTTGCTACTTCACAGGGGTGGTAGGGAGACCTAATTAATGTTTGTAAATCCCTTCTGAGATCAAAGGCGCTGCACAAAGGGCAGAGCACCATTTCATAGAAATGCTTGTGGTTGCCAGTGTGGAGCTAGCTTAACCTTTGATCTGAGACAGGCTGACAACCCTGAATGTGGTCTCAGCTCTGCCCCGAGATATGGGCTCTTCCTTTGAAACACACCTTGTCCCTGGGATTCAGCCAGCCAAAGCTGGTGGGGGAGGGAGGGAGTGGCCGTGGATAAGTCATCATGGGGGTGTCTTCCCTTTGGGGGGTAGGTAGAAGCCAATCTCCTACATAGTGAAGGCCATCGAAGTAGTTCAGAAAGTGCAGGCTATACACTCTTTAACCAGCAACTCCATTTCCTGCCTGCCCCTATTGTTTTCCATTTGATTAAGTGTATCCTGTAAAACTGTATATTCCTGTTAGGAATTAAACTTTACCCTGATACAGTGAAATTACCCAAACAGTCTTTTCTCTCTCCCCTGCCTGCCGCTGCCACTCCTCTGCTTCCTCCTTCCCTGTTCAGAAGAATTCTTGAAAAGTTGTTGTTCTAGCCTGAGAGAGAATGCGAGAGAGGGATTAGAGAGAGGACCTCAGAGTTGAGTGGCCTAGCCCCTCCACCCTTTTACCAGGCACTGGAGACAGCTGCTGGGCCCCTAGAGAGCTCTGTGGCTACCTGCCCCTGGGCTACTCTTTCACTTGGCTTCCTATTCGCCCTCTTGGCCAAGTGTTTCCAGGGGGAAACTGGTAACGCACCCCCCAGGGACATCCTGCTAGTGGCCTGGGGTGGAGGGACTGGAATTTGCACCATCTGACCCGGTGTTTTTGCTTTGGAGCTGCGACGCTCCTTTCCTGAGCCGGCCTTTCTCTATGGATTTCAGTAAGTTTGGCATTGGCAGTGGTGCATGGTATGCTTATGGGGTCTTGTGTATTTTTGTTTCATGGGACTAATTCGTTGTGCTTCGTGGCCATTATTTTTTGTTTTAATTGCTTGGAGGGAGGTTGTCAAGTCTGTCTATTTCTCATCTGGAATTGTCATTATCCTCATGAACATTTAGGTCACTGTGCTGAGCACCTGAGGGTGACAAAGATGTTGAAGAGAAGGTTATGGTCTAGTTCAGGCAGACAGGATCTGAAGGTAAAAGATCAATAAAGACAGCAGAAGGAAATTCCAAGTACTGGGTGCCAGAAAGATTTTATAGGAACTGAGGCAGGGAGCCTTGCAGGCCTGGGGTTGCCTGGGAAGGTTTCCAGAGATGGGGAGTTTGGATTAGGGAGCCTTGCTGAAAATGTTCTCTGTAGTCCTGATGTGGGGTGAGGGGTTGTTCACACAGGTGTGTACATGAGTAAAATTCATTTCATTGAGTTGTACTTGAGATTTGTATTTTTTTTTATACTTATTATACCTCAGTTGAAAAGGAAAAAAGTCCCTTTAGCCCAACACCAGTTCTTCCTAAAGAACTGGAAAGTCTGTCTTTAAAAAGATGAGAGTGGCAGCGAGGCCACTGGGTCCAAGCAAAGAGGCCATGCTTTGGGAAAAGATGGGAAAGATAGTGGGGAGACAGCAGCCTCGGTTGAGAGAGAAGAACCGGGCGTCCTTTGACCTTGGGAACTACCTGGTTTCCTCAATGGGGGACTTGCAATAAAAGAGAAATTCCAGCCAGTCTGTCTTGACTAATGATTAACTGGCCGCCCGGAGCCCAGACTGGTGACAAGGTGCTGTGGTCTGTCTTATGATGGGTAGCGAAGCCTGAGCAGCCCATTAATAATCAGCATCGCGGCTGGGAGTCACCCGTTTGGAATGTGTGGTTTCTCTTTAATGCTGTTTAGAATGTGCTTAAAAATTAATCTTGGTGTTTTTATTTATTTATTTCTATCTTCCTTTCATATCCACAGCAGACTGTCCAGATGCTGTGCCTTCCTCCGCTGAAACAGGGGGAACGAATTATCTGGCCCCTGGGGGGCTTTCAGGTGAGCTGCTTTCTCTTACTTTCTTGGCAATTCGAAGACCTCCTGAAATGACTGGAGACTGGAGGAATGGAGGTGGCCTTCTGCCACCCCAGCTGGTCTGGAATTAATTCTCACTTTTATGTGCATGAAACTGGATGTATCCATGATGACTGTTGCCCTTCAGCTCATCCTTCTGGGCCATAGATCTGGAAGTGGGGGCCAGCCGGCAGGCTGGTGTTGGGCCATGTTTCGTGGTTATTGTTAAGCAGCTCCTGACTTGAGGGGCTTCCACTTGGTGACTTTGGTGTCATTAGTTGACGGGTTTAAGCCCTTTTTTGCTCTCACTCTCAGTGCATCGGTTGCCTTGAAGGGAATGGATCCACCTTTTGGGAACTTGTAGAAGACAGATCCCAAGTGTAGGATGGGAGTTTAGAGTAGATGGCCTCGATGCTTCTTTGCAAGTCCTACTTCCCATTCCAGCTTCGTGCAGGAGTCTGCAGTGCATGGTGGGGATGGGAGGGCCAGGGTGGGGACACTGCAGACAGTAGGTGCTAATACTGTTACCCAGCAGGGAAGGTGTCCCTTAGGGCCCACAGGTGTGAGCAGGGGCCTGGACTCCCCAGGCTGGAGAGTTATGGAATTGGGTGAGGGGCACTGGGGAGCCTAAACATCATTGTCCCTGAGAGGCAGGAGAAGAGAGTGATAAACTTGGAGAAACTCATTAGCAATGTAAGTGGGAGACATTTCCATTTTGTTCTAAATATGTCCTGTTTTCCACCTGTTTTTCCCACCCCAGTATGCTATCACTGGATTTTCTAAGAACTAGCTAAAACCAAGAGGGAAAGTAATCCGGGAAAAAAAAGAAAAGAAAGAAAGAAAATCCAGCAGAGTTCTGGGCATTTGCCCTTGGGACATTGGTGTAGGATCATGGCAGCTCAGATGGAAGCTATAAAACTGCCTTTGGGGGGACCATGGTGCACCCTCTTTTGTGACTTTTAACCGGTCAGGTGTCGCTCAGGCTCGGCTCAGTTCATCCTAGCCAGTTCCCTCTGCAGGAATTGAGCTTGCTGAGAATGTCTTCAGGGAGACCCTTGTTTGTTTTGATTTCAGTGCAGTATATACTCTGGCTGTTATCTGAGACAGAGGATATTGTTTACTCAAAGCTCCTAATGAGAGCTGAGCAGGAAAAAAGAGGGACCCAGAAAGGGCAGGGGCTTGGGGTGAGGATGGGAGTGTGGACCATGGCGGTGGAGGAGGGAAGAACATACCGGGACATGGGAGCTGTGTCTTTTCTGCTTTCTAAGGCTGCGAGAGTTCCGGAAAGAAAGAAAGCCAAGGAGAGGAAAGGGTCTGGGCAAAATAGCACACTCAGGATGTTGTTAGAGGGTTTTATTTTTTAAATTCTGAATGTGCAGGGAGGAGTCCCAGCCCCTCTGAACCACATGAAATAAGCAAGGGAAGTGGTAGCTTTTGAAAGGGGGCTTTTCGGAAGGTTTGTCTTATTGATAACATCTTGTCTGTCTCCTCTGCTGGAGGAAGTAACGATACCCGCCTGAGCCACCAGCCTCCTTACCCGGCCCCCAGAGCCAAACAGTGTGACAGTGCAGCCCCTTCTGAGACGGGTGGGCTTCCAAGAGTTTTTCTAGTCCTAGAAAGAAACTGGGGGTAAAGCAATGATGAACTCCTCCCGTACCCGCAAAGTAACTGCAGCCATTTCGATGAATGAAGAGCTGCTAGGAAGGAGTGCTTGTCTCTGAAGGGATAGCGTCCTCGTTCAACAAAACTGCAAGAAGAAAAAAAGGGGACGGGGGGTTCCACATGAAAGAACATTTGTTTTGAATTTTAGCTCTTGATTTACTAATTCCCAAGGCTTCAAAGTTTCAACTCTTTCTTCTTTCCGTTTGGAGTTGGAGTAGTTTATTAATAATGTGCCGTGGGGGGAAGTTGAAGAAACTGTTTCTTGGGTTGGTGCCAGTGGTTTGGGGGTGTCTGGAGGGGAGGCGATGGGCACTGAGAAAACCCAGGGCTCCACCCTCTGCCGCGAGAGTGCCCCCCCCCCCCAAAGATGATGGTAGTGGCCCGAGTCCAAGGCGGAGGGTTTTGCAAATGGAGAAAGCCCAAACCTCCTTTCCAAGAAGTTGATCTTTCCATGTTGGGGGGGGGTGGTGGAGGTGGCCAGGGTGTGTCTGCCGAGGCCTGTGGGGGGGCTGTGGTGGCTCAAGGGGGCTGGGCCAGGGAGGGGAAGGAGGCTGGAGCGGGGAGCCTGCTGTGGGGAGCGCCAGGCCAAGTGGGCATCACGGCGGGGAGCAGGGAAGGTGCCCACAGGGCTCTGCCCCCCGCCTCCCCCCTGGAAATCACCTCTCTGAGTGTCTCTTTCATGGGCCCCGTGTGCTGTTTTCCTTCCTGTCCTGGCCGAGATCAGGCTTAATGAATGGGGCTCAGTTTAGGGTGGGAGGAAGGTCGGCAGCGGGAGCCAGGGCTTGATTCTCTTGGCAAGGGAAGAAGGGAAAGAAAAAACAGCCGAATGTGAAAATGTGGTGCCTCGGGGGTGGGGGTGAGGGTGTGCTCGAAGGCACGCCCCTCGCCCCTCCCGGGATGCCGGGGTGACTCCAAGGCTGGCCCTTCCCTTTCCTGCGAGGAAGGGGAGTGGGCGGGTAGGAGCGCTGGGAGCCGGCCTGCTGGCTGCAGGTTGGAATTCCAGCCTTGCAGCCCGGGGCTGGCCGGGGAGACGACAGGCCAGGCCTCTGGGACTCGCAGTGAAACAGACCCCACCCCTGCAAGTTTCCTCAGTCTGGGAAAACGGCACATTTTTAGAAGGCTGTGACTCGGTTCCAGGAGATTGTACTTTCATTTCTGACAGCCGGCTCTCGGAGACAGATGGATTGCTCGGTGCCTGGTTGTGTGTGTGTGTGTGTGTGTGTGTGTGTGTGTGTGTGTGTGTGTGTGCGCGCGTATGCATGCTGCAGACGTACAGATAAGACACGTGCACAGACACATGAGCGGGCAGGCTCTGGGATAGGCCTGGGTCCCTCTCACACGGGGTAGGTGGACCTCAGAGATGGTTTCCCCATGAGGATATGTGCTCTGGGGCCGGGGAGTGTTTGTGGATTGGTTCTGAGTCGTGATCTGGGTATGGTGCTTTTGGAAAGGCGTGTAGGACAAACCCTTGTTGCTGGCATGTATCCTGGCTCAAGAATACCCACCGTGGAGAGGTCTTACGTAGATGGGAAGCTTCTAGGTTCAGCTCGGTGGTGGAAATGGAAAGGATTTGCTCCCAGAGCTTTCACTGTGTCATTGATAATTAAAAGCATGTGTTCGAAGCTGTCATCTTTGCAGCCTCCATCTGGAGTTTCTAGGGGGGAGCTTTCATTTAGCTTGTCTGCTGTCCTGATTTGGGGGGGTGGGGGGGGGTGGGAGGGGTTTGAAGAAATACCCCCTCACTTGTGAGTTCCAGGTTACTCAGCTACAGACCCAGTCTCCTCCTTTATATATTGATATCTGGTTGGGCCTCAGACATACGGACCTCACTGGTTAGGGCAGGGATTAGAGGACAGCATCATTTGTAGTCATTTAAACTTCAAAAGAGGTGCCACCCTGGATTTCAGGGAGGGGAGGTGGGAGGCAGTGGAGGTGTAGTACCGATGTGTCTGGGGGAGGGGGTTGAGGAACCCATCTCTTGGCTGTACAAAATCATACTTATTGGAGAGACACTGTCCCACCAACCCAAGGGAGGCCAGCTCCTTTGCTACGGTCTTCAGATTCGTGTCTCACTTCTAGTTCCTGGGTGATGGGAACGTCCTTAGGTCAGCATCCATTCCAGGAAAGGTTCTTTCCTCTTCTTTGGTCCCTGCTGGCGTCTATGAGAGCCTCGGAGGAGAGTCTTCAAAAACACCTACATAATCTGAAAATGTGGTCCTGGCTCAGTCCACAGTCAACTTGGGCTCAAACCAAGTAGTTTAGGAAAGAGTGCTCCATCCTGTTTTGAAGGAAAGTTATTCAGCTGCATTTGTTGTCTGGTTGGGAATGGTGACGGCAAACTGGGAATCTCTCCTCAGGTGCCTATTGCTGTGTTTTTATATCTCCTTCCTGTGCCTGGGAACAAGCAGATTGTGGTTTCTCTGGAGTCTCTAATGCCATGGGGGGTGGGGTGGGGGTGGATTGAGTTCATCCAAGTGGCCTTGAGCATGGGCTTGGGGGAGTCAGGAGGACCAGCACATGTAACCATGAGCGAGCTCCTTACCTATCCTCTCCCCTTTCTTCAGGCCACTGTGAGGAGTGACAGTTTGAATCTCTAGGGACCCATATGTCCCTAAATGCCAGGCTGATGACTCAATCCCAGGCTGGCTCACCTGGTGCACACGCACTCCCCAGTGAAGACCAGTCAAGGACAGCAGCTCAGGCTGTTTGCCTCTTCTGCAAGGCTTGAGGTCATGCACTCAACCCTGGAGAAGGGCTCACTGTTTAAACCCTTTTTGTCCTGGAAAGAATGGGGCAGTCAGGCAGGGGTTAAATGCAGGGTGACAGCATTTAAAGTCTCTGGAGCAAATTGGGGCTGCTCTGCCCGCCAGACTAGATGGGCCACCGCCTCATGCACCCCGTCCCTGAAGCAGAGCAGGGCTGGCCCGCGAAGGGGGAGGGGCCAGGTTTCCGTGTAGCTCTTGGCCACTGTCTTGGGGCACTAACACCCTCTCCCCAGGGAGGCTTTTTCTTAGCAGAGCCCAGCAGTAGCTGTGTGGACTTCTGGACCTGTGGCCCAGAGCTAGGGGGGCAGTGAAAAGGGAGGAAATGCCAAAGGATTCATGATCAAGTTCGGCTCCCTTTGCTTTATTGCTGCTGTTACTGTCCCGTGACACTGCTCCTACAGTGCTGTGATCGCCAGGCCACTTCATAGCAGGTGTCTTAACCTGGTGGGAGAAAAAAGGTGCAGGGTGGTGGTCCCCAGACTTGTCTGCACATCGGGACCCCTGGGGGCTTCCAAATCACAGTCTGTTGGCAGGATCCCAGCAGCAGTATTTTTTGAGGCTTCCCAGGTGATTTCAAGGTGCAGACAAGTTGGGGAGCCCCTGGTGTAGGGGGTAAAAGGGTCTGTGTTCCTGTGGGGAACTATCTTTTTTTTTTTTTTTTTTTTGTGGGGAGTATCTTTGGTAGCTTCTCTTGGTGGCTTTGCAGGTTTTCTGTGATTTTGCCTGTGCTCCTATGGGGAAAAATTCGAGTACCTTGCTTGTTGAGCCTCTTCTCAACTAAGACTTTCACTCAATTGTAGAAACTTGACAAGGTGTGTTAACTCTGCCCCTTCCTCCCATTGGCTTTGTTGTAGTGGATGACATGGTAAAAGTGACCCATGGGACAGGGTCTCCTTTCAGGGTGATGAAGATGTTCTGGAACTAGGTAGTGGTGATGGTTGCTCATCTGCGAATGCTCTCAATGTCACTAATGGTAAATGTTGTGTTATGCATATATTGCCACAGTTTTAAAAAGTAGTGACCTGTGGTAGCTTTTAAATGCATGCAGGTATTTAGATATTCAGTAAAAAACACTGACTCTGGAGAATGAATATGGAGACTTCAGTTAGGTGCCTGAGATCTGTAGATGGACGCTTGTTTCCAGAGCACCTCCGAGGTCTCCAGGGGTGGACCCACAGTCACGGGCCTGTCTCTGTGATTTTTCAACCTTTCCTTTTCCATCCTGGTTGCAGAAAGGAGAGACAGGAAAGTTCCCTGTGGCTCATTTTCCAAGGCTGACCTTTCTGCAGGGGAAGTGAGCGCCCTTGCTCCTTCTCTGCCCCAGATGCTATTTTCCTCTGGGCAGCCCAGGGACTGGTAACCAGCCATGTAGGGGCGGTCTCCCAAAGCCTGGGGTCCTCCTGATCCCCTGCTGAGTGATCGGCCCCCTCTTCTGGGCCTGCTGCCCAAGACCCTGGTTCATGTGACAGCTTCACCGAGGTTATAGGGCTGCAGAGCAGAGGAGGCTGGTGACTCGCCCGGGAGCCCTCCCTTTGCAGGAGCCTTGTGAAAGGATACTGTACAGCGTGGCCACTGGGAGGTCACCACTGGCCCTACCATCTCTCTCTCTCAGTACTGAATGGCTAGCCCAGTCTGGCTGTGTGCCTACTGTCACAGACAGGCTTCCTCTCCGGGCTATTTTCAGCGGGAAGATATTATTAACTGCTGAGGCACAGTTCTCAATTTAGTGGCTAACACACCAAGAAAGGAACATTCCCTTGGTGGCGGCAACTCTACCTAAACACGGTGGCTCATTGGGGATGATGCCCGCAGCCCCTTTCGCTTACCCCCATGGGGGTCTGTGCCCCTAGCCCACTGTCTGGGGCAGCTGCGACTGAAGATTCAGTATCTACCATAGAGAGAACGTGGCTTTTTTCTTAAAGCCAACTCGTTAAAGGTGTAGACGATGATAGTGTTTATATTCTAAAATGGGGAGATTTTGTGACAGGGATGGGGCACTGGATGGAAAAAGGAACTTTCTATGGAGTTTAGGACAGCTGTTTAAAACAGGGTGATAACTTTCACCTTGTAAGTGAACAGGAAGTATTGGGACAAGACAGGAAATTGCATCATTCCTTTTATGAGAAGAACTCCGAAAAAAAGTTGTTCGTGAAAGGTAGTGGCTGAGAGGAGGCCGGCCCGTTTTTGTTTTGTTTTTTTCCCCCTTCTTTCCTTCCACTCCCATGAGAACTTTTGGGCCATTTTCTTTAAGAAAGAGGCTGTTTGAGAACTTTATGTTATTTTTATTATTTAAAAAAATATTTTACCAGAAGGGTCACATTCAGTTGAAATGTTAACTGCAGCCTTATTTCCCAGTATACTAAAGAATCTTTCATGAGTGTTTCAGCTTCCTTCCCCAAATGGTGAGGCCAAGCAGCTCTTGGCTGGAAGTGAATTTTGGTTTGGCTGCACAGTCTTCGACACTGAGCCCCACCCAGTGTCATTAGCTCAGTCTTAACTTGCAAAAAAAAAAAAAAAAATCTCATTTTTTGGGGGAGGGGGTGGGTAGGAATTTACTGATACCCTTAGCCTGTTCACCCCAGCATGACCTTCCCCTAACCAAGGTGCCTGGCATTTGGCAGGCTGGGGCTGCCTTTATTTACGAGCACTGGGCCTCGTTTTGCCCAAGGAGTCCTTCCTTTAGCTTCCTGACTGCCTATTGCTAGGACTCTGGTGAGCAGTAAAGAGGTGACAGAAGACAGCTCCCCTGGTACAGCTGTGCTTTGCCCTGGGGGATGGGGGTAACTCAGCCCTCAGTCACCCAGAAGCTTCCCCCTTTAGCAAGAGGGCTTGTGCAGCCCCACAGTGATGTGCAGAAGGTGGTATTGTGCTGGGTGTGAAAACAGTTTTCATTTATTCATCTCTGGGTTTCTGAGTCCCCTCTTGGACGATGTCATTGTTCTCATAACATGGGACAATGCCCCGACCCGAGCTGCCAAGGAGCCATCTTTAGGATGGAGACCAGAAAGAAAGAGATCTGTGTGTGGCTGGCTTGCTCCCCATTTCCCCCCAACCCCCAGCTTTTTTCTTTAGTGGGCTTTGTTTTGTTTTCATAACACAATAAGAGCCCTGGGGTGTGTAAAAGCATTGTTGAACATTCGGTGAGGGTAACTTGTCCAAACAGAGCAGGACGCCAAGGCAGAATGCTGTGGGCAGGTGGTGAGCCCACAGAGGTTGCCTGGCCGGCGCCTGGCTTGGAAACACCTCCCGGGATCAGCCGCAGCTGGCTGGGAAGTAGCTGAGGACAGGGGCTCTTTTCCCGCCTCCACGGGGAGCCTGGGGCCAGGCCTAGGCCTTTCTGGCTGACCCCGGCCTGGAAGGCAGGCTCCGCTCCTAGGTGGGTTCACACGGGCCTTGCTCTGCCAGGTGTAAAGCTGGGGGCCGGGGGGCGGTGGTGGTGCAGCTCCTTTGGGAGAAGCCAGCATGTCCCTGTGGTCCAATCATTTAGCGATTATTTATTGAGCACCTACTATGTGCCACGCTTTGCCAGGCACGGAGGATGTAGTTCTTGGACTCTGTGCAGATGTAATGGTCTGTCTGAAAGTGCTATGGGGTCAGTGAGATGGAGGGTCCTTGAACAGGATTTGGCTCTGTCTGGAGTCAGGCAGGGGGCAGCTTCTCAGCCATGGGGTGAGGTGTTGTAAGACACGGTGGAGGTGCAGGGATGGGCCCCTGGGGAGATTGTTTGAGCACGCAGGGCGGGCACAGCTTCAGGGTGGGCACAGCTTCTCTGCTTCGGTTGTGTGGTCTGTTGAGAGTTGAGATAAAGCAAAGCTTGTGGATAAACAGAGGTCTGCCTCCTCCGGTTCTGTTTCTATTCCCGCCCCCCTTCCCCCCCCCCCCCCCCGCCCCGGCACCCCCACTTGTTGATTGTGAGATAAGAGCTGCAACAGCAGGAGGTAGGGTTATAATCCAGACTCTGGTGGTACCCGGGAGCCCAGTGGAGCGGAGGTGACCAACCAGGGGCAGGGCAGGGCGGGGTGGGGTGGGCATCTGGAATGTTAGCATTTATGTCTTTACAGCCACAGGGGAGGTGGGACATTTTCGAAGCCCAGGACTTGGACTTTTCTTTTATAATTCTGGTGGGCTTGATTCCCATGAGGACCATCTGGGGGATGCAACACTTGCTTTTTAATTTAAAATCTGATGGTCAAGTTCATTTCTGAGGTCCCAGCCAGTGTGTGAAGCTCTGGCCTGCCTGTGGGTGGGTTTACGCGAGGTAATCTAATACCCAGTTACCAAGGGGTTTCATTTTCACTGTGCATCCTGCCCCTGGCTGTTCCCCCAAGGCCTACTGGTGGCTCTGTTCATTCGGAGCTCACTAATTTAATTAATCGTCCTTGCTCCTCTGTGGAGTCGGGAGAGCTCTTTTGGCCTTTGGTTTGATCCAGGGCAGTAAGGGAAGAACTGAGTTCAACTCCAGTTTTCCTCTTGCAAAATGGGGAGTTTCTGTCATTCAGATGTGAGCACTCAGATCACCAGGCCAGGGACTGTTGGTGTCTCTCGTGTTTGCTCATTTCTGTGTTGCCTTTTTACTTTTTAACTTGGGGTGGACGTTCAACAGGAACAAAAAAAGACAACGCCAAGAAAAGACTGTACTGTCAGTAAACTCACCTTTCTGCATTTGCCACCTGGAGGGTTAAATTACCATCTCCAGTCACCCTTTCCCACCTTGCGGTCACCTGCTGAAGTTGGCAGGTCTCCTTCCCCAGTGAGCTTCTGAGGCTAGAGAGGGTCAGGAAGAGCCGCTGCGCTCAGAAAGCGCCTGGGGACCTTGCCAGCCCCAGGGCAGCCTCGTAGCCAGCGCGGCCCCTCCCCCTCATTAATCAGTAACCAAGGGGAAAAGCAGGAGTTGAGTTCTTCCTGTGGTCTGGGTGCACAGTATACAGTTCTTAAAAACAGATGGGCCTCATCTCCAGCTCAGTGGGATCACAGTTAAAGGCCCACTATGGATGGGGGTGCGGTGTTTCCTGGGAAAAGGCCTGGATTTGGGGCGCTTGCAAAGACTCAGAAGCCGACCCCCATTTCAAGTGTATGTCGGATGCCCCAGGGTGGGGCTTGGAGAGAATTACAGTGGGAGGGAAAGCGCCCACCCTCCAAGTTTCAGTCCCCTGGGGCTGGCCTGATTTCCTGGGCTGAGGATGGGGGCACAGTCATCAGCTGGCTGCATGGCCGACTTCACTGAGCCATTTTTGTGTCCTGGACCTCAGTTTTTTCATCTACAAAATAAGCAGTTGGACCTGGTCTCCAAGTCCCTTGCAGTACTGAATGAAGTCCTGTGATCTGTGATCTTCGGCTCTTGGATTTGAAGGTGTGTGAGAATAAGATCCCTTTTGCGGAGGTGGTGGGTAGCTAATGGCCTCTTCCACTGGCGAAGAAAAAGACTGTAGTTCTTCAAGTCTTTGGGTTTGCAGACTCTTCCAAGAATGAGTGAAAGCTGAAAGATCTTTCCCTCCAAAAATGCATGTGCATACCAATATTTGCATACATTTCCAGGGGTCCTTTAGCCCCATCCCATGGAATCCCTTGTACTCAAGAAGGCAGGGTGTACACGAGAGCATTAGGAGAGGCAGAGCCTTTTTCTTTTTGTGGTAAAATATCCATACCATTTACCATTCTAGCCCTTCTTAAGTGTACAGTTCAACGGCATTAAGTCCATCCCGTGGTTGTGCAAACATCACCAGTATCCACCCCCAGAACTTTTTCACCTTTCGAAACTGAAACTCTGTGCCCATTAGACACTAATTTCGCAGTCCCCCCTCCTCCCAGCTCCTGGCATGAATTTGACCGTTCCAGGTACCTCACATGAGTGGATTCATACAGTATTTGTCCTTTTGTATTTGGTTTATTTCACTCAGTGTAAGGCCTTCAAGATTCACCCATGTTGTAGTAGGTGTCAGACTTGCTTTTCTTTTTAAATGTGTATAGATATCCGTTCATCCTTCAGTGGACACTTGGGTTGCTTCCACCTTTTGGCGATCGTGAATAATGCTGCTATGAACATGCGTGAACAGGTATCTCTTCAAGACCCTGCTTCAGTTCTCCTGGGTATATACCGAGAAGTGGAATTGCTGGGTCATGTGGTAATTCTGTGTTGAGTTTTTTGAGGCAGGGCCATCCTGACTTGAGTGTCTGCATAGACGGATCTGCATGGGGCAACTGGGTGGACTTGAGGGTGAGCCCTGGGGCAGGGGGAGTGAGAGGAGAGTGGCATGGGGTGGGGGGGGGAAGGAGGACAGCGGAGGAGGGGTGGCCTGGCTCTCTGCAGGAATACAGGCCAGATGGGAGCCCGCATTTATGTGAGGCCCAGAGTCCTCTGAAATGTGGAGCCCACAGCACTGAGCAGCGGTGGCCTTGTGACGGTGGTCCAGGGTAGGGGGACTTTCATTCCCCTGGCCTCCTCACTGGGGGCTTAGGGGTGGGAGGGCCCGTGAGAGGGGGGGCCTCACGCCTAGGAGGTCCTGGGTGCTTTGGGGGTGAAAGGGCTGGGATGGCTGAGCAGTGAGTGTGTCAAAGCCAGGGAGATTAGATTACGGAGGCAGACAGAAGTAATGATTAACTTTTCCAGTCTGCACACTGTCTCCACTCTGTCGTACTGTTGTTTTTCCCTGTAAGTACAGTGCGGCCCTGGCCAGGCCCTGGTGTAGGGTTGTAAAGAAAGAAGGAATGAGGGCTGGGAGTGAGCAGGGGGCGGGGAGCCAGGGAGCTGGCCGGAGAGGGAAGGCTTTTCCATCAGATCCAGCGTTGGAATTTATTGGCCGGAATGCAGTAAATGTTCAAAATGCCATCCCATCCAACAGTTTTCATAATTGTTATGGAACAAGGGGAGCTGGGGGAGGGGAGGGATGAAAAGGACTTTTGTTTCTCACTGGATTTTTCCTCTTCTTCGGACGGTTTCTCTACCCTCCAGAAAAACGAGAGTTGAGCTGGAGCTGTGTGAAGGACGGGGTGGGGCAGGGCCCGCGTCTGGGGCTGGAATACCTTGCAGGGAGCTTGGAGGGTCTGCGCAGCTCGGGGGCTTTATTAAATTGAGACCCACAGCAAAAGCTGCTCCCGCAGAGCCCCCAGACCTGCAGAACCAGGTAAAACCCGTCCTGCACCTCTGGGGGTTGTGTCCTTTCGGGAAACTGGCTTATTGTGCATCTGTGTTTATTAAGATTCTTTAACGCGTAGCCAGCGTACTTACAAGTGGTCAGGAAAAAGAAGAAAATCCTGGTGGTTTAAGAGTAGGTTCCTGTGTTAGATTTGTGTTTGCGAGTGGACGCGCACCACCAGTTGGGAATCCACGCATGGAATTTGGGGGGATTTCTGGACTCTCTCCGGGTTGGGGGTGGGTGGGTTAGAGATGTGACTCGCACGCCCTTCTGTTGTGGGATGTTCCCCTCCTTGCTATGTCTTCCCGGGAGTGGCCAGGATCCTACCCAGGGGGCAGGCAGGTGAGCAGATAATGCCCGCGCAGGCAGGTCTGGGGGGCTCTGTGTGCAAGTGTGTGACCCCTCTTTCTGAAGGCAGCTGCTGAGTTAAGTTGCGGGGGGGACACGACGGTGGGAACTTGGTGATGCACCCTGGGGTGGAAGAGACTTGAAATTCAGACTTGAAAAGGATGAGGCTGGATGCACACTAACCAACAGCCAGGGAGGCCCATTTACTGTAAATATTATGAATGGAGTTGGCCGGGCTGGGAGTCCCCACCCTTCCTCTGAGGCCTCTCGGAGCTGGGCAGAGCTGGCCTCCTCAGAAGGCAGGCAGCCGGGTACACGCTATAATTTGCATGGCTGAAGGCTGGGGCACAGGAAGCCGCGTCAGCCCGGCTGGCGAGACAGATGGGAGCTTTTGATTTGTGTGGCTTCCCCCCCTTTCCCCGGCGCTACCCTCAATTATATTCTCTGATGGCAAAACACTGCTCTTAGGAGGGACCGCTGGGCTGGGGGCCTCCGACTTGGGCCATTTGAGGGACTTTAGGAGGTGGGGCTGGGGCCCGTTGGGGGAGTAGGGAAGTACATTTTAGCTCTAGTAACTGATTACTCATCACAGTTTGTAAGGCACAGTCACGAATCAGTCTTCTAGACTAGCAGGACCTGCCAAATATGTCAGCCCAGGGGAGTTTGCAAGAGGAAGGAGGGTGATGATGGGTGAGAAGCTTCAGGGTGCCGAGCGTGGGTGGGCATTGGAAATAAGATGGTGATACAGGAGACCCTTCCCTGGGGACTCACCTTTTCCTGGGGGCCATGAATGACAACACAGAAAGAACATGAGTTTGTAACTCTTTGCAATGAAAAAAAAAAGTTGGTTTAGAGATGGGCACGGCCAAATCTGACTCAAATCTCCTTTCCCTTTTGATTTTGTTTTGTTTTATTGTTGCGAATGAAATGCAAAAGTGGGCCCTGCTCCCCAAAGTGATTTTCTTACTCTCCAGAAGGTAGTAAAAATAAATGGAACGTGTGTTGTTGAATACTGAAACCCAGAGTGTAGCCAGAGACCATCAGAGCCAGAAGGGGGCCCATGGGGCTGTTTTGCCCCAGCCGCCTTTGCCGCAGTTGTGGGCTGGTCAGACTGAGACTCTGAGGGGGCAAAGCTGCTTGGCCAAGGTCACGGAGCAGCAGCTTGCTGGCAAAGAAGCCGTTTCACTCCTGGCTTGCTTGGTGCGAGGGAGCTGGACCCCATACTCGGGGGCCACGGTGGGCATAGCATTTGCACAGTGGGCTGTGAAGGACACTTGTTTTTGCTAGTGTTTGGAGAGGACTGGTGGCTTCCGAGGCCTGAGGTAGCTGCCCACACACAGCTCACACCAGCCAGTATTCTGGCCTTGAACCCAGCTCTGCTTTCCAGCAGGTGATGTGTGTCTCATTGCCCCTCCTTCAACATACGGATGGTAATACTGTGCAGCCTCACAGGGTCCCCTTTCTGTGAGCCCCTTTCAATAGAACTATACATAGTAAATACTCGTTAGGTGAAGGTGTCAGCCCAGAACTGTTCTCCCACCTGGGGGGTGGGGAGGGGGGGACGAAGAGTTGTCAGCGTTTTCCGAGCATTTGGAGAACCTAAGAGATAATATGCCCCTAAGAGCTGAGACCCTCCGCTGTGGCTGCTGGCCAGGCCCTGACCTCTGGCTGCTTTTTATCAAATTGTCACAATGCCAATGTGGCCAGTACTGGGAGCTCCATTTTAGAGATGAGCTCAAGTCACCACCAAGGTGACACGGGAGGCAGATTGAAGGGGGAGTTGTCTGATTCCATAGCTGGTCAGCTCGTGGCGGGTAGAACTCGCTGAGGAGTGAGGTTGGGCCCAGGGACCTGAAGAAGCACCCTGGCCTTTGAAGGAGAGCTTGGGGCACCCCCTGTCCACCCCCCAGTCCAGCCGCCTCAGTGGAGAACCTCGTTGCAGAGCTCTGAAAAAAAAATCCAACTTTTCCGTCCTGCCTTCTACCAGAGTTCAGTCTCTGATCCATTTGGTGCAGGAGCTTGGGGGTAGTGGTGATGGGTTGGGTCTGAGCATTTTCTGGGCAACTGAGAGTTAACCTGAAGCGTTTTGAGTTAGTTTCAACCCCCGTGGTAGCTTGCTCTAAACCCCAGAGCTGTCTTTGCTGCCCCAAGAATCCGAGGGAGCAGCTCTGACGTCATCTTTTGTGTCCCGGGTGAGGTTATAAGCATGGCTGATTAGAGCTGACCCCAGAACCCAGATTGAGCCCAGACACCGCAGCAAGTTTTTATGTGTTTGCTTCCTGAAAACTAGAGACCAGCGAGAGACTTGGTTAATTGTGCTTGGGATGAGAGTGGATGGGATGGGTTGGCACCAAGTCGCCTTTTATCTCAGCCCTTGTCCCTGAAATGGGCTGGTTGCTCTCTGAACAGTTTCCTGACCAGGGTGGGGACCCGGGCCGATGAAGCTGTTAACCTTTGGGATGACTGATGTAGGGGGAAGGACAGGATGAGGCAACCCTTGGTGGCGCCGGAGTCCCGAGGAGGGAGGACCCTGGACCTGAGAGGGCGAGGCGTGGCCATGTTTGCGTTCCAGGGTTGCCGGGTTTACTTCTGGGTCTGCATGTTGTGCCCTTCGTTTGCCATCGTCAGCCCGGGTGAGGCAGCCATTTCTGCCCAGGTTCCATCCCCAGCTGTGTGCTCTGCTGGACCACTGGGGGAGGGGGCTCGCAGACCCATCCCACCGTGGGATAACCAGAATGTTGAATAAGAGAAATAATCCCTTTATAATTCAGGTGCCTCGCGGAGATGAGAGTGGGTTGAGACACCCCCCGCCCCCCCCCCCCCGCCCGCCCGCCTTTTATTCCAGCCCACTGGCGCCCTGGCAGTGGGCACATTGGACTCAGCGGGTGCCTGCTTCTGTGGCTTTCTCTGTGTTGCTTCGTTTCCCCCCAAGTATGTCCCTGTCCTGAAAAGTCAGAATCTTGGGGACCCCCACCCCACCCCCACCCCCACCCCCGTCCCATCAGCACCGCCTCTGTGTGTGGACACAGCTAGGGTGAGATGGCCTCACGTCAAGCGTTCTCAGAATCCCGCTGGGTGTTTTGGAACAGTTCTGCCTCTCTGGCCTCATGGTCAACTTCCTAAATTGGAGACCGGACATGGTACCGTCGAGGCACTGAACTTGGCCTTTCCTCCCTCCCTCCAGGTTTTTTCTTCTTCATCTCCTCACATCTTCAGATCAAAAATTTTAAAAGGGGGAAGTTCCTCTCTTACCCTAAGATGTGGCCTTGAGGATCTGGTCACCCTGTGCCATTGGATCCCAGGCATGAGATTCATTCACGAGCCTCTGGTCCTTCTAGAAGGGTCTGGTCTGTTCCTTCATGACCAGGGTAATTAAAAAACTCTTTGTAGGAGGCAGGGAGCTCCTTGTTAAGCGGTCTTCCCTAATGCAAGTGCAAACACGAGGCAGAATCCTTCTCCGTCTCCACACGGCCTCCCGCTTTGCTTTTAAAGGGTAGATTTTATGCTTTAAGGGAAATTGGGAAGGGGAGGGGGAAAAACAACCTTAAAGGAATTTTAGACCGATTCAGCACTTTTCTGGGGTTGCTCCACAAATTCCCTAAACTGTAATAAGAAGAAAAAATTGTGAGCAGGCATCTGATTAGGTAGCTTTTGACAACACAGCTTTTCTTTTGGATGCTTTAAAATGCACAAATATAGTTTTAAAACAGGCCCCCATACAATTTTCTGAGGAGGGAGAAGTTGTTGAAAATACCGGGAAAGGTTATAAAAACTGAGGGAAATTAACAAGGGACGGCGAGTTTTGCCTTCAGAGGTTAAGTATCGGCAACCAGGATACTAAGACCCTTCCTCAGTCCTTGTAACGGGGGGGCCTTTTTTTTTCTGTGCAGGGTCCTCCCAGCTCCTCACTTGGAGGCCTGGGAAGCCCCCAGGAGCTAAGCGTCTGCCCCGACCTTTGTGGGGAGATGCTTGTGGGCTGTGGGCCCAATTCCAGGAACTGTGCTTCTCTGAAGATGATGCTGAGCGCTTCCTAGAAATGAGCCCAGACGGCGGGTACTTCAGGGCTAAGGAGCGGAGTCTGAACTGGCAATTTGGGGCATTGTACTGGGCCCCCAGAAGCGTTCTGTGTAAAAGGGGCCTTCGCTCTAGTGATGGGTTTGCCTGACAGCCTGTTTCTGTGCTCAGAGCTGTGTAGTTCAGGAGCAGCAAGGAGAAGAGATATCAGGGCACTAGGGGACTGCAGGGTGACATGGGGGGGGCACGTGGGGGTCCTGCTGCCCCAGATAAAGGCACCTAGTGGGCTTTCAGGGACCTTGTTCACATCCAGGGACACCCACACGCTGCTGTTTATCTGGGCCGGGCCATTAACCTCAACAGAAAAAGGCTTTTTCTTTTTCCAGGGGATGTCTGGCAGCAAATTGCTGGGTGCATTGTCAGGCCGCACAGATGAAAGAGAAACCAGCCAGAACGTGTGCCCCACCCCCCACCCCCCATTCCCCCTCCTCTCTACTGGCCAGCCTCAGGCCCCAGCCCCTGCCCAGCTTCCTCTGCCCCTTGAAGCCCACCAGGCAGACAAGGCGCCCCCTACCCCTTGCCGGTGGGCCTGGCACAGGGGCAACTCAATCTTCAGGCTCCCACCCTCCTCCCCCTCCTCCCTCCCCCTCCCCCTCTCCCCTCCCCCTCCTCCTCCCCTCCCCCTCCTCCTTCTCCCCCACTCCCCAACCCCCTCTCCTCCTCCCCCTCTCCCCCTCCCCCTTCCCCCTCTCCCCCTCCCCCCCTCTCCCCTCTCCCCTCCACCCTCCCCTCCCCCTCTCCCCTCCCCCTCTCCCCCTCCCCCTCTCCCCTCCCCCCTCCTCCTCCCCTCCCCCTCCTCCTTCTCCCCCCCACTCCCCCAACCCCCTCTCCCCTCCCCCTCTCCCCTCTCCCCTTCCCTCCCCTCCCCCTCCCCTCCCCCTCCTCCTCCTCCTTCTCCCCCCACTCCCCCAACCCCCATGCTCTGGCCGGTGCCAGGTTTCAGGGGAGCCGGGCTTCATGAAACAAAGTATTGTGAGGCTCCGCTGAGGGTCTCCTGAACCTCCCTCCCAGCGACTCCTGAGCCTTCCTTTCCAGGCCAGTTTGTTGTCCTCAGTTGGGATAATAAGTGAGAACTTCTTACATTTTGAAACGCTCTCCCCCCTCAAACAAGCAGGCAGGTGGGTGCCCTGTGCCTTCCAGAAGAGGGCTTTCTCCAACCCGGCAAACTTGGACGTCAGAGCATTTTTGACTTACGTGGATGTTATGGGTCTTTGGTATAGCCTTCAGAGCTGAGCTCCCTTGGCAAGAGGGTTCAAAAGATCGCCAGCCCTCACGAGTTTATTAGCAGTTGATGGATACTTTGCAGAAACAAGTTAATGCCGGATGACTCACCTTCTACTTGGAGCTCTTGTCCCTCTCTTGTTTTTCCATATGTTCCTGTGTATGTGCACGCAAACACACGTTCACATAACACACACTCGAAGTGTGCTCATATCCATGCACACAGCCTCTTTCACACTTGTGCTTCAGACTGAAGATGAATGTCGGGGTCAGGGGTGATGGGCCAGGTTTCTGGTGTTGATTTTCGGTGGGGTGGTGGTGGTTGAGGGGAGGAAGGAGCCCTCAGCTTCCCCGTCTTGTGTAGCTGGCGGGGCAGGCATTTGGGAAGGCCAGGTGGGGCGTCCAGGCGACCGCTGCTCAGGGTGGGTGTTTGTGGCTGCCTCAGTGGCTCACCGAGCGCCTATGTACAGACTTATTCACGGGACACCTCCATGTAAAGTTAATGCAGCTGACTGGTTCCCAGGTCCTTACATGCCTGTTAACGTTGGAAGGAGTTGGTGTGCTGAGCTGCACTGGTTACCCAGCCTGCCGGGGCAGCAGGACAGTTGGGACCCGAGCCCTCCTTTACCCCCAGCTGCTGTGCTGTATAACCCATCATCATCCAGGCTCTAAACCCAGTGGTTCCAAAATCAAAAAGGTCAATCAAACCCAAAGACATCACACACCACCCCCAACTTCATGCCCCAAACCCCCCACCCCAGTAAGTGAGAAGCAGGGTCTACAGGGAGGGCAGGAGGCCGCCTCTGCCGCCTGCCAGGCCTTCCCCCGTCTCTCCCCATTTTCGTTAACAAATACAAGACTTCCGGTCTCCGCCCTGCCACCACAAACCACAGTGTTCCTGCAGCCCGGCTGGGCTGGGGAGACTTACGGTTCCCAGTCTGAGTCCTGCCCCGCCGGCTCCAGCTTAAAGGAGGAGTTGGAGGAGTCGGAATGCCAGCCTCCAGGGCCCACTTTCCTTTCATACACTCCCCGCTTTTAAAGATCTCTGAGCGCCTGTTCGGGAGTCATCTTACAGAATCACCCCAGTCTCCCCTGCTGCCCGTGGGAAGAAGCATGTCTAGGAAAGCCTGGGAAGAAGCATGTCTAGGAAAGCCGGGGTGGGCCCTCCAGGGGAGGAGGGGGCAGGGCAGCGACTTTAGATGCTTCTAGGGAGGGAAGGGGAAGAGGAAGATGCCGCAAGCAGGGCCCTGCAAGCATGGCGGTACCCACTTTAAACACATCATCTTTCTGGGCTTGGAGGAAGTTAAGGTAGTCTGGGCTGACACCAACTTGCAGGTTGTGATTTGGCATTTTTACCTGAACTCACGTGTACAGAGCTGCCGCTGACAGACACACTGAGAGTTATTTTTCTATTAGGAAGATAGATATTTTTACCCCAAACCACGTACATTAAAATTTTTCCTGGATTTGGGACTTCCCTGGTGGTCCAGTAGCTAAGACTCCACACTCCCAATGCAGGGGGCCAGGGTTCGATACCTGGTCAGGGAACTAGATCCCACGTGTCACAATTAAGAGTTCACATACGGCAACAAAGATCCTGCACTTGGCAATGAAGATCCCACATGCTGCAACTAAGACCCAGCACAGCCAAATAAATAAATAAGTAAATAAATATTTATGGCGGGGAATAAGCTCTACAGTGGCTCCTCTTTTTAAAAAAAAAAAATAATTTTTTTTCCCCCTGGATAGCGCCTCCTTATGACCAAGGCACTGATCTGAGAACTGGGAGACAACAAGCACAAAGACTGTTTAGCAGGTGGTCCTGGGGTCGAGGTCTGGTTCCATCATCCCTGGGGCCTGAGCAACAAGCTTTCTGAGCCCAGGTTTTCTCATGAGGATGACAAGGGGCTGGATCCGCTGGCCTTCAAGGTTCCATCCAGTTTAAAGAACTGTAATTCTAGACCATCCAACTGTAAGGCCTTTTCTAGCCCTAAAACCAGGACCAGCCAAGTTACTAAGTGGTCTTGGCTTCTGAGCTCTGCAGCGATGGTGCTTCCTTTGGCCAGGTGGGCACACGTGCTGGTATCCTGGGTCTCTGACAGGGTGTGGGGAGTGGAGGGAAGAGGCTTCCCAGCAAGCCCCATGCTTAGAGGCAAGGCTCTTCCACCACTGGGTCAAGATTTCCAGGCCCCAGTAGGAGGACTGTTCGGCCTGCAACACATCCAGCACCCCATCCCCTCCTTCTGTCTTGCACTGAGAGACAAGCTGATCATGGGGGTGTGTGTGATCTTGATTTCGGGAAGAAGAGGAAAAGGCCGGTCTCCATCACCACCAACCATGTCCGCCTTTTTGTTTTCTAGATTCCCAACTTCTTCTGGAGCCTGGGGATCGGTCACACTGGTGCGTGGTGGCATACTGGGAGGAGAAGACGAGAGTGGGGAGGCTCTACTGTGTCCAGGAGCCCTCCCTGGATATCTTTTATGATCTACCTCAGGGGAATGGCTTTTGCCTCGGACAGCTCAATTCGGACAACAAGAGTCAGCTGGTGCAGAAAGTACGGAGCAAAATCGGCTGTGGCATCCAGCTCACGCGGGAAGTGGATGGCGTGTGGGTGTATAACCGCAGCAGTTACCCCATCTTCATCAAGTCAGCCACACTGGACAACCCGGACTCCAGGACGCTGTTGGTACACAAAGTGTTCCCCGGTTTCTCCATCAAGGCTTTTGATTACGAGAAAGCGTACAGCCTGCAGCGGCCCAACGACCACGAGTTCATGCAGCAGCCGTGGACTGGCTTCACCGTGCAGATCAGCTTCGTGAAGGGCTGGGGCCAGTGCTACACCCGTCAGTTCATCAGCAGCTGCCCGTGCTGGCTGGAGGTCATCTTCAACAGCCGGTAGCCACGTGGGGAGAGGACAGAGCGGGAGCCGAGCGGGCCCAGTCCAAACTACTTTGCTGCTAATATTTTCCTCCTGAGTGCTTGCTTTTCATGCAAACTCTTTGGTCGTTTTTTTTTTTTTTTTTTTCTCTCCCCTCCTTCCCCTCGTTCTTGTTTATGTTCTGTTTTGTTCTTTGAGAAATAGCTTATGAAAAGAATTGTTGGGGTTTTGGCGGGGGTGGGTGGTATGGTTGGCAGAACACCGAGGCATGAAAAGGGGACGCAAAAATCAGTACCACCGAACACAATGTAAATGGGGAGCAGGCCTCGACTTCGGGGTCCTCGTTGCCCTCGTCAGGGTGTACGAGAGAGAGAGTGTGTGTGTGTACGCAGATGGGGGAAGCGGTGTGCTCTGTGCGTTTCCTACGGATGTTGACCGCTGAGAGGTTTGCACTCCCAAGCTGTGTCCCTCTTGCTCCTTGGACTTGCACAGTGGGGCAGCGGGTGTCCCAGCAGCGGCCAGCAGCAAGGCTCTGTCCCCCAGCCTGGGGAAGCCCCCATCCCGCCTCTCCCCTTCTGGGACATTGGCCTGTCCGCAGGCTTCTTAGAAGCCACGCTGCCACAGGCTGAACCAGAACCTGTCCTTCCATGCTGTCTCACTCCCCTCCGGCCACCCTGCTGCCGTTGTCGTGTCTTTCTTTTTTGGCCATCTGCTCCTGGATACCTCTGAGATGGGCTTCCCGAGGGCTGCCGGGGCAGCCCCCGTCACAGTATTGCTCACCCAGTGCCCTCTCAGGCCCCTCCGCCTCTCCCCTGCCCTGGTTACATCAGGTTTTTCCTGGACTCAGAAAACCAGCTCAGCACTTTCCTCCCCTCTGCAGCCTGTGTGTTGAGCTCTGCTGTTAGACCAGCGAGGGGAGCCGCCCCCCCCTTCCCACCAAGAAGGATTCGGTCCATCTTAACCCAAGGTACCATCCTGAGCTGACACCTAACTCTTCCGTTTCTTCTACAACTCATACACTCGTATGATACGTTGACACTGCTCTTAGCTCAATGAGCATGTTTAGACTTTAACATAAGCTATTTTTCTAACTACAAAGGTTTAAATGAACAAGAGAAGCATTCTCATTGGAAATTTAGCATTGTAGTGCTTTGAGAGAAAAAGGACTCCTGAAAAAAAACCCTGAGATTTATTAAAGAAAAAAATGTATTTTATGTTATATATAAATATATTATTACTTGTAAATATAAAGACGTTTTATAAGCATCATTATTTATGTATTGTGCAATGTGTATAAACAAAAGTAAAGAAAAGATGCACTTTGCTTTAATATAAATGCAAATAACAAATGCCAAATTAAAAAAGATAAACACAAGATTGGTGTTTTTTTCTATGGGTGTTATCACCTAGCTGAATGTTTTTCTAAAGGAGTTTATGTTCCATTAAACAATTTTTAAAATGTATACTTGATTCCATGTTGTCCTCCAGCTCCTTTTTCTTCTGGTGGGTGGGCAGCGGGATGTAGCCATCAGAATCCAGGACAGTTGGGGTCTCCCAGAGCTTGGCTGGGGAGGAAGCTTGCTTGGTTGGTGGGACCACAAAAGGGAGAGACATCCAGAACAGCTTGCTCTTCCTTGCATCCTAGAAAGACCCGTACCTACACAGATACCACCTTTCTTGTTAGGCAGGAACCCTAGGGTGCAGCTGGTGGGTGTCCTGAATTTGTAATGGGTCAACCTCGGGGAGCCCTGAGTTACAGAGGCAGCTGATTTTTCAAAGCCTGAAAAGTTGAAAAAAGGGAATATCGTTTTGAATGATGGGGAAGGAGGTTGCACTGCCAGACAGGATGGGAAGGTAAAGTCCCAAGAACTTGGGGTCCATCCAGTTCCTGCTTGCTGACTCCTTGCTTTACATTAAGTCCTGAGACGACTGCACCTTTCCCAGAGGAAGGTCACTGCCACACTGGGTTCCAGGAGAGATTCCCTGAGGGCTGAAGCCCTGGAGTAGAGACGAGGCTGGGGCTGAGTGTTGATGGTGGGAGGGAAGGATCTGGGTCTGCCAAATTCTGTACTGGGCACTCCGGGAGGTGGCGTGGGCTGAAAGGAGTCTGGGCAGACCCTACTCTGCCTCTGCTTAACACTCTTCCAGTTCTCTATTCCCTTGGCCCAGCCTAGCTTAGCCCCAGTGGCACTTGCTGGTATTGCCCCAGGGATTTTCACTGATCTGAGCCATGTTTTATTTTATTATTATTTTTTAATTAATTAATTAATTAATTTTGGGCTGTGTTGGGTCTTCGTTGCTGCGCACGGGCTTTGCCTAGTTGCAGGGAGCGGGGGCTTCTCTTGTTGCGGGGCACGGGCTCTAGGGCGCACAGGCTTCAGTAGTTGCAGCACGTGCGCTCTAGGCTCAGTAGTTGTGGTGCACAGGCTTAGTTGCTTCCCAGCATGTGAGATTTTCCCGGACCAGGGATTGAACCCCTGTCCTCTGCATTGGTAGGCGGATTCTTAACCACTGTGCCACCAGGGAAGTCCCTGAGCCACGTTTTGTTTTTATTTTATTTTATTTTATTTTTAATAAATTTGTTTATTTTTGGCTGTGTTGGGTCTTCGTTGCTGCGCGCGGGCTTTCTCTAGTTGCGGTGAGCGGGGGCTACTCTTCATTGCAGTGTGCGGGCTTCTCATTGTGGTGGCTTCTCTCGTGGAGCACGGGCTCTAGGCACACGGGCTTCAGTAGTTGCGGCACGCGGGCTCAGTAGTTGTGGCTCACGGGCTCTAGAGCACAGGCTCAGTAGTTGTGGCGCATGGGCTTAGTTGCTTCGCGGCATGTGGGATCTTCCCGGACCAGGGCTCGAACCCGTGTCCCCTGCATTGGCAGGCGGATTCTTAACCACTGCGCCACCAGGGAAGCCCCCTGAGCCATGTTTTAGATTCAAGAAATAGGTTCAAATCGGGCACCAAATGGGGCTGTTTAGGTGTCTATGTCAGGGGGTCTTAAGTCTTAGACCCAGGAAGGGGGGTCTCTTTGAAGTGGGAGTTAAGATTTTAGATATCACAAACTGGTACAATTTCAGAAAAAATTTTTTGGAGGGCCAAAGTAGGATTGCCAGTTTTTCATTTTGCCAAATGACACAAAGCATTACAGCTTACTGGCACCACTGTTTAATGCGAGGGAATTATAATACAATTGTATAGCGAGGAATGTTAACTTACAGCTTTAGTGCCAAATGGTCATCTGGGCCAACTTGTTCACATGAGGTGACGGAGAGCTCACTACCACTTGAAGCAGCTTTTTGTCAGTTGAACTGAAACCTGCCTCCATTTATTCTAGTTCTGCAACCTAGAATAAGTGTAAAATCCACGTCTGGAAAACACCCAAGGAGGGCTATAATTAATTCCCAGGTGGTAGTGGTGGAGGAGGGGTGGGGTGGAAGGTGTTACATTAGGGAGCTGTCAGAGGCATTTTCGTTTGCTCTAACTTGCATCAGCATGCCAGGAAGCTCTTTAATAATAATAATAGCTACCATTTATTGAATGCTTAGCTAGTTGCCAGGCATGACGTTAAGCGTTTAAGGGAATTATTTAATCCTCCCTAGGACCCCCTGCAAAACTGGAGGCTTTGAGAGGTTAAAAGACTTGCCCAAGGTCACTCAGCGAGGAAGTGCTGGGGGTGGTGGTGTTCAGGGGCTGACCTTGGCCTTACTCCTTGGTCCAAACCCTGTAGGGTTGTTATTTGGTGGAGTCTGTTGGGGCTCCAGTCCCACCACTTCAAATCAGCGCGAAGGTGGGCCCCGAGCTGCTTGCCCGGCGAGCTACATGGGCAGGGCCTCTGGGTCCAGGAGGCAGGGGCTGTGGCAGCAGCACCTTCACGCCCTCCTCTGCCACCCGGACTTGACTCTCAGCCCCACAAGGCTGGAACTGGGCTGTGGGCGTGTGGACCCGCGTGGGGTGGCTGACTCTGGGTCAGGGAAAGAAGGACATTTAGGAGAAACCCCATGTTTGCAGTACACGGCACTAAGCTGCCGTCACCACGGACATCCCCTGGGCGCCTCTGATGCGCTAGGACTGCTGCAGGGGACACGTGTCCCCCGTGGTGCTGGAGGACAAGACGCCCACGCCTGAGGGTGGCCAGCAGCCCAGGCAGAACGTGTTGAGTGAGGAGCGAGGACCTCCAGCCAAGGAGTTTGGATTCGTGGAGGGGAGGAGAAGATGCCCCCTTGGAGGGACGTTTTCCTGTCACCTGGTTCTCCTTCCTCTCTCAGCTCACCAGTCAGATTTTGGGGTGTGTCACAGGGTTCTGTCCTCCCCTCTCTTCTTGGGCCACACCTTGTCCCCGGGTGGCCACGTCACTCCGGTGCCTTCATCTCCCCTCCCCTGCAATGCCTCAGCTGCCCCAGCCAGAAACCTGGGTTCTCCCATCTCCCCTGCCCTGTCCCCCGACATGGAGTAAACAGCCAGATCCTGTCCTCCCTGCCTCATTCCATCCACAGGTAAAAAATGCAAACAGTTCTCACGTATGTTCCCTTGCTCTATCCCCACTAGTACGATTTAGTTTGGGACCTTTTAGAGCCTCCTTCCTCTACTCCAGGTGGCCTTTCAGCATCTGCCTCCACCAACCTCATGCCTTAACCCGCCACCCCCTCAACACATACACACCCACACCCCCCACACACACACACCCATCTTGGTCCCCAGCATGCAGGGTAACTTGCAATTCGTCAAACACACCTTGCTTATGTGTTTCCAAGCAAGCGCTTTCCAGCTCCTTCTTCAATTGGCTGTCTTCTTCTCATCCTTCAGGATGCAACTCAGACCACACCTCCTCCAGGAAGCCTCTCAAAAATGTCTGCTCTAAAGAAGACAACAGTGGTATAAGATTCTCTCTTCCCTACTGAACAGTAAGCTTTCGGCACTCTGGGATCCCTCTTAGGATCCACTACCTTAAAAATTTCTGCTACAGTGTTCAGACAGGGCTTGTCCTGATGAGGGAGGGAGAGGCAGAATTGTGCTTGGGATGGAAATAGTAATAATAATAATGGCCAGCACTGATTGTATTCTGACTATGTGGTAGCAGTGTTCCAAGCGTTTTACATTGGGATTGTGCCGTATGATCCTTAAAACTATCCTAAAAGTAGATGCATTATCATGAGCCCCATTCTACAGATGAAGAAACTGAGGTTAGAGAGTTGCCCAAGGTCCCCCAGCTGGTAAGTGATAGCGTCAGATTTCATCACCTCTGTGCTATCTCATCTCTATGGGCAGGCCTGGGTCAAGGGTGACTGAGTCGGGCATATGTTCTTTCTAAAACAAGTTCTGGTTTGAAAGAACCAGACTGATCTGACTGCTGAACAGTAGAAACAGCGCCTGAGGGTTGTACAGATTTGTGTGCACCAAGGGTCTTCCCAGCGCGTGCCCTCCACAGGCCCACACTGCGGCACCCCACAGGCAGGCCTTGGCCAGTTCCGGAAGAGGAGACCCTCCCCCAGGTGAGTGATTTGCCCAGGACACCCACATACAGCCTGCGGGAGGGAAGGATGGGATTGCACCCAAGCCCACAGCAAACAGACTTCCTGACGGTGAGGCCTGCACACTCACCCTCCCAGGAGCTTTCTGTCCGTCTGCGTGTTGTCAACGCAACCACGTGGGAGCACAGCTCTAGACGCTCGAGAGCCGAGTGCCGGGGCAGGTGGGTGACTCAGGGGATGTGACTCAGCGTGCTGGGTTTTGGAGTCAGAGAGACCAAGGTTGGAGTGCTCACTTGGGTAAGTCACTTAACCTCTCTGAACCTCAATTTCTGAAACATCAAATGCACATTATACCTGCCTCACGGGGCCAAAAGGGGGATTAGTGAGGAAATGCATTGAAGAGCCAGGCATAGAATGGTTAGGCTGAACCACGTGGGGTTGCTACTATCTGACTGTTCAGACCTACAAAAATGGCAATTTCATGCCATTTAATCTACTAGATGCTCAATTCAAGGCGGTGGTGATTAGGGGTCCCCAACCTTCTTTCTCCCCTGGGGCCACAGACAGGGGCTGTGTGGCAAGGGGACTGAGAGAAGGCAGTGGGCAGGTGGCCAATATCGGGGTGATTCCCTGCTGCTCGGAATGCCAGCAAACGGCTGAGTCCAGGCCAGAGCAGGAAGCGAAGGCCGGTGGGAGCCAGGGCAGGAGGGCTGGGATGCCCGGCCTCAGGAAGAGGGGGCATGGGCCCCGGACGGTGCCCACCAAGCAGAGCAGCCTGCACAGCCTCAGGTTGCCTGGCGCTGAAGCAGCAGGCCCGAGTTGCCAGCTCAGCGGTTTTCCCCAACCAGAAGCGCCCCCCTCTCTTTCTGAAAGTAATGATTTTCTAAAAATGGATTCCCTCCCCTCCCCCAGCTGCAATTAATCTAACGAACACAAAGTGGCCGCTGCAGGAGGCCCTTGGTGAGTTCGGACCAATGCAAGTGCTTTGACTAATCAGGAACGATTCATGGCTGGGGGTGAGGGGTGGGCGAGGGTGCCTGGCCTGGGTGCCAGGCTGGGCTCACTTTGGGCTCTATTTAGTGCCCACTAGAGCCACAGAGACGAGGAGAGCTGGGGCCGTCTTTCTAGGGAGCCTGTATGATGGGACTTCCTTGGGATTTGAGTGCCTCAGGATCTCAGACCCCAGCTCCGAGGTCATCCCATCGACACACGTACCCCAGGCCGGGCGAAGCTGATAAATAAACCTGAGGCGCTTTCCTGGAGCTGCCTTTTTAAGGTGATTCGGGGGAGAAAGAATATGATTGTCTTATCTTAAGACAAGCCCATGTGTGTTATGCAGTAGAATGCAAACTTGACGTGAATTATTGAGTGAGACAACAAGAAACTTGGAGGATGTGTCCTTGCTCCCAGTATTGCTTTCAGCGTGGTCCCAGGCCCAGGCGGGCGCTTTGGTGGAAAAGTATGAGATGGAATCTATGCCCTGGATTTACAGGCAGGACACAGAGGCCCTGGAGGTAGAAACAGAATGTGTCTCTTAGGGCTGCATTGAACCCAAAAGAAAATATGGCTAATTTGTAGATAACGATATTCCATTTGTTCTCAACAGTGCAGAGAGCCCTTCACACACATTCTCTTAAAGATTCCAGATGGGACCTTTTAGAAGAAGGAACTGAGGATGGAAGAGATTGGTGAGTTCGTCGAGACCCAGCTAAGAGGTGGCAAGGTCACGCCTGGCAGTTCTCCTGAAGTCTCTCCCAGGCCTTTTTTTTTTTTTTTTTTCTGGAGCATGGCACTCCCCCGCTCTGTGCAATGCCCCTTTCAAACTCCTTTTCCTCCATCAGCTTGCTGGGTCCTGGTAGCAATAAACAGCTGTGGCAGAGACATTTCATTCTCAGACGTTTCATCCATAGCTATGTGGCCCCCATTTCCCAGCCTTCCTTGCAGTTTGTTTGGGGCCACGTGACTAGTTCCGGCCAATGGGCTGCAAGTGGAGGGGCCTCGTAAAGAACTGCTGAGAGGTGATCCAGCTCTCCCTCTCTCCCTCTGCCGCAGGGAACTGGAAGATGGAGGCATGAGATGAGAACAGCCTGGATCCCTGAATCACTGCCCTGGAAAGCCACTGGGCCTGCAGCAGGCTGTGTGAATGTACAATTTTTTGTGCCATGGACTGAGATTGGGTGACTTGCCATCCCGATGAACCCATGGCCTGTTCCACCCACCCAGACACTCGACCCAATCTGTCTTGCTTTCTTCTTTTTGTGGAGATTGGTCTTGTATCTCCAGCAGGACTGGAGCTCCTTGAGGTCAGGCACCAGCTCGCGTACTTACTTTTTTTTAAAATTTATTTTATTTATTTATTTATTTATTGGCTGTGTTGGGTCTTCGTTTCTGTGCGAGGGCTTTCTCTAGTTGCGGCAAGTGGGGACCACTCTTCATCGCGGTGCGCGGGCCTCTCACTGTCGCAACCTCTCTTGTTGCGGAGCACAGGCTCCAGATGCTCAGGCTCAGTAGTTGTGGCTCACGGGCCCAGTTGCTCCGCGGCATGTGGGATCTTCCCAGACCAGGGCTCGAACCCGTGTCCCCTGCATTGGCAGACAGATTCTCAACCACTGCGCCACCAGGGAAGCCCCCATACTTACTTTTTTTGTTTGTTTTGTTTTGTTTTTTTCGCATACTTACTTGAATCACATCTTTCATCACACCAAGCCCAGCTCTGGGCTCATGGTAGGTGCTTAGTAATTACCTGCTGTGATTGACACGAACTGAGGGGCTTCCCCCACTGGTGTCCCTGGAGGGACTGCTGGTTGCCCTCTAAGGGCACAGTCTCCCCATGTGGTCCAGTGCTACATGGAAATACCCCCTTGCTGGAGTTTCACCTCCTAAAAGCCACTGGCAGCCCCTCTCACCCTCCTCCTCAAACCCCACCCAACTCCCCAGGCACAGGAGACAGTTTCAGCCCAGGCCAGTGTCAGTGGAGACCCGGCCAAGGCCAGTGCCTCCTGGGCTTCCTCACTCAGCCAAGGAGAGAGAAATTTCCAGAGCAGAGCCCTGGCTCAGCTGAACACATCAGATAGCATTCCCAGCACATAGCTCCTCTTATCCTGCTTTACTTTTCTTCATAGCACTGGTCGGCATTATTTGTACTGTATTGAATACATGTTTAGCATTTTATTATAATCTGTTTATTGATTTGGTTATTGTCTGACTCCCCTAGTAGATGGGAAGCACTGGTCACTGCCATATCCCCAGTATCTAGGACAGTGCCTGGGACATAGTAGGCGCTTGACAAATATTCCTTGGATGAATCAGTGTTGAATGACTACTCAACTTTCCAACTGAAATAAATGCATTCAAGTTTCAGATGAATTTAGTTTTCCCCCAAGAAAAGTAGGTTTGTACTTGGTTTATAATATTTGTGAAAAGAAAGAGTGCATTCTTATATTTTTCCCCCAAAAGGTATGTGCAAAACTTTGCCTCTTGGGGTGATGGTAACAGCTGCCACCGCAATCATAATAATAACAGCAGCCTGTGTTTATTGAAGGCAAAGTTTGTGCCAGGTGCTCTCAGCAAGGCACTTGGTGTTGTCTCTAAGGTAAGGGTTGTCATTAGCCCATTTTACAGGTGAGGAAATGGAGGCCCAGGGAGGAGTAGAGCAGGAGCCCAGGTCTGCCTAATTCCACAGCTCTTGTTCTGAGTCCTGAGCCCCCATGGGAGGCTGCAGCTTCGAAAGAGCAGTTTTTCTGGTTTCTTTCCTCGAGGTTAAGATACATCCTGAGGCCCAGGTTCTGTTGAGGCAGCTCAAGACTCCAGGGGTATCTCTGCCAGGAGACTTGCTCTGTGGTTGGGCTGTCCTGTCCCATCAGGGTCTGGAATCTTTGCTGCGTCCAGGCCTCATGTCACCAACACCAGATCTTCTAATGACACACTGCAGCCTGAGAAATTACAGTGCCCAGGAGACTTGTCCCAGAGGCCCTGCCCAGGGTAATTCCAGAGCAGGAGAGAATGCTGGGAATAACAAGAAAGACAGGGTCAGGCTGCCAGTCTTAGGTAATGGAATGGTGTGTCATGGGCATGGGGCATGGGGGATGGAGAATTTTATTTTATTTATGCAGCTTTTTTTCCAAACTTCAAAAATACTGAAAAACACAAAAGTGAAAATTATCCTCAATCTCAACATTTAAAATTATGCCTTCCAATGCCACTCCCCAGAAATGATCATGATCACAGGAGGTTTTGATTCATCCCCTTCTGAACTTGGCCCCTGCTTCTGCCTATGCACATACACAATTTTCATGAATGGAATCAAGTTATGCATATTGGCCTGCAACCTGCTTCTGTCACTTAATGATACATCACAGACATTTCTGTAGATCATTCATTTTCATGCTGGTCTAGTATTGGAGCTGAACTTAAAGGATGCTAGTATTCGTTTAAAAGATGTACCACTTGATACTGAACAGGAGTGAAGGTGTGGAGCAACTGGAACTCTCTCGTGAGGATGGTGGGTGTATCAATTGGTTTAACCATTTTTGGAAAACTGCTTGTCAGTATCTACTGAAGCTAATCATACTCACATCAGAAATGCATATGTACATTCACCAAAACGCCTGAGCCTTTTGAATATTAGAATATTCATAGCAGCACTGTTCAAATAGCCACAAACTGGAAACAACTCCAATGTCCATCAAAAGTAGAATGGATTTTTTAAAATGTGGTTTATTTATACAGTGGACGTCATACAGCATGGGAAGGAAAGAACTAAAACTGCACACAACGAGAGAGCGAAAGTCACAGGCGTAGTGCTGAACTGAAGGAGCCCCACACACAAAACCCACACAAGTATGATTCCATTTGTATAAAGTTCCATGTCAGGCAAAATGGGTCTATGGTGTTAGATGTCAGGAAAGGGCATGAGAGGAACTTCTGGGGGCTGATGATGCCGTTTCTTAATCAACTGGCTCTTTACATGGGACGTTCCGTTTGCGGAAATTCATTGAGCTGTACACTTACGATTTGTGCACTTTTCTGTATGTATTATACTTCAGTGAGAGTCTATTTTCTAAAAAGAGGATCAATGGCATGCAATCCCTTCCCCCCGAATCAGTCCTGTTTCCCCTAGGTTTCTCCCTTTCCCTCTCTCTTCCAGGACCTAAGGAGCGCACACAGCCCGTGTGGCGTGTCTTCATTGGTCCTGTGGGGCAGGGAGAGAATGAGCCGGACATTCTGGCTGTGGGATCCCTGGGACCCGGTGGCCAGCCTCGGGGGAGCACTCAGGCTGCACTGCCCCCCAGGCTTGCTCCGGTGGGCGGTGGGCAGCACGGGGAGGAGAAGGAGGAGGAGGGAGAGTGGTGGGAGGAGGTAAAGGGGTTCCTGTCCTCATGACTGTTTAGGGCTCCGACAAAGAGCCTTATGGCTGGGCAGCTGCATGAGTGGTGGAATTTCTGGAGTCCTACGTACTATCAGAACAATGATAACTACTCCTACAACTATTATTACAAATAGTAGCTAATATTTCTTGAGCACTTACAAAGCACCAGGTGCTATGCTAAGTGTTTTATATACATCCCTCCTCTTAATCCTTTTAGCATGTAGTTATTTGTGTTCCACATACATATTGGAGGCTCACATATGTACAGTAAGCCCCCTGCCTACAATATCCCACCAGCCCCTGCTTAATTTTGATTGTCTAGTTGTTCGTTTGAGGACCTGCTATGTGCCAGACTCTATTGAGCCCTGAGGTGTACAAATTGGCATGATACACTCTCTGCAGTGTCTGAGCGGGTTAGTAATTGGGTGCTTATCCAAACCAATGTTCATTGTTTTATTTCATATTTTAGGGTGCTCCAAATAGGTAAATGGATAAATAAAATTTCATTTGTTTTGTTGTTCAGCAAAACTTAGCAAGCTAGGTTCACTAAAAATTAGACTAAATTAAGAAAAAGGGAAAATAACTTTAAAAATTACCTTTAGTTTAAAAAATACATTCTTATGTGCCTACCATAGTAATAGGTGCTCGAAGAAAAGTTGTTAAATTGTTATAAAATGACACTATAATATTGTTTTGTAAACTGTACCGTCCTCCAGACTCTTAATAATCTAATGAGATCATGTTCCAGGTCCATGAATGCACAGCTACTTCTGATGTTTTTTTTCATCATTAGGGAGTGGAATGGTGTGTGTGGATGTAATTTTTTTCCATGTATTTGGGGGACATTTGCAGTTCTTTCATGAATTTCTTTATATCTTTTGCCTATTTTTTCCTCTTGATTTGTTATTCTTTGTGGCCATTTATTATTATTATTTTTTTTATTATTATTTTTTTTTACTGAGGTTCTTTTTTTTTTTTGTTTTGTTTTTCTTTTTTAAATAAATTTTGTTTTATTGACATAAGACATAAACACAGAAAAGAGCACAAGTCATAAGCATACAGCTAGAAGGATTTTCTCCAGGTAAACACACCGGTGTAGCCAGCACTCAGATCAAGGAACAGAGCGCCACCACCTCCCAGAAGCCCCCCTCATGCCCCTGCCGGTCACCACTCCCCCTCCCCCGAAGGTAACCACTTTCATAGAAATGGAATCACACAGTGTACACCCTTTCTGTCTGGTTTCTGCAGCTGTACTCTGTTCATTCATTCTCATGCGTGGCCATTTATTTTTAAGGAATTAAAAACTTTTCTCAAGTTCATGCACAAAATTTTAAAAGTCAAAGGTAATTGAAAGCCTTACAATGAAATACAGCAGTCCCCTGTTCTTTCTTTCTTCCCCTGAGTTTCCCAGAAATAACCTTTTCAACTCTTCCAGCTGTTTCTTTTGGTATTTATTACCATATCTCTTTTTTTCTTTAGTATTTAAAAATATTTTATTGGTTTAAAATGTTGTAAAAGTAATATATATATATTCATTATCAAATATTCAACAGCTACAAAAGTGTGTTAAGAAAAAATGTTAAACCCTTCTCAATTTCTTCAGTGCTACTTTTCAGGGGTAATTTACATTACAGCTGTGACTATATCACCATATTTCTAAATAATATTCAGATATTTCTTAATGCATTAATTTTAAATATTATCGGTTAACTTTCTATTAACTTTCTAGTTAGGGATCACTGTCTTGAATCTTCATACTACTTCCCTTCTCATCAATAGTCAATACCTACACTATTGGAACTATGCCAATCTTGTTCACTGCTGAGCCATGGAGTGTACTATGATTGCATTTCTTTCCTTACACAACTCTGGTATTCCTGGAGTTAAGACTTGCCTAGGTTCTTTTCATTGCCTTAGCGTTCATTGTAGTTTGCTTTCCATACACTTCAGGCACTTCTCAATATACTTCAAGCGCTTCTTGACTTTTCCTTAAGGTCAAACCTATCAGACAATTTGTCAGTTCAGTGTTTTTCCTCAAGTATCCATCCTTCTGCCCTTTCTGGACGGGTTGCCTCATGGACATTATTGATGCACAGCAGTGACCCCGAAGCATCCCTCCACCCCTTTGTTGGCTTGAGTCTCTCGTTCCCTGGATCCCATGAGTTCATCATCCTTGGTTTAGTCCCTCATTTTGGTGCCAGTTATCTTTGAAAACTGTTTGTACCATGTTTTCCTTCTTTCTTTCCTCCCTCCCTCCCTTCGTTCCTTCCTTCCTTCCTCTCCTCTTCCCCTCATCCTCCTTCTAAGCACGCCTGAGGACTATATGGCAGAAGGAAAGGGAAGGGCTCCCTGGCAACTTTAGCCTTTGCTGTGTTGTCTCGACCCCATCATATAAAGGGGCCCTGAATGCAGAATTCAGCCCTCAGATCTACCTGCCAGAAAGCAGCGTCACCTCATTCCCCTTTCCCTCTGCTCCTCCCCATCTGTTTCTCTCTTGCCCTGGATTGGAAGTTTCTGCTTTTTCTGTTGTTGTTTTTTTTGTTTGTTGGGTTTTTTGTTTGTTTGTTTTTGGCCATACTGCACGGCTTGCGGGATCTTAGTTCCCTGCCCAGGGATCGAACCCACGCCCTCGGCAGTGAAAGCGCGGTTTCCTAAACACTGGACCGCCAGGGAGTTCCCTGGAAGTTTCTGGATATCAAATCGTTTTCTTTTCCCTGCCACTACCTCAACTTAGGCACTCCTGGCCTCTGGCCTGATTAATTCAGAGGCCTCCTAGCCATTCTCCCTGTACCCATACTTGTCGCCCTGCTGATTGATACTCCTGGTTATGGCAGAAGGCATTCTGTAAACCCAGATCTGAGTTTTGTTTGTAAAAGCCACGCACTTTCACGTTTCCACACTTTCGCACAGACTCTTGGCCTGGAATGTCTTTCCCCCCTTCTCTCTTCTTTCAATGTCCAGCTCAAATATCTCCTCCTCCAAGAAGCCTTCCAGTCTCTTCTGTTGGCACGAATCAGATTCTGCAGCACTTTATATGACACTTCCTTATAACCCCCATCCTTGTCTGCCTTGGGCCAGATCCTAACACCAGCTAGCTGAACCACAGGTCACTTTCCCTCAGCTCCTACATCTGCACACTCCCTGGGGAGAAGAACCCTACTGTATTCAACACGGACTGTGCACCACGCCCTCTGCTGAGAATTTTCCGTACATGATACAATTACAAACTGAACTCAAAGCCCTTCAGCAACACCCTTCTGTGCCTGTGTGCACTTTTGACAGTCTGGACGGGAGTGGGATGAGCAAAGACTGGGAGGTGGGGGAATGCGGGCAAGAGGGCGTCTGTTATTGATCTGCCTGTATGCCACCTGGGCTCTCTACCTGGCTTGGGAAATTCTTTGAGAGACTACAGAGCAAGATACTTGCTTTCCCAGCTTCCCTAGTGGCCAAGTATAGGCACGTGACCTGGGATTGGCCAATCAGATGCCCCTGAGCTGGTGTTGGAGTCAGAATGAGGGAACAGAGGAGCAGGAGGCAGGAGAATGATTCTAGGGGTGGGCAGGGGCCACATTCCATTTCTGGGGAAGAGCAGCGTCCGTGGGGCGAACAGCACAGTCCGGTGTTTGGCGTCCAGTGCAGATGTCAGTGGGGAGAGGAGAGTCATCTGGAGCTCCGGGGGTGGGGTGAGGGTGGCCAGTGGGCTCTCAAGAGGCAGCTCTGTGGTGGGGTTTTGCCAGCCCTCCCTGCTATGGAGAAGTTCTCTGGCCCACTGTTGATTCTGTGACCTACCAGGATCCGGTCAGGACTTTTCCTTTGTGCTTAACTCAGCTAGAATGATCTTCTGTAGTTTGCAGCTCTGAAGACTGACCATAGATAGAGGCCAGGAGGGGCATAGGACATGCTTGGCTGCAAAGCCTTCCCAATGGGACAGGAGAGCTGGGAATCTCTGCCCCTCCTGACACTGATGATGGCCGTGGCACGCTCCCCACCTGGGTGGTCACTTGGATCCTAAGCAAGCAGAGGCCACTCAGCAGGGGCAGAGTTGTAAGGTTACGGAAGCCCTTAGGAAAGCCCCAGGAGGACCCAGCCTGGAAATAGAAATATCCTAGGCAGTGTCCCTCCAGTCATGAGAGGCATGCAGTTTTAAAGCCAGGGCCCCCCGTCACAGCAGCCAGGGGCTGGGCACTCATGGTCAGGAGGCCTGGGTTCTTATCTTGCTGTAGTTAACTCCCCGTGAGGCTTGGGTAAGTCACTCCTGTTCTCTGGGCCTCAGTGTTAGTGCCCTCCCCCAGAAGCCTGGGGTATGGGCAGGTAACTGAGAGGTCTCCCCTAGTACCCATGCTTCCAGTATGAGCACCCACAGCCTCTGGGGCCTCCTCTCCCCTCCCGCCCCCTGCCCCACCCGCTGAACTCCCATGAACTCCCTGACAGCAGGTCCCTGCCATACACACAGTAGGTGCTCTAAAAGTGTGGGTTGACAGCACCAGGGAAGGACCAGCTCCGTTGGGGTGTGGGTGGCTTGCTGGGGTCCTTGGCGACGCTCAAGGATCTTCTCCTGGGAACTCAAGCTCTGCCTCTCCGTGGTCTTTATGGAGGAGGAGGGGAAGGAGGGGGAGGGAGAAGGGGGTGTGTCAGGCCCAGCAGCGGCCCTGAGGCAGCCTCAGCAGACACTTTCTGGGAAGCCGCCCCCAGAATCTAGCCGTGCGCAGGCCGAGGAGGCCCTGTCTCCAGCCCGTTTCCCTTGAACTGGAGCCAGCCAGTCCTCACGCATTACTCACTGGCGGGGCGGCCCTGGCCCAGGGCCAAGGCAAACAGGCCTCCAGCCTGCCTGGGGGCTGGTCAGCTCAGGCTTGGGTGGGGAGGCAGGCGCCCACGCCCGGCCCCTGCTGTGGCCAGCTCGCCTATGTCCCCCTGCCAGCCCAGCCCCGGCTTGGTCCAGGGGTCAGGCTCTGGACCAGCCTCCACCTGGGTTGGGCCTGGCTGTCCCTGTGGAGCTGGTGCTGCTGAGGGCCTTCCTCCCGGCAGCGCCTGGGCCTTCCTCCCTCCCTCCAGAGGGAGTCCTTGGCAAGTAACTCCCTCTCTACCAAGGGAGAAGCCATGACTCCTACCCGTGTGGTGGCCAATGCAGAGGCTTTACCCAGTGCCTGCCACTGAGCGGCCCCTGGGACAGCAGAGGAGGAGGGAACCAAGGCCTCTACCCTCCCTGAGTTCCAGGTCTGCATCTCAGGATAGGAACATCTACAGGGAATGACCAGGGATGAGAGGGGATGTCCATCAAATATTATGCATTAGAAGGAGTGTAGGAAAGGGGCAGGCTAGGAAGACTTCCTGGAGGATGTAGGGCCTGACAAGGCCTTGAAAAATGGGGAAGGTTTGGATAACCTTGATGGAGGAAGAGAGGAGAGGCTGTGCACTTGGTGTGGGTCTCTGGATGTGATGAGCCTGAAGATTGGGGCAGAGGTAGAGGGTGGGGTAGGAGGAAAAGGGTAGCTATGTGAGAAGCATAAGGCCAGGAACTAGTGGTCCTGGGCAGGCCCAGTCAGCCTTTGTCCAGAACCCACCTCTCCACCCATCTAGACACCCATCCATCCCCATCCATCCATCCATCCATTCATTTACCCATTTACCCATCCACACACCCATCTACCCTTCCAACCACCCATCGATCCACCCACCCATGTATCCATCCATCTATTCATCCATCCATCCTTCCATCCATCCAAACTACAAATATCTATTAAACACCCACAATGAGCCAAGACCTGTACTAAATATTTTCACTGACTCTTACACATACAGCCTTCACTTATAGTAGATAGGCTCCATAAATGTTTGTTTAAACCTATGGAGGGAATTCCCTGGCGGTCCAGTGGTTAGGACTCTGTGCTTCCACTGCCAGGGGCCTGGGTTCAATCCCTAGTCGGGGAACTAAGATCCCACAAGCCACACGGCACGGCCACCAAAAAAAAAAAAAAAAAAATGGAGAAGTGATGAACAGAAGAGACCTGTCTCTGCCCTTGGGGAGCTTATTGTCTGGTAGAACAAAAAATATAAAATTACAAATTGTGACAAGTGCTATAAAGGAAAAGATCAGGGTGCCAGGAGAAACAAGCAGACGGTAAAGACTATGGGTTCTTAAACTGCTGTGTGATCCTTGGCAAGTAACTTGATGTCTCCATGCCTCAGCTGCTGCATCTGTAAAATGGGAATAATGATAGTGCCTACTTTACAGAGTTGTCCATCAATTTTTTTTCAGTTATCCAAGTCAGAAAACTTTAATATTGACCAATTTTCTAATCCACGGTCTATATTTAGTTTCAGTTGTCTAAAAAATGTCTTTTTCTTTACAGCTTTTTAAAATAACAACTATATTTTGAAATATAGCTCATATACCACACAATTCACCCATTTAAAGTGTACAGTTCAATGGTTTTTAGAATATTCAAAGATATGTTCAACCACTGCCGTCAATTTTAGAACATTTTCATCATCCTAAAGAGAAATCCAGTATGCTTTAGCTATCACCCACTTTCTTCCCCCAACTCCCTCCCTCCAATGAGCCCTAGGGAATCACTAATCTATTTTCTGTCTTTATAGATTTCCTTTGTTCTGGATATTTCATATAAATGGAATTATGTACTATGGTCTTTCGTGACTGGCTTCTTTCACTTAAAATCATATTTTTAAGTTTCATCCATGTTGTAGCATGTAGCAACACTTTTTTTTTACTTTCAGAATAATAGACTATTTTTAGAGCAATTTTAGGTTCACAGCAAAATTGAAAGTACAGAATTCCCACATACCCCTACCCTCAAACCCAGCCTCCCCTACCATCCCACACGTCCCATGTGATACAGTGTGACACCGAATCATTACAATCAATGAACCAACGTTGACACATCATCATCAGCCAAAGTCCATAATTTCCATTAATGTTCACTAATTTTGGCTGAAAAATATTCCACTGTCTGGATATACCACATTTTGTTTATCCATTTACTTGTTGATGGGCACTTGGGTTGTTTCTACCTTTTCCCTCTTATGAATAATGCCGCTATAAACATGCATGTACAAGTTTCTGTGTGACCATATGATTTCATTTCTCTTGGGTATAGGCTTATCTTGGAGATATTGAGGGTTCGGTTCCAGTGCATTGCACTAAAGTGAATATCGAAATAAAACGAATCACACAATTTTTTGTTTCCCAGGGCATACAAAAGTTATGTTTATGCTATGCTGTAGTCTATTACTTGTTTAATAGCATCATGTCTAAAAACAATGTGCATACCTTAAATAAAAAACACTTTATTGCTAAAAAATGCTAACCATCATCTGAGCCTTCAGTGAGTTGTAATTTTTTGCAGTAGTAAACATCAAAGATCACTGATCACAGATCACCATAACAAATATAATAGTAATGAAAAAGTTTGAAATAGTTTGAGAATTACCAAAATGTGACACAGAGACACAAAATGAGCAAATGCAGTTGGAAAAACGGCGCTGATAGACTTGCTCGATGTAGGGTTGCCACAAAACTTTGACTTGTAAAAAACACAATATCTGTGAAGCCCAGTGAGGCAAAGTGTGATAAAACAAGGTATGCCTGTATATACTTACTAGTGGAATTGCTGGGTCATATGGTAACTCTATCTTTAATATTTTGAAGAGTTCCCAGATTAATTTCCAAGGTGGCTGCACCGTTTTACATTCCCACCAGCAATGTATGAGGGTTCTGATTTCTCCACATTCTTGCCAATAATTGCTATTATCGGACTTTTTGAGTCTAGATATCCTAGTGGGTATGAAGTGGTTTTGATCTACATTCCTCTGATGACTAATGACGTCAAATATCTTATGTGCTTATTGGCCATTTGCGTGTCTTGGAGAAATGTCTGTTCATCTCCTTTGCCCATTTTTAAATTGGATTATTAGTCCTTTTATTGTTGAGTTGTAAGAGTTTTTATATATTCTGGATGCAAGTCTCTTATCAGATATATGGTTTGCAAATATTTTCTCTGATTCTGTGGGTTGTCTTTTCACTTTCTTGGTGGTGTCCTTTGATGCACAAAAGTTTCTTATTCTGTTGAGGTCCAATATATCTATTTTTTCTTTTGTTGCTCATGCTTTTGGTGTCATATGTAAGAATTCCTTGCCAGATCCAAGGTCATGAAGGCTTATTCCTATGTTTCTCCCAAGAGTTTCATAGTTTTAACTCCTACATTAGGTCTTTGATCCATTTCGACTTAGTTTTTATATATGGTATGAGGTAAGGGTCCAACTTTATTCTTTTTTTTTCTTTTTTTCAACTTTATTCTTTTGTGTGTGGAAATCCAGTTGTCCCAGCACCATCTGTTGAAAAAACGATTTCCCCCGCTTGGATGGTCTTGGCACCCTTGTCGAAAATCAGTTGACTATAGATGTATGGGTTTATTTCTGGACTCTCAATTCTATTCCACTGATTTCTATGTTTATCTTTGTGCCAGTACCACACTGTCTTGATTACAGTTGTTTTGTAGTAAGTTTATAAATCAGGAAGAGTGAGTCCTTCTACTTTGTTCTTCTTTTTCAGGATTATCTTGGCTATTCTGGGTCTCTTGCAATTCTATCTGAATTTTAGAATCAGCTTTCCAGTTTCTACAAAGACGTCAGCTGGGATTGCACTGCATCTGTAGATCAATTTGGGGAGTAGCACCATCTTAACATTGTTAAGTCTCCTGACCCATAAACGTGGGATGTTTTTCCAATTATCTAGCTCCTCTTTCATTTCTTTTAAAGTTTTGTAATTTTTCAGGGTATAAGTTGTTGTACTTCTTTTGTTAAATTTATTTCTAAGTATTTCATTCTTTTTGATGATATTGTAAATGGCACTGTTTTCTTAATTTCACTTTTGGGTGGCCCACTCATTTTCAAACAAACGCTTATTGTGCTCAGCACTGTGAGAGGTGCTGGGGACATAGCAATGAGCATGTTATGAGGATGAATGAGATAATATATTAAAGTACAATAAGGTACTTTTTATTATTGCTTTTCCTGTCTCTTCCCTTTTCTTTAAGTATGTCTTCAGAAGGTCTGCTGCAGAGGCAGGAGGGAGCTGTTGAACTGCAGGAAGAGAAGAGCTGATGTATCTGGGAGCATCTGGAGGACATGACCATTGACAAGGGGAGCAGACCTGCTCACTCTGGGTGGCTGTGAGGGCAGAGCAAGGCTCCAGGGAGGCCAAGGGTGCTGCTCCCAGGAAATGGGCATCCTTGGGAGGTCTGGGAACAGCCAGGGTGAGGGACCCAGTGGAGGCCCTTGCTGCCTGTAAGGGGTTCCTGCAGGAAGCGACTTACTCCCACCCCTGGGCTGGGCTTCCTCCTCTAGGGGTTTTCATCTTTCATCTTGTGGGCTTCCCCTCATTCTCACATCCCCTCGAGGATCTTTTCTTGGTTTTGGCCTATGTCTCCTCCGATGTTTCTCTAGCAGGCAGGGGATGGGCCGCAGGATCTGCTGGGAGCACTTGGATTGTGTAATGTCCTGCCCATCAGGTTGGGTGGGGAGAAGGAAGGGTGCCTCCCTCCCTGCCATCCCCCCCAGAAGCAGTGGGCTGGCAAGTGGGGAGATCTCCCACCGCACCAGTTGGCTCCTTCCTGGGTGCAGCTCCAGCCTGCACCCCTCACCCTGGCCAACTGTCTCACAAGTGGGAGAGTAGCTGGAGGCCTGGCCAAACAGGGGCCTGCATCCTGAGACGGATGGTGTCAGTCCTGGCCTCTCCTTCCCTCTGCACAGGGCCTCTTCCTCCTGCCTGCTGTCTGGAAAGCCAGACAGGTTCCTCATTTCAACCGCTGCTTCCTCTCCAGCCCAGGCCCCATGGCGCCTGGAGGTGGTCTGATGGCTGGCCTCACGTCTGTTCACCAGTCATCCCTATCCTCGCCTGTGCTGGAACCTCCATACCCACACCCTCATGTCATATGTCAAACCACAGAGGGCTGAGTAAGGCCCAAGTGTGGGCGCAGGGCCTTGCACCTAGAGAGGTGGGGAATGCAGGGGGAGGTGTGGCCTCTGCCCCCAGCATCTTTCTGCCTTCCGTAAGATCCCTGCACATAGACAGCCAGGCATCATGCATGGGGCTGTGACCCAGTTCAGAGAAGGGAGGTCAGCGTGGGCTGCGGGGCTGAGGCAGGCTTGACACAGGACGTCCCAGGTTCTCAGGGGTCGTGGAATATGGCTAAACACTCTGGGTCCCTCAGCCGGGCCCTGATGGGACCGTTCCTCCCTCTGACTGAGAGGTGATGTCAGTGGGTAAGCAGATAGGGCTGCCCACAAGGAAGGGGATCCTGGCCACGGGGCAGATGTGAGATGCCACAAAGTGAGGCGAAGACGGTGGCCCCAGACTGCTTGGGTTAAAACAACCTGCTGACTAACTGAGTGACCTTGGGAAAGTTACTTAACTTCTCTGGGTCTCAGTTTTCTCAGTGGGAAAATTAGATGATAATCATAGACAATATCTTAGACTCTAAGGATTAGAGCAAGGTTTCTCAGCCTCGACAGTGTTGATATTTGGGGTGGGATGATTCTTTGCTGTGAGGGGCTGTCCTGTGTGCACTGTTATCCCCCTAAGCACTGGATCCCAGTAGCACCTGCTGTCCCCAGTCATGACAACCGAAAATGTCTCCAGACATTGCCACATGTCCCCTGGGGGCAAAATCGACCCCGATTGAGAACTACTGGCTTATACAGGACTTAAGTGACTTAATATACACGACGCTCTTAGAACAGTGCCTGGCCCAGAGGAATCACTCAGTAATTCTTATCTACTGTTATTATTACAGGCAGGGAACAGAGGCAAAAACAAAATGGAAAACAGAAAACAGAAGTCCAGCACAGAAGAACATATCTAATACCCTTAGTGACTGGAGAGTAGTGCCTGTGACGAAGAGGGGAAGAGACTGTGTATTTTTAAAAAATTCCACCATTGGCTTGCCCAGCTCCTCGCATTATTGGGTCCATTCACCAGAATGTGGATCTGGAGCGCCCCGTGGGTGTGCAGGGGTGTGCTGGGGCCCCCAGTGACGCAGGGAGAGGGAGACTCAGCCCCGCCTGGCTTCTGGGGCTTAACTCCACTCAGAGAAAAGCCCAGATACTTTACATTTCTCTTCAAGGGTTCAGAGGTCAGAGCAGCCAGGTAACGCCAGGGCCGACCGGCCAGGCTCTTGGTCTCTGGCTACTCACTCATTGGTTCATTTGGGAAATGCCCATTGAGGCCCCTCCGAGCCAGACACTGTGCTGGCATGTCGGAAGGAAGTGGGAATTTGAGCAGTGGTCTGAAAGTTGGCCAAGCTTCACACAGAAGGAGAGGAGGAGGAGGAATGCTACTGACCATGGACGGGGCGACGGTGGTGGTAGGAGCTGATCAGGCAAAGGCCCTGAGAAGGTGAATTTCTGGAAGCGTCGTGTGCTCAGAGGGGTGGATGGGGGTCAGTCTGTGAGGAGCCCTGAGTACCAGGGTAGCGACACACTAACTCTTTATTCCGGAGTCCTTGACGCAGAGGTCTGGGGAACCCCAGGTCTGCTCCTGGGAGAGAAGGGACTTGGTTATGTCCCAGCCCCACGGGCCTCCCCAGGCAGGGGCTCTGGGGTGGGCCCCTTTAGGCAGGGCTCGGGCTTGGGTTCCCACTCCTGCCCCAGCCCCAGGGTAGGGCCCTGGACAGAGCCCCGTCAGGCTGCCCAGGCTGGGCCCCGGCCTGACTCATTCGCTGCCTCTGAGTGATGTCTCTCCAGCCGAGAAATGGAAGCGTCCACCTGCCTCCCTGGGCCCTCCCTCCACTTGAGCATAACTGAATGTCGCCTGCAAGTGCTTTGAACTCCACGGCAGTCTGACATTTGCTAGTGGAGCAGACACCAGGCCTGACCTTCAGGGGTACCCGGGAACTAGGGGCACCAGGAAGAGCCAGGGGCCCCTTGGGGAGTGGGCAGGGCTGGACAGCAGGGAGCCAAGCCCGTGTGAGTGCCTCCGTCTTGGCCCCGCCTCCTCTGGGGCGCCGCGCTCTCGCCTAGGGTGCCAGGCGGGCAACCACCCGGGCGGGGCCGCACCCACAGGGTTGCTACAAACCACCTGGGCCCGGCCTGACCGCGGGGAATGAGCTCACCATGTCGCTGTCCTGTGAGGGGCCAGGTTCACGTGGCACAGCTGGGCTGGTCTGAGATTGAGCCAGGTGCAGAGCCAGGATCGCAGAGGCTGGCCCGAGGCCGGCCCGGGATTGCTCAGCTCTCGGGGCCCCAGTCTACAGAGTCATCCCCAGGGGCACAGCATCCCTTTGCCTCCGAAGAGAACTTGGCAAATGTGAATCGGGCTTCTGAACCTTGCCTGCTCCTTGGCCCGGGGCACAAGCTGCCCCGGAGAGGGTGCAGGGCCTGGTGGAGGCCTGTGGGAGGCCCACGCAGAGGGCCAGGATCCCAGCCCAGCACACAGAACCATCTGCAGCTCTGTTGCCCGCCACTGTGTCACCCGGGCAGGCCTTCCTTCTTCTTGAGCCCATTTCCACTGGGGCCAGTGGGAGTCATGAGGTTTGTCCTCCTTCCCTTCAGGGTGCTCATGAGGATCAAATGAGATCACAAAGATAACAGAAGAGAAAAGAAGAAAGCTCGGAACACACGTAAGTGGTTGTTATTGTCACTGTTGTTATTATTAGCTCCTCGCCAACCCCTCTCGGAACAGAGCCATCCAGCAGCTTCTCAGCCCTACCTGGGAGCCCCACGGGGTGTCAGGCCGGCCTGGGCCCTGCCACACCCAAAGCTCTCTCCGGGGAGCACCTTGGGGGTCCAGAGCCTCCTCTGTCCCTCCCAGTCCTCTAGCACAGCCCCGCCGTGGGTGGATGAGGGAGACGAGAGGGGCCTCAGCCTGCCTGTGTGGGGACTGGTCCCTCTGGGCACTGCTAATGTCACATGGACACACACACTCCCAAATATACACACATGCTCACACGGACACATCAACACACACAAACCAGCACCCACGAGCATTCACCCCCAGATCTTCACACACACACACATGCACACACACACACAGGCAGATGCCTCTTCCAAAGCAAATGCCATTATCATCTCCTTCCATCCAGAGGCCAATGGGCAGCCAGGGATATTATTACCTGGGTGGTTGTTGTTATTATGATCGTCCTTAGAAAAGTCTCAGCTCGGCAGAAAACATCAAACAGCGGCTAGCAGCCTCAGATAGCAGCGGTGACAGGCGCTATGGGGCCCTTTCCAGTGCAGACCTGCCTCCTCGTTTGCAAAAATGACTTATTATTAATCTGTGATTGAAACTGTAATTATGCCATCACTGTGTCAACAAGCTGGAACATGGCGAGGACCGGCAGCGCCGTCTGGAAATGTGCTCTTACCCTCCACCATGACCATCCTGGCATCTGCCCCATCCCATGGATGAGGCCGCGCACACACCTGCCAAGATGAGGGCCCACCTCTCCGCAAGGCGCAGGCCCTGGTTGTGTGCGTCTGCCTCTCACTCTAAGAGTCTGGCGAGGTGAGGTCCAGGCGTGCCCCTGAGGGGAAAGCAGCCCCAAGAGAGCCCCAGGGAGCTCTGGGGCCCAAGCTTGTGGGTCCAGCTGGAGGACCTGAACATCAGCATGTGCTTCAGGGAGTGTGGGCTGACAGGCCGGATCCCCAGGCCGTGTCTTTCCCTGCATACCCCACAGGGTGGGCCTGACTCAGCGCACACCACAGTTGCCAGGGTCCTTGCAGCCCTGTCCCTGCCTCTGGTGGCCCTGAGGCATGGCTGGGCAAAGGCCCGCTCATCAGCTGTGATCACCTACTAATGACCGACTCTTATTCACCCCTTACTATGCACCAAGTCTGGTGCAAAATACTTTATGTTCATTATTTCATTTCATCTTTCGAAACCATTTAAATCTAAAATGAAGTAAATATTATATTAGTATTAGTGCCACAGATGAGGAAACTGTAGCCCAGCGGAGTTAGGTGATCTGCCCAGGTCCTGCAAAACTGGGCTTTAAAGCCTTTTTAAAGAGGTGATCTGGCTCCCCACGCCCCCCCCACCCCCACCTCCTCTGATGTGGCTCACACCCTCCCCGTGAGCTCTGGGAGACAGAGCCCTGACTGTGCTCCTCTGCCTGCCTTCCTGCAGCCTTGGGTGTAGTAGATGCTCAGGAAATTGTCCACGAAGGAAGGAAGTAGGTGAAGGTCGCCGGTTCAGGACTGGCTGTTCAGGACTGGTTTGAGAGACATGAACTTTCCAGAACCTGTGGCAATCTCCGGCCCAGGCCTTGGCCTTCCCTGGGGGCACTCCACCTGCAGGCACACAGGGTTGAGACTTCTGGGTCTGGGAGGGGTCCTTTGGTGCCAAAGACCACTTCTTTGCCACGTAGTGGATCCCAGTGTGTGCAGCTAAAGAAATGACAACCCCAACTTGCCCAGAGGAAAAGTCCTGAGTGTGTGTGTATATGTGTGTGTGTATGTGTGTGTTTGTGTGACTGCACCCACAAACCTGTGGGCATTAGTTCAAGAGACAGTAGAGATGGAAGGTCACAGAGCTAGCTGGCAGCAAAGATGAGATGAGAATGTAGGGCTCCTAACTTCCACCCAGGGATCTTCTATGCATCAGACTGGGAGGATCCCAGGCCCTGTGGCCAGCCATGGTGGAGACAACTTCCACTGTCTAGTCAGAGAACATGACCCTTTCAGAGCTCATCTGGAGTGTGACCACAGACCCTGAGGCCACACACGGCCACCTCACAGTGCCCTCCAGGATCACAGGGAGGAACCACGGGTAGAAGGACTATACTTGAGGCAAAGGGCAGGGAGGTACAGAGGAAAGAGGAAGGGCATTGGAGTAAGATGGGACCTGGGTTCAAATCCCGACTCAACCACATTCTAACTGAGTGCTCTTGGGTAGAGTAAATTTTCTGAGCCTCAGTTTCTTTATCTGTAAATGGGGATAATAAGGCCTGCCTTACAGAGTTCTGGTGGGATAAAAGAAAATAACATAATATGAAATAGTGAAATGGATCCTGTGCTCACAGTGTCCCCTGTGAGACTAGCTGTACTGCCCTGGATTGTTCCATAGGCTATATTCCAGGCAGAGTCAGAACTTCTGCACTGCAGCACAAGCCAGATACTCAACTACAAGGTGGTTTTGGGTCTTGAAACAAGTACCTCTACACTGTGATACCCCCACCTCCAGAAGGCCATTGTTCCCCACTCCCTGCCCCGCAATATCTCTGTCACCTGCCAGTTCTGGCCCACACACTTCCCTGGTGTTTGATTACTTTGACTTAAGGCTTAATGCAGTACCTTTGTATGAGGGCCTAGGCAGTGTGCCAAAACTGTTCATCTGTAAATGTCCTCATTCATTCATTCGTTCATACATTCATTCAACGGGCAGTGACTGGGCAGACACTAGGGAAACAGAGGAGCCCGGTTATCTGGGAGCCGGAGCTGACAGCAGGGTAGAGAGTGGGACACCAGGGAGTGGAAGAGGAGAGTGGGAGGGGCTGCGCTGAAACCAGCCTTAATTGGGCTTAATTAATCCTCTGTTGATGCTGCGGGAGCAATTCAGAACCGGGCAGAAGGAACCAGCCAGGCTGGGGAGATGCTTAGGAGCTAACACAGCCGTCTTTGGGTTTTTTTATGAGAACCACGGGGGTCCAGGAGTGAAACCACTGTGGCTGTTTGAGGCTCACCTTTCCCGGCCTGGGTTGGGGTGGGGTGGGCAGGACCCCCGTAGTCTAGGAAAGCGGCAGCGGCGGCCAGCGTCCCGAGGGCGGGCGGGGTGTGGGCAAAGCTCCGGGCTGCGGCGGCGCGTCTGGGACCCGGGGCGGAAGGGCGCCGAGGCGGGGAGGGTGCGGGGTGCGGGTGCGCCCGCCCCGCCGACGGGTGGACGGAGCGCGGGAGCGGAGGCCGAGGTGATGGATGGCCCGCCGGCTCGCCTGGGAACCGACGCGGCGACGCGTCCGCGCCAGCCCGAGGGAGCCAGTGGGTCAGATGGCGGAGCCCCTCCCTCGGGAGGCCCAGCCCCAGGCAGGGGAGGGAGCGGGCGAGCCGGGCCGTTCTCAGGCCGGGGAGGATCCTGGCTTTCCTCCCATTCCCCCTCGCGTCTTCCCAGCAGCAGCGACTCTGCCTCTGGGGCCCGGCGGACCTTAGGGCTTGGATGGCGGCTCGGGATGCCTGACCCCTCAGGGCCGCAGAGAGCGACTCGCACCCCACCTCCTTTTACAGGAGGAGGAAACTCCTCCCAACCCCCACCAGGCCTTGCAAACCAAGCCCCAGCTTCTCTTTACAGGGGCAGGAACTTGGCCTGTGGTACCCAGAGAGGGGGAGTGACTTGCCCAAGGTCACACAGCCAGGGAGAGGCCGAGAGATGACTCCATTAACTTTCCTCCAGGTCCAGCCCACCCTCAGAAACGGAGTTCTGTTTCCATAGGGATGTATGTGACTGTGGCAGGGGCTGGGGGGGGGTGGCTAGCCTCCCTGATTTGGGGACCCAGGGTGGGGGAAGAGTGAGCCCTCCCCTCTGGCCTATGATCAGGCATTCCCAGTGTTCTAGAGAGTGGAGCAGAGGCCCTTCTTGAGTGGGCAGCAGGCCAGGGGGTGATGTGTGAACCTGATTTTCCTCAGAACATGGCAAATCTTGTGCCACGTCTGCTCAGCGTCCCTGAACAAAGCTCTGTGAGCTGAAATGAGTCCTCTGTGCTCAGCCATGTTCCCCAGCCCCGGATTCGGTGTCGGGCTTGCCAGAATGACAGCTCGCCTCCCACCCTGCAGCCCGAGGTCAGGCATCCAGCTGGGGCTGGATGGCCTTGGGGAGGACAAAGCACCTCTGACTAATGCCCGTCTCCAGAGGTGCCTCCTCTATGCCAGCCTCGACACACTCCCGGGTGCCGCCAACAGCGCTTTACGGGTGAGGACACAGGCCACGGGCAGACAAGTCACAAATAAGAGATAGTAGGGATGGAGCGGGAGCCTGTGTCTTGTGACGGGCACCTGCCAGCAGTCAGTAGGGCAGCAGAAGGACACTTGGATTTAGAATTTTTGGTGCAGATCTGTTTGCGACTTCGTGACTTTGGGTAAAACATTTCCCCTCTCTGAACCTCAGTTTTCTCATCTGTAGTCTGGGGACAGCTGTACTGTCCCTGTCTTCCTCCCCAGAGTGTCCTGGGGCCTATGTGTTGAGGGCTGGCCCAGCAGCCCATGCCTGCTGCTCCTCACAGGGGGAGGGAAGGCACCCCTGGGTCCCTCCTGCTCCAGGAGCCCCTTGCAAGGGCTCTGGCCCTATTCCCACAGGCCGGGGAAGGCAGGGGTGAGGGTTCTCAGCTCCTCTGGTCCCAGGCTCTCCCTCCCATTCAGGTAGGAGCAGACAATCTAGAGAGGTGGGGCCCATAGCCCTCGGATCTCTTGCCCATGGGGTGGGTAGGTTGAGCCCCTGAGGCTATGCCCCCTGCCTGATGATGCTGCCGGTTGGGCAAAGTGCCCAGGCCTCGGAGAGCTGCCTAGTCCTGCTCACCTGCTCTGTGTTAATGTGCGTAAACGGAGCAGACTGGAACACTGACGCAGGCTCAGGAGGCAGAGCAGACAGGCGATGAGCTTAATTAATAGAATCAGGACGTATAAATAGTCTCTCCCTGCCTCCACTGCAGCGGCCATGCCAAGGGCTGGCTTGGCATTCTGGGGAATTGCCCATGAGTCCAGGGACTTCCATGTGCTCCGCCTGTGCTGAGGTGGGCAGAAGGCCAGACAGGCCTCTCGGGAGCTCAGTGCTGAGCAGGGATGAGACGCTCAAAGCATTTAGGTGTCTTCCTGGGCGGTGGGGTTCTAAGAGGCAATGAGATTCCAAGGAGGACGGAGAGGGCTGTGTGGCTGAAAGCCAGGAGGGCTTCCCAAAGGCGGTGGCTACCGGTCTCAGGGATGCTCTGACGAGAAACGGCGAGATGGGTAGTAAGGGAGGAGGAGAAGAAATGCGAGAGACTGAGAGAGAGGTCTGTGTGTCCCCTGTTAGCAGGGGTGGCCCCCAGGGTACTGGTCTCTTTCCCTAGCTGAGGAACCCCTGTGTCAGTCTCAGGGGGTGAGGGGGTACCCAAGTGCTACCGTGCTAGGCCCTGACTAGCTGCTTCATTAGTCGTAATGGACTCCTCACTAATTCCCCCTGGGGTGGGGTTTTTATTGCCGAGCAAACGGAGGCATGGAGAGGCTGATCCGTTTGCTGGTGGTCCCTCAGGGGTTAGGAGGGTGGTCGGGGTTGATTTGGGCCTCTGACTCTAGTTCTCCAACTACAGGAGCAGAACTGACCCAGGCCTTAGGGGCTGCACACTGGGAACCTCGCTGCCGTATGGCCCACGGGCCGCCCCTAGCCTGGTGGGTCTGGGACGGGCACTGAGGCAGGCCCATCGCTGGGAGGCCTGCGACTCGCAGCGGCTGACTTTGCCTCCAGGACTCCTGACGGCATGGCTGAGCCTTCCTTAGACATCACAATGGTCCAGGATGCTTCCGCCCAAATTTTCCTGCCTGACTCTCATGCGGGCATGACGTACACCCTGATCCAAGGGCTCTCCCACGCTTTCCCAACATCTTTCCCATTTTCTTTCATCCATAATCCCATCTTGGCAGGGGGTGTTGCCCCCTCAGCTGACTCACACAGCTGAGAAGCCAGGGGGCTTGGCCCTTTGGGTTTCTCTCCAGTTCTGCCTGGAGACCCTGCGTTAGGTGGCAGCACATTCTACCCATTTTACAGATGAGGCCCGGGCAGGAGCCGTGGGTTGTCCTCATGCAGTTGCACAGCTGTTGGGACCTCGTGGAAGGGCCCTCTGCATCTGTCCCCGCTCCCTCACCTCACTCTGCCCTCAGCTCTCAGTGGGAGGATGAGAAGGGAAGAAGGTGGCAGGTGAGGAAGGGGCTGGGAGGCATCTTCCCAGGCTCATCCTCAGAGGCTGAGGGTTGTTGTGGAACCCCTGGCCCCCTGACCAAGCCTGGCTGCTTCTCCCCATAAAAGCTAAATTTACTCTGTTAACAAGTCTGGCACCGCATTAAAACACAATGGAATGCTTTGGAAGGGGGGACATCGTCTAGGGCCAATGAGTCAGGACTGCCAGGCGCAGCCTCCTCAGGGCCAGCAGTGCCTCCTGCAGAGAGAGAGGGAAGGCCCCACATGCCCTGTCTCCTCCTCCTGGGAGGTGGGGGGCCCAGAGTCCTGGGTTCCCTGTTCTGGAGTGAACCTCCCCGAGTCTCCGCAGACTCCAGTTCTTCACCGCTCTGGGTGAACCTAAGGGCCGTGGCTCTCCCTGCTGCTGGGTGTTCATCCAAACACCTGGCACGTGTTTGCAGGTTGAGCCTCGAAAGAGCCAACAGTGATGACTCAGGTTCCTCACCCCCACTGGCAGCCAACCCTTATGAGCCCCCTCCCTGCTCTGGACCTTGAACTCGAATTGGACTTTTGAGACACTAATTGGGGTTATTCCATCCGATTCCCTCACATCCCTCTTTTTCTCCATCCTGAAAGGGGTCCAGCTTTCTACGACTGTCCGTTATCACCTGGACTCTCACCCCTTCCCGACATCCCTGACCTGACACAGCTTCCTGCACTTCCTTGGACTCTGCAACTCAAGATCTGTGATCATAGACGTGCCTGTAGCCTCAGCCTCTTCCGTGAATGTCCCTTACTCCCCGAGGACTCTGCTTTTCCTGAAGTCCTCCCACTGGAGGCTGCTTTTCTCTCTTGCACATCCATCTCAGAACCAGCAGGTGGGCGGACACCATTTTTACTCACACTGTCGCTTCCGACCCTCTCTTCTCCCTCCAGCTGTTTCTGAAGATCATCCCCTGTGTCACACACTCTGTCTGCCTCCTTTTGGCTGTTACCTGCTGACTTCTTGGTCACGGTCACTCCCCTTCATTCCTTGGGATGCTGGCTCTGTCACCAACCTTCTTGGGACTTTCCGTGGGTGTGATCATCGTCCAAGTCTCAGTTCCTCGACTGCCTCACCTCCAGCACACACGTCCTCCCCAGATAGTGCCGGGGCACCGCCTGACCCATGTCATTGCCAGGAACTGCACCGCCTTGCCTCGGGAACGTGCTCTCAGGCCTCTTTTTCTCTGACCACCACTCCCCCTGCCCTCCAGGTCTCTAACTCTGTCCATTGACCCTGAACGGCAGTCATTCTTCAACCTCACCATTTTTGCTCTAACCCTGCCAGTTTTAGCTTCTCTCTCCCTCTCTTGTGTCTCTTTGGAGAATCCCACCCTTAGTTGAATCCAGCTATTTCCCCAAGAGTTGAACTTTGCCAGAGAAAATCCTGTAGCTGGGCTGATGGGACACATCACAAACCTCCAAGTCGGGAACTCACCACTGCCTGGAAAGTCTTGTGCTTTTGGGGAAATTTGCTGTCCCTCCAGACTTCACATTTCCCTCCGACCTCCCACCCCCTGCCCACTCTCAGTTGATGACTTTGCCTCATACTTTACTGAGGAAAGAGAAGCAGAACTTCCTTCTGGCCTCCACAACATCCTCAAAACCTCCTGTAGTTTCTGTCTCTCCACCCTCTGAGAGGAAGCCTTTGGGTACCTTTCAACCCCTCTACCTGGATCTTCCTGGCACTTTTCACAATATGTGAATGGCGTAGTTGATTTGTTATCTATGTGTTCGTTACCACTAGGAAGGTTCCCTCACAGTGCCTGACACAGAGTGGGCACTCAATACACATCCCTTCAGTGTATAAATGAGTATGTATGAGGGACAGTTAGGTTGATGTAATAGCATTTTCAAATTGCTAAATTAATATGGAAAGCACTCAATGCAGAAAGCTCAAGGCAATAGAAAAGTAAAAAGAAGAAAAGGTAGAGGTTAACCATATTCTTTATCACTCATTAATAACTACTCTCAACATTTTGGTATTTATGCCTTCAAAGGTTTCTACATATACATTTTTTTCTTCACAAAGTGGTAGTAGATAGAGATTATGACTTAACAAGTGGTTATGAACATTTCTCTACATTTTAAAATATTCTTCTAAATATTTTAATAGCTACACAGTATTCCATTGTATGGATGACCTTGATTTACTTAACTACTTCCTTAACATTGAACATTTGTATTATTTCCATGCTTTAAAAATTCCCTAGTCAGTATCCTTATACATAAATATATGCATACATTATTTTTCCTGTGGCCAAATTCCTAAGTGGACTTATGGTTCAAAGGGTATGCATATTTTAAGGCTTTTGATTTATATTATTAAATCACAAGAGACAATTCGCTTTGGAAACCAAATAAACACCAACACGATCTCCTACTTTGCCAAGCATAACAACCCCTTTCTGAAGCTCTGGAAGCCTCATCCCCCATATCCTCATGGCCAACACCATCCTTTCTTTCCAGATTTTGCTTAAATGTCACTTTATCAGAGAGGTCTTGGGGTCTCCCGCATACAAAGTTGCATCTCCCCTTCCCTTTCTACATCCTTTTTGCAGTTGTACTTTCCTCAACTGCTCCCAGCACCTCCGACAGGTCTTATGTTTGTTTGTGTCTGTCTCTTCCCAGATCCATGAGGGTACGGACTTTGTCTATTTTGTTCCTCCTGTATTCCCAGTGCCTTCCCCGTGCCCGGCACAGAGTAAGTGCTTAATAAGCATTTTGTGAATGAATGAATGAGTGTTGACACTTCTAGTTTCAAACTAATAGTGATGATAATACTCAGGGCTCCATAGGGGCTGTTTCAAGTAGTAGAGGCCATTTATAGACAAGAGATAAGAAAATAGAAAAATAAAGTGACTTGTTAGTGTAGTAAGTATCATGAAGGGGGACATGATTAAGACAGGACCATCAGGGAAGGCTCCTTTGAGATGTGATATTTGAGCTGAGACCTGAAGGACGAGCAGGAGTAGGATGTGAGAAGAGCATGGATAAGCACATCCCAGGCACACGGAACAGCGTGTAAAAAGGCCTGAAAGTGGAAAAAGAGATTGGCAGGTTACAGAGTTGAAAGAAGACTGGTGACTGCTCAGAGTGGCCAGTGGGGTGAGAGCCACAAGTGGGAGTTGGGGAGGTCACTGTGTGCTGTGAGTCAGGAACACGAGGAAGAATCCCTTACTCAAAGCTCCTCTCCTGAAGGGCCTGCCTGTGCCCAAAGGTCCCACCATCTGAGAGTCATTCCTGTTAGAGTTAGGTGTTGCCCCCTCCCTGCATTTTTCCTTCCGAAACATTTCAGTAATGACTTACTAGGTGTAAATGAATATATCAGATGCTTCTCTAGGGTGGGGTGGGGAGCTGAAAGTTTTGGTTTTTTTTTTTGCAGTGGGGTGGGGGACCTAAAATCAAGACACTTCCATGGAGGAACAGCTCCTGTGCTGGAGAGAGATCCAGGGGAAGTCAGCATCTGATGACCTAAACAAAGCCATCTGTCCTATCATTAGGTACTCACTGGGTACCATGCACATACACTATCTCCTTTAATCCTCACAACAAGCCATACCATTTCTATAGATGATAAAACAACTTCAGATAGGTTATGTGATTTGGGCCAAGGTCTACACATAGTAGGAGACAGAGGCAGGATTCGGGTAGCAGGCTCCAAAGCCCATTCTCTCCTCCAGTCTGATATACCATGGAGTCCATCAAATTCATATTTAATGCATGAGACTTCCAGCTTCGTATCTTTTATGCAATTAAATGATGTAAGTAAATTTTACATATGTTCTCTTTATAACATACTGTCCATTATCACATACATGCACAAACACTTTACTATAGTATGTTGTACATGCAAACAATGTATACTGTGCTTTAAAGGGGAAAAATTTAGGGATTTTTCAAAAAAGTTACTTTCTTCTTATGCCCTGATTTTATTTCTATCAAGTTTTCTCACTGTGCTTCAATGCTCAATTTTTTTTTTTTTTTGGTAATTCTTTTTTTTTTTTTTTTAAACTTTGGGTTTATTTATTTATTTATGGCTGTGTTGGGTCTTCGTTTCTGTGTGAGGGCTTTCTCTAGTTGCGGCAAGTGGGGGCCACTCTTCATCACGGTGCACGGGCCTCTCACTATTGCGGCCTCTCTTGTTGCGGAGCACAGGCTCCAGAAGCGCAGGCTCAGTAGTTGTGGCTCACGGGCCCAGTTGCTCCGCGGCATGTGGGATCCTCCCAGACCAGGGCTTGAACCCATGTCCCCTGCATTGGCAGGCAGATTCTCAACCACTGCGCCACCAGGGAAGCCCCAATGCTCAATATTTTATACTGCCTGTTTTCCAGTTCACTAACTCTCTATTAGCTACATTTAATCTGCTATTAAGCCCATTCACTGCATTGTTAAATATGATCATTGTATTTTTCATTTCTAGAATTCCATTTCCATTTAATAACTTTAAAAGTTTCCAGTTCTCTGCTTAAATTCTTTATCTTGTCTACTTTTTGAATTTATTAATCACAATTATTTTAAAGTCTGTTATTTTAATTTTTTTTAAAATTAATTTATTTATGGATGTGTTAGGTCTTCATTTCTGTGCGAGGGCTTTCCCCAGTTGCGGCAAGCGGGGGCCACTCTTCATCGCGGTGCGCAGGCCTCTCACTATCGCGGCCTCTCCCGTTGCGGAGCACAGGCCCCAGACGCGCAGGCTCAGTAGTTGTGGCTCACGGGCCCAGTTGCTCCGCGGCATGTGGGATCCTCCCAGACCAGGGCTCAAACCCGTGTCCCCTGCACTGGCAGGCAGACTCCCAACCACTGCGCCACCAGGGAAGCCCTAAAGTCTGTTATTTTAAATGCCAATATCTGGATCTCCTATGTGTCTGTTGCTATTGTCTTTTTTTGTTTTTTTGATCTTGGTTTCAGTCATGTGGTCTTTTCTCTTGGTATGCCTGGTAAACTTTATTGATTGTGTGTATATAAGACACTGTGTATGGAAAAATTGTAGAGATAATCTGAGGCTCTGACGGATCAAGAGAGCATATACTGTTGCTTCAGGAAGGGAGTTAGAGGCAACTCACCTTAATCCAATCTGGAATTAAGTTTATCTGAAGTTGGGTTTTAATCCTTGTGAAGGCTGATCTATTTCTAATATGCTCTTCAAAGGTCTCAAATGAAAGCCTTTTAAAAAAATAAGGCCCCCCGCTTCTTTGGAGATGCTTGAACTCCCCCGGCCCCCTTTTTCCCTAATCCCATGAGACTGCAAAAACTAAGTCTCCACTTTCTGTTCATATTCTCAATTTCACAGCTACTGCTTAGGGGAAAAATAAGGCCAAATGTTGAGATCATCTCTCTGGATTTTTCTTCTCTCCAACATCATGGCCTCTAGACCCCTTCAATGCCTTCAAACAAATTTTTAAAATATATTTTATCCATTTTTTTTCCAGTTGTTTTGGTGGGAAAGTTGGTGTGAGATAAACTAGTTCCCAGTAGCTGGAAGTAGAAATCTGCACGGGCCATAGAAACCATCCCTGCAAAGATACAATTCTAGTCCACTGCTTCAACTTGACCTTTCAAAGGGCTGGCCTGACTGCATGGAATCTTCCCACTGCCCTATGCACCTGCTTGCCCTTCATGTGGGGCTTGACTGCTGCCTAATGTCATTCATGGCCCGGAGGCTGCCTTGAGGCTGGCTGGTTAGGATGGTGGTGGTCTGGCTTCTGCAGAGCCTCTGCCACCGTGGGAAGCGGGCCTGCTTCTCTCTGCTGACCAGCTCCACCCACAAGCTGCACCTTCTACAGACTGAGCCCTGTGGTGCCAGGCTCAGGTTTCAGTGCTTAGCATAGGTTGTCTCACTTCTTCCTTTAGAAACACCAGCAAATAACTAGCAGTATCTCCATTTTACAGACGAGGAAGCTGAGGGTTAGTCCGAGTCCCTGCCCATCTCATAAAAGTATATACTTATTTCTCTGTTTACTTGTTAATTTTCTTGTGCTGCGCAGACTCTAAGCAATGCAAAGTTGGGGACATGTTTACATGTCTGTCTTATTCCTTAACATGTGCCCATGCTTGGCACAGAGTGGGGAGGAGACGACAAACCTGGAATGAATAAACCAAGCCTCAGGTCCCGAAGTTGTTTATGGTGGAGGCCAGATCCAGGTCCTTGGATCCTAGTCTACCATCCTTGTCACTACATCACAGCTGGGGAGGGAATGCATTCCTCCATCTCAGAGTTATCCAGCACCTTTTATGTGCTGAGATCTAGCTGAGTCCCCTGCCATCTAAAACCACTTCCTCCTTGATGTCAGGGGGCTGTGGTGCCCTTCACCAGGGTCTGAGGACCCACATGGAACTGAGGGATGGACTTGAAAGACTTCTAAATTAGAGTAGAAATCTGCAAGTGTGTGATTGTTTTGCTAGCAAAAAGATCCATGGTATTCCTCAGATTCTCAGAGAGGTCTGGGACCCCCAGAAGGTTAAAAGAGCCTGGGCATGGGGATTGGTTCCTTGTCTGTCCCCCAACATTGTCTGCTCTTGCCAGGGAGGGGCTTCCTGAAGCCCCCAGATGGCTGGGGGTTGTCTGGAGAGGTGGCCAGGGTATGAAGGGGACCCTTTGCCCCAGCCAAAGCTGGGCGGATGGGGCAGTGCCCAGAGCACTCCAGCTTGCTTCCTCAAAACCCCCCCAAGAGGGGGGGGGGTATCACTTGCCAAAAGACTGTGAATAATGGAGGTCTCTCCTGACAGGAAAGCCGTCCTGCCGGCTGAGCGGCATATTTGTGTAGCTCCTGCTTCTGAGGCACCAGCCGTGTGAGGCTGGGGCGGGGATGCCGGGCCCCAGCTCACCACTTTGAAGCCCATAGGAGGAGGAGGAGGAGGAGATGGAGGAGGGACCCCGAGTCTCTGATGGAGGCGGGACCGGAAGGAGTCACAGGCTGCATTCTGGGGCCTGGCTCTTCCCCAGCCTGGGGTCTGGAGGGCCTTCTTGCTTCGTCCTCAGCATGTGCACCTACGGGAACATTATCTCTTAGAGTAGCGATTTCTACAGGGTTTAAAAACTGTCCTGGGCCAGTGGTTTTCACGCATTTCGAAAGCAGCAGGAATGTTTCATGGTTCCCATCACGCCATGTGTAAAATAGTAAAACCAAATGTGCTGGGATGAAGCAGGCCAGGCCCAGCTCCCCTTCTGCCCTGCCTGCCCCATGTCCCAGACCCCACGGTAAAACCTCGGCTTCGGCCAGCCTCCTGGTTTTCATGGAGAACTTGTGGCGAGGGGGTGAGGCTGGCTCAAGGTGCCCTGGGCAGGCAGTTCAGGAGGACCTGTCAGACCCGTCTGCCCACCGCGCTTTGTCAGCCAGCTGCGCCTGAGAGGCTGGGAAGGCGAAGGAGGGGGACCTGGGTCAGAGGGGCCAGCAAGGCTCAGGCGAGGGGGGCTGCAGAACTGCAGCTGTGAGGGCTGCCGTGGTCCTTCCTCCTCAGACCTTGCTGGCCCCATGGACCATGTGGGTTCTTGACTGTGTGTTTATCCGGGGGTCCTGAGGAGGGGGCGAGCCTCTGCCCTCCCCACGGTGCTGAGGAAGGGTCAAGATGACCAAACATGAGAGCTGATTTAGGGGTGTGAGAGCCACAGAGGGGGATGGGGGGTAGGGGAAGGCCACACACAGGTGGCCCTGCCTGGAGCGGGGAGCAAGGGTGGGCAGGTGGCCTTGTGAGGGAGGGGAGGGCAGGCTGCGAGGGGCAGCAGCCTCTTCCACGTGCGAGAAGACTCCACGTTCTGTAGGCCCTGGGCTCCCTGCTGCTCCACAACCACCGGGAACCTCTCCCTGGGCCTGCGAAGGCCTGTGTTCTACCTCCCTTCCTTTCTTCCATTCTTCAAAACCGACTTGCTCCGTGCCATGCTTACTCAGCCCCTTGAAGACAGCAGTGGCTATTTCCTTGGCAACGGGGCAGCATCCTACCCAAGCTGGACAGGTGCCCGTGGGAAGAGCATGGACCAGGAGGCCCCCAGGCCCCCAGGCCAGGGTCCTGCCCTTCCAGCCCAGCCCAGCCCTGGCCCAGCCTCTGAAATGGAGTCAAGGTCTAGACCTTCCTTGCCCCCCAGTTCAGTAAAAGTCTCTCGCTCAGAGCTTAGAGCAGTTAACGAAGAGGAAATGTTTAAGAAAAGCCAAGAAAACCAAATTATCACCTTTGTCCGGATGTGACATGCCTCAGTGCGTGTCCTCCAACCCTCAAACCAGCGCCCCACCCCCTCACGGTGTCTCCCCACCTTGCAGGCGTGGAGTGGGGGAAGGTGGCAGGAGAGAGGGCGATTCACGGTCCCTGGAAGGTCTGGTTGGGGGAGTCTCTGATGCTCTCTGTGCTCTGAGTGTCCCCTCTGTGGCTGGCCTGGGGGACAGTGGCATTGCTGGACACCTGGGCTCTGGGAGGGTCCCGACATGCCAACGTTACCCCAACAGCATGGCTGGGCCATGGGGTCAAAAAATATTTGGGACTTCCCTGGTGACTCAGTGGTTAAGAATCCGCCTGCCTATGCAGGGGACACAAGTTCGAGCCCTGGTCCGGGAAGATCCCACATGCCGCGGAGCGACTAAGCCCGTGCACCACAACTACTGAGACTGCGCTCTAGAGCCCGCGAGCCACAACTACTGAGCCCATGTGCCACAACTACTGAAGCCCGCGCACCTAGAGCCCATGCAAGCCACCGCAATGAGAAGCTCACACACCGCAAAGAAGAGTAACCCCTGCACTCTGCAACTAGAGAAAGCCCGCACGCAGCACCGAAAACCCAAAGCAGCCAAAAATTAAAATAAAGAAAGAAATTAATTAAAAAAAAAAATTTGACACCCGGTGGCACTGACTGATGAGAAGTGAGCTGGAGCAGGGCCTCTGAGCTACTAGACGTGGGCAGCTGTGGTGACGGTGGGGACTGAAGGGTGGGGTGGGGTAGGACGGGTAAGAAGGGTGGGACAGTGGCTACTTAGCAATTGCTCTGGAAGAATTTCAAGTTTGATAACATGTACACACATGGTTAGCCAGACACAGGATTGGCTGCCTAGAGCCTGTGTGGGCTTTTGGGAACCTGGAAATGTTAATGATGAAGAGAAAGGGGGGCCCTGGTGGGGGGAGGTTGGTGGCAGGGCTGTGAGAGACCAACACCAGCACTTGCTGTTCACGTGTTCTCACCGTGCCTGGTACTGTGCTGAGTGACTGACACACATTAGCTCATGTGATATTTCTAGAGGTACCTTTATTGAGCTGTAGTTGACATACAAAACACTGCACATATTTAAAGTGTACAATCTGATCAATTTGACACAGGTATATACACTTGGCCCTCAGTATCCATGGGAAATTGGTTCCAGGACCCTCGCAGATACCAAAATCCGAAGATGCTCAAGTCCCTTATACAAAATGGTGTAGTATTTGTATATAACCTACACTCAGCCTCCCATATACTTCAAATCATCTCTGGATTACTTATAATACCTAATATATTATTAATGTTATGTAAATAGTTATAAATACACTGTAAATGCTATGTAAATAGTTGCCTTTGTGTGGCAAATTCAAGTGTTGCTTTTGGGAACTTCCTGGAATTTTTCTTCTGAATATTTTTGATCCGAGATTGATTGAATCCTCAGATGTGGAACCTGCGGATGCAGAGGGCCAAGTTGGAACCATCACTACAATTAAGATAATAAATGAATCCACTACTCCAAAACTTTCCTCAGAACCCTTTGTAATCTTCCCTCCTGACCTTTCCTGGCATCCCCAGGAAACCACCGATCAGCTTTCTGTCAGTTATAGATTGGTTTTCATTGTCTAGAATTGTACATAAAGGTAGTTCATTTAATGTTTACAACACCCTCTGAAGTAGCTACTACTAATATTGTCATCATCCCCCTTTTACAGATGAGAAAACAAAGGCACAGAGAAATGACTTGCACGAAGTCACACCACATGGCTGGGGAGGGGTGGAGCCAGGATTTGGACCCAGGGAGTGTGGCTTCAGAGCCTGGCCTCCTAACCACTACACCACACTGCCCCTCACGCAGCCGGCTCCTCACTGCTGGCAATCAGGCTCACGTCCAGAGTCTAGCCCTGCCCTAGGTAGGGGGCAAGCACAGGAGGGGCCCCTTCTTGTGAGCAGCAAATAGGAGGATGAAGGGAACCCTCACTACTTACCTTCTCTGGGCCTCAGTTTCCTCATCTGCAAAATGGGACTGATCATCACCTGTTGAATGGATAACAAATTGTGGTAGATGCATACAATGGAATATTCAGCCATAAAAAGTCATGACATTCTAATACACACTTCCATGTGGATGAACCTCAAAAACTTAACACTAAGAAGCCAGACACAAAAGCCCACATATTGTATGATTCCATTTATAGGAAATATCCAGAATAGAAAGCAGATTAATGGTTGTCATGGGGTTGGGGGAGGGAAGGGAAGTAGCTGGTTAAAGCGTACAGGTGGGTGTGAGGGTCACATTCATGAAATTGAGTGAAAGGCAGACATGAAGGGGCCCACCGTGGTGCCCGGTGCATGGAAGTGCCCAGGGGAGGTCGGTGGGATGTGCAGATGTTTCTGACACCAAGGACGAGGGGAGTGTTGAGCCCAGACAGCAGGTGCTCCCCCAGGTGGGTGAAGGCCCCATTCCAGGTACAGATCTGAGCCCAGGAAGGTCTCAGAGTCCTCTTTCTCAGAGCTGGAGGGAAGCAAAGAGGGTTTGGGAGAGGAACCAGGGACCCCAGGACGGTGAATCTGGTGAGGGGAACGTGGGCCTTGGCTGGAGCCAGCTGGGGGCCAAGGGCATGGCCCGCACCTGGGCCCAAATCAGGGTCTGAGCCAGATCTTATCAAAGGCCGTGGAACCCCTTCCTGCCACAAGAAGGGGGTCAGGGAAGGTTTCTGTCTCTGGCAGGCTTTTCTACGTGTCCCCGGAAGCCCCTTTTGTCTGAAGAGGTTTTCTGTCCCTCGTGGAGAAAAGCCCTGGGCTGACTCCCACACTGCAGCCTGGCCTGGTGGGGCCGAGGCCAAGCTGGCGAGGAGGTTGGCAACCTCAAGGGCCCCTCTGGTTTCCCTCTGCCTGGGATGCGGGAACTTGACCCGTGGACCAAGAGGCCATGGTCATCTGGAGCCTCCAGAGCAGTTGGCTCAGGGCTGGGCATGCAGTGTGGTGTCTTAACGGACACCAAGACCCAAGCTAAAGACCCGAAAATACTTCCCAGGCACCCTTTTCAGAGCAGAGCTTGGATGAAGCAAAAGAGGAGGTAGATGCATTTGGATGTCTTTGGGGGACTCGGGAGGGCTGGGGAGGAGCCGGATTTGGAGCGCGGCCGTGAGAAGGCGCATCGGGCGCATGACCCTACAGCAGCTGAGGGCTTTGGCCACGAACGACAAGGAGCTGCCGGCTCGCCAGCCCCTTGCGATGGTCACCAGAGGTCAACAGCAAAACCCGAAACAGTAAATACTGACAAGAGGGCAGTAATCATTACGGTTTTAGTTCAGCTAGCGCGCTGCAGGAGGGGTGAGGACGCGCTGGACGGTAAATAACAAGCAGAGACTGTAACAACTCACGCTCGGAGACCTAATCGATCCAGCGAGAAGCTTGACCCATCTCCCTGCCCCGGGAGGTGTAGGGGGTCATCCCAAGGGAGAGGGCTGGAAAAGGGGAAACCCTCAGCTGGGAGACCGGAGCCTGGGCTCCAGCCCCAGCTCTGCCAACGGCTTGCTGTGCTGCCCGGGGCTGGCCTCTGTCCCTCTCTGGGCTCTGTTTCCTTCAGCTGTGAAACGGCAAGCTCCAGTATTCTATGATTCCAAGTCCCCTCCACCCCACCCAGTTTCCCAAGATTCCTGAGCTCCCTGGACCCTTTTAGGAAGGGGTTAGCCCCCTTCAGCCCTCTAGGATGGGGAGGGAGTGGGGTGAATGAGGGGTGAATGAGGGTCCTGCCAAGGGCCCTGCCCAGCCAGTGACAGGAAGGCAGCGGATCATGGCACAGGGAACGATTTTACTGGAAAGATGAAAGGAAATTGCATCTTTAATAATTCACTGGGCCGGTTTGGAGGGAGGCAGGTTGGTGGGGCTGCAGAGATCCCAGCGTCTGTTCCTGGAAATCCGCTGGATCCAGAGCCTGCCCGAGAGACCCGGGGCCCTCCATCTCCTCCTGGCCGAGGGACAGCGGGAGCCGACGGAGTCTAAACCAGGGTGAGAGGTTAAAACACAGCCATCCCGGGAACCTGCTAAATTGACATCCCCAGCAAAAAGGGAGCCGAAATAATCGATAAGGCAGCAGCCCAGGAAAGCCGCCAAGCTCAGGGCCCAGACCCGTGGAGTCACTGCAGGAAAAAAGGGCCAGGGCTCTGCAAACTGCATGGGGCTCCAGTGAGCAGAGCAGACCGGGGGCTTCTGCCAGCACCGGTCCGGGCTGGAAAGGGGCCGCAGGCAGGGGCCCTGACGCTGGGCAACCTGTCTAGCTGGTGGGTGGGGTCAGGGGACACACCGCCTCATGCCTTCAGCCAGTCACTGCTTTGCCTTTCCTCCTGGTCCCGCTCAAGTGGGAGTGCCCTCGACTGAGTTGCAAGTGGCAGGACCCACCTTCTGCTTCCCTTCAGAGTGACCTTCCTGGGCAGCCTGGGGGCTTTGAGTGCCAGACAAAGAAAGCAGAGGATTGAAGCCAGAGGAACTGGCTCAAGACACAGGCAGAAAGAAGGTGCCAAAGACAAAAGTAGCTACAGAATTGTTGATTTTACAGTCCAAAAGTGATTTTACTCTTAGCCGAACCCCTCCCTGGGTTGTAGCCCCTCCTGTGAATGGGATGGTAACCCTGGGTGGCCAGACCCTTTGCTCCTGGAAAGAGCTTTGCATCTGTAGGTTGTCATGATCATCAGGCCTTCCACCCAAGGCCTGTCGACTCTTAGTTGACTAATCTGAAATTTAATAGCTTTCCTGGATGCGTCATAGGTATAAACTTGATCGGGGAAGGGGTACATCATAATGGAGCCAAATCAGGAGACTGAGGGGACCTGGGGGGCCCAGGTGGGGATCAGGCAGAGCAACTGTTAATATCTCCCCTCTCTCTCTCTCTCCTTCCTGTCCTCCTTCTCTCCCTCCCTCCTTCTCCTGCTAATGAGCAAAGACAACTCAAGAATTACAGAGAGGATTCTTTACAAACGAATATACTCATCCTTCTTTTTCAGATGGAGAAACTGACGCCCAAAGAAGCAATGGCTCCACGGGCACCCAGGTGGTGAGTCTGGAACCAGGACTAGAATTTGGATCTGCTGACTCCCAGTGTGGTGTTCTTCCCACCGGTCCAGGGGCATCTGCTTCCCTTTCCCCACGGCTCTTATGGAGGGAGGGCTGGCGGCCTTGAGGCAAGGTGACCAGGCCGGTCATGAGATTCATCTTGACTCGCTGTCTGACCTTGGCCCACCCCAGCCCTTAGGCTCAGGTTTCCTCCCTGGAGAATGAGGGTGAGACCCACCCCATCAGCTTCCAGGCTGCCAAGAGGATCACATGGGCTGATACAACTTTAAGGTTATGTTGGCAAAACCTTACATATCTGGTGGATCCACTACGTTTGGAAGTCACTGGGGGACAGAAAGTAGGCAAAAATAGTTTCTGAGCAGGTGAAATGGTTGTTTGAAACATCCATTCACGCAGTAAAGCTCCTGCCCTTTGCTCATAAAAATGTCCCTTGGGCCCTCACTCAGAGCCTATTTGCTTTTATTCACAAACAATTCTGACAAGTTTGGTGGTCTAGTTTCTCAGGCCACAACAGGTATACTGACAGGAGTGAGAAGAGCTGTGTGATGAGAGAGATAAGGCAGAGAAACTGTAAAAGGCAGATGCAGTAATTACAAAAGCAAAGCAGACTGGATACACCTTGATAATCCCTGAGGGTAACCCAGTATTATAGTCCAGTCTACTAATGAGTGGTGTCAGAATGAGCCTGAGTCATCAGGAAAGGGTGAGACACATGGGGCCTTCTGTGAGAGGACTCAGGGATGGGTATGATCCCCTGTAGAAAGATTTTGACCAAAAAAAATTTTATGAAATTCTTTCTGTTTAAAGAGGCAAGTTATGGCAACAGGCAATAAATGCATGTGTAACAGCAGCTCTGTTCTGGACAACGCCAGGCGCCTGGGATGGAGAGAGCTGGCCTTGTGTGACAATCAGAACCGGAGAATTCTGGTTTAGTCCCTCTTCCCCATCGAGGTGCCTCCTGCCTGCATAATTAACTGTTTTTTCTTGCTGTTTTCACTGTTTCTCTCCCCCTTTAATCCATTCTGCGTACAGAAGGAAGATTAATCTCCACTAATTTCATTTCTTCTCTGATAAGGAGCCTCCAATGACTCCCATTTTCTCTGCAGGGACCCCGCCCCCTTCCTACATTCACTCCTCCAGATCTAGCTTCTAATTCTCTGTCACATCGGGGGCTTTGCAAGGGGCTTCTCCTAACCAGCCCACCCAACCCCCTCCCACAGGGTCTGGCTGGTCCAGCCCTCCCACAGCATGGCTGTCCTTGACTGTGCCCAGCTTCAGCCGTCATCCACCTGACCCACATGGCACTTGCTTATGCACCGTGAACCCACCCTGAGGCCACCCTCATGTGCTGGGTTGGCCCCCCATCAGATCACACCAGGAGACTGGTCCCCAGGCCACCACCTTGCTGGGCTCCCCCTCCCCAGGGATGGACGACTCCATCACCAGAATGTGCAGCTCTGTGTGGTCACCCACTGTACCTCACTGTCCCTTCCTTACATGCCCGCCTCCTCTGCCAGCAGCCTCCCCTGACTGCTTGATTCCCCGCCATGTCCTCATCCCGGCATGGACCTGGCACACAGTGGGTTGTCGCATCGGCCTGAACACCTGCTGGTCCTGAGTGTGGGCAGGGGTGTAGGAGTGTGGTCTCTCTTGTGTGTCTCCCAGGGCCCTCAAGGTCAGCTGATGGATGCTTGGGGGAGAATCATGTGTAGGTGACAGGTCAGCTCACCCATCAGTGCCTCAATGGAGGTGGCCAGGCCAACACCTGAAGTCCCAACTTCAGCAGCCATGTCCCACTCAGAGTGGACATGCTTGTGCTCACACCCTTTACCCAGAAGAAGAGCCACACGCCAGTGAGGCAGCAGAGCCTGGGGGTCAAGAGGAAAGAGTTGTCATTTGCAAAGGACTCAGAGGACAGGCACTTTTATCCAAATCTTCCAGCAAGACAGAAGGTAGATCTCAGTATCCCCACTTTCAGTAGAGGAAGCTAAGGCTCAGAGACACTGAATGACTTGCCAGCCTCACTAGAATAATCCCGGCAGACATCACTGAGAGGGACCATCTGCATTTCTCAGTGGACTTACCTGATTTTATCGCTGTGTATGGGACACCGAGGTTTGAGGTTCAGGGTCACCTGCAAGGGCTTTGGAAGCAGAGGGGACCCTGTTAGAATGCGGCCCCTCCTCTTTCTAGTGGTGGGACCTGGAGCACATGACCCTCTCTCAGTCTGGGTGAAATGGAGACAGGACCCTCAGGAGTTGTAGTGAGAAGCCGGGAAGTGCTCAGCTGGGTGCCTGGTTCAACACGCACCCATGAACGTTGGCACCACTGTGACCTTGGCAAGTCCCTTTTCTGTAAGGGCCTCCGTGTACTCACCTGTAAAATGGGAGGGTGGGCTCTAAATTCCCCTCCACACCCTGATAGCCTGGAGTACTTGCAGGGAGGAGGGTAGGAGTGAGGAAGTATTAAGTAATTTCCAGGGATTGAGAGCAAGAGCAGTTCCTGGGAGGCATCCCGAGAGGCCCTGGTCCCTTTTCAGAACCTCAGGATGGAAGGGATCTGTGGGTTTTTCCCTTATCCACACCCTGCCCCGGAAAGGAGAGAATCCTCTGACACCACGGGGTCCTCAGTGGGCCCCAGCTTCTGCTGGAACATGTCCAGTGGGGGGCTGGTGCTCAGGCCCCTGTGTTCCCCTCAGCTACCCCCTGCCACACCGTCTGCTGGTCCCCACAGTGTCCTTGGATCTGGGTGTCCACAGTCCACTCTCAACGTCCAGTCCGCCCCACCCTGTTTATTTTTTCTTTCCCACGATGGCATGTCTGGCTTTTGAGGTCACATGTGTACACCCAGAGCGTTCTCGGGCACAATGTTCTCGGCTCCAGCAGCTTCCCCTTGGTCGTCGAGCGCCAGCCCCCTCTTGGCCTGCTCCCCATCCTTGGCCGTGTGCCTAATAAAACTAAAGTCCCAAAGGAGAATCCAATATTCCTGGTGCAGCTGGACCCGGGAGAGTAGAGTAAGCCGTCACCTCTAGATCCTATGCGGCTTTTAGCGTAGTTTTTTCGAGGGGCATTTTCTCCCCAGCAAACGTCAGTTCACGACACCTGCTCAAACAAGCCCCTAGAGCCACAGGGGCCTTCCAGGACTGCGTGAGCCTTGCTCCAGCACAAGGTGAGGGTCAGAAATCTGAAAGCGGAAGCCACCTGTCCCCCTGCAGCCCTGTCCTCAGCTTCACTGGGACAGATGAAGACACAAGTCCTACCTCCTCTCCAAGATCCCGTTTCCAGAGATGTTTCCCTACCAGGGTCTGACAGGATTGCCGCTCCTGGAAGGAAGCCCACTGTCTGGGTGGTTGAGGCCGATTTACAGGGACCACAGAGCGTTCTGGGGAGGAAGCTGGAGTTTTCCTTGGTGGTCCCATCGGAGCCCTCGTCATCCTGCTGGGTGGGACGCCCCTTCCTCAGACGAATCAGGCCTCCTCCACGGGCAGCACCTCCTGTGACCACAGTCAGGGGTCCTCCTGGGTCTCTCCCTCTGACCTCAGTCTTGGTGACCAGGCCCCGTGACCCCCTTGGGAACATTTTCCTCCTTTCTCTCTGTCCACACCTTTCCCCTCACCAACTAAGGAATAAGCCGAGGGAAGGAAGGCAGGCTTGTGGCCTGCCCACCGGGGAACAACAGCCTGTTCTTGGCATCTTGCGGGATCCGTGTCAGCCCCGGTCCCAGGGAGCAGGGTGAAAGCCACCGTGACCTCCTCTGAAAGACACCCCGCGTCTCTGGTTCTGGGAAGCAGGACCCTCACACCCCTCATTGTTCAGAGGCCGACCAGCCGAGGAGATTTAGAAACTGCAGTGCAAATTCACACACATCAGAAACACACCACACACATACACACACACACACCCCACGCTGTGCATACACCCCACGCAGCCCCAGAGAATCTCACATGCAGTGAACAGCTTGTGTCCTACCTGAGGGGCCCAGATGAGGGGTTCGGACAGCTCCCAAGGTCCTGGGCGGGGCTGGGCACCCCCGAGGGAGGAAGGGCACCTTCTCTTCTGCACAAAGGCCCGGTCTGTGCTCCCTGTGCCTCTGGCCTCCCCCCTGCCTCGCAGCACACCAGTCCCCCCACCTGCAGGCTCTCTGGACTGTTAGACCGCAGGGCCCTAGGACCCCACAGCCCTCTCCACTGGAAGTCCCTGTCCCATGTGGGGTCCCCACCCCTCCGCTGCTCTGGGTGCCCCCCACTCCAGGACCTGGCTCAAGGTGCACCCCAGCCCCTCTGTCACTTATTACCCAGACCTCGCTGTCATGGTTCTCCTGTTTAGCACCCACATGCTTGTTCGGCGCCTGCTTGGGCCAGGCTCTGGGCTCGGTGCTGCAGATGCAGAGCGGACGAGGTCAAGCTCACAGTCAGTGGGCGTCGGCCACCTGCAGGCCAATGGTCACACACAGCGAGCTGGGCCATGGTAGAAGCCTCCGTGGGAGCTGCGGGAACCCAGAGGGGGCACCTGTAACCCCGACCAGGGGAGCTGTCATGGAGAACTTCTTAGAGGAGATGCACGTCCGTAACTCCAACCATTGTCCATGGGCTGGAGACTGGACTTGGGTCCCCTGCCATCCAGCCAATGTGATCCAAACCCCAGCCCATCTGCAGACCCTTAAACAAGAGCAGTGAACGTTCATGTTGTAAGTCTTGAGATTTCAAGCTTGTTAGTTACACAATTAGCTGCACAGAGTTGCATGGCATAGTTAATGCACACAGACTCCAAGCACCCTTTCCTTCCCCGGCGTGTGCCTCAGGAAATCCCGTCCCCTCCTCAGCCCTGGCGCTTCTCCTTCTCCTCTGAGCTGAGCCCACAGCAGAGTCTGCTCCTGGCCCTGGTTAAACAGGAAAAGCACTGATTACACGCCATGCCGTGAGCCTCTCTCCCATCCATCTGCGTACCTTTGAGGGCCATGTCACTGAATGTTCTGCTGGTCACCAGGGCTTCCAAGAACCCTGACCTGAGCCCCTGCTTGCCCCTGGGAGCCCGTGGGCCAATTAGAGTTGGGGGACACAGCGGGGTGAGGGGACTCAGGTCCCAAGGTGGCCATGGGTGCTGGAGGCCAGGAACCTGGGTCCTCAGCCTAGTCCCCATACATGCCCACCAGCCCCCTCTCAAGGCCTGGCCCTTGTGCCTGGGGGTCACATGACATGGGTTTGCCCCTGCTTCCCTGAGCCTGTTTCTTCTATCTTTAGAATGGAGTAAAAAATATCTGTCACCTGCCAGGGCTATTTGTGAGATCAAACAAGATCATATATTTGAAAACTACAGAGCACCGTTCAAGCAAAGGGTCTGGTTTTCTAAACATGTTTTCCCAGATGTAAAATGGGTGTAAGAATTGTATTTACTTCTTTCACAGGGCTCTGGTGAGACGAGATAATGTGTGTGAAAGGGCTGCGGAAAGGAGCCAGGGCTGTGTGGTGGGTCAGGCTCTCTGGGCCAGAGTCTTCTTGGCCAGTCAAACACAGCTGCTTGCCTCACACTCCGGGCTGGCTGGCTGGCGGCCAGTCTGGGGCAGAAGCAGCTACCGCATCTGCTTCTAGAGCAGGCCAACTCCTTCCTTGGAAGGCGGCAGCATGAGCCGCCTTCTGGCCACCCCCCGCCCACCCTCCTCTGTCCAGGCTCATGCTGAGACCAGGTGAGCAGCAGGGGAAGGTGAGATTTCTGGCTCAGATAAGATGTCCACACAGGGTTGATGTATGCATCAGGCACAGTACCTAGGACATAAGATAACTTTAGGGACCTGGAAGATGTTCTCAGCTCTTTCAAAATCAGAATTAAGAAATGGATTTTTAGGCTGAAAGAAAATGTTTTTTTTGTGTGTTTTTTTTTGTTTTTTGTTTTTTTTAATTTTACTTAATTAATTAATTAATTTTTGGCTGTGTTGGGTTTTTTTTTTTTTTTTTTTTTAATATTTTTTTTATGTGGGATCTTCCCGGACCAGGGCTCGAACCCGTGTCCCCTGCATTGGCAGGCAGATTCTCAACCACTGCGCCATCAGGGAAGCCCAAGAAAATGTTTTAATAAGGAATATTAGTATATTTGTCTTTATACCAATATAGTCATAAAATACAATTTTTATATTATTTTAAGGAGGAAGGGCCTATGGAGGCATATAAGGGCCCAGGGCCCATGAGAGTCATAACATGGCCCTGAGTCCATGCTATATACTCTGTCCACACTCCGGGACCATCCTGGAGCCCTTTCCCCCATTGCCAATGTGCTGGCCAGCCTGGTCTCAGCTTGGATGAGCGGTCCCAATACTGCAAGTTGGGGTGAGGAAGGCAGCAACGTTGCCCACTCTTTCTATGTGTTAATTCTGCATTTCTGGGCCTGATCTCTGTGCTCATCATGTGCTGTGTTCCTGGAGTGGCGGGCAGCGGCCTCAACCGTGTGTGCCTACCAGTAAGAAGAGCGGCTCCCTAACGCCAGAATTCTGAAAACGTTGGTTTATGTGTGTGTCCTTTCTTTTTTTTTTTTTTTTTTTTAAGGATTTTCTTATTTATTTATTTATTTATTTATTTATTTTTGGCTGTGTTGGGTCTTCGGTTCGTGCGAGGGCTTTCTCCAGTTGCGGCAAGCGGGGGCCACTCTCCATCGCGGTGCGGGGACCGCTCTTCATCGCGGTGCGCGGGCCTTTCTCTATCGCGGCCCCTCCCGTCGCGGGGCACAGGCTCCAGACGCGCAGGCTCAGCAATTGTGGCTCACGGGCCCAGCTGCTCCGTGGCATGTGGGATCTTCCCAGACCAGGGCTCGAACCCGTGTCCCCTGCATTAGCAGGCAGATTCTCAACCACTGCGCCACCAGGGAAGCCCTGTGTGTCCTTTCTTAGCATGTCGTTTGAAAAATTTCCCAGGCAATTTGGATGTTGACCCCACCCCTGGATATGCCCCCCAGGAGGGTCTCCCTCACCTCCCACCCACCTTGAGGACCCCTGGCCTGGAGGGAATCCAACCAGACAGCTTGTAAGATGTCACAATGAATCCTTTTATAGAATAGCACCAAACTTTGCAATGTGACTCCTCTTCCTCCCCACCCCTCTGCAATCCTTTGATTTGGGGTATTTCACCATGCTCCTCCTTTCCACGGATATGGAAGGAAGACCCTGTAGCCTGCCCATGGCGGTCTCAGTGGGCAGCTGGCTGCTGCTTCTGTGTGGCTGGTGGGACTGGCGTGTCCCTGGGGTGGTGCTCACAGCAGTCAGAGCAGAGGCTGCTGAGGACACAGCCACTTTCTGGGCGGGGGAAGGGGCACCTGGCTCTCACTCTGGCTCCTGACTCTTCCACTGATCGGCCTTGGGCTCTGGGTCAGTCGTGTCACCTCTCTGGGCCTTTGTTTTCTCATCTGTAAAATGGGAATCAAAAATGCTCATCTGCCTGTATCACTGAACCACCTGAGACAGTGTATGGAGGGCCCTGAAAAGAACCCTTGGGGTTGAGAGACCTTTAATATTAAAGTATAACCACTTCTTCCCCTTCTACCATCTCAATCCTTGCTTCTTCTGCTATCTTTGCCTTGGTACTACCTTACAAGTCGTGTGTGTGCGTGTTCTAGTTTATTCATCCAAAATAGTCTTCCTGTCCCTCCTTCCTATAGACCCCAGTACAAAGGTAACCCACCCTCAGCACGACAGATAACACATATCAGCACAGATGGCGGTGAAATGCAGAATTGAAACATTTATTATTTGGAGTATTTGTTTCATAATTTTCAGTAATTTAGAACTTTCTGAAACCAGAACTAAATCACCCAGAAAAATCTCTTCTCCTTTTTGGTGAACAGTGTACAGTAAGATTTCTCCTTCCCTACCCTCTCCCCCACCTTCTAACACCTTTCATTTTGACCTCACTTTCTGTTCCTACCCCTTTGTATTTTTGTAAAAAACTTCGGGCTGACAAAGGTCAATGTTTAATTAAAAAGTTATCTCCCTCGGGACTTCCCCGGTGGTCCAGTGGTTAAGACTCCGCGCTTCCACTGCAGGGGGCACGGGTTCGATTCCTGGTCAGGGAACTAAGATTCTGCATGCCTCGTGGCACGAGACCAAAAATTAAAAAAAAAAAAAAGCGAGCGTGGGCTCCTTGGCAGAGGTGACCGACCCACTCCCTCTACCAACTTGTGTACTTCTGGCTAGCACTGCACATTGTCATGTGACTCAGTAATGGGCAGGGACCAGTCTCTGCAGACCCTCTCCAGGCTCCTGGGCTGGCCTGGCTACCATCTTGGCCAGACCAGGGAAGTACGAAGGGTGTGGATGTTCTGGTTGCCACTCTGAGGAATTGAAAGCCTGGCAAGTTCCAGCCAGCAAGAATCCCCAAGGCGGACCTGTTACCAGGAGGCAGTGTCCCCAGTGTCTTGCCATGGAAGGGATTTGGGACCCTTTGATGAAAGACTGATTTGACTCACGGGGACAGGACAGCCACTTGCTGCTGACTTTTAGAGGCTGTTAGGCTAGGCCCAAGTCTCAGTCTTTTTAAAACGGGTCATTGCCAGATGTCACAGTGACTTTTTCATGGGAGGGGTAGGTTTGGGGAGTGGAGTGGTTAAGCACGCAGCAAACCAAGTCTTTAGCGGAAAAGTTGATTTTGTGCAGGACTGGCTTAACCCTCCCACCTTGGATAGGCCACAGTTCCCAAGCTTGGGAGGAAGGGGGTATACGTCTCCTTCACCCATGGTATCCTGGACCACTCCTCCCCCACCCTCCCCAGCCCCCAGGCGCCCCCTCCCCACAGTGGCCCAACCGTGGGGAATCATCACCTGGGTAGGGGCTCCTCTGAGGCCTCTGCCAGCACCTGTTAAGGCACAAAAGCCTTTGGGAGAGATTTCCTTTGCCAAACACACAAAGAACACAGATTCAGGGCAGTTTTGTTTTTGGTGTGGTTTATTTTTTAAACCCACTTGTAGTTTGGGTTCAGCTGGAAAGCAGGACATACCGAGGGAGGGAAGGTGGTCGCATGAGCAGGATTCTGCTGCAGCTTTGGCGGGAAGCCCCAGGCCCCTGCTCCGGGGAGGTAGGACCCGTCACCAGGCTCCCAGCTGGCTCGGGCGAAGCGGGCAGCCCTTCTGTGCAAGTGTCCCGAGCAGAGGAAAGTTGCCATTTCTCTGATCTGCATCCTCAAAGGCCCAGCCTGAGGTTTCCCAACAGAGTGCCGGCAGCTGAGGGACAGGACTCCATGGGCAGGCCGGACAGTCTGTTGGACGAGGAACACTGGCCGGCTTCTGATGCCAGATAAGAGACTGGGGCTTGGCGTCTGGGCAGCCCCTTGGGGCTGCTCTTGCGGCGGCCTGGCTGTCTGGGCCCCCGCCCCTGCAGCTGCCCAGGGCGTGATCAGTGGTACGTTTCCCACACCCCCCTCCCCATCCCTCAGGGAAAATAAAATAAAATAAAAATTAGAATAAATACCGACTCGGCCAACATTTACATTTACATGGATGGACAGGACGATCCCCAAACTTTAAAGGTGTACAGACTGGTTAAGGAAGGAGGAGCAGACGAAGGTGGGTTTGGGGGTGCACACTCTCGCGGAGGATGGTGGGGTCCCGCCTTGTCCAGGGGAGGCTGGGGGCCTTCTTGGGGCTGCGGTCCCAGAGCTTAGGCAAAGCCACAAGGCCATGGGAGCAGGAGCAGGCCGGCTGCCTGAGAGGAAAACAATGACTACCTCGTCTTGACCGTCGGGGGAGAGACCGAGACAGGACCCGCATCAGATGGCTGGACTTTGCCTCCTCTGTGCCAAGGAAGCCACAGGCGAGGAGGGAAGGCCACGCAAGCGTTAGAAACGCAATATCCAGTTTAGCCTCCCATCAAATACATTCAGAGGTCAACTTGGATATGGCCTCCCTCACTCAGCAGGGGGGATCTGGCTTGGGGAGGGGGCAGAGGTCTGGGGGCGCCCGCCTCTGCCCCCCACTTCCTGTCTGAGTATTCTCCCGTGGGAAGCTGCCTCAGTGTCTCAGATTTTAGGCTTTACTGTTATTTCCTTAAAAAAAAATTTTTTTTTTAATGTTTTCCTTCTATGTCTGAAAAAGTAGCAGCAACCCACATTTAGAAAAACAGCTTAAATTGTTATTCGGATCGGCCAGGAAGCGCTTTCAAGCAATGGAATATACTAGGCAAACCATATGTCTGGAGCCATGGTGACACGACACGTAATTAAAAATATATTTATATATGTTTACATATTTATACCTCGCTTCTTCCCGCTCTGGTCCTAACAGTCAAGGAGGGGTTGGCCGTGAGGCAAGACCACCAAGGAAGGCTGTTAGGAGGAAGGGCATTAGGCTCACAGTGCCCAAGATGCTACTTGCTTGGCTTTCGAGGGGACGTCAGCCCCCTGAGTCCGTGGTATCTGGGGCCCCTTCATAAAGCTCACTCTCTGAGCCCAAGGTAGGGGTGGGAGACCCCTTCCCCTGCCTCCTCGACTTTCGACCTCACTCGCAGGCCTCTCTCTTCTTCCAGGGCCCTGCTTCATTCTCAGTAGATGTGCTCGTGCATGCCCGCGCACGCGTGCACGCACACACGCGCACACACACACACACACACACACACACACACACACACACACACACACCACTCGAGGGAAGCAGGGCCCATTTCAGCCCAGGTGCGGCTCTCTGAGGGCTGCCAGGGCGTGGCTGCTTGCCTGGCTTGGGCTGCCGACTCCTCGGGACCATGATTTCCCTGGTGCCCTCTCTGAGCATCCTAACATCAGCCCGGCTCTTCTCTCAAGGCCTCCTGTGGGGCCTCTGGGGTCCCCGGGCCCCAGGCTGAGCCAGAGGTGTAGGCTGAGGAGGAAAGGCAGTGAGGAGAAGCTTGAGAGGAAGGGGCCGGGAGGGAGAAGGCAGAGGCCAGGGGCAGCGTGGGCTCCTTGGCAGAGGTGACCGACCCACTCCAGGTAAACCATGCCCCCATGCCTTGTCCCCAACAGGCTCTTTTTGGGGACTGCAGGCAGGTGGCAGCTGGTGGGGAAAGCCAGGAAGTACAGAGAAAGCTGCTCCCCACCCCACCTGCCTGCTCTCCTAGACTCAACAAAGGGAATTTCCTCCAGCCTGACCGGACCAGGCACCCAGCGGGCCTCCAAGGTGACCCAGAAAAGGACTGGCCTCAACCAAGGGGCAAGTGAGGAAGATGCTGGGCTCTGAGGTTGTTTTCCAGGGGCTCATCAATACGTGGGCTCCAGACCAGGAGATGGGCTGTGCGGACACCAGTGACAACCCGAAGCCAGCCTCCCAGGGCCCAACACACATCCTCCTTTCTAGCCATCAGAGAAGGAGCTGCTCCCAGGACTTGGCCCCTCCAAGAACCCCCAGCCTTGTTCCCAGCCTGGAAAGCTGGTGGCTTGCTGGGTCCCCTGATGGTCCCCACGACTCAATGAATTCACCCTTTCCCGACAGCCTTGGGGCTGCAGTGCCACAGCCCTCCCGGGGCACAGACCGTGGCTATCGGCTAGGGCACGGACACAGCCCATTTAGCTAGCCCTGGGGAGCCCTGAGGGGCCCCCCAATTCTCCCTTCAGTGAGAGCTTGGGACAAGACCGGTGTGTGGAGCGGGCAAGCATCACCGGGCGTTTTGGTTTTAATTCGCCAGCCTGGTTCTGAGCCCGGTTCACTATAAGGCCCCGGGGCAGGACGGGTTTAATGCTTTCCCAGCAGGGACAGTATCAGCCCTTTGAGGGAGGAAGCTAGAAAAAGAGAGAACAGAGGTACTGGAAGCCGGGGGCTGAGGGGCATGGGGTTCCAGCGGGTTCCCCTGTCGGGGCAGAAGTTTCCAATTACCCTAATTGGCTACTGGCAAGCTGTCTGTGGCTAGAATCCTTCCAGAGGGGGCCAGGTTTGATCTCCCTCTAATCAGGGGGTCCTCACGGTGCTGACTGTGTGATCACATTGCGGGCCCTTTGCGTTGAGAGAGGAGACTTCAAAGCAGCTGACTTTTGAAAAAATAAAACACAATGAAACAAAAGAGTGCAAGTAGAACGAAAAACTCCATCTCCCCTCCAGGCCCCGGGCCCGCCCCCGGCCCCCTGGGCCTGCAGCTTGGGGGCTGAAGAGGGGAGGCTGGAAGTGGGGAGGGTGGAGCATGAAGGTTAGAGGAGACCGCCTCTGTCCCCCAGCTCGGCCGTAAGGACAAAGGCCGTCAATTACGGGCGGCTGGTGGGGACCGTGCCTGCCTTTGTCCTCCCGGACATCTGCTACACGTCGCCTGCTGCCAGTTGGCGACTGCGGCTGACAGCATGCGGGAACAATGCAAGCCCGTCCCCGACCCACTTTTTCAGCCTTCTGAGGTCCTTTCTGACCCAAGCTGTACCCTGTGTGCGGGCTGCCAAGGCCTCTAAGGAGTCACAGAGATGAACCCCTTGCACACAGCCCTGCCGGGGACATGTTGCATGGGAGGAGGTGGGGAGGAGTGGGAGTGAGGAGGGGGAGGGCCGGGCCACCGTGAGGAAGAAACATGCTTCCCTTACTGGTGTGAGCTGCCGCATGCTCGGGCTGGGGGGCTCGGGTAGGGGGGCGCTCCTCCTAGGGCTTTGGTCCCTTCCCCGTCTGGCTCCATACTGGCCGCCGGCTCTGCTTGCCTTCCTCCCCATTTCTTTCTGCCGGCAGGGCCACCCCTGTCTTCCCGCCTGTCCATCTGGCTCTGTGCACCAGGGCCCCAGCTGCCCTCGGGCCACCCGCCAGGCCCCCTGGCTGTCAGGCTGTCAGTTTCTGGATGGTTCTGTTGTAGTACTGCGTGATGGGGGGCGTCAGAGGGTTCCAGCTGTTGGCGTGGAGCTCGATGACCTCCAGCAGCAGGGACCGGGTCAGCATCGACTCTGAGGGGCACAGCATCTTGTCGCGGGCGCTGGCCAGGAGCTCCGCCATCATCTCGGGCAGCTGCTCCTCCAGCAGTCGGCCTGTGCTCTGCAGCTGCGGGCAGAGAAGTGGGGTTAGGACGTGAGCTGGGCCCTGAAAGGGCTCCTGACCCACCTTGGTTAGGGGTGCTGGGGGCAGGAACGGGAAATAGCTGGATTATCCCAGGAAGGTGCAGGCCCAGGCCTCTATGCCACAGGGCAGGAGGATGGAGAGTGTGGAGGGTGGACACAGCCAATGTGAGAGCCCACATTTAATACCCAATCTTCTGGAGGAATAAGAGGGGTCAGAATATTGCCTGCTGCCCAGGGCTGCAAAGAGTCCTCACCAGGAACACGCTGCTTCTCCCTTCATCCACTTGCCTCCCCTCCTACAGGAAGCCTTCTTTGACTATCGCCCACAACCTCAATGGCTGTGTGACCTGCTTCCTTCAAGAGTGATCAGGTGGCACCGTGTCAATTTTCACTTGCTGGGATGTCTCTCTGGAAACGAACTTGGTCATTATTACCTGCATGTGTCCGTGTGGAACCTGAGAGCAGGGATGAGGTCTCCTGTTTCTCTCTTTCCTTCTCTCCTGCCCCCAATCGCACCTACATACACCCAGAACTGACCCCTGCCCACACTTGTGACAGGATGGGGAGGAGAGAAATATGAACTGGGCCACAAGGCCAGCCAGAGGGCCTGCCCCCAAGAGAGGCCCCTGGTCATCTCGAAAAGCCCCCTTAGGAAGAAGGTGCCCCGATCCTCTGGATCAGCGCACCGTCGGCCGGCAGCCCCTGCAGCTCCTCTCCCTATAATCTAAGTCCCTGTCTCTGCTCCACCTCCAGCCTCAGCCCACCCATTTTTTCGAGGCTCTGCCTTCTTCACGAAACCTTCCCTGACCTTTCTGGCCCACTCTGACCTCTCCCCTAACTCCTCAGGGATGCATGCTCTGTACCCATATTTATTCTCTACACCATCCCATCCACTCTGTGCATGTGACAGAGGTCTCTATCTCTAGCCAGACCACAGGCTGTCTGGAGGCAGGGACCATGCTTTCTCCTCCTCTCCTATCTCCCCTGCCTGGAGCCCCGTGCAGGGTACCCAGCTGGAGCCCCGGCATGCCCTGGGTGTGGGCCCTGGAAGCGCCTCTCCTCACCACACTCCACTCTGAATGTCCCTGGGCTGTTTTCTTTCTTTCTTTCTTTTTTTTTTTTGGCCACACCGTGCGGCTTGCAGGATCTTAGATCCTCGACCAGGGATCGAACCTGTGCCCTCAGCAGAGGGAGCGCAGAGTCCTAACCACTGGACTGCCAGGGAAGTCCCCTTGGACTGTTTTCTGAAGGCACAGCTTTGTCCCTGTAACTGGGCCAAAGCCAAGTGTCTGAAGGAAGATCCCGGAGAGCAGCGGCCACACCTTGGGGACAGGAGTGGGACCTCCCATGGGGGCTGCTTGGAAGCGGATGGTGCCAACCTGGGGGATCAAGAAGCCTCGGCACCTCCTCCCAAACCGCACACCACGGGGACATGTGGGGGCAGGGCATCCCCTAGACTCCCCTAAGCCAGGGGGCAGGGCATCCCCTAGACTCCCCTAAGCCAGGGGGCAGGCATCACCTAGACTCCCCTAAGCCAGGGGGCAGGGCATCCCCTAGACTCCCCTAAGCCAGGGGGCAGGCATCACCTAGACTCCCCTAAGTCAGGGGGCAGGCATCACCTAGACTCCCCTAAGCCAGGGGGCAGGGCATCCCCTAGACTCCCCTAAGCCAGGGGGCAGGGCATCCCCTAGACTCCCCTAAGCCAGGGGGCAGGCATCACCTAGACTCCCCTAAGTCAGGGGGCAGGGCATCACCTAGACTCCCCTAAGTCAGGGGGCAGGGCATCACCTAGACTCCCCTAAGTCAGGGGGCAGGGCATCCCCTAGACTCCCCTAAGCCAGGGGGCAGGGCATCCCCTAGACTCCCCTAAGTCAGGGGGCAGGGCATCCCCTAGACTCCCCTAAGCCAGGGGGCAGGGCATCCCCTAGACTCCCCTAAGTCAGGGGGCAGGGCATCCCCTAGACTCCCCTAAGCCAGGGGGCAGGCATCACCTAGACTCCCCTAAGTCAGGGGGCAGGGCATCACCTAGACTCCCCTAAGTCAGGGGGCAGGGCATCACCTAGACTCCCCTAAGTCAGGGGGCAGGGCATCCCCTAGACTCCCCTAAGCCAGGGGGCAGGCATCACCTAGACTCCCCTAAGTCAGGGGGCAGGGCATCCCCTAGACTCCCCTAAGCCAGGGGGCAGGCATCACCTAGACTCCCCTAAGTCAGGGGGCAGGGCATCCCCTAGACTCCCCTAAGCCAGGGGGCAGGCATCACCTAGACTCCCCTAAGTCAGGGGGCAGGGCATCCCCTAGACTCCCCTAAGCCAGGGGGCAGGCATCACCTAGACTCCCCTAAGCCAGGGGGCAGGGCATCCCCTAGACTCCCCTAAGCCAGGGGGCAGGCATCACCTAGACTCCCCTAAGTCAGGGGGCAGGGCATCCCCTAGACTCCCCTAAGCCAGGGGGCAGGGCATCCCCTAGACTCCCCTAAGCCAGGGGGCAGGCATCACCTAGACTCCCCTAAGTCAGGGGGCAGGGCATCACCTAGACTCCCCTAAGTCAGGGGGCAGGGCATCACCTAGACTCCCCTAAGTCAGGGGGCAGGGCATCCCCTAGACTCCCCTAAGCCAGGGGGCAGGGCATCCCCTAGACTCCCCTAAGCCAGGGGGCAGGCATCACCTAGACTCCCCTAAGCCAGGGGGCAGGGCATCCCCTAGACTCCCCTAAGTCAGGGGGCAGGGCATCACCTAGACTCCCCTAAGCCAGGGGGCAGGGCATCCCCTAGACTCCCCTAAGCCAGGGGGCAGGGCATCCCCTAGACTCCCCTAAGCCAGGGGGCAGGGCATCCCCTAGACTCCCCTAAGTCAGGGGGCAGGGCATCACCTAGACTCCCCTAAGCCAGGGGGCAGGGCATCCCCTAGACTCTCCTAAGTCAGGGGGCAGGGCATCCCCTAGACTCCCCTAAGCCAGGGGGCAGGCATCACCTAGACTCCCCTAAGCCAGGGGGCAGGGCATCCCCTAGACTCCCCTAAGTCAGGGGGCAGGGCATCACCTAGACTCCCCTAAGCCAGGGGGCAGGGCATCCCCTAGACTCCCCTAAGTCAGGGGGCAGGGCATCACCTAGACTCCCCTAAGCCAGGGGGCAGGGCATCCCCTAGACTCTCCTAAGTCAGGGGGCAGGGCATCCCCTAGACTCCCCTAAGCCAGGGGGCAGGGCATCCCCTAGACTCCCCTAAGCCAGGGGGCAGGGCATCCCCTAGACTCCCCTAAGTCAGGGGGCAGGGCATCACCTAGACTCCCCTAAGCCAGGGGGCAGGGCATCACCTAGACTCCCCTAAGCCAGGGGGCAGGGCATCCCCTAGACTCCCCTAAGCCAGGGGGCAGGGCATCCCCTAGACTCCCCTAAGCCAGGGGGCAGGGCATCACCTAGACTCCCCTAAGCCAGGGGGCAGGGCATCCCCTAGACTCCCCTAAGCCAGGGGGCAGGGCATCACCTAGACTCCCCTAAGCCAGGGGGCAGGGCATCACCTAGACTCCCCTAAGCCAGGGGGCAGGGCATCCCCTAGACTCCCCTAAGCCAGGGGGCAGGGCATCACCTAGACTCCCCTAAGCCAGGGGGCAGGGCATCACCTAGACTCCCCTAAGCCAGGGGGCAGGGCATCACCTAGACTCCCCTAAGCCAGGGGGCAGGGCATCACCTAGACTCCCCTAAGCCAGGGGGCAGGGCATCACCTAGACTCCCCTAAGCCAGGGGGCAGGGCATCACCTAGACTCCCCTAAGCCAGGGGGCAGGGCATCACCTAGACTCCCCTAAGTCAGGGGGCAGGGCATCACCTAGAATCTCCTAAGTCAGGGGGCAGGGCATCACCTAGAATCTCCTAAGTCAGGGGGCAGGGCATCACCTAGAATCTCCTAAGTCAGGGGGCAGGGCATCACCTAGAATCTCCTAAGTCAGGGGGCAGGGCATCACCTAGAATCTCCTAAGCCATTTGTGTGGCGCACCTGGCCGAGGGGGAGGTGGTCTTGGGGGCAGAGGGAGAGTGGACGATGCTAGCACTCCATCCTTCCCGCCAGAGAACCGGCAGTTCCCTCTCCTCCAGCAGAAGTCCACATCCACTCAGGAAGCCGTCCGCCACCAGCCCCGCTCGACACGCCCTTGCCCTGGACCCGTGGATGCCTCCAGTGGTCCTTGAGCCCCCATAACTGTTAAGGCGAGAGGGACGCACAGGGTCTGAGGTGGGAGGTGTCTAAGCCACGCTGCTTACCTCCATTGAGCAGCACAGGACAGCATCTTCCTTCACATCCTGAGATTGCAAGAGCTGGAAGAGAGCGGCAGAGAATTCCGCTTAGGGTGGTGCGCTGCTCTCAGCCCCCTGCAGCCCAGAACAAACATCTCCAAGGGGCGGGCCAGAGAGGCAGCCCACCAAGGCCGGAGGGCAGCAGGAGCACTGCCCCAGGAAGCAGTGATTTCTCTGACGGGATCTAAGCAGCTAGAGGACCGCCGTGGTCACGGAGCGTGGGAGTCCCGGCCAGGTCAGAGGGCTTGACTAGAGGCCACGGCAGAGCAAGGCTGCAGGTGGGTTTGAAGGCAGCGGCAAGCATGCTGGGATCATCCACTATGAGCAGCTGGTCAGCAAAAATTAAACTCGCGTAGATTTCCTGATTAGTGAGAGGGGCTCAGCCATGGTCTCAGGTGTTCCTGGGCCCTGGCTATAGGAGGACTTGCAGAAATCACAGCAGTCTTCTCCACGGGCCCAGCACCGTGAGCCTGCAAAGCCATGCAGACCGTTCCAGAGGCCGAATTGCTTCCTGACCAAGGCCATGGCCACGAGGCTCAGCACCGGGGCAGGCCACCCCCCGTCCAGGCTCTCCTCTATGTGCTGCATTTCATTCTTTCAATCTCTCTCCCTCTCTCTCTAAATTGAGACATAACTCACGTAACATCAAGTTCACCATTTTTAAGCATACAGTTCAGTGACTTTTAGATTCACAAGGTTGTGCGACCATCACCACTAACTCTAGAATATTTTCATGGCTCCCAAAAGAAACCTGTACCCGTTAGCGGTCAGTCCCCTTTCCCCCTCCACCCCCTGACAACCCCTAATGTCCTTAATCTCTATAGATTTACCTATTCTGGACATTTTATACAATGGAATCATATAATACGTGATTTTTTTTTGTGAATGGCTTCTTCCACTTATAATGTTTTTAAAGTTCATCCATGTTGTAGCCTGTGTCAGTTCGTCATTCCTTTTTGGGGTTGGAAGATATTCCCCTGTATGGATGCACCACGTTTTGTTTATCCACTCATCAGTTGATAGACATTTGGGCTGTCTCCACTTTTTGGCTCTCGTGAACAAGGCAGCTATGAACACTTGTGTACGAGTTTTTGTGTGGACATGGGTTTTCATCTCTCTTGGGTACGCACTGAGGAGTGGAATTGCTGGGTCATGTGGTAACTCCACGTTTAGCTGTTTGAGGACCCAATAAACTGTTTTCTACAGTGGCTGTGCCATTTTTCATTCCCTCCAGCAGTGTCTAGGGTTCTGATTTTTCCACAGCACCACCAATATTTGTTATTTTCTGCCTTTCCCCCCATTTTTTCCCAGGTCACTTTCCAGCTTTCCTTGGAGACTTCTGGGTCACCCCAGCCCATGGCGCCCGCTCCTGCTTCTCACTCCCGAGCACCCCCTGGCTTTCCCACCACTCAGCATTCCACACAAGTGGCAAGACATCTTCCAGTGTGAACTGTGGCTTCCTGAAGGCAGGGCAGTGTGACGTTCATCTCTGCTGCCCTTTAACACCTAGCACAGCTCCTGGCAACAACAGGGATTCGATAAATGTGGGTCGATATGATTTATGCATTGTTTTTTTTGTTGTTTTAAAGGAAGGGCGGAGGGTAAGGAGAGAGCACAAGAGGAAGGCATTTTTAGGGTCAGCTTCCTTGTCCACTAACCGAGAACTAGAGTCAAGGTTTCTGATCTGGGCATGACGCGTTCAAGGAGGGTGAAATCACACACAACCCGGGGACTGTTCTCACTGCAGACTCAAAATCCAAATTCCACACACCGTCCTTAACTTCCCCCTTCTCCTGTCTTATTGCAGCCATCCACCCAGCCCAGGGTCTCCCCCAGCAGAAGCCACAAGCGGTCACATCAGGGGGGCTGAAGATGCATGTATTAAATGTCAAATGAGTCCAGGGGCCAGATCAGTGTGGGCTGCTCTGACCAGAGATGCTCTCAGGGACCAGACCTCCTTCCTCTTCGTATCTCTGCAGGGCTGGGCATTAACTGGTCCCACGGTAGACACACCGAAAAAGAAATCATTTGGGGATGAAGGAGCAGAGGTAGGTCTCAGGCTGCTCAAAAGATGAGTTGGTGGAGAGCAAGGGACAACCCGGGGAAGGTAACAGTGTCGGCCATGCAGTGACAGGCGTTGACGGCCATTGGTGGGCACGCTCTGCCCACTGACACACTTGTGACTCTGGGCCTTTGTGCTCTTGTCACCCAGGAATTCTCAGCCACCACCTGTCTGCAGACCTTCCTTCCTCAGTTTACTCAGGGCTCTGCCCCGACATCACCTCATCCACCAGGGATTCCCTGACCGGCCTGCCTGTAAGTGATCCCGCCGTTCACCTCCTGGCTTACTTCTCTCCTCAGCATCTCTCACCCCGACATACGATCTGTTTGTTTGTCTGCTGTCTCCCCCAGGGGAAGGCAAGCTCCAGGAAGGCAAGGCCTGTTTGGTCCATTCTCTCCCCGGCACCTGGCACAGTGCCTGGTACATAGTAAGCACTTGGAAGTATTTGTTAACAAATATGCCTTGAGTAGCAGGGAGAAAACCCACCCAGCTGGGAGGGTCTGCAAGTGAGGAGGGAGTAGCCTTGAGCCAGGGCAACTCACCCCAGTGCACGCGCTTGAAAAGGCAACAGTGAGCGGGACTTGGATAGCTCCACCCCACAGACTTCTCCTGTCAGAGCAGACACGGCACAAAATTATAGTCAATGTGTCTGCAAACGTACAGTGTTTGTGGAAACAGAAGTTGGTATATGACTCTCTAAATGGCAATTTGGTGATAACTATCAACACTACAAGTGTACAAACCCTCTGAGCAGTGATACTACTTCCAGGAGTTTATTCCACACGTGTCCCCCGCTGCCCACATATGCACCATGACATGGATATAAGGTTTTTGCTGCACTTTTGCAAATAGCTTGAATAGCTACCAACAAGGGGACTGGTTAAATTATGAGGATACATTTGCACAGAGGAATACTCTGCAGCACACAGCTGTCTACCCTCCTCCCCATGCCGGTGTGTGCTTCTGGAGTTTTCTTGCCCCACAGGGCTGCAGACCCTCAAGGGAAGCCAAGGGAAGCTTTCACTGAGTCAGTGTCTGGGGGGAATTTTGGGGGTCACACTAGGAAGGACCTCTCTCATCTAGAAAACCCTGGAAGCAGGTTCTGGAAAAAGCTGGGGGGAGGTGACTCACCTTGTAGCAGGCGTACCGAGTCATGGGTACTGGACCATGGGTTGGTACAGCATCCAACCCAGCCTGCTCTGTGAGGGGCTGGTTCCAGGACTTGGAGGGCCCTAACTGTCTCGGGGGGAAGGTGGGCGTAGCCCCACTGACTCTGCACGGAACATGAGGACAAATATTAAGGGAACTCTGTGAGGTTTGCTGGGACTTCTTTCTGATGGTAACTTTGTTCCTGCATAGGTTTCCCATAGTGCTTAACTTTGTTCCTGCATAGGTTTCCCATAGTGCTTAGCAGGAAGAGAAACCTTAAAATAAAAATTGCTGGTAGAAATCACAAGAAAGGGGGAAAGTGGGGTATCTGGTGGGAAGGGAACTCCCAGAGACAGAGTGGGTGGTGGCAGCCATTTGGGGGCGAGGGGAGCAGGCAGAACTGGGAGCTTATGGGAAGGAAGAAAGGGGTCCTGCTCCGGATGCAACTAGCATGTTGGCTGACACATAGTAGGTGCTAGTAATGCCTGTCATGGGAAATTGAGATGAACCTGGGATCATGTTCCGTTCTGAGACCAGCTTCTTAGGGGTCCTGGGGCTTCGGGACATGGGCGGTAACATGATGGGAAATACTATGAACAGCCGGGGCCGGACAAGTACTAGATGCTCTGAAATGTGACTGTTTCTCCCTCCAAGTGGCCCTCCGACTTCTGCCCGCACAGCGTGGACAGCCTCGCGGGGCCTCGTGCTCCTGCCAGCACTGTGCCCGCACGAGCAGGTGTCTCCTCTTTCCTTCTACGGCCCGAGGCCTGCCTGCCCTCCGTCTGCTCCCCGGTGACGGTTCAGAACTGCAGAGCCGGTCCAGGGCTTCCTGTTCTTCCTTCCCTCCCCGCATCTTATTGACTGGACTACCTCCTCCCTTCTGCACACCCAAACCCCCGCAGGCCTGCTCCCTCCCTGGGGGGCTCTGGGCTCTGGGGGGACAGACAGGGTGGGGACCCTCAAGCAGGGCTGCGGGCAGGCTCTCACCCCAGAGCCTCTCCTCCAACCTTATCTTTCACTGGTTGTTTGGGAAAGTCTGTGTTAAGCCAAGAATCACATCGAGTGATAGGCCCTCTCGCAAACGGCCTGCTGGGTTTTCTCAAGGAAGTGGGGGAGGACTGGGAGACTTTCACTGTACTTTTCCTTTGCAGTTGCTGGGATGCAGCGTTTGGGAGGGGAGTGGGTGCTGCAGACCACGTCCTAATCTCCCCCAAACGCTATCTCGGCCTGTCCGTTGCCAGCTTTAGAGGGTGGACCCTTGGAGCCTTAGAGCTGAAGGGCTGCAGAGAGGACGTCCCCTCAGCCCCCCATCATCACAGCTGGGAAGTCCCACCTTGCTGCTCTGTGTGGTGGAACGAGAGGCCGGCTGGCCTTACCCCGGGGGAGCACTTGACACACGCTAGGGGGCTCCCTCCCCACGACCCCTGTCAGTGTCACTCTGAGAGGCTCCGGTGCCTCTGGGTGATCAACGGCTTCTCAGGAATCCGTCCTTGACTTGCTCTTTGTGGGCAGTGTCCAAGGGCAAGACCTTTCCACTCTTTTCTGTCTTGGCCAAAACTTACCTGTTTTGTGTTCCATTTCTTCATGGCTTGCTTTCCTAAAAGACAGCCAGTTTCTAGATAAGTGAATCCCTGCTGGTACACTGAGGGGGCCCACTCTGTTGTTTATGCGTGTTCTATTTGGGGTCTTCTGGAGACAACGCTTCATTTAACTCCAAGCAACTCTCAGAAAGTAGTGGCAACTTGAACAGATTCTTGTCCACCCGTGTTCACAACAGCATGATTCACAACAGGCAAGGGGTGGGAGCAACACAAGCGTCCACTGATGGATGAATGGATAAACTAAATGTGGTCCATCCATATAACAGAATGTTATTCAGCCTTAAAAAGGAAGGAAATCTTATCACATGCTGCGACATGGACGGACCTTGAAGACCTTATGCTAAGTGAAATAAGCCAGTCACAAAAGGCCAAGTATTGTTGGATTCCACTTATATGAGGGACCTGGAACCAATTCATAGAGACAGAAAGTAGAATGGTGGTTGTCAGGGGCTGAGGAAGAGGGACTAGGGAGTTAGTGTTTAATGGGGACAGAGTTTTAGTTTTGCAAGATGAAAAAGTTCTGGAGACACATGGTGGTGATGGTTGCACAGCAATGTGAATGTGCTTAATGACACTGAACCGTGCACTTTAAAGTGGCTAAAATGGTCAATCTTATGCTTGCTTTTTTTAAAACCACGATTTAAAAATGGTTTAAAAGCAGTGGCAGGGAGCAGGTACTCTTTGGTGGGCAGGCCAGTCTCTGCCTGGCCAGGACTGTCCCTCTTCTCTGCTATCGCTCTTTGGAAGAAAAGCTGTGCGGATGGAGGAGACAGGGCTGCCGACCTCGGGGCTGAAGGCCCCCGGGGTGGGGGGGAGAGGAGCAGCCCACTCATCAAAGTCTCTGGCACAGAAAGGAGTGTGGGCGGGCCGGGGCAGGCACCCTGGAACAGCGAAATGTGTTTCTTGGACGAGAATCCAAGGCAATTGTGCGAGCCCACACAGTGTTTGTTCGGAAGCTAATGCATTCCTGTCCTATTGTCTCTGCCGGAGACTTGTTGTGGGCACACCCTTCATATCCTCCCTCGGGGAGAGGCCAAGGTGCTTGGAGTCAGGCTGTGGGCGGCTGGACGGCAAAGGGAGAAAGGCAGCCTGGTGGGAGCACCTCAGAGTCCCCGGGGGGAAGGAAGCCAGGGCAGGGCCATGCCGCCCAAGGTGTGCCCACAGCGCAGCCAGGCTGGTTGCTTGGGATGCCACCCTGTGGGGAGGGAAAGAGGGTGCTGATGGAGGGACCCTGGGGCTGTCTTCCTGTGCGGGAGGGGAGCGAGTGCTGGAGATCACAGTTTCTTCTAGCCCGCCCCCCCAGCTCCCCCAACCACCTCAGCTCACCAAGAGCTTGGTTCCAACCCTGGTAGAACAAACCCAAACAGCCTAATGCAGCCACAGTAAAAGCTCAGCAAGTCCCCACCTGCAGGAGCCCCTCTTTTGCAGGTAGTCAAGGGTAGGCTGGGTGCAGCAACAAAGGAGCAAAAGTGAGGAGATTTCAGAGTGCATGTGATTGGCTGGTTTGCTGGGGAACAAACCCAGAGCTCTGATTGGCTGGCTGGGCCTACAGAAGGGCAGTGGCAGGATACCCTGCAAGCATGGAAGAAGTCATGGGAAGAGGAGAGAGAAAAAGAAGAAGTAAGAGTGGGAGGCGCAGGTCTCCAGGGGCTGAGGAAGCCACAGTGATGGGCACAAGCCTTGACGGTGGAGAGATGGGGAGAGGGAGAAGAATGAGGCAGAGCCAGAGGAGACGGCCCCGATGCGTGGCACATGGTCTAGCATGGTGGCCGGGCGAGGAGCTGCACAGGGCCACCTGCATCTCGGGAGGGCCCTCAGGTTCGAGTCAGGGCATCTCCACCCTGTGCCTCTGGTGGACCTGGACCGGCACCTACAGCTGAGTCTAGAGGACAGCTCCTGATAACGACCTTGACTCTTCAAGAAGAGGGTCAATTACAACTGGGTCTCTTCAGGGAGGCAGGGAAGTAGATAATCTAGCCACAAGAGGCTGTCATCAAAAACGTGCAGAAGGTTTGGCTTCTATTCACTAAGAGTAACTCCGGGCATGCCACTTAGTCACTCTGCACTTCAGTTTCCTCACTTGAGAATGGGGATAATACTTGCCTAGAATTGTTTTGAGAGTCAGTGGAGATAATGCATGTGAAAGAGTTCTGAAAAGTGCAAAGCTTGATTCAAATGCAAGGTGTTATTATTGTTATTAAATGTATATCTTCATAAACATGTATCTTTCCTGAAGATCTCGACCCACTTTGTAATGTACCATCACATTTATCCCCGTGACACTCTTGTGGAGACAGGGAAAGGACACAGGCATTATTATCTCTGCTTAATAGACAGAGAAACCGAGGCTCAGTAGTTCCATGACTTACACAAGCCAGACAGACAGTAAGTCTGGGAAGAACTAGAAAGTGCTTAGAAGCCCTGGGTCAGCATCCTCTTTCTTGGGGAATTATTTTAATTTCTCCCACATTAGCTAATTCTTACTTCGCTGGTGGGAGCTCATAATTCTTAATTTTGTTGATTGGCGATGATAATCAATCCGGGCCTTCACAAAACTGAATTGATTTTACCTATTCTTTTTCTGCATTGGCCACCATCTATCCATCTATTCATGCATGCATGCATCCATCCATCCATCCACCAATGCATCCATTTAGCCATCTATTCTTTTATCCACCCACACATCATGTATCCAGCCTTCCATCCACCCACTCATCCTTTCATCCATCTTCCTATCTACCCATCTACCCTCTCACCCACTCACCATCCAGCCATCCGTTCAGCCAGCCAGCTGTCCTTCGACAACATTTATGGAACACCTACTATGTACTAAACACTGTGTAAGTACCTGGATAACAAGGAGAATAAAACTTGTAACTTAGAGTCTAGTAGGAAGAAACAGAGAGATTGCGCTAGGTATATGGGGTTGGAGCATGGGACGGAATGGTGGTGGTGAAGAACACGCCAGGCACATGCCATAAGTGGCAGCACATGGCATATGCACAAAAGCAAAAAAAAAAAAGGTGAACTAATGGAGTGCATTGGGGAATAACAAGTATTTCAAGAGGCTAAAATATACGGTGCTGGGGGAGAGAGAGCATATGATGATAAAGAAGGCCAGGGCCACATCCTAAAGGGCTCTAGATGCCATGCTACTGGGTTTGGATTTTATCCTAAAGGACTGCAGAGCCACTGAAAAGAATTTCAACTGGTGAGTAGGATGATACTATTTGCAGTGTGGAGAGTAGACTGGAGCTGGTGGGGTGGTGGGAGAATTGGAGGCAAGGAGACCAGTGAAAACTTATGGCGGCTCGAGTGAGGGCAGGGACAATGGGAGGAGATAGCTTAGGAGGCAGAAGTAAAAGTGAGGAAAAGGACGATGCAGAAGACGGATAAGCCCCGGGTTTGGGGCTTGTCAGCGGAATAAACTGTGGTGCCACCAACGATATTAGGAAGGCAGGAAGAGTTGGTTCTGGAAAAAAGGAATGAGTTCAGTGTTAGAAATACCGAGTCCGCCGTCTTTGCGGGTCACCAGGGAAGATGGGAGACTGGCCATCTGTGATTATCAGTGCCCAGGTGTGAGTCAAGGCCACAGGTGTGACACGACCTGGGGAATGACGTGGAATAAGAGAAGATGGTAAGAGCTCCAAACCCGGAAACAGCAACATCGTAAGGGCGGCAGAGGAGGAGGAACCCCCAAAGGAGGAAGAGGGTGGTCAGGCAAGTAGGCAGAGCAGGAAAACGTGACGTCATGGAAGCCAAGGGAGTGCTAAGAAGTCAAGGTCACTTCTTGTCGACAAGGTCAACAGTGTCAAAAGCTCAGAGAGGTCAAGTGAGATAAACAATGACCAGGGCCCCTGGATTTGGTGATTAGGAGAGCACAGGCGACCTTTGCCATGATGACTTCATGCAGGGAGGGGTGGGTGGAAGCCTGGGTAATGTGGAGCTGGAGAGACAGAATGAGGTCAGGAAGTGGAGAGAGAAAGAGCTGACCATTGCTTTTTCTTTGGGGGTTTCTGTTCTTTCTTCTCTCTCACTCTCCTTTCCTCCTCCGTCTCTCTTTTTTTGGGGGCGGGGTGGGGGACTTGCCTATGGAAGAGAAGAAGGGTAGGATGCTAGGAAAAAGAGACTGGCCCAGGGTCCAGGGGAATGGTCGGTACAGCAGGAGAGACTTGAGCAGGGGCAGAGATGAACGCGTAGCGTGCGGGAGAGAGGACAGGACTGATGCCTGGATCAGCCTTAAATAAGACAAAGGCTGTCATTCCCTGAAACGGACAAGAAGCATTAGTGTGGCTGTGGATAGGTACCCGTGGAATGCTCGCGCTGCCCGGCCTGTCTGGGCAACTAGGAGATTAGTGCTGTTTTACATTCATTACTTATTACCATCATTCTGTGACTGCCTGCATTTCAGACATCCCCAGGATAGGGAAATTTGCCCCAACTGTCACTTTTCCACTAGCCTAATAAGAAGCCCCGGTGTGGCAGCTATGGTCAGATGTCAAGGAAATTCATGGTTCTGAACTGGACTTCAGTCCAAGCTTGTGCCCTGTGGTCTGGCTGTCTGCCCTCCTAACTAAGACGGGCAGGCGGGCAGGCACCCTAACTGTGGACCAGGCGCCCTGGAGGGAATAATTAGCCTCCTTCCTGCAGAGCTTGCAAACCGCCCGTACAAAGTGGCCACAGAAAATGTCACATGGGGGAATGCTTCATCCCACAGCTGGCCCCAGGGGGTGGAAACGTAATCTGGGGCTCAGAGCAGACACTGAATCCTTCTGCAGACACCAGAGCCAGAGGACGGGGCCATGGCTCCAATGCCTCCTCTTGGGGGCCAAGCCCTGGCCGGTAGCCTGGACAGGAGGCGAGTTCTGTTCACGTAGTCCCTGCAGACATGAGTTCCTGGGACCCTGTGTCGGGGTTTGAAACATCAAGGACGTTGGTCGTGACTGCTATCAACACCTTCCAGCTTCTCCTTTAGTACCCTTGCCTTTCCTTCTAGAAGCCTTGTCTGTCCGCTTCTGTATTCACTGCCCTGATGTCCATGGATCTCTCTTAAAGGGTGAACACAAAATGCCCGAGGTAGCCCTGAGGTTTTACCTTTCAGGAGGGGTCTCCTGAGGGCTGAGTCACACCTTCCGGGTCCTGAGTCAGTACCTGGTTTACATTTTTTGGAGTGCTGACTCCAGATGCCAAGCTCTGAACTTTGTGCATGTTTTAAAATCCATTTTATCCTTATACCAGTTTATCTGAGTTAAATACCATTGTAGTTATTCTCATTGTATAACTGTAGAAACTGAGGCATGAGAGTGAAATGAACTCCCCATGAGTGCACGGGTAATGGAAAACCGGCTTTGGAACCCTGGTCTAGTCTGCCTTCAAAGTCAAAGGACATAACCGCTGCCCCATGAGTAAGTCCCACGTAAATAAGACTAATGGCGAGAGGTCAGCAAAAGGTGGGGTGACCACACACCCCAGTTTGCCTGGGATGGTTCTTGTGTTCATCCCAAATAATTAGTAATATTCCTTTCGCTTTCAAAAGTGCCCTGATTAGGAGGGTACCTTATAATAGTCGCCTAGACAAGGGAAGGGGCACTGAGGGGCTGGGAGCCCCCCGTCCTCCATCACCACCCGACCAGTCAGTACACCTCTGGCCTGTTCCACCTCCCCTCCTGGTGCCTAAGTGCTCCTGCCCATCCCTGAGGGGTTCAGCAGGTGGGGTGAGGAGAAGGGCTCCGAAGGCGGCAAAGTGGCCCTGCTCCCAGCGAGAGGCGGTTATCACTGCAGATCAGGATACCTACTGCAGGGCCTCGCCTGGCCTCACCTGGGCTTGCCAGGGAGAACCGCTCTCCAAGGATGGGAGCCGGAACAGGACGGAATTATGTTAACAGGCTGCTGGCGGAGCCCTGGGGAGAGCGGTTGAAGGAGAGGCAGATGGGAAAGCAGTTGTTCTCCAAGCTTCCTCTGGGGGAGCCTGGCCAGGAGTGCCGGGCCTGGAGGCACGGGGTGGCACCTGGGACCGTCACCCCCTTGACAGCACCCTCTGGACGCCCCTCGGAAGGAATGACTGCATTTTGCGTCTGACTCAGCATCAAATGGCTCTCTGAGACAAGGGGAGGGGTTTGGGCTGGCTGGGGCCCAGGCCTGAGGCCTGGGACAGTGGGCAGACACCCCTCACGGGGCCAGTCTCTGAACTCACAAGTCTCTCCTGGCGCCCACCAGGCTGGGACCCCCGGGCGGCACAAGGAGAGGGCAGGGAAGGGGAGGGCGGCCCGGGCTGCCATCTGCTCTTAGTGGGGCCTCCCCTGGCCCCTGGCCCTTTCCCTTGGCTCTCTGCCGCCCCCCCAACCTCCGCCCACCTGAGGCCTGGACTTGACCTTGCTGGCTTTGCGGGGAGGGTGTGATAAGCGTCTTGGTGGAGGGAACTAGCTGCCTGCAAAGGCATTTTCCGCTCTCTAAAGTAAACAATCAAACAGGAAATTAATCGAGAAACCCACATCAACGGAAGGTTCAGGTTGTGATTTTCACAGCCCCAGAGCCAGGAAATTCAAAGTTATAGTTCCCATAGCAACTTGCCTGTAGAAGCTGCCGCAGCCGCTAGCTTGGAATGAGGACTTGAGGGGTCAACTAGGCCAGCCCCCTGCCTCCAGGAAGCGCAGCCCAACAGCAAATCTGAATGTGCTGTGGGTAGACTGCCCTTCTGAGGCTCAACAGCAAGCCTGGGACAGAGTTAGGAGCTGCATGGCCTGGGCTGTACTTTCAGTTCTCACAGCGACAAGCCTTGTAAACTGCAGAATCAGCTGACATCCTGGGGCTTCAGCTTTCTATATTCCCATATTCCAGTTATTATTCCTGTATCCCCATATTCTGTGAATGGGGAGTAATACTCATGCCTGCAAGACGCTAGAGCGAGGGGCTGTGCAGTGCATGCTTATTCTTACTCACGTCTCCCACCCCTTGTTCTACTTAGTCCCATAACGACCCCCCATCTCTATCCCAATTGCCCCTGAACTGTGTAATTGTCCTTTGCCTGCCCCCCTTCCCCTGGGTTGTTTTTCCTGCAAGAAACATCTCAATTGATTGACAGGGCCAAGAGCTTTCAGACAGCCTCCAAGGCGGCTCCAGTTTTTGGATGGCCTCGTCTCTTCAACCTGCCCCTCCACCCCTTCTGGACCAAATATACGATATGAGCTCAACGTACACTTACTGCTCCCTTGACTGATAAACGGGTAGCCTGAACGGAACCAGACGCAAGCCCTCCTCCTTCAAGCCTGTGCGGGGTTGTGTGTCTTGGGTGGGGTTTTCTTTTGTGTGACTAGTGAGGAGTCCCGCCTGGCAGGAAAGGAGATAAGGGCGTTGGAGCTCAACAGAGAAGGAAACAGTCTGGAATCCTTCCCTGAGAGTCACCCTGCCCTCCCACCCGAGATGGCCACGATAGCCGGCCGGCCTGATCAGCGCAGTTCTGCAGCCCAGGCCCGGGGACCCTTAATATGGGCCGAGGCAGGAGTGGGCACTTCCGGGCACCAGGCCTGCGGCAGAGGGTGCCCAGCCTGCCCGCCCACCCGCCAGCCTGGCCCTGGAGCCGGGCCGTGAATTGAGCAAAGCAGTGGAAAGAGAAGTGGCGCCTGCTGGAAAGCAGACAGAGCGGCTCCTGGATTTCCTAACAGGCCCAGCCGCGTGCCAGGGCCAATGGGCCAGCTCAGAGCGCCTGCCCAGCCTCGCTTGCGAAACAGTCCTTCCTCCCCTGGGTGAGCTTTCCCGGGTGGCCGAGCTGCTGTCTAGCCACCCGAGTCCCTGAGCGAGGCCTCCCCTTCACACCCATCGCCTTTCCGTCCGCCCTCTCCCGGGTTTAAACACATCAGAGCACGGTGGGCCCCTCGGGAAGACAGGATGCATCCTGGGGGTGCAAGATGTTTCCTTTCATGAAGGCAAAGAAATTTAATCAGAAAGAAGAAGTGATGGGAAAGTAGGTATGGACAGAGGGCTGACTTCTCTGCAGTCTCAGAGGGGACCAGGAGAGGGGCACTGCCACAGAGGGTGACCCACTGGCTTCCGAGGAAAGGCCTCCCTGTGCACAGAGCCTTAGGCCGCTGCAGCCCCGGAGCCCGGCCTTGCTCGCTGATGGGCACACGGTCATCTGAAGGGCTGTGCCAATCCACCTTGTCTTGAGCCTGGGAAGAAGCTTCTCAGAAGGTTCTTCTTGGTATGCCAAGCTAACCAGGGGTCCCTCCTACCAATTCCAGACTCTGCAGGGGGTGGGAGTGGGGAGGGCGCAAGTAACCAGCAAGGGGCCTTGAGGAGCTGGGGGAGGGGCACACCGGCCTCTTACTCTGCCCCCAAGCACGGAATGCTGAAGAAGCCTTTGCTTAGATCATGTCCTCTTTAGCCATATGAAGAATAAACGCCTGCAGCAGCCTGGTTCCCAGGCAGAGGTGTCAGTCTTCCCGGGGTGGGGGAGGTGGGTGGAGTTTGAAGCCACATGGCAGAAGCTGGCCGGGAGGTCTGCCCCTTGGGTGAAGGAGCTTAGCTGATTCTGTGGTGGGTTTGGGTACAAGGAGGTTACCAAGGACCAACTGGGCAGGGACAGCTGGGCCTGGGACGATTAAGCAGAGAAAAAAAAGGGCTGTGCTCAAGGCATAATTAGCATCTGTACTCAGAGCAGCAGTCATCCAAACGGAGGGGCAAACAGGCCTGGGCTGAGAAAAGGGCCTGGGCTGCCTGGGGACAGCAGAGGTACTCGCTGCCAAGTCTAAGGTTGGAGATAAGAGTGTTTAATGGGCACCTGGAAGTTTGTTTGGCTTTAGAGCCTTACCCTTAGCAGAGTATATATTTTCATAATGGGGTGACTCTTTCTAAATTGAGACAATCTCTTTGGGTGAATTAGCATGTGCGTCAATATTCTGTATCACCAGTGCATCCTTACCAGGTCCAACTGACTGGGCCGCAGGGGATAAAGTGCTTAGCCTGGCACTCAGGCGCTCGCTGGCCCACTTCCGCCCCAGGGGCCCTCCATCCCCCTCTCTCCCCTTCACAGGCCTCCCGTCCAGCCAAATCCATCTATGAACATGTCTTGTCCTTATCTGCCTCTGGATTTTGCTCCTCATTGACTCAGCCAGGCCTGCCTTCTCTCACCTTGGCTCCATTAACTGGATCCTGCAAGATGGACCGCAAGACCCCCCCCCCCCTCCAAGAAGCCTTCCCTGACCTCCTCTCCTGATCCCCTGTAGGGAGAAGCCTCATTACTCACAGCCCGGGAGCAGTTATTTGGTTCTACCCAGTTCTAGGTCGATAGCCTAAAGTTTACCTAGACTAGTTTTTCCTCATTCAGGACCTTGTGCCCAGCTGGCCCTCTCAGAAAACCTGTGGATTGGATTTGAAGGAAAGCATGTGCTGGCTGGGGCAAAGCCACTCAGAAGAGCCTCTGTGTTCCGTGGATGCAGCCCCACCAGTGACATGCAGGCCTGGAGCATGGCTGGTCCTGCACCCTCCTCCAAAGAGTCTGAAAGAATAGAAGAATTTTTTTCATTCATTCATTCATTCATTCATTCAATAAGGAGGCATGAATCCTGTCCTCATAGACCTATTAGTTTAGTAGAAAAGACAGAGTTTACACAAGCAGATCAGTGATGGAAGCCGGGGCTGTAAAGTGAGACTGCCTGGGTTCTAATCCCGACTCGATCACCTGCTAATTATGTTGCACAGGTAACTTCTCTGTGTCTCAGTTTCCTCATCTGGAAAGTGGGGGGAGCATTACATGAGATAATCTATGAGACATATTTAGAGCAGTATCTGGCACACAGTAAGCGAGGCTCTATCAGTGGCAGCTCTCAGTAGTAAGTGGGCTCGTTTTGCACAGAACTAAGGGTGCTGCGGTGGTGGGTGGCAGGAAGGACCATTCTCATCTGTTCGGGGAGAGGAGGCTCGGAAAAGGCTTCCTGAGGGAGAGAGCTTTAAACTGACACTTTAAGGTGCAGCTAGGGAAAGCGTGGGATCAGGAACGGGAAGGAGGGAAGAACATTCCAGGCAGTGACCCCTGAGAGTCCTGTGAGCCTGCAGTCCACAGAGAGAGAGGGGGCCAAGCCCGGTTAGAAGGCTGGTGGGGTAATTCAAGTGAAAGGTGACCTTGCCCTAGACAATGGAGAGGGAGAAAAGTGGTAGCCAGAGCCAAGATCTCTACGCGAGCTGCTACCCACAGACCCTGGGGACTGACGGGGTGAGGGCTGGTCAAGGATGGCCTGGAGTCTTCAGCCACTACAGCCAGGAAGATGGTGGTACTACCCCTGGGGGGAGGGGCAGGTTTGGGGGCAGGAGATGCGTCATATTAGGACACTCAGAGTTTGAGGGATCCGTGGGTGGGCCAGGGGGAGGTGTCAGGTGGATGCACTCAGGCCTGGAGATACGGATCTAGAGTTTGTGCACTTCAAGTCTGAGGGCTGCTGCTGCCCTGGGAATTTGCCTGTGACCAACACAACACAAGCTTTGAGGCCTCTGCCAGGGGTCTCGATCATGGCCCACCACAAGCTACAGTTGCCTGTCCTTTGGTAAATCCCAAAGGACATCAACTTCTCCATGTTTCTGGTTATGGGGCCGTCAAATGAAGTTTTGGAGAAGGCTTAAAGGTGAACATAGGCCCTTGGTGAAGGCTCCTACACTAAACTCGGGGTGATACATGTACTTGGAGCCAGCCTCCAAGTACGTGTGTATCTACACACTCATGCACAAACATATTATCTATCTATGTACGTTGTATGAAGTATGACGAGAAAGGAAACTCGTTTCAGGGGGACATAAAAAAAAAATCAATCTTATTTCTTTGTATTTTCTTCTAGCATCTGTGAGAGTACCTGCCGCCTGTGCAAGGACCCAGGTGAGACATTCTCCAGGTGGAGCTGAGCCCAGAGTCTCGCCCAAGGCCTGGGCAGCCCAGCACACCCAGCTCGAGAGGGGTATTGGTTGGAAACACCTCTGTGAGTCCCTGGTGGCGGCACATCTGCCTTGCAATAGGCATTTCATCTGGGATGAAGAAAAGTGGGGCAAAGAGGTAGAGGGAAGACCAGCTTGGAGCTATTTTAAGCCCACGTCCAAGGTGATGGTGGCATGACAGAAGAGAGGTGGTGGAGAAAAGGGAGGAATCAAGGGTAACTCCCAAGTTTTTGGCCTGAGCTAAAGGCGTGGCCAGTGGTTTCATCTACCAAGATTGAAGCTAGCTGGAGGGAGGAACGGACTTGGCCATTGGGTCTAGAGGTCAGAGGAGTGGTCCTGGCTGGAGACACATTTGAGAGCACTGGGTGCAGATGGTATTTAAAGTCCTGGGGCCAGATGAGATCATTTAGACCAGGATTTCTCAGCCACAGCACGACTGACATTTGAGCCAGACAGTTCTTTGCTGAGGGGCCTCCTGGGCATGGCAGGATGCTGAGCGGAACCTGGGCTTCCTCCCACCAGAGGCCAGTAGCACCTTCCCAGTTGTGACCACCAAAAATGTCTCCAGACACTACCAAATGCCGCTTGGCACTGGGGGGCAAACTGCCCCTAGTTCAGAATCATAGATCTAGATTAGGGGTGGATAACCTCTAGTCCACCAGCCAAATCCCGCCCTCAGCCTGCTTTGGTACAGCCCAGCGAGCTAAGAATGCTCTTTACATTTTTATTTTTCCTTTTTTTTTTTTTGGCTGCACCGCACAGCTTGCGGGATCTTAGTTCCCTGACCAGGGATCGAACCCATGCCCTCTGCAGTGGAAGCGCAGAGTCTTAACCCCTGGACCACCAGGGAAGTCCCTATATTTTTAAATGGTTGACAAAAAAAAATCAAAAGAACAATATTTTGTGACACATTACATGAAATTCAGATTTCAGTGTCCATAAATAAAATTTTGTGGGGCTTCCCTGGTGGCGCAGTGGTTGAGAATCCGCCTGCCAATGCAGGGGGCACGGGTTCGAGCCCTGGTGTGGGAAGATCCCACATGCCGCGGAGCAACTGGGCCCGTGAGCCACAACGACTGAGCCTGCGCGTCTGGAGTCTGTGCTCCACAACAGGAGAGGCCGTGATAGTGAGAGGCCCGCGCACCGCGATGAAGAGTGGCCCCCGCTGGAAGGTCTTCCCCCCTCAGATGGATTTAGTGGGTTGATAAGAAGAAAACACTAGGGAGAGGGGAGCCTGTGAGGTGGGAGAGAGAAGAGAAATCCATTGCAGGCAAGAAGGAGAGAAGGGATAGGACAGGCGCACTCTGGAATCAAGGAGTGTGCTGAGCAAAGCCACTGCCCTGGCAGACGGGCCACCCAAAATAGGCCAGGTCCACCATGGTGAAGAGGTGAAGAGGTGAAGAGGCCCGAGACAGCCTGTTGGCCCCGTGAGATAATTAAAGAAAGCAGAAGTTATATAAGCAGACTTGGATAGCAGTTTGGGTGAAGAAGAAAGATGCTTAAACCTAGCTTTTGGATTATTTTAAAATCTTACTCTATTATTTGTGTTTATATATAAATTACTCTTTCTTGAAGCTATGTGCTAACTTAACTGCAAAATTATATAGAAAAAGCCCCCAGGGGGTGATTTTATATTGTATTTCTAGTTTTCTCAGTTGAACGTTTTTTGAGAAGACTTTTTGTTTAAGTATCACACATACAAAAATGTGCAGTGAGATGGATTTGCACAAATGACAAAGGGCAAACATGTTCTGATGCCCTGACCAAGAGCTGCAAACCTGGATCACACCCCACAGTCCTCTTGCACCCACCCCGTCATTTCACTGACCCTTCCTGAGGGTCACCATGATCCTCCTTAACACCAGAGTTTAATTTTGCCCACTTTAAAACCCCCAGTATTTAAATTCGAAGCAAACACACTGGCCCTGCAGGATGGCCCCCTGTGACTCACCCCGCTCACCTGGGCCCCTGTGAGAGCCCTACCCATTCTTGACTGCCCACTCTGGGTTTTCCTTCATAGGGTATCATCTGACTCTGGACTTGGCTGGGCAGGTATGCTAGTCCCAGTTTTTAGGGCTGAGAAAATGGAAGTTCAGATCTGAATTAGATGACCTCCAATGCATAGGTCAGGGTCAGGGAGCTGATTTCCAAATCCAGGAATCTGTCTCAAAAGTCTGGTGCTCTCTTCTGCACTGTGTTTAGAGATATGCATCCTGTAATTTTTGGGGGGAACATGGAGCCCTTTGAGGGTCTGATGAAAACTCTGGCACCTCTCCCAGAAAAATGCACATCTCCACAGGTTCACAGATGTCAGCGTACAATTTCAGTGGGTTCCCAGACCCTGAAGGCCACCCGAAGGCCACCCTGAAGGGCCCGAGGTACAAACCCTGGACATGAGCCATACCCCTAAATCACCAATGGAAATGTCACAGAAGCGCAAGCCAGTGACATCAACACAGCCATGGTCTCAGGTGTCGCCTTCTTCCGTGGCTGTCTAGGCTGTGGCTGGGTAGCTCTGTGGTTAAGGCACAATGCCAGGGTGGCCGATAAAGAGACCCTAGGACTTCCCTGGACGTCCAGTGGTTAAGACTCTGCGCTCCCACTGCAGGAGGCGCAGGGTTGATTCCTGGTCGGGGAACTAAGATCCCACATGCCACGCAGCGTGGCAAAAAAGAAAAAGAAAAAATAAACCATCAAAGTTCTGTACTGTGTGCCAGACACTTGACAGACATGATGATCAATCCTTAAGACAACCTTGCAGAGGTAGAGGCTGTTTCCCCATTTTACTGATGGAAAAATTGAGGTTCAAAGAGATTAAGTAACTTGCCTCAGGTTCCAGCTAGTACAAAAAGCGTGGGATTTGACATCATGTAAATCTGACATCCAGGCCCTTGTTCTTTCCATTTCCTTTCTCACAGAGGGGGCTTTTAGCTTCCCTCTTGTGCCGCTCTGTCGATCCCTGAAGCTGGCAGGGAGTTTCTCTGAAGTGCAGGGCAGGGAGGGAGCTGACTGACAGCATGAGGATGCCTCAGTGCGTACTATCGCCATTCATGGGAAGTGACTCACTGGAGCCCTGCTACTTTGGGACTCCAGGGGACACATACACATTTCCTGTGTCTCAGCTAGAGCCTCGGGCATCGTGAGTTGCTGGAAGGGTAGATCTCTGAAGGCGGCCAGAGATAGAAAACCACCCAGCTCCGCATCCTGGGACAGAGAAGCCTCTCCCTGGGTTCATATGATAGAGCTATGTCACCTCTGGGCCTGTTTTGTCATCTGTAAAGTGGGGGTGAAGTTCAGACTAGCTCAGTGTTTGCTCCTCAGTGTGTGGTCCTCCTAACCTCAGCATCAGCATTGCCTGAGAAATGGCAAATTCTCCTTTCTGACGGTGATTCTTAAATTTTAATGTGCATCAACATTACCTGGAAGGCAATTTCCCAGCTGAGAACCACAGATCTAGATCAGGGGTCGGTTAAACTACAGCCCACCGGCCAAATCTGGTCCACAGCCTGCTTTTTACAGGCTCATGAGCTGAGAATAGTTTTGACATTTTTAAATAGCTAGGAAAAAAAAATCAAAAGAAGAATAATATTCGGTGACACCTAAAAATGATATAAGATTCAAATTTCAGTGTCCGTAAATAGGGTTTTGTTGGAACATGGTCACTCTCAGTCATTTACATATCACCTACGGCTGCTTTCCCATTACGAAGGCAGAGCTGAGTAGTTTCTACAGAAACCGTTCTCACTGATTCGCACTGCTGCTCAGCGCAGTACACACCGCAGGGATGTGGTTAAACTCGATTTTGCCTCTTGGGCTGCAAAGCTAAAATATTTACTATCTGGCCCTTTAGAGAAGTCTTTTGACCTCTGATCTGGGGAGAAGAGAGGAGAGCTCAGGGATGAGCTAGGATCTCTTCTGGGGGGAAAAAAGTAAGCTGTCAGGGGCTTTTGGAATCCGTGGAAGTCCTTATCTGTGCTGGGTCAGCCCCGAGAATCCTTTACACTGTTGCTTTGAGGGTGGTCTGGAAGGCCCCTCTGACCATTTGCCTGGATGAAAATCCCAATTCCACTTCTGGAGCAGGGGCTCTTAAATGGAAGCCCCCCGGAGGACAGGCTGCAGGGATTCTCTGCAAGCTTTCATGCCTCTGGGTATTTTCTGGGGAGACCCCTGGAGGGGTTAGTCATCTCCCTGACTCCCCCCAAAGTCCTGAACATCTTTTTTTCCTTTGGGGCACACATTTTTTTTCTTCCAACCTCTCCTTTCAAAACGTTAAAAGTCCCTGGAAGGGTAACACCCTACATACACATCCCTCTTACCTAGAAAAGGGGGAGGCAGTCTGATTGCATGAGGCCCGCCTTAGGAAAGTCCTGGGAGTCTGCGGAGGGGTGGAGGGAGGGGGGCGGGCAAACCGAGGCGGAGGAGACATTCGGAGGGAGGAAATGTAATCAGAAAAGGGCCTCTTTTCTGGACTCCCCTCACTCTAGAATCCACTTCTCCTCACGGGCAAGAGGCAAGAAGGGCTCGGGCCGGTGGACCAGGGGCAGTCACCCTCACCGGGGGGCACCTCCGCTCCCCAGAGCCCACGAGGCTCCCGCCTTGGGCAGTGCCCCAGCAAGTCTCAACCCTGGCCCTGGGATTCCAGGTATTTTCCCAGCCAGCCCCACCTCATCTAATTGCTTTCCAGTCAGCTAATCCTTGGCCCACGCCCTCAGCTCCAGCCAGGCAAGGCACCTCCGTGTGGCCAGCAGCAGCTCCTGAGACTTCCCACGGCCCGCGTCCAAGCCTGGGGCGGCCTCTCGACTCCCCCTGCCCAAACCACATCCTCCTCGCTCTTCCCCACACCTCCAGCTCTCTTCTGACGAACGTGTCCAAAGCAAGCCGAGCTCGGTCCAGTCCAGACCAAAAGCAGCAGACAGAATTCGTTCCCTCCTGCCCACCCCCTCCCTCGAAACTCGCCATATCCTGGCGATCCGGGGAGAGCAATTAGCAGAAAGTGGAGTCGTACCTACTGTTCAATTCCCGGAGCTAATTGTTTTAAGCAGGGCTTCAGCCTTAATTAAAGGATAATTAGTTAGTGAACGTGTGTTTGCATTTCCTAAGTCTGGCTTTTAACCCTGGGAAACCAGATTCAGCAAATACTTTTATGTTGCAGTACCTCTGAGTAAGGGACAAGGTCTTAATTACAGAAATGGCTGTCCCGAGAACAACAGTGTAACCAAAAGGGCAATGGAAGAATGAGCTAATTGTTATCTTCCATGGCCTGGGCCGTGCTTTCTGTTTAGCCATTGTGCGCAGGAGCCGGCAGCTCCCTGCCCCGCCGGGGCTGCTGCTCCTCGGTCTGTGGGCTCTGTTCTTAGCTCTGTCACGCAGCCTGCCATCCTGGCCACCCACGACCTCTTTTTCCCCTTTCTGTGTTTTTCTTCTCTCTTACCTTTTCTGCCTCCCCCTTTCACTCTCTCCATCTTTTTTTCATTCTGGGGTCACAAGGATTGCCTTCTGCAGACCCCATCATGGACCTCTGACCAACCGAGCAGTGTTAGCATGTTGACTATGCGTTTAAAGTCTCAGTTCACACCGCCTTCCTTTGCTTCTGGGTGCTCAGAGAGAGAAGCTATAAAAATACTTTTGAGACTTTGGGGATCCAGATACTTTTGGGATCCAGACTGTTCCAAAAGCCCAAGGATTCCAGAAGCCACCAGCCACCCGTGTCCTTGAGCACTTGAAATGCACCGAGTCCGAATTGAGAGATGCTTTAAGTGTAAAATACACGTTGGATTTCAGACTTAGTACAAAAAAGAATAATAGAAAAAAAATCTCACTGATGCTTTTTAATATTGATTATACGTTGAAATAATACTTTGGATATATTAGATAACATAAAAGATATTGAAATTAATTTCGCTGGTGCCTTTTAAAAAACGCAGCTACTAGATAAGGTACAGTGACATAGTGGCTGCCATTATATTGTACTGGATGTGTTGCTCCATCGCTGGGATTGTGCTGTGATTGTCAAGGGCTAAGAGGTTTCGTTCTCCTCAGCGTTTGTGACTGTGGGTGTCCTCTCTCACCCGCTCCACTCTCCCACCTCTTGTGTCCAGCCCTCACCTTCTTCCGACCCTCACAGCACCCTCCTGTGCCCTGTGCATCCTCTTTACTCCTCCTCCTCAGGCAAGAGGCAGGAGAGGAAGGCTCTGCGCCTTGATTGCATCTCCAGGCCCAGCTGAAGCCGGCATGGAACCCAGCAGGTACTCACTCAGTGGCCCCTCCACAATCCCTTCCCCAAGGCTCTCGATCTATGAAGCAGGGCCAGAAGCCCACCCTGACTTCTCACGATGGTGGCTCATAGGATTCTGACTTTGGACAGGCTAATTAAATCTCACATGAAGCCTCGCAGACAGAAGTCGAGAAAAGACCACTTAACTAGAGCGAAATGTGGGGACAGAATTCGGGCAGCTTCATTGACCGGCAGCAGTTTCTGCTCACGTTCTGTGCACGCTCCTTTAAGTTGGATTTCGGGGGGAGTGTTCCTCTTCCCTCCCTCATTCTGAGCTCATCTCTGGGGACCACGACCAGCCAGCCCCACTCTGCTTGCTCACCTTGCCTCTTCAAGGATTCTGGATTTATCTCCCCTGAGCAATCTTCCTCGATTCACTCTAGAAGGGTGACTGTTGTCTCCTGCTTTGTTCAGTATAGACATTCTATTTCATCAATTTATTCAACAGGATTTATTGAGCACCTACTATATGGCAGGCACTGTTCCAGGCACTGGAGATATAGCTATGAACAGAGTAGACCAGCCCCTGCCTTTAGAGAGTTTCCATGCTAGTTGGGGAGACAGAAAACAAGCAGATTAACAAAGAAAACTCTTACGGTGGAGTCAGATACTAGTCAGGGTTATGGAGAAAAAGAAAGCAGGCTGTGAGGAGTATGGTCCGGGAGGGTCCCTCTGAGGAACTGACATCCAGAAGAGGTCTGGAAGGATACCTGGAAGGGCATTCTCCCAGAAGGAACGGCAAGGACAAAGGCCCTGAAACTTCATCTCCTGTGTTCCTTCACATTTTTTCTCATTAAGAAGCACTTCATTTTATACCATATGAATATGCTGCTGGCTGATCCCTTTACTCTCTGTCTTTTGTTTTTCATGTCTTTGTTTTGTGTGTCCTGCTACAAGGAAGGGAGGAAGTCAACTTGTAATTAGCAAATCTACTAAATTACGTTTAATCCTCATCCTGACAAGGAACTGAGGGCCAGAGTGGGTAAGCTGCCTGGGTCTGTCTAGCTCTGAAGTCCACCTCTTCCCCCACACCCTTCTCTTCTGGCTACAAGAAAGGCTGATCCTGGCCGGCGCAGGCCTCCGGTTACTGGTTACCTACAGATCGTTGCTGGCAGCACTGACAGTGGAGCCATCGATAAGGAATTGGGCTCTTGCCAGGACTTGAGGTGGACAGAAAAGAGGAGAAAAGGTGGTTCCTAACTTGCTGGTTTCCACACCAACAAGTGCTGCCTAAACATCATCTACTCTGAAGGTGGAGCAGCAGTGAGTGGGGTATCATCAGCTGCTGGATTTAAATTCTTTAACCCTGAGCGCTGGAGCAGGTTAAAGAAAGATCACTGTGGATCCTGGAGAGACTTGCGTGTGATTTATGCACCAGCTCCCAGCACAGGGCACTTTGTGTTTCCACTTCTTCTCCCCAGCAGACAGCAGCTCTGTGAGGGCAGGGGCCACGCACAGCATGCTCATGCCCAGGTCCCGCTCATCCCTTGGCACGCAAACTGCTGGGTGGAGGGGACCCGAGCTGGGGCAGGAAGGGCTGGCAGGGCTGGCACGGGGGATGGGCAAATCACGAGGAGGCGTTTGTTGGGGGACGCTGAGCCAGGATTCACTGGGGCTGCTTACAACCTCCTGGTGGGTGGGAACTAGGCAAACTTTTTTTTTGACTTCTGAGTTATCTTAAGTTACTGATGGCCATTTTTTTACCCCACAGCTCCTGATTTCTTATCCTCTAAATATATAGGTCACTCCCTCTCCCTCCTAGCCAATCCCCACTCCCCTGCCCGGACCTAAACACTCACAAAGTGTCCCAGCTTGTCTCCCCCACATGCTCCCCAGCTGGCTGAGCAGCCTCTGATATCAGCCCACCGGGAAAACGCCACTGGGACGGAGCAAGGGGAAGAATGCTTTTTTTCCAAACCCAAAGAATTTAAAAGAAATCTATGGACAGACGCATGCGTATGTGTACATGTATATATGTGTGTATCTTGTACACAAACTCTACCAGGAAACAATGCATCCGCCACCTTCCACTCGCCAGCTTAGAAAAAGAATCCACACCCCGGCCCCTCCCCGTCCCTGCCCGCCTTCTGCGCGACTCTGCAGAAAGCAGGGGCCTCTTGAAGTTCAGACATTAATTACTGAGTTAGAATATTTTTCAAAATTACGAGGCATGGCCCCAGGAGATAAGAGGAAGCAGAGGAGAGCGCGGAGCGGGGTGGGGAGGTGGGGAGAGCCGGTCCGCCCAGGGCGGCGGAGGCGGGGCTGGGGGCTGGGCTGGGGGAGGCCCCGTGCCTCCAGGAAGAGCACCCCACCCCCAACCCGCAAGGCCAGGCGCCCCCTGCAGGCAGCGCCGGGAGAAGGCGAGAGGCCGTGCCGCAGGGGGCCTCCGTGGGGGAGGGGAGGCACTGGAGGACAGCGATGCAGGACGTTTCTTTCTGGCCCTGAGCAGAGAAGTTTAGACAGCTCTACCTCTTAGCTCTCCACTCGAGGGCTTAAACGTAAATTCCTGCTAGAGAATGGTTATGTTAATTAAAGCTGTCTTCAACGAAGGGGAGATAGATCAAATCAGTCCCCCTCTATAATTAGGAGGATTGATGGCGCTGAGGACTCGCTGGGAGGGAACTTGGAAGGAGTGGCAGCAATTCAATCTAACTTTAAAAAAAAATGTCGAATATCTGCTGTTTAAGAACAGCCGCTCCCACCTATATATCCTTGACACGGCTACCGAATTCTCAGAGAGCCACATCTTTTCTGCGTCTCTAAATTTTAGAGAAAATACCGAAAGCTTGCAACTGCACCACCTTCCAAAACGGAACTGAAGAGATGTCCTCCTGAGCCATGTTGAGATGGGTTTGGAAATCTCTTGAGTTTTAAGACTGTTTAAAAACGGTTCTGGCGTGGAGACTGGTTTCCCTTTGGAAACCAGTGTCTGGTGGAAGCTGGTATTTTTATAACTCCAGGCTCTCTATCAGATCCTGTGTTACCATGGTTGCTAAGGAGAACACTGGCTTCAAATTTCACATTTCAGTTTGCAGAGTCTGGCTAAGGAAGTAGGACAGTTAAAGGGGGGGCTGGGGGAGGGTCGGGGAGTGGGGGTGGGGTGAGACCTGAATTTTATCTTGAGGAGGTCAAGGATCCGGGAAGCCTCGCCTCAGGTGGGGACACATCAGGGTGCTCGTGTGTGTGTATGTGTGTGTGTGTGTGTGTGTGTGTGTGTGTGTTTGGGGGGGGGTGCCTGAGTAGGTCAGCGGCATCACACCACAGAGTGACTTGGCTGCTGAGTGGAAGAGGGGGACGGCAGCTCTGGAGGGGACAAAAAACTGTGGGGAGTTATTTCTGCAGAGGTTACAGGAATGGTTGCTTAAGCTGGGTATTCATAGCAGCAGCTGCTGGACCTGCAGGAACTCTGCCGCTAAACCAGCGCCCAGGGGCTGTGTACCTGCCCTGGGAAGGCTGCAATCTCAGAGGAACATTCCAAGCGGGGTCTGTGCCTAAGACTAGGGCTGGAATAAACTGTTCATGGAGGAAGGTTCTCCTGAATTTTCAAGCTTCGTTCCAGCCCTTCCCTTCCTGCTTCTTAGCCTGCTTGATTGAAGGTTCTAGTCAGAGTGTTCTCGGCTAAGATGCCCTTGCCAGGCAGATCTTGTCTCATCTGCCTTCTGGGCACCCACATTCCCGCTTCCCACTCTCACCTTATTTTGAGCACTGTACTTTCCACCATGCACTGAGTTATCCGTGGGTCTCTCTGGCCAGGGAGTGCCCCAGATTTATTTGACTTTATCTCAGCACATTTCTAGCAGGAAAACTGTCTGGGAGACTTCTCAATTCAGTAAAGAAATAGCATTTTTCTCAGTGTTTGTTGAATGAATAAAGAAACTCTCCTTTATGCTTTCCATGGTGTTGCTCTCCGGCTTAAAACACTCTCAGAGAGAGGTTCTCAGTATCATCTTGTGTCCACCCGAATGCCTCTGCTGGGAGCCAGTGCCGGCCCATGACCCACCCATCAGGCCGTCTCTTTACCACACCACACAGACGGGCCGTGCTTCATTCTGGCTCCCAGCCCTCCGCTCAAAGTTTTCTTCCTGGGGGCCTTTCTCTTTCCCTGCCAATACCTGTCTGAAGCCCACTTCCCCTTAAGCTGTAGTCCCCCTTTCCCTTTGCCCCCAGCAGCTGCCCACACTCCTAAACTCCCTCCACCTCTATATTTGTACAACCCATCATAAATGTTCACAGCCGCTTGATTTCTGGCGATGTGGTAGCCAAGTGGATTGTAAGCCTTTTCGGGGAGGATCACAACTTGTACTCCTTCCTTTCAGTACAACTAGGAAACTTTGCAGTTCAGGAAGAAACTAGCTTTGTCTCAAACCAAATCACCGCTTACTGAATGGACACAGAGTCCTGAACAAAATGCAGTCAGGGTTACATGATAGATGAGACGCAGCCTATCCTCAGGTACCAATGGAAGGTGGAAATGATTTTAAAGCAATCAAGAAGTCACCAGGCATTCATCCAACCACTGGTAAAGGCCATGTCCAGAGAGCGGGTGTTGGCAGGCCGGTGTGGATGCGAGTTCTGCAGAATGCTGCAGCAAGAGTAAATTGGGGCGGGGTGGGGACGCGGTGGGAAGTGAACCTGGTCTTGAAGGTGGGCTAGAGTCAGGCAGGAGGAGGAGATCACGCTCAAGGCAGGAGGAATGTAAGAGACCTTCTGTGGAAACACAGCAGGAACAGGGTGGCTGCAGCTGTAGGACTCATGAGAGGTTCTCCAGGAAAAGGGGTTGCGATCGTGGGGGGCCTTGGTGCCCAGTTAGGAGAACGGATCTTACTTTCTGGGGCTCCTGTGATGCGATACTTCTCTTGAGTAATGCCTGGAATACGGTTTGCTTTCAACAGCAATTCACATGTCAGCTCACCGACGGGCTGTCACACACTACTTGCTTCATGTGAACATCTCACTTATTTTAAGCCTTAAAACAAACCCGCAGAATGAATTATTCCCATTTTTCCCATGCAAAGAGAAAATATTGAGGTTCAGAAAGATGAAGAATTAGGTTAAAGCTCCACAGCTAGTAAGTGGTAGAGCTGGGATTCAAACTCTGGTCTCTCTGGCTCTTCCGGTGGTACCTTTCCACGTGCCCTTTGCTCATCAGCGGCCTCACGAAGTGCACCTAGGATGCAGCTACTCGTGTTTCTTAACCTTGGCTGCACATTGGAGTTACATGGGAAGCTTAAATCTCCCCCCACTCCCGTGCCTCCTCAAAACCCATCCCCAGAAAGTCTGATTTAATTGGTCTGAGAATTTGTAATTTTGTAAAAGCTTCCCAAAGATTAGAGGGGGCAGGGAGGGGGCAGGCACTCCCCACCCCTGCCAGGGATGCAACTGAGAGTCCTGGGCTGCATGGAGGATAATTTTGAGTCTCTGCTTCCCGTTAGGGTCCATCACCACCCTGGGCACAGCCGACCTTGGTCTCTTCCAGCCCCAGGGGGCCCTGCCTTGGCCCCAGCTGGGTGGCTAGACACAGCCCCATCTCCTGCTCTCGGGAAGGGAGGAATGGTCCCACTGGAAATTACCTCTGAGGAATGTTCTGCTTGACTCTCTCAGCCCTGTGAAAGAGTGGAGGATCTCCACCCACACCCACTTCATCTCAGCCTTTTCCGAGGTCAGATTTCCCCCTGGAGCCAAAACAATGTGAGCAATTGAATGCACGCTCACGCAAAAAGTTAAAAAAGTGGCTCTCTCATTGTTGCACGGAGCAATTTCATTTCCGGAGAAGCCTGACTCGTTGCCCTCTGTGTTCTCCTCCACAGCCTGCGCGCCTGCCAGCCTCCTCCAGGAGCCCCGCCAGTTGCATCCCTGGGGGGATTGTGGCTCAGAGACACCCCTCAGAGGAAGGGCAGGGAGGGGCAGATGGGGTTTCTGGTGCCTGGGGGAAGGAGAGCAAGGGAGCCAACCGGAGGGAGAGGTTGGTGGGGGTCACAGAGGGGTGCAGAGGGAGGAGAGATTCCTGACAGAGGCACCCCCTCCCTTCCTCCCTTCCTCCACTCTGACCTCTGGCTATGGTTGCCGGACTCAGAAGAGGGCAGGAGGATGGGAATGCAGAGAGGAAAGGTGGGATGTTTGGGGGAGGGAGGAATGATGAGAGGGAGTGGATAAAAACACCCATGGTGCATGGGGAAAGTCGGCTCAGAGAAAACAAGTGTGAGGGGTTAAAATCCACCCCAGTATCCCCTGCAGAGGAATTTTCAACAAAGCTCTTGAAGTAAGGGGCCCAGAGAGAACCATTCACTGATAACTTGGAGGAGTCTAGCAACATCACCACTGGGTTACAGAGGTGGCAGAGAGCCTTGTAGGGTCAGGAAAAAGGGGATGAGGGATGGCACTGGGTGAGCCAGACCCCAAACCTGCCAGGTCAGTTCCAGGTGAGACGGGAGATGATAAAACCCTTAGCTCAGGCCACAGACACTGATTACAGCCCTCCTGTGTGTGGAACCCTTGCAGTCACAGTTTGGCTGAGGACCTTAGCAGGATGAAGGGGTCCTTAGAATGCTATTAAAAACAGCTTGAGGGATGTCTTAGCATTTGTTTGTGTCTTTAATTTCTTGCATCAGTATTTTGTAGTTTTCAACGTATAAGTATTTCACTTGCTTAGTTAAGTTTATGCCTAAGTATTTCATTCTTTCTGATGCTATTGTAAATGAGATCATTTTCCTAATTTCCTTTTTTGGATAGTTTGTTATTAGCATATAGAAATGCAATTGATTCTTTTGTATGTTGATTTTTATCCTGCAAATTTACTGAATTCATTTTTTAGTCCTAACAGTTTTTTGTGTGTGGAGTCTTTAGGGTTTTCTATATACAAGATCGTGTCATCTGCAAACAGACAATTTCACTTCTTCCTTTCTGATTTGGATATCCTTTTATTTCTTTTTCTTGCCTAATTGCTCTGGCTGCGACTTCCAGTACTATATTGAATAAGAGTGATGAGACTGGGCATTCTTTGTCTTGTTCCCGATCTTGGATTAGAAGACTAATATATTTAAAACGTCAATACTACTCAAAGTGACCCACAGATTCAATGCAATCTCTAATCAAACTTCCAGTGTTATTTTTCACAGAAATAGAAAAAATAAATCTAAAACTCATATGGAACCACAAAAGACTCCAAATAGCCAAAGCAATCTTGAAACAATTTGAAAAAGAACAAATCAGGAGGCATCATACAGCCTGATTTGAAAATATATTACAGGGACTTCCCTAGTGGTGCAGTGGTTAAGAATCTGCCTGCCAATGCAGGGGACACGGGTTCAATCCCTGGTCGGGGAAGATCCCACATGCTGTGGAGCAACTAAGCCCGTGCACCACAACTACTGAGCCTGCACTCCAGAGCCCGCGAGCCACAACTACTGAAGCCCACATACCTAGAGCCTGTGCTCCGCAACAAGAGAAGCCACCATACCACAACGAAGAGTAGTCCCCGCTCGTCGCAACTAGAGAAAGCCTGCACACAGCAATGAAGACCCAATGCAGCCAAAAATAAATAAATAAAATAAATAAATTTATATTAAAAAAAGAAAATATATTACAAAGCTACAGTAATTAAAACAAACATATAGACTAATGGTACAGAATTGAGAGCCCAGAAATAAATCCATGCATGTATGGTCAACTGAGAGGGAGTGGACAGAAACAAAGGTGCCAGGAAAGCACAATGGGGAAAGCATGGTCTCTTCAACAAATGGTGTTGGGAAAACTGGATATTCACATGCCAAAGAATGAAACTGGACTCTTAGCTTATACCTTACACAAAAATAAACTAAAAAATGGATTAAAGACTTATAAACATAACTCCTGAAACTATAACTCCTTGAAGAAAACATAAGGGAAAAGTCTCATGACATTGGTCTTGGCAGTGATTTCATGGATATGACACCAAAAGCACAAAAGCAAAAGCAGACAAGTGGGACTACATCAAACTACAAGGCTTCTGTACAGCAAAGTTAACAACAGAGTGAAAAGGCATCCTACAGAATGGGAGAAAATATTTGTAAACCATATATCTGATAAGGGGTTAATTTTCAAAAAAATTTAAGGAACTCTTACAACCCCAAAGCAAAAGAAACTAATAACCAGATTTTTAAAAATGGGCTAAGGATTTGAATAGACATTTTTCCAAAGAAGACATACAAATGGCCAACAGGCATATGAAAAGATGCTCTCTCTCTCTCTCTCTCTCTATATATATATATAACTACAAAAGATTAAAAAGTGTTGAGAAATTAGAACTCGTACATTGTTGATGGGAATACAAAATGGTACAGCTTCAATGGAAAACAGTAGGAAGGTTCCTCAAAAAATTAAAAATAGAACTTCTACAGTATATCATCCAGCAATCCCACTCCTGGGTATTTCTCTAAAAGTACTGAAATCAAGATCTGGAAGAGATATTAGCACTTCCATGTTCATTGCAACACTATTCACAGCAGCCAAGATGTGGAAATAATCTAAATGTCCATCGAGAGATGAATAGATTTTTAAATGTCGTCTATACACAGTGGAATACTATTCAGCCTTAAAAAAGGAAATTTGCAATATGGGACAACATGGTTGAATCTGGAAGACATTATGCCAAGTGAAATAAGCAGTCACAGAAGGACAAATACTGCATGTTTCCATTTTTATGAGGGATCTAGAATAGTCAAATTCATAGAAACAAAGAATAGGATAGGAGTTGCCGGAGGCTGGGGGGAAGAGGAAGTGGGGGGTTGCTAATCACCGGGTATAAAATTTCAGTTATGCCAGATGAATAAATTCTAGAGATCTGCTGTACTACATTGTGCCTACAGATAATGATACTGTACTGTATACTTAAAAAGCTGTTATGAGAGTAGATCTCATGTTAAGTGTTCTTACCACAATAAACATTTGAAAACATTAAAAAAAATTAAAAAGAGCTCATGAGGCAAATATGAGCTGTAAACAGTAGGGCAAGGAGACTCGCGCAGCTTCTGGTCACCAGTAATACTCCTCACTCACTTGGAAAACCATCTTGGCAGAAACTGTTTGCTCTTAAACAATTAAAGAGCTTGTTGAAAATTATTCTTCTCCATCCCTCGAAGAGGGATCTCTGATTGGCACATGCTATTTATGGCAAAAACAGGATCAATCCCACAAAGATCTATTTGGCTTCCGCCACAGAGTAGGCGCTGGGTACGGACGAGAATAGAATAAGAGCAGCTCCTGCTCTGCTTGTAAGGCAGTGAAGCAGGGTGTTTAGGAGCAGGGACTCGGGCAGTCACGTCTGGATTCCGATATTGACTCTGCTGCCCGCTAACTGTGGGGCTGTGAGCAAGCTGTCTGATCTCTCTGTTCTCTGGAAAACGGGGATGATAATCTTCAGGGTGTTGCCCGAGTTAAAAGACAAGAGAATGCATTAAGTGCTTTGGACAGTGCCTTCCACTGTACTGTTATCAATACTAAAAAATCCTCTAAGGTGATGTAAAACGGATGGAGCTATAAGGATGGAGTGCACTGCCTCGCTCAGAAGGGAGCTCCTGGTACACTCGGCTGGGGCTGGGGACAGGGGAGGTTCCAGAAGAGGTGGCTTGAGCTGGGCCTGGAAGGAGGTGTTTTAGGGCCAGGAAGAGAGAGACTCCAAGGATGGAGTCCAGGATTTCAAGCTTGAGTGACTGAGAGGGAGTTAATTCAACTAGGTCAGAGTGTGGAAGGAAATGCCCAGGAGCCTCGCTCTAGGGCAGGGCATCTCTCAGAGAGCTGGCTGTCCTCCAGCCTGAAGGGGCTCAGGGGCTAAGCACACGCTCAATCTGGGTAAGCCCCTCATCCAGTGAAGGTGGCCTCCGTGAGCATGAAGACCCCGAGACTGAGGATTTTGTATCTTTCCCTTAGGTTTGTTCCAAATGAGACTCTTCGCACCAAGATGGCCCGTGGGTTTGTGTTTGACTCGGGGGCATCAAGGAAAGGGGAGCAGGGGAAGCCTTAGGGGGTGGTGCCGAAGCAGAGGATGGAATGGGTGTCCCATGACACTGAGAAAGGGCAGTTGGGGAGTCCTGGGGCTGCTGTCTGGCCACAGTGGGGCAGGAAGGCTGGGTCTGGGCCACGTGAGGACAGGGAGTGAGCAGGAGGGTTTGGGGCACCGCTGGCACATCCTGTTGGAAGGCTCGAGGCTTGACTTGGGATGTGTCTAGTGGGCAGCCAGAGATGCTGGCCTGGGGATGGTTCAGGGAGCTGGGATGACCTCAGGGCAGGGTGGGCCCTGTACATTTGGGGTCAGCCATCTACATGGCCCCGGGGGAAGAGCCTAAACTTGTCCAGCATAGAGAAAGGCAGAGACAGTGATTTTGGCTTCTAGAAACATCCCAGAGCTGGCTCAACCTGCTTTGGGACGTGGGTCAGGCCTGGGTATGCGTGTATGTGTCATAAGGTACAGGAGGCAGGAGCTGACTCTAAGAATTCAGGGGTCTCCCCATGTGGCCTCAAGCAGATAGTTTGGAACGCGTGGCGGTGGTTTCCTCTTTTACAAAATGGTGAAAACCATTGATCATTTATTTACCCTTCAAGTTTACCATGAGCCTGGCAGGGTCTGTGTGAGTTTAATGCAACAAACAAGTGTGCTGCAGGGGAGGCTCCTTATTTCTGGTCTGTGCAGACCTCCTGGCACTTGCCGGATCTCACACCAGAAGGTTCGCACTATCTCAGGTGTTGTCAGAAGTGTCCCAGCAGCCAGGGCCAGGGCTCGGCTGTAGCCCTGCTTCCTGCTTGGGGGAGCAGGTGACAGCAACACCAGGAGGTGCCCAGATCACGCAGAGGGAACATGTTGGGGCAATCCAGGTCAATGCCCTAGAACAGTGCTGCTCCCCGCCTTGAGGTGGGTGGTCGGGGTGCAGGGCAGCTCAGGCAAGGATGAGAGGACTCCAAGAGGCCACCAGGGCCAGCCCCCTGCCTCCAAGAGGGCTACCTGCAAAGCACCCCAAAGGGATGCAAAAAGCATAGCCATGGCCTATCTTGGTACTTCAGTCTGAGCTGATGACACCTTGAGAGTGAACTCAAGTTGGAAGAGGTCATTGTCTGAATCTGAGAAACAAGTCTGAATTCAAGTACATTTGTCAAGAAACATCTTTGGCTACGTGAAGTGGTAGAGGCTTACAGGGCCGCAAAGCACCCAGGAGAGGCCTGCATGCTCTGCTTTCGTGCAGATCCACGCAGTCTGGAATGAATGTGCTATTTTCCTATAAATGGATGCTTCAAAAACATTTACAGATACCCCCTCCTTTCTCTTAAACTGCTCTATTATCTTTCTTTCAGAAACACAAAAGTGTCTCTTGACCGCATACCTCCCCTTTAGCTGACAAGTTCTCTTTCTCTGCAGGCTTTCACAGAAACGCTTCTCCAAAAACGTGTCCACACTCATGCCCTCACCTCCACCGACTCCCCAACGAGGCAAACGTAGCTTCTGTTCTCACTCCACTGATACCGTGGGGCCCCTCCTTTTTGCCAAACCCAGGCCTCTTCTCTGTCTTGGTCCCACTGATTCCCCAGAGGCTGTTCCTCTTGGGACCAGCATCTTGGGACCAGCTGCTGAGGGTGGGAGGGGACCAACAACTGTGAGGTGTGGGCTGGCCCCGCTGGACATGGTCTGTGATGATTGCACCCTCCTGGCTTGTTTCCAGCCTCCCGGCCACTCCTTGTCCACCTCCCCTCCTCCATCTCACCCCCCCCCCCACCCCTGGGTGACCCCATCCAGTCCCCAGCACCAGGTACAGGTCGACACTTCACACAACGCTGAAGCCTGTGTCCCCAGGGATGGCCAACAGGCCACCCAAACTCTCGGTTTTCATCCACACTCTACTTGTTTCTCTTCCAGCTTCCCCATCCCAGGAAATGGTGCCAGCAGGGTGGAAGATGAGGACCCTACATCACTTCCTTCCTTCTCTGTATCTCATGTCAGCAAGTCCTGTTGGTTCTAACTCAAAGATATAACTGGAGGGCTTCCCTGGTGGCGCAGTGGTTGAGAATCTGCCTGCTAATGCAGGGGACACGGGTTCGAGCCCTGGTCTGGGAAGATCCCACATGCCACGGAGCAGCTGGGCCCGTGAGCCACAATTGCTGAGCCTGCGCGTCTGGAGCCTGTGCCCCGTGACGGGAGGGGCCGCGATAGAGAAAGGCCCGCGCACCGCGATGAAGAGCGGTCCCCGCACCGCGATGAAGAGTGGCCCCCGCTTGCCGCAACTGGAGAAAGCCCTCGCACGAACCGAAGACCCAACACAGCCAAAAATAAATAAATAAATAAATAAATAAATAAGAAAATCCTTTAAAAAAAAAAAAAAAAAAAAAAAAAAAAAAAAAAGATATAACTGGAATGCAACTGGCCCTCCCCCTCCTCACTCTCATGACTGTGCTTTGAGCCACCAGCCTTTCACTGGACACACCAATAGCTTCCACATTTGCCCTTCAATTCTACCCCTTGTAAGCTGCCAAGGGTGACCCTCCAAAGTGGATTATGATATCTGGTAGGGCAATCACCCCACTGACTTCTTGCTTCTTAAAAGTTTCTTTATTATTCTTATTTATTTCTTTATCAGAGGAAATTTAGAAGCAAATATATTTTAAAATAAATAATTCAATGGTAAACCAATCCAGTCCAAAGATCTATTCACTCAGTATTTTCTGTAGATCTCCCTTCTGTAGGCAGTGTTCTAGAGTATGAATGACCGCAGTCTGAGTTCATAATACTTTCCTTTGGGGGATTATTTCCTTTTATGTAAACTCAATAAATAAAAACCTGGCTAGAGTAAACAAAAGCACTGGGAAGTTCCGTTTCTCTTAACCAAATGATTGATCACTTTAAGTGGTACAAGCCTTGTAGCTTTCCTGGTGCATCAGAGATGGAGACGCGCATCGTTAGCACACAGGGCAGCGCCCACGCTCTCGGGCAGGGCCGGCAGAGACTTACCTCCCTGAGACAGGTGTAGATGGGGCAGACGAGCACGCGGAAGGGCTCGCCCGTGCTGCTGCGCATGGTGCCGAAGACCTCGCACAGGAAGGTGATGAAGCCCAGCCAGCGCTCCACGTCCTGCTGCTGCAGCTCCTCCCGCACTGTGAAGTCCTTCTGCGGAGGCACAAGAGACCAGGTCAGCTGCACAGGAGCTGGGAGGGGCCCCGGGCACCACCCTGGTCTGCCGTGGTGCCTACTGGCTAAGGGCTAGGCCCGGGCAACTGGTAAACCCCATGATTTCCATGAGAAGGGCGATGGGTGACCCGTGGCTGGAGCATGAACGCTGAAGACTCACTTGTGGGCAGAAAGACCACCTTGACCTTTAGCCACAGCACCTCTTCTTCAGTGTCCCCAGATTGGGGGGCCCTACAGCCTTGCCTCACTGACCCAGATACTGAGGTGGAGGGAATGAGATAAAGGAGGAGATGACACCTTTCCCAGTCATCACCTCCTCCAGTCAACTCCCTGGGGCTAAACTATCTCCTTTGCTAACCTCCAAATCATGCCCCCACAGTAGTGAGGGTAACCACACACCCAGCAATGGGCATCTGAGGCCCATCTTGGTCCCAGCACTGGGCTAGAGACACAGCTACAACTCCCGCCAGCAAGTGGCCCAGAGCATAGAAGGAAAACTAGAGGCATTCATTCACTCATTCATTCATCCTCCTTAAAAATACCATTGCCCCACTGTGTGCCAGGCACTGCTCTAGGGGGTAAGATAAGACATGTTCATTCATTTGAGTTCATTCAGTTATGAATGAACTAAAAGCCATTGGAGGGTTCCAGGTAAAGGGACTTTGGGGAACTCAGAGGTAGGAGTTATTCCTTTCAACTGGAAATTGGCACCTTGGAAGAGCTAGGATTCTGACCTGAGAACCTGGGGGAATTTCAGGTGGAGCAATGACCACAGGTGAGGCACCAGGAAGGTAACATGGAAGTCTGGGAAACAGGGAGGTCTTAGCCAACCCGTCCCCATTGTAGGTGGGTAGAGAGGAAAATGGGGGCAGGGCTGGGAAAGGAGGTTGGGGCTAGAGTGTGGATAATTGAAACCAGCCCAGGAGTCAGGTTCCATGTGATGGTTGGTAGGGAGGGTTTTGGGGGGGTCATTGAAATGCCTTGGTCATACCTGTGCTCTTTTGAAGGTTAATATGGCATAGGTGTGGAGACCAGAAAGGAGGCCACTGCAAAGGTCCAGACAGAATGAAATAAAAACCTGAACTCTCTGGCGACTGAAAGATAAGAATCTGTGGTAGATTAGGTTATGTTCAGAAATTCTTCCGCCTTTCTCCTGGTCTTGGGGTTTGACCTTGTGACTTGCTTCGGCCAGTAGAATGAGGCAGAACTGACACGGTGCCAGTCCTGATCCTGGTCCTTAAGAGGCCTTAAGAGGCCTTAAGTATTTACGCTTACTCTCCTGTGCTGCTTCCGTCATTGTGAGAAGACCATCCGTGGGGTGGCCCAGTGGTCCCAGGAGGAGGATGAATTACTTTTCCTGCTGCCCCAGACCCTGCAGAGGGTGCTGTACTGCGGGTCTTGAAGTCATGAAACTTTGGGTAGTTCTATCCTCATTAACTTCTGTTTATCCCACTGTATCTTTATGTGGTTAGAGCAGGGGCAGGCATTACCATTCCCATTTTAGAATGGGGGAACTGAGGTACAAGAGCTGAAGAGACTTGACCAAGGTCACCAGTACAAGAACTTGAATGAGAACCTAAGCCCTTCCATTGCTCTCTGCTCTGAGCTGAACGTTCTCAGCCCTGGTTGCTCAGTGGAGTCCCCTGGAGGAACTCCGAAGCTACTGATGCCTGGACTCCACCCAGAGAGGCTTGTGTCATTGGCCAGGCTGAGGCCAAGACACTGGTATATTTTGAAAGCTCCCCAGGTGATTCCAACGTACAGCCATGGTTGAGAACAAATCTGGACCTTTATAAAGTGCCAGCGCGGGCGTTAAAATGGTGCCCCTGTATCAGTGCCTAAGACGCCCTTTCTCTCTCTCCCATAAAAATACCCGTGAGAGCGGACATAAGCCCCACAGCAACACCGAGAAGGAAGATTACAGTTCACTGCAGACGCCTTACCATTGACTAAAATGCTGTCGTTGAGAAGTTCTGGTTGTCCAAAGCCGCTTGGCCCCCTACCCATAAGACAGGGGTGAGATGGGGAGGGAGCTAAAGCTTAAGCCCTCCCTCTGTCTGCCGCTGGCTCGTAGGCAAAGAGCCTGTAACTGTTAACAAGCCCCCGTGCCTGTACCCTACGGCAGCTCCCATCAATACTGCTCTTATTCTAGTCATTGCAGATTTGGGGCAGAAGGAGGTGAGGTGGTTCCCTGAGTCCTCAGAGGCACAGTGTTCTCAGGCAAAGCCCTCTGGGCAGGAAAAGTCTCAGGGCAATGCAAACCAGGGACTGGAGTTTTTTAAAAAAATGATTACATCTGACCAAAGAACTACAGCTTGACTCAGTTTCCTCCTGATAATCAGTGGCATTGAGAGAGGATTCTGTTTTGGGCTAGTAGAACTCACTAGAAGACTGAAGGCCTGCTAAATATGGGGTATTGAATTTGGGATGTGCACATGAAACCACCAGCTTCAGGTCTGAGGAGAGACTCTACTATTACCTCAGCAGACACTGAGCAACTCTAAGCATGATCTGCACAGCTAACACCAAAACCAAACCCAGCCTTTCTCATTCAAGGGTAAGGGAGGAGAAAAGAACTATGGCATCTGTGGAAAAATCCTGCACCGCAGAATAGGGGAGCATTATCTTGAAGATCTAATGGAAATGCATAACTCTGAAAATGTCAACTACAATAAAGCAAAGACAAATAAAATAAAAAACCCAACTACAAACATGTGGGATTGTATGTCTGTTAAGAACAACAACATAGATTCTGTGACATGTGATTAGTTAAAAAAACCTTAGGTTGAGATGAAGTGTGAGACTGGAAATGGGGATAGGAGAGAACCAAAGGAAGTCAGAAATCCACAGCAAAATGAAATGTGAATTGGAGGCAATAAAGAATAGAATGGATACTGCAGGAAAAGTGATAATATGAGACAGACTTGGAAAATGACTAGAGAGCTGAAGACAAAACCATAGATTAAAAAAAGAAAGAAGAAAAAGGATAGAGAAGACAGAGAGTGGACATGAATTATAGAGGTTTTCAAAAGGACATCAGAATACAACAAAGGGACCCAAGAGAGAAACTTAAAGTTGAAAACAAACAAAACAAAACAACAAAAAAAAGAGCTGACTCTTCAGGCAAAAAGTGTTCACAGTGTTCCAGAGCCCCACTATTTATACTTAGCAGGAGAATTTTCTTTTTTTTTAATTTCAAGGAAAAGGAAAAATTCTAAAAACAGCTTTGAAGGAAAAAAATCCCCTAGGTTTCTTACAAAGGAACAAAAATATGGTTGGCCTTATACTTTTATAATTGATGCTAAAATTCAGAGACACTGAGGCAACATCTTCATATATTTGAGGTGAAAAGAACACACCTAGCTATGAGTGAAAGCAAGACAAAGACATTTTACACAAGCAGATTTTTAAAAAATCCCACCCACATGCTTATCTTTAAAAGAATTAAATGGTGCAGCTGCTATGGAAAATAGTATAGTGATTCCTCAAAAAATTAAAAATAAAATTATCAATATGATCCAATAGTTCCACTTCTGGGGATATATACAAAAGAACTGAAAGCAGGATCTTGAAGAGATACTTGCACACCCATGTTCAAAGGAGCACTATTCATAATAGCCAAGAGGTGAAATCTACTCAAGTGTCCACTAACAGAGGAATGGATGAACAAAATGTAGTATATGCATACAATGGAATATTATTAAATCTTAGAATATTCTGATACATGCTACAACATGGGTGAACCCTAAGGACATTATGCTAGGTGAAATAAACCAGCTGCAAAAAGGACATCAGAATACACAGAACAAAGGGACCGAGAGAATCATCATCATACTGTATGATTCCACTTATATAGGTATCCAGAGTAGTCAGATTCACAGAAACAGAAAGTAGAATGATGGTCGTCAGAGGCTGGGGAGACAGGGCAATGAGTAGTTGTTTAATGGATTAGAATTTGGGTTTTATAAGATGAAAAAGTTTTGGAGATTGATTACATAACAATGTGACTATACTTAACATGACTAAACTGTATACTTAGAAAATGGTTGAGATGATAAATTTATGCTTTTTTTAAAACACAATTAAAAATAACTTAAAAACTTTCTTGAATGCATGCTCCAGCCAAAAAAAATTTACTACTCAACTCTGAGAAAATCATGGTATAGAAGCACCAGAAGTGAAAACTTGAAACCAGGTAGATTTATGAAGTTAAATCAAAATAAGTAATTATAATTTTGATTATAAGATTGAGTCAAAATCCAGAAATAATCCTCTAGAGAGAAGATACTTAATAAATAAATGTAATCTGAATAAGAATTTCATAGTAGTAGTAACCTAATAATCCAAGATTAAATTACTTAAGACTGATGAATACTGATGGGAGAAGGAGAGAAGACTCGTAAAGCACACAAAATTTCATAATTTAGACCATAAAGATTCGCAGGTTATTGCTTCTTTCTTAAGTTTGATAAATAGAGAAATAGACATTAAAGTGTGCTTTTAAAAATATTAAAACATGGAACTTCCCTGGTGGCACAGTGGTTAAGAATCTGCCTGCCCAATGCATGGGACACGGGTTTGAGCCCTGGTCTGGGAAGATCCCACATGCCGCGGAACAACTAAGCCCGTGCGCCACAACTACTGAAGCCCACGTGCCTAGAGCCTGTGCTCCACAACAGGAGAAGCCACTGCAATGAGAAGCCTGTGCACTGCAACGAATAGTAGCCTCCGCTCGCTGCAACTAGAGAAAGCCCGCGCACAGCAATGAAGACCCAATGCAGCCAAAAAATAAATAAAATTAAAAAAAAAAATTAAAACACTAGTAGCCATTAATAGATATAAAATAAAAGTAAAACACAAGTAAAATCAAAGTACTTTTCAAGATAACATTCATTAAGTAAAATAAAAATTATTTATATAGATAAAAATACAATCCATAATAGATAACATATATACTGTATAGCGCAGACTCAAACTACATAACACAAAAGCTATTAAAACATAAGAAAAAGATAGAAAAATAGTATTGGAAAATGAAATCACTAGTATTCTTTTGCTGATTAAATGAACAAAAAATGTATTACTTAGATGACTTAAATAGTGTAATGAATAAGACAAAATTGAAACAAACCTCATTATAAGCTGTGATTCTACTACATATGTCAGAATACAGAAACTGTACAGGTTACATACTTGGACTAAGAATTAAGAACAATTTTAAAAATAGCCAGTTACTTGTTTAAAAGGCATTCTCCTAAAGAAAGATGGAATGAAGACGTAATCAAATATACAGTAATAGATTATTTAGGAAATAAAGAGCTGTAAAAACTTGTGTGATGTGGTCAAAGCTATAATGAAAGGTAAATTTATAGTCTTAACTATTTTGGCTATTTAAAAAGGAAGCAAAGGGACTTCCCTGGTGAAACAGTGGTTTAGAATCCACCTGCCAATGCAGGGTACAGGGGTTCGAGTCCTGGTCCAGGAAGATCCCACATGCCGTGGAGCAACTAAGCCCATGAACAACTACTGAGCCTGTGCTCTAGAGCCCGCGAACCACAACTACTGAGCCCATGCACCACAACTACTGAAGCCTGTGCACCTAGAGCCCATGCTCCCCAACAAGAGAAGCCACCACAAGGAGAAGCCTGCGCACCGCAACGAACAGTAGCCCCCGCTTGCCGCAACTAGAGAAAGCCCGCACAGCAACGGAGACCAAACGCAGCCAAAAAATAAATAAGAGAACTCTCTAATAAAGATCAGAATTAACAAGAGAGTTTAGTAACTAATTAACAGTATTTAGATGTAAACTTAATATACAAAAATCAACAGCTTTTTTATGACAGAATTAACCAGTGAGACATTTTAATGCACAAAAGCTCATTTAGTAAGCAATAAAAGTTCTTAAATGACATTATTAAGAAATGTGCAATTTCTATGAAGAAAATTGCAAAACTGAACAGAGAAATTTAAGAGAAAGTCTTAAACAAGTGAAGAAACACATAATATTCCTTAATGGGTAGACAGCACTGAAAAGATGGTAATTTTCCTTGAAATAATTCACAAGTTTAACACCAATTTGTACTCCATATTCCAACGGGAATGTTTTGGAGGGAAAGGGGAAATGGAGACTTGAAAAAAACCATCCTAAAAGTAATTTGAAAGAATAATGGGAAAAAGCTAAAAACAAAATAGAACAAAATTGGAAAGAGTTATATTACTTTCACCTATTCTAAAGCTTTAATAATTAAAAGGGTGTGGAACTGACATAAGAATGAATAGCTAGATCAGATAGCCTAGAAACAAATTTGGCATCCATAAGGGTTTATCACATGGCCCCTAGAGAACCACAAATCAGTAGCAAAGGAAGCATTATTCACTCAAGCAATGATGCAGAAACAGCTGTCTACGTCGGGGTGGGTGTGGGGTGGAGTGGATAATTTAGAGTCTCCTTTCACACTGGCCCCTAAAATGAATTCCAGATGAAATAAAGAGGTAAATGTTAAAGAAAAAAAAAAAAAAAAAAAGGACAAACCATAAGAACTTGAAGAAAATTAAAGTATTTATCAAATTTCTGGATGGAGAAGGGTCTTCTAAATTAAAACAAGAGGAGTGCATCAAAAATCGAAATATTATAAACACACTTAGAAGGCAATGGATACACCAGGAAAAATATCTGCAATAAATGTGACAAAGCGTAATGGTCTTAATGTTTAAGTAGCTTGTTCAAATTGATATTAAAAGTACTAAATCCCTCTTGGACAAAACGGGAAAGGGCATTAAAAGATAATTCATATGTGAAAACATAAATTGCTGACAAATATATAAAAAGAAATTAAATCTCAGTAGCTATCAAATGAATGAAAATATCATTTTTTCGCACCTTCTGTGTTAGCAAAGCTTAAAAACCAGCAATTGTCACTGCTGGTAAAGATGAAGTGAGACAGGCACTCTCATAATATGAGCCATGTAAACTGGTATCACTTTCCTGAAAAAAATCTTAAAATAAGCCTTTGGGGACTTCCCTGGTGGTGCAGTGGTTAAGAATCCGCCTGCCAACGCAGGGGACACGGGTTGGAGCCCTGGTCCGGGAAGATCCCACATGCTGCGGAGCAACTAAGCCTGTGCGCCACAACTACTGAGCCTGTGCTCTAGAGCCCGCAAGCCACAACTACTGGGTCCATGTGCCACAACTACTGAAGCCTGTGCACCTAGAGCCTGTGCTCCGCAACAAGAGAAGCCACAGCAATGAGAAGCTCGCGCACCGCAACAAAGAGTAGCCCCCGCTAGCCACACCTAGAGAAAGCCCGTGCACAGCAACGAAGACCCAATGCAGCCAAAAAAAAAAAAAAAAAAGAAGCCTTTCAAGTGTTCTTATTGTTTGATCCAGTAATTGCACTTCTGGATAATTATCATAAGGAAATAATTTAAAATAACAGGAAAAATAAGCTTAATACACACAAAAATTCAACAACTTAAGCATCCAACAATAGGGGAATGATTAAGTAAATGATGATTCATGGACCCATTAAAATTACGTTTATGAGAAGCTTATAACAGCTTGGGAAAATGGCTGTGTAATGCTAAGTGAAAAAAACAAAAGCAGGGACTTCCCTGATGGCGCAGTGGTTAAGAATCCACCTGCCAATGCAGGGGACATGGGTTTGTGCCCTGGTCCGGGAAGATTCCATATGCCATGGAGCAACTAAGCCCGTGCTCCACAACTACTGAGGCTGTGCTCTAGAGCCCATGAGCCACAACTACCGAGCCCGCGTGCCACAACTACTGAAGCCCGTGCACCTAGAGCCCGTGCTCCGCAACAAGAGAAGCCACCACAATGAGAAGCCCGCGTACCACAACGAAGAGTAGCCCCCCCTCACTGCAACTAGAGAAAGCCCGAGCGCAGCAACGAAGACCCAATGCAGCCAAAAATAAATAAATAAATAAATAAATAAATTTTAAAAAAAAGAAAAAGTAAACTTGCAAATATTATATAATCTCACCCATGAATAAAAAAATTTTTTTATATAAGGAAAAAGATGAGAAATATCCAAAGTGTTAACAGTAGTCGTTTCTCAATAGTGGAATTATGGATGACCTTTATTTTTTACTTTTTATTATTTTCTGAATTTCCCCACTTTTCTGAGAACGTTTCGTTTTATAGTCAGAAAAACAGTTACTTAAAAAGAAACTGGCAGATCGTGACCCTTTTCCTTGATTTTTTTGATTAGGACATCGGAACTCTTGGAGTGACCTGCCAGCTAGTGGTGATTCTCACTGCAAGGGTGGGGAAGTGGGTTGTGACCTTGCCCAGCCCAGAGGCCACCAAAAGCCAGCCTATGTGTCTCTTCTGGGCGCATACGTTGTAGGTTGCCAACTTCTCCTCTGGAACAAGGAGCTCTTTTTTGCCAACTGAAACCAGCCATCCCCTGGGTCTCCAGCTCTGCCTTCAACCTCAGCCTTTTGCATCCAGAACCAGCAAGGGGCCTCAGATTGGTGGCAGCCATTTCAAAGACTGGTATTTGGCTCCAGGTTCTCATCTGACTGGCAGGCTCCCTCCCAGCAACCCCTAGTGCCTTTCCCCAAACTTTAAGGCTACCATTTAAGCCTCGTTTCCTGCCTAAAACTATTTATTGACGTACTGCTATTTCCTGCACCGGCCACATCAATAAGCCCTGAAAGCCATTCAGTGTCTCAGGTTTCTCAAGGCATTCTGGGAAATTCTTCCCTGCTCTGGATAACCACATGAACTCTGGCATGATAGAGTCCTGTGGTCAAGCCAAAAACAGCTGCATACAGGCAAAGGGGGAACCCCCCCACCGGGCGGCCAGCGGCTGCAGCAGGGAGATGATGCCCTGAGAGACGGGAGGCATTAGGGCACGAGGATCTTAGTGTATTCTGAAGCTTCCTGAAGTAGATGGCAGCCCCACCAATCCCTGCAAACTCACCATCATTTCCTTCTCCTAAAACAAATGACCAAGGGAAATTTGCCCATCCACATTCTACATCCCTGGTGACTCTGGTTTGTTTCTGTGCAGAGAGGTAGCTGCTGCTGCGATGTCCCCAGTGCGGAGGAGAAAGTGCCCTTTTATTTACTGCTGGCAGGAAGTTTCTTTTTCCTTGAGAAGTCACGATGAAACGTGAGAGGGGTGGGTCCTGGGGAGCTGGTGACAGCCCACCAGCAATGAGTTGATCCCAGTCCTTCCCCCAGGACACCGGTTGGAGGGCTTAAAAAGAGTATTTGCCAGAATTCTTTATACTGGCAAGAGGAAAGTTGTTTTCAAATAGAAGGTACTCTGTTTTTTATTCGGCACAAACTTTCCCTTCCTTCAGGTTTTTGCTCCCATGTTGGCTCCTCAGGGGGGCCTCCCCTAACTGCCTCTCTAAGATAGCAGCCCCCAGGGCTCATCGTCTGGCCCTGGTCTATTTTCCTCCTAGTCTTTATCATCTGTATCAGGTCCTGTATTTGTTGATGATCTGACCCTTCACTAGAAAGAAAGTTTCCCTAGGTCTGGAGTCCTGTTGTCTTATCCATTGCCACATCCCCTAGAATGGTACCTGGCTCATAGCAGGCATTTGGTGAACATGTGGGTAAAGATTCCACGCTAAGTGATCAGACAGCTCTTCTTTAAGAGGCCAACCTGTTCAGAGGGAACAGGCTGCCACCATTCTTTTCTTTTCTTTTTTTTTCTTTCCTGAGTTCTTTATTTTTTTAAAATACATCTTTATTGGAGTATAATTGCTTTACAAGGTTGTATTAGTTTCTGCCATACAACAAAGTGAATCAGCTATATGCACACACATATCCCCATATCCCCTCCCTCTTGAGCCTCCCTCCCACCCTCCCTATCCTACTCCTCTAGGTGGTCACAAAGCACCGAGCTGATCTCCCCGTCCTAGGCAGCAGCCTCCCACCAGCCATCCATTTTACATTTGGTAGTGCATGTATGTCAATGCTACTCTCTCACTACGTCCCAGCTTCCCCTTCCCCCGTGTCCTCAAGTCTGTTCTCAACATCTGCACATCTTTATTCCTGCCCTGCCACTAGGTTCATCAGTACCATTTTTCTAGATTCCATATATATGTATTAGCATATGGTATTTGTTTTCCTCTTTCTGACTTACCTCACTCTGTACGACAGACTCTAGGTCCATCCACCTTACTACAAATAACTCAATTTCATTCCTTTTTATGGCTGAGTAATATTCCATTGTATATATGTGCCACATCTTCTTTATCCATTCGTCTGTCGATGGACACTTAGGTTGTTTCCATGTCCTGGCTATTGTAAATAGTGCTGCAATGAACATTGTGGTACATGTAACTTTTTGAATTATGGTTTTCTCTGGGTATATGCCCAGTAGTGGGATTGCTGGGTCGTATGGTAGTTCTATTTTTAGTTTTTTAAGGAATCTTCATACTGTTCTCCATAGTGGCTGTATCAATTTACATTCCCACCAACAGTGCAAAGATGCTTAACATCACTAATCATTAGAGAAATGCAAATCAAAACCACAATGAGGTATCACCTCACACCAGTCAAAATAGCCATCATCAAAAAATCTAGAAACAGGGCTTCCCTGGTGGCGCAGTGGTTGAGAATCTGCCTGCCAATGCAGGAGACACGGGTTCGAGCCCTGGTCTGGGAAGATCTCACATGCCGCGGAGCAACTAGGCCCATGAGCCACAATTACTGAGCCTGCGCGTCTGGAGCCTGTGCTCTGCAACAAGAGAGGCCGCGATAATGAGAGGCCCGCGCACCGTGATGAAGAGTGGCCCCCACTTGCCACAACTAGAGAAAGCCCTTGCACAGAAACGAAGACCCAACACAGCCATAAAATAAAATAAATAAATAAATAAAAATTAAAAAAAAGAGTATGCGTTGCTTATCTAAAATGTATATTTAAAAAAAAAATCTAGAAACAATAAATGCTGGAGAGGGCATGGAGAAAAGGAACCCTCCTACCATTCTTTTCTTAATTTAAGACTTGAGAGGACAGAGCCAGTATGTTTGCCAGGATCCACCTTTTCTTTCATTTGTGGCTGTTATTTCACTCCCCAGACGTATTCTTCCCAACTGCTCTGTGCCAGTCCTGGTCCAGTCCGTCTCGTAGCATTTGTTTCACTTTTGTGGGTAACATTTTTGTCACAGGGTGAGGTTTCTTTGCTTATTTGGGACTTTTCTTTCCCCCTTTCAAGGTTGCGTCAAGTAAGCCCATGCCATTCTGTAGAGTCGCCCTTTGCGACGGGGTCATCTGTGGTTTTCACCTGGCTACTCCCCCACCTTGGACCTCCCCTTCGGTCACCTGGCCCCTCAGTGCTGCTTGCTGCAGCCATCAAAGCCCACCTGCACGCTCCCCTCCTCACTTCCCCCTCCCTCCTCTGTCCTCCTCTCTCAGCCCAGGGCCTGCTTGCCCGCCCCCAGTGGGTAGAAATAGGCCCTGGGTAGCTGCTGGGAAGTTCCTGTCCTGCCCAGTCATTATCATCTGGGGGGACCCCAGGGCAGGAGCTTTCACCTCACAGAAGGTGATATGGTACTTTCTTGGCACCTGGTCACAGGGGCAGAGGCAGGGGCGTTCCCAGGCTGATGGCTGGTCTGGAGGGGAAACTGCAGACACTATGGCAGATCAATCTCCCCTGGCCTGAGAGGGAACCCTGAATGTGCCATTTCCTGTCTTTCCTGGGACCTTTGGGCTCCATGAGACACCTCTGTACCCTTATGAAAGAAGGATTCAGGGATGTGAAGCTACCTCAAGTTGGTTTCTGTGACTTAGGACCAAAAAGAACTGATCAGAATGAGAGTTGGCCCCTCCTCTGTGAGGGAAGAGTGGCTCCCAGCCAGGGGATGAAGTGGGGCCGAGTCGGAAAGGAGGGTGGGCTGAGGCTGGGTGGGCATCCTTCCAGCAGAGCCTGGCATCAGGAGAGGAGGAGAGGGGAGAATGGGCTAGCTGGCCGGCACCTGTGTCTTGGATGGTCCTCCCTGGGTGGCAGCCCACGCCCTGCCTCTCACACCCCCACTTGGGGCAGCATGAAGGAAGGATGGCCCAAGTCTTGGCATCACTCTGACTGGGTCAGACAGACCTCCTTGGCGTCAAAGAGTGACGTGTGCAATGGATCTGGCACACACAGTAGATGTTTAACAAGTGGCAGAGAGACCTCCTGGTTATTGTGTCCTGAGTCATTCTGTCTACCGAAGCCGGCCCCAGACCTGGCCACCCTCTCCTTCTGGCAGGCTGTGTGTGCGGCCCCAGCCAGGGGGTGTACGGCTAGGCTGCACTCATAGCTGTGTGGCCACAGCTGCCAGTCTTTGCTCAGTCCTGCTGGGCCCTGAGGCCTGGCCCTGGGGATTCAGGTGTACCTCTACTCTGGAACAGTGGGACTCTGACCTGCAGGTCACTTTGGCTTGGCCAATAGTTTGTGGCAGGCCTGCATTGTCTGCAGAAAGAAGGCACCCCAGAGGCTGGTGTGAGGATGAGACTACAGCTTCCGCCCTGGGACTGGTTGCTTACTTTGGGTTCTGATGTCCACTGGACCCTGCCTTTGGGCATGTCCTTACCCTTCCCACTCCAGGCTGGACCTTTCCCTGAGTAGCCTTGACCTCCACAGGCCACGGCCCAGACACCCAACCATATGATGCCAAAGCCCTGGTCACTCCACGGCTTCCCTCTGTTCTGCCCCCAGACACTGTTAGATGGCATTCTTGGCTGGACAGAAACCCTCTCCAACTAGTTAAAGCACACAGGGCCTGAACTGGTTTATGTGGCAGGGGTGGAAGGGGGTGGTCCCCAAGAACATAGCTGGTCCACAGGGCTCAAACAATGACAGAGCTGGTCCTCTCTGCTCTTGCTTCTGCCTGTCTTAGCTTCGTGCATGTTGACCACTTTGTCTCCTGCCTGGGTCTCCCTTTGCAATGGCAAAGATGGCCGTCAGTAGTTCCCAGTCTCTATCATGACCCCTCTTTCCCGTGCCCAACCCACAAATCTCAGGGAAGGATTCTGATTGGCCCTGCTCGTCAGATGACCATCCCTCAGACCAATCACTGTGGATGTGGAGACGGGGTTCCCTGATTTGCCAGGCCCAAGTCACGTGGCCAACTCTGTGGCTGGGCAATGTGGGGCCCTGTGACAGATCCCCAGACCACAGACAGAGACAACAGCTGCCCACTGCAAACACAGACCCTGGCCTGGAACCATGAGCATGGCCTTCACCAGTGCCTGAAACTCTCCTGAGAATCATGTCAAATTCCCCATGTGCTGGTTGTGACTGCTGCCCTTTGAGTCCCACCCAAAAGAATAAAGAGAGAGTAACATTATTGGAATAATCTTGAATCTGTTGTAGTAAACATACATGAACGTATGCCCCAAATGCTGGCCCTTTATTATTATTAATAAACAAAGCACTGGAGACTTTCTCTGTGACTGATGGACACCGAGGCCGAGAATGCGTTCTCCCTGGCACTTGGCTCCAGGTGAAGGGAACACACTGTGGCTGGGAACTGCCATCAGCCACTTCCAGTTTAATCTAGAATATTCTGGAGACATTTTTCAAGCTTCCCAGGGTGTGAGCAAAATCTGGGTTGGCAAAATCAGGTCAGGTAGGCTCAGCTCTGCTGATCCGTAGGAGGCGCGGGGTAGTGGCGCTGGGGTGCAGTGAAAAGAAGCTGAGAAGTTGGGCTGATTCAGTGGGAATTCTGTCTCGCACTTATGCAGGCACGAAGCCTCATTCTCAGGCAAGGGGGAGCCAGCACCTGCTGTGACTGTGGCCTTGAAATGCCCTCAAAAGAGGCTGGAAGGAAAACTCTGAGCAGGAAGAGAGGGCCGGACTGCCTGACAGGACTGCAGGTGGATAAGCAGGAATGCCTGCAAGCAGGGTGTCACAGGGTTCACTTAGCCTCAGGAAGACACCTCCAGGTACCACTTCCCAGGTACGGGTGAGTCAGAGCGCTTGAGTCCACAGACCTAGGGCAGCCCTCGGTAACCAGACACTCAGCAGACTCTGCAGTGCTGGCGCCCTGGCCTCCCCTGGCCTCATCCGTCCCTTGCGGCCTGATGTTGTTGTAATAGTACCACCACACATTTACATAACAATTTTCTTTCCCAAGCACTTCCCACAAACATTGCCACCTCTGCCCTACACAGCATCTTACGCTGGAGGAAGAGATCCTGGGATCTGATCATCCTTCCGAGGCTGGTAGGGCTGTAACCCAGGTCTCTAGTTCTGCTTCTGCTGTTCTTTCTCCCCCAAAGGCATCCTGTTTGAAAAGACCCACTTGTACATAGGACAGCTGCCTGCCTCTGCCCTGCACTTCCCTGCAGGTCCCCCCGGATGACAGGGCCCAGCTGTTGACTCTGCAGAACTGGGATTCCTCCTTGCCTGGCTGCTGTCCTGCCCAGAGAGTGGCCATGGGCTTGGAGGCAGGTATCCACCAGGGTCTGGCCACGGCCCAGGTAGGTCTCATCCGTTATGCAGAGCTCTGTGTGGGGAGGGTGGGGAGTGGGCTGGGGGCGTGCTCACCATGGCCTCAGCTTGAGGAACTGCAAAATAAAGGGCAATGAGTCTAGTTTGGGCAGGGCATGGTGTGACTATCAGGCTGGTCTGTGAAAAATCTGCCTCAGTGTCCTCATCTGTAAAATGGAAAGAGACTATCTGACCTGCACAGGGTCAATGGGGTGATGGAGTGATGAAATAGATGTGAAAACCCAGGGGAAAAGCCGTGAGTCCCCTAAATAGAACAGGGGCAATGCCCACAGCCTGCAATTTGAGAAACAAGGCACACAGGGGACAAATGTCTTGTCCAGGGTTTTCTGTGGGAGGAAAGTGGGAGCTGGGGTCAGAGCCCAGCTTATCCAGCTTTCTGGAGATTCCTAGAGTCTGCTCCCAGAGTTTCTGCCCGGACCAGGTTCTACCAGGAGAGTCAGGCCACCTCGTCCAGGCAGAAACGCTGTCCAGGATCCCACTGTTCCGTGCCAGGCCCACAGGCCACGCTCTGAAAGCAACTGGAAACTGAAGGCTTGTGAAATCCTGCTTTCAGCGAGCAGCCACGTTACTTTTGAAACTGTCTGGAAGGCTAGCGATAAAAATAGATGATCACACAGGCATTATTAAACTATTTATAGAATTTGAGAAAACCCCTTGAATTGCTCACGAAAAGATTTGGCCTATAACGGGGATTCCAGAATGACTCAGCCTGAAGCCCAAATCCACCCGCGACTTTGAACTTTGCCACAGATGAAGTCTTCAAAAGTCACATTAACATTTATGGGGCATTATCCCTCAGGGAAGCTGTAATGGTCGGGGGGGGGGCACACATCTTTTATCAATCTGTATCCCAAAATGTTTACCAGACGACAGTTAAGCAACAGCTATAGGTTGGGCACGCAGCGAGAGCTGGGGCAGAGGAGAAGGCCTTGAGGTCCAGTGGGCTCAGGGAAGGCCAAAATCTGCATCTGTGAAATGGGGATACTGGCTCCTGCCCTACCTCTGGAGACCGTATGGGGATATGGATGTGGCAGCGATCGTCACGCCTGGTATCTTTTGCAAAGATGTGGATGGAAGCTGTTGGATGGAAGCTGTTCGCATCAGGCTCTGTCTGAACAGGCCCCGCTGTTGCAACATGCCATTCCCTTTGGTCCTACCCATCTGGACTTGATGTCTGCTCTGTGCTCAGCACTGCAGGGGTTGGGGTGGCCCCGAAGGAAGCATTCAGGCTCTCTCAATGAGCCGAGAGCTCCAGGCCGCAGACCAGATGGGGCCTCATGTTGTTCTAAGGAGCCTTGGGCCAACTCTGGGGGTGGGTGACGGGGGGTCGGGTGGGCAGGCTCCGAACGCCTTGGTTCCAGGCAGAGCCCCTCTTCTGGATCTGTTTCACATGGTGGAGGATATGCCCGAAATCGACTTTGGAAAAAATAACTCTGCTGCTAAAAATGTTTGAAAACCACTCGTGTGTCAAGAGTATGCACCACGGCCTCTAAGCCAGACAGGCCTGGATCATCAGACTCCTACCCAGCCCTCAGACCTCGGCAAACCCCAAGACCTCCCACAGTCTCACATTCTCCATGCGGGAAAGGGTAACAGGGCTAGACACAGCAAGAATGAAAATGGCCTGGCCGGGGAGAGACTCAATGGATGTTGGGCTCCTCCTCGCTTCCTTGGCCTTCCCCGGTTAGGGCCCAAGGACCTCCACAGCAGGTGTGATCTGTCTGAATTCCCACCCCTTGGCCACCCTAGAAAGGGAAGTTTCCTAGGGAAAATGGTAGATGCTAAGATGGGAAGCTCCTCCTGCCCTTATTCATGTTTCCATTCATATTAAGGTGGATGGAAGGAAGGAATGATTCCTCATCAATACGGGATCCAACATGACCCAAGACAGAAGAGGGACCTCTGAAATCAGAAAGGGTATGTTATCCTTACTAAGAAGTCATCTAGCGGGAAGACCAGACGACTTGCCTTTTTTGGGGCTATGTGACTTTGGGCAAGTTATTCACCTCATTGGGCCTCAGTTTGGTCATCCGCAAAATGAAGCCAAGTATACTTGTCCATCAGGCCCATGAGTGGTGGTGAAGATTGAATAAGGCAATGGGCATGCAATCACCTGGTGAGCTGAGAGTGCTCTACAAGACTGGGTGGTTGGTCCTCATGGATGGACCAGCAACGGTCCACCAGCCCCTTAAAGTCCAGCTTGGTCCTGACCTTGCACAAGGTAGTTGGCTCAATAGACCCTTCCTGAATTGATTCACGTGATCAAGAGCTGCTGGCCACCACTGGTCACTTTCCCCACCTGTGGTCTTGCTGACCAGGCGCCTCCTGTCAAGCCACACGCTGGATGGTGGAGGAGCGCCATCTGCTAGAGTGGGCTTGCCTAATCTCAGCACACTGGACATTTTGGACTGGATTATTCTTTTTTGCGGGGAGTGTCTTGTGCATTGTAGGTCTCTACCCACTCGATGCCGGTCGAAGTCCCCACCCTCGCTCATAGTTGTAGAAACCAAAAATATTTCAACATTTCCAAACGGCTGCTGGGGGCAAAATCACCCCCAGCTGAGAGCCACTGACTGGAGCGATACCTTGCACACTCCTGCCCCCACTGGGGCAACTTATTAGGACCCAGCAAGACGCAGAGGTCCTTGAAGAACACTGGGAAACAAAGCAGTGAGGGGCTCCATCTAGTGTAAGGCCTATGAGGGGGCACCTCTGCAACTGTCTTTAGAAACCTTCTAGGGGCTGCATAGGACACACACCTGCGCGCCAAGCAGCTGCTTCACTGGTCTCAGAATGGAGCTTGCGCTAACTCAGCAGACACCGCAGCGGCGTGTATAACCTGCCCCTGCACCCAGTCCGCAGACTGTGGCCATTTCCCCTCTTGTGGATTATAGATACAGAATGATGGTTTAAAGAAAAGCACGGGCCCTTATGTGTGAGGATTCAAAGCCCCAAGAGGGTAAAAATAAAGTTTGGGCTCTGGCACTGACAGCTCTGTGCTTGGGTTGTGATGTCAGCTCTGTGAGCAAATTATCTTTCATCAGTCTGACTGTATTTTTAAATGTGAACAGCTTAGCACACGTAACGCTACTTATTTGGGGGTGCCTTGGACAACAGATAATTCAACTGCGTTTACCAGATGACACTGACAAATACTTCCCACGCCTGTGTCCCCAGATAAAAATAACGCCAGCTTGCTCACAGGTCTGCAGAAAGAAAGGGCAGGAAGCCGGAGGTACCAGTCGTGTCTGGCACCTCCCTGCCGCGCCGGCCCCTGGTGGCACTGGCTCTGCTGCAGGAAGAGGAAGGGTTACCCAGGTGACATGTGATGTTCTGACTGTGTGAGAGGAGTGGAGAGGGCCTGGTGTAGTGTCCCTTCACAGGCCACCGGCTCTGCCTGCCACAGAAGGCTCTGCTTCCTTAGCAAACATCCAAGGAGAGTGCAGAGAGCACTGTGTGAGCTTGGGCAATCACCTGGCCTTGCTGAGCCCCATCTGGAGAATGGGTTCATACAACATGCCCTACTACCTGTCATAGATACTGCGAGATCCAGATGCCTGAATCCTGTCCCATAGGGTAGAGGACGGCTGCAGACCTAGAAGCATGGGCCTCTGTGGAGTGAGCCCAAAGGCCCCTCTGTGCCTTACAGCATTTCCCCTGCAACCAGCATGCGTTTTGCCTGAGAGCGCCCCATCCACACTGCACCTTTAGAATAAGCTTTTGTTTCTCCAGCAACCCCCCAGTCAAACCACAGGGTAAAACATCAACTACAAATCACACTGGCACATTTCAACTGATCAGAAACTTGCCCTGCTATGAGAAAAACCAGACTTAAGACAGGTGGGCTCTGAAGGGAAGAAAATTAGGGATAGTTTAGAAAATTAGGGGTAGCACCATGGGAAATCAGCTATAGGGTGACTGATCACAGGAGGCCCTGGAGTCTATGGGGGACTTTGACAAGGATATCGGGGACCCAGGCCAGGAAGGCTGTCGGTGCAGGCTGCTGACATGGCCCTTTTTACTCTGGGCTGGGCACATCTGACTCCAGCTGTCAGAGAAAAGCTTGGACAGTGTAAAGGATGGCCCTAAGGAAGCTGTAGGTCTCCAACTCAGAATTCCCATTGCACAAGTATCTCGAGAGCACTTACGAATATTCCAGAAGCCATGAGTACGTAAGAGAGGCGAGCCTGTTCTAATTCTAGGTCCTGCTCCCCAGTCAGCCTCGGGGTGGCTGCGGGGTGCACGTGTCCAAGTGTGCAGGGCAGGGTGCATGGGCATCAATGCGAGGTCAGATATGGTGGCTTCCTTAGGATAATGTTCACGTTGACAAGCTGCTTTCTGTTCTAACCACCTCCAGCAAGTCCCCTCTTCCTGTGCATAAACCCTCACTGATCCAAAGGCTAAAAAAAAAGGCTGAGTGTGGAAATGTTTGCCATTTTCAAAAGTGGTCCCTCAGTAGGTGTTTGCCTCCTCTGCCCTAAGCCTGCCATTCCAGCACCAGCGCGTGAAGGATGGTACCAGGCTTAGTTCTGTGGATGGCAAAGAAGTCGGCTTTCCCAAGGCATGGATGGCTAAGGTTCCTTCCTTTTGGGGGGAGAATAATTCCATTTTCCATAAGCATTAAACTCTGACACAAAGAGAGAGGGTCTGAAGTTCTTCCGCACACAGAATTCTGAGTCATCAAGCAACTGACAAAAAAGAAGGGGTGCATACTCAAGTGCGGGACCCCATTCTGGGGATCCAGAGGAAGGCGATCTGGTCATACCCCCCAGGTTAGTAAGCTCCTGGGGAAAATACAACCCACATATTTGAAAGAGTTCAGAGAACACAAGCACCTCTTTATAAGCCATTTCAAGAAACTTAAATAAATAAATAAAACTAAGAAGTGATTTTTTTTTCCTCCCAACAAACATCTTCATTAAATGGAAGAATTCACTGCAAGCTTCTTTTAATCTGGGGACTCCTTACAACAATCCTGGCTGAATGAAAAGGTGATATACAGGCTCGCATGTGTGGTGGCCCGTGAGACGGCCCATTTCTCACCAACTGCAAGTTATCATAACCCAAGGGATTTGAAGACCTTGGAGAAATGAGGTTGGGGAAGAAGCAAAGGCCCACAGGGATGCTGGCAGAGAATGGCGATTACCCAGGCACTTAGGGCAGCAGATGGGCCTCCCTCCAGCACCTAAGTCCTGGTTGGATATGCCATCCTTCAAGGAGAAGGCAACCTTACAGGCTGAGGATCAAAATACCTGGCCTGGAGTAATGCCAATTGCCTCCAAAACATGGCTTCTTCCTAACGTGAAAGTAACATCAGGTAAAGCCAACACAGGAAGTGAAGGCAAAACTAACCACTGTGATTTCTGTGGTCTCTGTCATGGATCCCCACATAGGAGTCTAGCTGGTGAATTTAGAGTCTACAGCCATCCGTCCCTCCATCCATCCATCCCTCCCTCCCTTCTCCCCTCCCTCTCTCCCTCCCTCCATCCCTCCCTCCACAGGTGGCAGATACTGACTCTCACGCAGTGTACTCTGGGGGCCTGGGGGAAGGGGTGTCTTAAGCTGCGTTCTGAGATCTGCTGAACAATCAGGAAAACCTACAGAGTTCTGACAAACTCTGGGTCTGACAGGCATCTCCAGAGGGCATCTGCTTCAATCCCACCTGCTTTCAATCATCCTAGGTGGTTTGTAAAGCTGTCCTATTTTTAAAGCTATTCTGGGAAGAATGTCCCCAAACTTCCCTCTGCTTCCAAGTTTTCTCTCTACCCACTACCCCAAGCAGTTGACTACTGAAAAGTCAGCCCCCTGTCTAGGCCAGAGACCCCATCTCGGGAACCACCAGCCAAAGCTCACCCCTCCTGATCTAAGGCTCTTCCCCCACTTGCGGAGGCCTTCTGGGGGAGCCTGCATTTGCTGGGTGGAAGTTTAGCTGATGCCTTAGCTCTGGCTCTTCCCGCTTGTTCCGTCTTTCCATCAGTCTGTGCTAGAATGCTGGCTGATTCCTTGCCCGACATGACTTTAGACTGTTTACAAGCTCACTCTTGCCTTCAGCTTTGTGCCTGGCTGGGAGGAATGAATCTGTTGAGGGAGCAGCAAAAAATAAGAGCAGGGACTTCCCTGGTGGCGCAGTGGTTAAGAATCCACCTGCCAATGCAGGGGTCACGGGTTTGAGCCCTGGTCCGGGAAGATCCCACATGCCGCGGAGCAACTAAGCCCGTGCGCCACAACTACTGAGACTGCACTCTAGAGCCCGCGAGCCACAACTTCTGAAGCCTGCGCGCCTAGAGCCCGTGCTCCGCAACAACAGAAGCCACCACAATGAGAAGCCGTCACACTGCAACCAAGAGTAGCCCCTGCTCGCCGCAACTAGAGAAAGCCCGTGCACAGCAACAAAGACCCAATGCAGCCAAAACTAAATAAATAAATAAGTAAATTTATAAAAAGAAAAATGCAGCATATTAAAAAAAAACAAATGAGAGCAGTATTGTCCATGTATCTCTATGAGGAAGGAGTGGGGAGCAGGAGCTGAGCTAGGGGTTAGAGCGGGCACCCCTGTGGCACTTCTGTGGGGGGCTGAAAGTCACCCTTTGCCCCCTAGTCAGTAGGCCCAAAGGATCCAGAGGTGGTACAGATGGTGATGGTGATGAAATCTTCCACAGAGCAGGAGAGAAGGTAGTAGGAGCAGAGGGAGACCCCCGATTCAATTGTGCTCCATTTCTGGTGTCCCACTGCCAGTCCTGTGCAGGCCTGGGTGGCTGGGAGACCCTCTGAGGCTTCTTATCTGTAAGGCTGGGCTGAGCCCTCACAGTCCCTGCAAGCTGGGCATTGGCTGTCCTGAAATCAGGCTCTTCCTAAAAGCCCTTCCCCATTTTCCCGGGGAAATGACTGGACCTAATGGCACTCAAATCTAATAAGATTGGGGCAGGCTGACTTTTTTTGTTTGTTTCTGTTGTTTGTTTTCTGTTTTTATTTTTTGGCTGTGCCGTGCTGCACGTGGGATCTTAGTTCCCTGACCAGGGATCAAACGTGTGCCCCTTGCATTGGAAGCATTGGAGTCTTAACCACTGGACCTCCAGGGAAGTCCCCCAGGCTGACAGTTTGAACTTCTCCATTATTCCTGCTTGGGCATTTACATGGTGACCTCAAAGAAGTATTTGGGAGTGATTTTTAGGGAAAACTAGATCATTGAAGAGGAACTTCAGCCAGGCTAATGATTAACAAGAAAAAGGGGAGGGAGGGGGTAGGTAAGCAGCCCACTGGAGCCTGTACCACGCAGTATGCCACCCTCCTCCAAGGTATTCTGTTTACTGAGAGATCGTCATGGAGGCAGGAAACATTTTGTCAGAAATACCGCGCACAAAATATAGTGGGCGCTAAATACTTCATCTTATTGGCACCACCTACAGGAGCCGGAGTTGTGGATGGCTGTGGGGAAAAGGTCTGAGTTATATAAAGCCGCAGGGAGCAAAGATAGCCCTAGGCGCCCATCCCAGGCTCTCTGTCAGTTTTCCGGAAGCTGAAATTTAAGCCTCACCAAGGAATGAAATGCTAAAATGACACCGTTTTCCCATGAAATGTCAAGAGGTTCGGAGGCGATGGGGCTGCGGCCTGCCCCTCCCGGTTTCTCCGTCCCAGAAGCCTCCTCATTACAAGCATAATTAATTGCGTCCTGGTGCCCTGCTAGCCTGGGAGAGGATCCTGGGGAGAGGTGCAGGGGCCCAGCCTGCCATGCTATGGGGGTAGCTAGCCCATTACTCATCGGCCCATTCATGACGCTCGATAATTAAAAACACAGGTTCTGCTCTAAAGCAAGTGGCCTTTTAAACCATTTATCTTCATTATCTTAAGATTTCATCCAGTCTCATGGTTTCAAATGCCACTGAATGGCTCTCAGAGGCTTATTGCTGTCCAGATCACTGTACCTAGGACTCCAGCCATCCACTCCACACGACCACTTTCTATTATGCGTTTCAAACATGCTGTGCCTAACGGTGAACTCCTGGTCCTGCCCTCCACACGCTGCTCCCACGTGATCGTTCCCATCTCAGTGAGTGGCCACCCCCTCTTCCAGTTGCCCAGGCCCCAAACCTTGGATCATCCTTGATGCCAACATTTTCTCTTGCACCCACATTCAGCCTTTCAGTGAATCCTGTTAGCTCTTCTTTCAAATTTGCTCCAGATTCTGCCCTGTCTCTTCCTAAAGCCTCTTCCTAAAGCCTTCAAGCTGGCCTCCCTGGGTCTACCTCACCCTTTCAGACTACTTTCAACCTGGCAGCCTGAGTGGTCCCATTAAAATCTAAGCCATATCTTGTCCTTCCTGCACAAAACCCTCTGAGGTGTCCCATCCCACTCAGGGTAGATGCGATGTCCTCATGACAGCCTACAGATCCTGCACAAGGTGGGCCCTGCCATGGCTCTGACCTGATGTCCTCCCACAGTCCCTCCCCCCACCCACTCTGCCAGCTCCCCGCCCCCCGCCCCACCCCTGACCCCTGGCCCCCATGGGGTAGGTACACTCTGGCCTCAGGGCCTTTGCACTGCTGTTTCCTTTTGTCTAGGATGTTCTTCTGGTGCCACATGGGTCACTCCTTCAGGTCTATCAAACGGTCAACTCGGTGAGCTCTTTCCCAATCGCCCTATTTAAAACTGTGCCCCAAGACGCCTGGCTTCATCTTCTTCCACAGTCTTATCCTAATTTACTTACTGACTGATCTATTGTCTGGATGCTCTTCACCTCCCTCCTCACTAGAATATGACTCCGTGAGAGCAAGCTGTATAGACTGTTTTGTTCATCACTGAATCCCACCAGAACCCAGGGCCCAGCCCAGTGTCTGGTACACAGTAGGCCCTTAATAAATATTCATCAAATGTTTTACGAATGAAGTTGCCTAAACTTTTGTTAGAGGGACAGGAGCAGACCCACGAAATGAAGCTAAGAACACCAGGTGGCAAAAGCCAAGTGCCCAGGGAGGGCGTAGATCAGGCTCCAAGGAGAGAGGATTCCAGGAAATCTGGAAAAGTGGATGGAATACAAACAGGGTCAGCTGGACCCGGGGAAGACACTCAACAGAGCAGCTCAAGGAAAACAAAGCCACAACAATAAAAGCTACAGTGAATTCAGTGACAGGCTTCGGAGAGGACGGGAAGACGCCGGGATTCAAGTGCTTGTCCTCGGGCGATCGGGGTGAACCACAGCACATTCCTGTCTGCAACTGTTGGCTTTACAGAAGAGGAGACCCTCAGGGCGGGGCTGGGAGGGGGCAGTTTCCACCTAGCATAGGGGTGGGGTGGGTAGGGAGCCTGACTCTGGGACCTGGCCACTCTCCTCTTCTCTCTGGGTCTCCAGTGGCCCTGACTGTGGCCCTGACCGTTTGTCCAGAACTTGTGTTTCTCCTACAGAAGGAAATGAAACAAAACCGCAAAAATAGCTTGAAAGAGCACTGGCCTCAGACCTAGATCCTAGACCCAGCTCTGCCTCTCGGTATATGACCTTCGGCACCTCCTCACCCCTCTCTGGCCTCAGCTTCCTTATCGGTCCAGAGCGTGGCTCTCACAGTCTGATCGGCTGGCGAGGCAGAAAGCTGCAGAGTTACCTGAAGACAGCTCGGTGTCACCCGCTCTCTTGGCTTGAGCCATTGTAAAGGGTTTGCACAATGCTCCCCTTCCTCCCCACGTCTGCTCGTGACCTCAGAGACGTGACATTCCTGGGAGGCCTGCTCCGGTAGCCAAGGCTCTCCTGGGCCGATGGTGTGTGCAGGTAGACAGGTATGGGGACACAGGGGAACAGAGATCGGGAAGCCTCAGGCCCTGTGGCAGGAGAAGGGACACTGGGGACACCAGGAGGTGGGCTGGCAGGAGAAGGGACACTGGGGACACCAGGAGGTGGGCTGGCCCACCGAGCCACCGGGAGGATGTGTTCCCCCACACAGACGGGGCCTGTGACGTGCCTCTCTGACTTCCAGGGTGGCGACTGGAGGCGCCCTGGCTCCCGCCGGGCGGGGTCTGGAGTGAGAACTTCAGAGCCAGAGTTGGCTGCATTCCTCTGAAATCCCTGGCCTTGGAGAAAGAGAGCTGCCGGTCACGTCCTCCCCTGCATGTCTGCCTCTCTGGAGAGAGCTGGCCCCGGCCCCTGGCGGCTGAGGCCGCCCCTCCAGCTCCCGGAGCTTTCTCAGTCTTTCAGGAAACGTCTCCAGGCCTGGTGGGGTGCGTGTATGGGGGGGGTGGGGAGGGGGTGGCTCAGCTGGGCCCAGGCCAAAGGGCTCTGCGGGGTGTCCTGTGGGACTTGGCAGCCTGCCCCTTGGTGACTCAAGCCTGTGGGTCGTCCCTTCCCCACAACAACCCCCTTGAACTCAGGGTTCCAGAAGCAGCCTTCTACTCCTAAGGCCATGAGCAACACCTTCGCAGTTCCCCCTTGCCATGAGATCTTTGTTCACTGTCCCCGTCGGCTTGAAACTTCCTCTATATTTAACTTCTGGCCAAGTGACCCTGGGCAAGCTACTTCCCCAGTCTGGGTCTCGGAAAGGGAGGGGCTGGACTCCCAGGCCTCAGGTCCTTAGCTTCAGCCTTTCATCCTTGGGAAAGGTGGCTCATCCTTCAAGGCTCACCTCTTCCACAGGACCATGAGACCCTTGGGGCAGGAACTGCCTTCATTCCATTTCTGTCCCCTCCCAGACATCTAGGAGACAGCCCTGGGCACTGAAGGAGTTTCACAGATGCGAACTACACCCGGTTCTGCTTTGTCATTGCATGGCCTGCTGCCAACCCAGCTGAAGACTTTCTTGCCCTCTGAATCCCCTGGAGCATCACTGAAGGTCCCAGTCCCAGGGCTCTCACCAGATACAGCCATGGGTATATGTGTCTTATTTTCCCTACCAGATTAGGAGCTAACTCAACCCAAGCAACAAGACAGATCTTGGTGTTCTGTTGGTGGAATGTACCTTATCAGTAGATTGCGGTTAACCTTACAACAGCCCCATGGCAGTGGCACTGTCATTATCCGCATTTAATAGAAGAGAAATCTAGGCCACAGAGAGGATAAGAGTATCCTGCCCAAGGTCATGAGCTTGTAGTGGCAAAGCTGACATTGGAAGCCTAGGGGTCAGGCTCTAGCATCTACACTCAAACACTGCCCTACAGTCTACTGGGTCTCTCACTATAATGTCTAGTCTTCCCAACAGAGCTTTAAGCTTCTTGACAGCAAAAATCAGTCCTTGATCTATACTTCCAGTGTTGTTCGTCTTTCTCAAGACCTCTTTGGATATTTCAGGTTCTTTGTGATTCCAGGTACATTTTGGAATCAGTCTGTCAGTTTCTACTAAAAAGCCTGCTGGGATTTTGATTGGGACTGTGTTGAATCTATAGATCAATTTGGGAAGAACTGACATTTTAACAATACTGAGTCTTTCAATCCATGAACATGGTACGTCCCTGATTTATATTTGATTGCATCTCCACAGTCCTTCACATGGGGCTAGACCCATGGTATTAGTGCACATGAGATAAATGGAATAGAAACACAAATTCTTTTCACTATTACTCCTGAAACCAAGCAGGACCCTGTGGGACTTCTGGGCATGGAAGCCCTTCTGTGTTCCTCATTTCTTGTTTGTAGGGAACAGACTCCAGCCTCCATGACCTTCCCTGAGTTCCAAAGGGCAGGTTCAAAGAGTTGCTAATCAGGGAAGGGAGGGGATGCAGAGACAAGAGAAGAGCAGTCAAGAAACAATAGTGCAGCTTTGGGGCGGCGTCCTGGTTGCACCTTAAGGGATACATATAACAATATCTTTGAGCTCTTCTACAGAACTAAAACCCCCAACAAATGGAAGACATTGATGACTTGATGAAGCATCCTTCATTCCAGAGAGAAGGTCACAGTTTTGATAACCTCAAGAACCAGAAAAGCTCATCAGGAGACCACCAGAGCCCAGATTAAAGGAATGCCAGCCCTGCACACACCCCGATCCTTATCAGCATCCCTGCCCTTGAACCATTGTTATAAAACTCCTCACCAAATCCCCCCAGCTTGAGACACACAGTTTTGAGGGCATTAGCCTGCTGTGTCCTCCTTTGCCTGGCAAAGCAATAAAGCTATTCTTTTCTACTTCACCCAAAACTCTGAGATTCAACTCAGCACCGGTGCACAGAGGATGAGTTTTCGGCATCACCCCAAGCAAAATCCAGATGAATCACTGCCAGCGTTATGAGCAGGTACTGAGGGTCAGTACTATACTAAGCCCTTTGCATATATTACCTCATTTAATCCCCCAGGGACCCTATGGAGTATTATTATCATCCCCACTTTACCAGCAAGGAAATTGAGGCTTAAAGAGATTCAGAAATTCATCCAAAATCAGACAACTAGTAAAGGAGAGTTGGGATTTGAACCCAGGCCTGCTGGACTCCCTACTCCACGCTATCACCTACCACATTATAAGAAAATAAAAACCAGTGACTATATCTCCAAACCCAAAGAAAATGATCTGGGGCTTCTCACTGGTTCAGTACTCCCTGCTAAGGAGGGGGCTGCAGAAGTAATGGAGGGAAGGTCCACGTGACTCTGCTGCGGGAGGACGAGGGTCTGCAGCCCAGAAGCACCCCACCCACCCCCGCATGCACACACCCACTCTCTGCCACCTCTGCCATGCTCAGCACAGCGCATGCCCTCCTGAGTCTGCCCAGGGTCTCCCAGGCTGAGGGGCCTACTGTGAGAGGGTGGGCAGGGGGCTCTTTTGGCATCACTATCTAGGATCCTTCGTGGCCTATCCTGAAGTCATCATACTTGCATTTATCTCAGCCTTCCTAGCAGCCGTGTCCACTTTGGGCCTGCACCTCCTGGGAAATGATGAGTTCATCCCCATCCTGTGCAACAGAACAAGTGTTTCCTTTTAATTTTCCTGTAATGACCTGTCCAAGGGCGACCCCTGAGGCTCTCTGTTCCGGGATTTATGGTGATGGTGATGAGGTCTATATTCTCTCCCTATTGCAGTCACATCTCTGCCTCTCCTAGACTCAGGAATCTTATCTACAAAGGCTATCGTTGTACTTTCTGGCTGTTCCCATTGCTCCCCCTGACGTCCTTCAGCTCCATGAATTCTTCCTGGCAACGTGGTCATGGAAGGGCAGGTGTGCAGGCAGGCAGGGCAAAAGTGCTCCAGGTGTGGTCCTGAGATGCTCAGGAAAATGGGAGGAACACGGTCCCAGGACTTACTACTGGCACTGACGTTGATTTACAGGCAAGGGCACTGAGGCCAGGGAGGAGTGACAGCTCACTCACTCTTCTTAAGAGTATGGGGCAGAGCAGGACCTAGAACTCAGCATCCTGAGTCCTGGCTGAAGCCTTGGTGTCTGTCCCTCCTCAGGGGGCAAAAATGTGCTTTATACATGAGGTCCTCAGAGTGAGGCTCTGTCCCCTATGTCAGGGTGCCCTGGTAACTGAGCAGGTTCCAAACCTTTCTGACCTTCCTCCTGGAAAGAGACAAAAGTTAAAAACTCAGGTTTGGGACTTCCCTGGTGGTGCAGTGGTTAAGAATCCACCTGCCAATGTAGGGGACACGGGTTCGAGCCCTGGTCCGGGAAGATCCCACCTGCCACAGAGCAACTAAGCCCGTGAGCCACAACTACTGAGCCTGAGCTCTAGAGTCTGTGAGAAACAACTAATGAGCCCGTGTGCCACAACTACTGAGCCCACACGCCTAAAGCCCGTGCTCTGCAACAAGAGAAGCCACTGCAATGAGAAGCCCGCGCACCGCAACGAAGAGCAGCCCTGGCTCACCACAACTAGAGAAAGCCCGGGCAGCAACAAAGACCCAACGCAGCCATAAATAAATAAATATTAAAAAAAAAACAAACCGGACTTCCCTGGTGGTGCAGTGGTTAAGAATCCACCTGCCAATGCAGGGGACATGGGTTCAAGCCCTTGTCCGGGAAGATCCCACAAGCTGTGGAGCAACTAAGCCCGTGCGCCACAACTACTGAGCCTGCGCTCTAGAGCCCGTGAGCCACAACTACTGAGCCTGCGTGCCTAGAGCCTGTGCTCCACAACAAGAGAAGCCACCGCATTGAGAAGCCTGTGCACGGCAAGGAAGAGTAGCCCCAGCTCGCCGCAACTAGAGAAAGCCCGCGTGCAGCAACGAAGACCCAACACAGCCAAAAATAAATAAATAAATAAATTTATATTAAAAAAAACCCCAACAACTCAGGTTTCTCCTCCCCAACCTAAAGGTCAGAGGGTCAGGCATCCAGTTGTCCCCTGTGGGTGTTATCACTTGGAGATTTTGCAAAGGGGGAACTCCTGGCTCAAGGTCCAAGAAGCTGCTTTCCCAGAGCAGCATGTCATGCGCAGGAGCGTCTGGCTCTCCCCTCACCTCCTGCTGAGATCCTCCCCTTCAGGAGAGGTGATCAAGACAGATATCCCAAAGCATGCAAACTGGGCCTCCCAGCCCTCAGCTTCCCCAACCTTTCTGCTTTGCCAATCCCCTCCAGGGCAGCGTGTGGGGAGTGGGAGACGGTGGAGGGAGTGGGGGTGGGGACAGAGGAAATACCATTTATAGCGGGAGTCCTTCATCTAAACTGCAAACCGTCCTTTGGAAGAAAAGCAGACAGCCAGACAGCGTGCAGCCAGACGCATGCTGCCTGGGAGATGGAATGCGTAACGTGGCAACACAGACACACACACAAGCGTGAACACACACACACGCATGTGCATGCATACATGCGCACACACACAGACACCCCCCTCCCCGCCCCCCCCGCCCCTTCTTCCTTCCCAGGAGGGAGAGAACTCAACCAGGAGAGGAGAGGAGAACCGAGGGGCTTATCATGATCTCTTGTTGCCACACCTGGTTTGGGGGCAGCTGTGTTTACGGCCCCTTGAGTGGAGGTATCTAAGGGCTGGAGTTAGGCTGCACAGCCCCAAGTATAAAACCACCCTGTAGATAGATAATGACCTGGGAAAAGCCTCACAGTTTTGCTTTTCTGAGAGATATGGGCCCCTTCTCTCCTTTCCTTCCTTCCTTTTGATACTTAAGATGTGAACCGACGTGGCCACAGTCCATGCCCGCTGGGCCCCCCTCCTCTGCCCACCCCTCACAAACAGTAAGGACCGGGGTGGGGGCAGATCTCAAGCATCTGTCTCTTGCACCCCTCACAGCTGCTGCCAGAGAGCCAGTGAAAAGCCCTGCTGTTATCCTGACCCCAGCCCCGCCTCTGCCTCAATGGTCTGGAGGCCCCCCAGACAAAGTCCCATCTCCAGGGCCCCTCCCAGGCTGCTGGCTGAACCATATGGATGGGCTATGGTCGCCAGCAGGACACAGACTAACAGGGTACGAGAAGGGAGATTTACTGCAGTGCGGGGAGGAAAGGGACTCCAGGTCATCCAGTTCACCCCCTGCCCCCAGAAGAAGGCTTTTATAGAGTCAGCGGTTGTGGGGTGGAGGTGGCAATGATCATGGTGGAGAGAGGAGGAAAGGCCCCTTGGGCTGGTTTGGGGTGAGGCCGAGGAGGGAAGACAGCTGGGCTGGGTCCTTCCTCTCCCTTCAGCGTTCCAGGCTTGGACTCTCTGCCCCAGGAGTTCTGATCTTCTAGCTAAGGGTAGGTAAGGTCAAAGGAGAAACACTGACTTAGGATGGCCCCTTGCACTGATTCAGGCCCACGTCCCTCTAGTTTCTGCTCAGCACTGGAAAACTGCATAATGACGGCAGTAATCCTTAGCATATCTGGGATTTATTGAGTGTTTACTATATGCCAGGCACCGCTTTAAATCCTTACATGCAGTGCCTCATTTAATTCTCATAATGACTCTACCATCATCCCCATCATGCAGATGAGGAAACAGAGAGAAAACGATCAGGTCCCTTGTCCAAGGTCGCCTGGCCCGTGAGCTCTGGAGCTGGGATTTGAACTGAGGCAGGAACATAGCTCCTGGGTCTAGCTAGGCTCTTACGATACTCACTGCTGGGCCCAGGAGGCCCTGTAAGTATCTGCTCAAGTATTAGGTTCAAGCAGAGCCAGATGGCCCTCCAGTCCCCAGTATCGGGGGTCAATTCTGCCCCTTGAGGGGGGCTGGAGAGAGACCTTAGGCTTGCAGCCCCTCCCAAACACCAGAAACTCCCCTTCTCTCCAGCCTACATCAACTTGCTCACTCACCCTCTCATTTCCTCCCCCCACCCTCCCATGCTGTGTGGTTTTGCACAGGTATATCCAGTCCTGCAAAGGAGGAACAGGCTTTAGAACAAGGGAGAACTTCAAAGATCATGAATAAGCTATTCAAACTCTCTGAGCCTCAGCTTCTTCATTCATAAAACCTGGCAGGGTTGCTGTGAGAATGATCTTAACCCATAACTTCTAAGTGAGATGCCTGGGGCTATGGTTCTCAAGCTTGACTGCAAGGTGGACTCACCGGGGGAAAGCTGAACAATGCTGGTGCTCGGGCCCCGCCCTCCAGAGATGGTGATTCAATTGGTCAGGGGTGCGGCCTGGGCCCTGGCATGTCCAGAGCTCCCAAGTGTGGCCAAGGTACACAGTAGAAACTTGGTAAAGGGCAGCTGCCCCTGATGCGGAAACCGAGATCACAGCTAGTTCATGGCAAAGCCAATGAACAACAGCCTGGTTCTGAGTCCCACGCAGTCTCTTCAGAACCCCCACAGTTCCTCCTCCTGAGTTTGGTTTTTGGGGATGCTCGCTTTTGAAAGCCTTTTACTCTCCTTGATGACCTGATGATTGGGCCAAGCTCCTTGTCCATTTCAGAGGACCGTGAACTATCTGCGGGGGGACGGGTTTCTGCAGGTGGTGGATGTGTGCACGGGGGGAAATCCTCCCTCCTCCCCGCCTGGAGGTGCCAGGAGCCCCCCCAGAGTGCGGGCAGCAGTGGAGGGGCTTCAGGGTGCATCAAGACCACCTAGACCACTTCATGAAAGGGCATCCCAAGTCAGCTTTTGCTTTCTGTAAATTATTTTCCTAATTTTGTAGTTACTTAAAGCAGCCATAGCTGAGTTCAGGTTTGGAGCCCCACAAGAATGAGAAATATCAATAATCTATGAGCTCTTCCTGCATTTCTGTGAGGTTTAATAAAAGAAAGAGAGGGAGGGAGGAAAGGGAGGGAGGGAGGAAAGAAGGGAGGAAGGAGGCAGCGAAGAAGGAAGAAGTGAAGGAAAGAAAAGAGAAAAGAAATCCACCCCAAGGTCTGGTTTTGCCAGAAGCAAGGAACTGAAGGCAAAGCGACCCAGTGTGGAAAACCTGATGCTCACAAGTACAGCGAATGGCTGAGGGCTGAGGGCTGGTCTCTTTGGGGTTTGGTGATCAGGAAGGATGGGAGAAATTGGAGGCGAGCACTTCTGAGAGTGAGGACGATGTATGTGAGAGCATGTATGTGAGAGTTTGTACACACACACACACACACACACACATATGCATGCTTGCTCTGCCCAAGCACCCTGTGCTCTCTGGGCTGATGCATGTTAAACAAAGCAGGTCCCTGCAGGCTCCTGAGGGAAACATGCCGAGTCCCTCTTTCTTGCTTCTTATCTTCCAAGCCCCCTCGTCCCCAGTGCGCAATTCCCTCCAGTAACACCACCTCCGGTTTCCTTGCACACGATTCTCTCCTGCTTTTTACTTTACTCATGCTCATCTGTTTGCCTAGAAAATGTCCCTCTACACACACTTGTTCATCTGGAAGCTCCCACCCAGCCACTGAGTGTCCCTTCCTCTGAGCGCCAGCCTCCAGTGCCCCCCGCCCGTGCATTCTTCCTTCCCCAGCCGCTCAGGCGGTCTGCTCAGGCCTCTAGTACAGCACTCAGCACGCTGGTTGGCAGTTCCTGGTTTATCTGTGTGCATCGCCCGTCAGATTAGGAGGAACCCAATGGCAGCAGAGGGTCTCTCCCATTTTTCCACTAGCATGCTGCCTGGCATGTAGCAGATGCTCAGCTAATAAATGAATGACTCTCTGGTGTGGAAAAGGCCACCGATCAGTCCGCACATGGAGCTATGTAAGATGCACAGAGGGTGCATAAGAGAGAGAGAGAGCATGCGAGCTGGCGCACGGGAGCAAGTGGGGGTCAGGCAGCTGGGAGTGTGTGCTGCCCTGGTGACTGAGGTCAACGTTCAAGAGGGCAGGGGTCAACGTGCTGCGCTCGGCTGCAGGCAGCCTGTGGCGGGCAGGCAGCTGGGACACTGAATTCCCATCCAGTGGGAGGAAGCATCTCCAGCCAAGAGAATAGAGCGGGAAGGCTGGGCTGGGCTGGAGACCCAAGCTGTGAAGCCACCAGTTAGTGTTGGGCTGAGACCCGCAGCCCCAGGTTCGGGAGTGCCCTGGCCCTGCTCCCCAGGCCTGGGGACAGCCGGGTACCCAGGTGAACTGTGCTGTTTTGGATACCAACCAGGGCCCTGGGCCTGGGCTCCAGGATTTCTTGGACCTGTGAAATTTGAGGGTTGCCAGTGTTTTATTTTGTTAAGGATGTTTTTTAAAAAGTTTTCATCCATCATTTCATAAAAGAGAGGACAATTTTAATGCCAAGATAGTAGGAAGGATGCAGTCTCAGAATAATGGCCAGTCCTTCCCGGACAGGGCCGTTGGCAGCTGTTCAAATCACGCCATACATGAAAGCACGCTGCTGCAGCCTGTGGTGTAGACCAGCTTTGGTTTGAGGCCTGGCACCCAGGAACCGCTCAGTTAAGGCTCTCCCAGCTGGTATTCGTATCTAACAGGCCTCCTTCCACCCCCTCTTCCGGGCCGAGGCACTGAGTGGCCTTTTAGACCTGGGCAAGGAGGGCAGCACAGTGAGTGCATGACTCATTAATGGGTTAGGACATGGGACAGGTGAATGTCAACGGGGTAAAAAGGAGAAAACCCTTTGTAATCTGGGGTGTGCTGGGAAGGCGGGCCCGGGCAGGGGAGAAGCGTGTACCCAGCAAAGCCCCCCACTTCCCAGTCCTGCCCCAGCTGGCTCTGGTTCCCCAAATCGGGCAGCGTGGTAGCCAGTGGAGGAGGGGTGCGGCAGCTGCCCTGGGCCCCAGGCGCCGGGCGTTCCTCCGCTAAGCTCCCCATGCGTCCCCAGCCCCGTTTGTAAGGCACAGGGAGCCAAGGAGTCTGTGTGGCCCCGCCAACTCAGTCTGGAGGCCCCAGGAGGGAACCCAAGCCCGAGGCGAGGGGGAGCCGCCCTCCCATGCCAGCCCCAGGAGCTGCCGCCTGCAGCTTCCCAGAGCCCCTGGCATCTGACCTGTGGCCCTGTGGGTGCCCCGAGGGCCTGGGATCCAGCCAAGGAACGAAAAGCTGAATGCCGAGAGGGCCTTGGGGGTGGGTGGTGCTCATGCCCCCCGGGTGCTTGCTGCGCGCTTTAAATAGCTCAGCTTCTCTCAGCCTAGCAGCCCCGTCAGCCCTGCCAGCTCCTTCTCGCACTTTCCACACCAGAGACGGCTGATTTCCAGGTCAGGATGGGGAGGGGGTAAGGGGACAGAATGACCTGGCTGTCTTGGGCAGTGGGGGTTCCGAAAGGAAAGCAGAGTTCCCCCTTGTTCCTCTGTGCTCTGTTGGACTTCAGCCTCCATGCCAGGCAAGTGCCCGGAGCCCCTGATGGGTAAGCCTTCCTGTCTCCTGGGAGAAGTGGGTGCCCAACCCAGGCCACCTTCTACTTGGTAAACCTGCGACCAAGCCCCACACCTGCAGACAGCCTCTGCCGCCTCCCTTCCTGCCCTGCCCCGGGTCCAGTTCCCGCAGGGCCCACTCTTGGCGGGGCTATGACCTACCACTGTCCCCAACTCCCCCGTGAACCCCTCCTCCCTGCTGCTCCCCGCCAGGTTCCTCTAGCCCCGGCCTTTCTTCAGCAGCCCCGGCATTCACAAACCAGTCTAATCATCACAACTGCTTTCGTTTATGTGGCACTTTGCAGTTCACAAACTATTTTCACGTCCTTATTTCATAAGAGATTTCCGACCACCCTGAGCAATGTGCAAGGCAGATATAAATAATCCCCATTTTACAGCCAACAAGACTGAGAGCCAGAAATATTAGGGGATGTATCCAAGTTCATATGTCAAATTACTGATACAATCGAGACTGAAACCCAGGCCTTAACCATTTGCACTGCCTGAAGAATGTCCCCTCTTGCCACCCCCCTCCCCCCTTCCTGCTCTTTGGCAAGAGGGAACACGGAGGAACATTGACAGGAACATAAGACAAGGGGGAGGGGAGGGCAGGGCCACATGTCTTCTCTCCCAGGCCCTGAACCCTGCTGCTGGCTCCATAGGTCACTTTCACAACCCAGGACAAAAATCTCCCTAGATATGGCCTCAGACCGCCTGGCTCCAGCCACCCTCGCCGGCAGACGCAGACGCGCACAGACACACAGAGCAGGGGCTGTTATCTCTCCCCTCCAGCCCGTTTCCTACACTTCTCACACAGCAGATTTCTTCCAGCCTGGCTGTCTCCCCCAGTCACCACCCATAGCCACTGGCCCCTGGGGCCTGGCCAAGTCCCCTAGACGGTGACGCCGAGTCCCTGCTATCAGACAGTCGCCTCTGCCCTCCCAGCCGCCGCCCCCAGAGTTCCCTGGAAATGTCCCTTCTGCAGGCCCGGCCCCCACTGCGACGCATGGCTTTGTCTGCACACACAGCTGACTTGTGTTTGCAGGGACAGACAGGGGCTGGCGCTGGGGCCGGAGCCAGGAGGCGCTGGGAGGGTACAGCAGACGGGGAAAACACGAAGTCCAGAGGACAAACTGTTGCAAGCAAGCCCTTTGGGGTCAGTTGGGAGCCTGACAACAAGCAGGGGGCTCGCAAAGCCAGAGGCTCCTCGAAGGCAGGGATGGGGGTCTCCACAAACCTCGATTGTCTGCTTTGAGTACCAGAAAGCTGTGCTAGCCAGAAAGGGTGGGATGACGGGGGTGGGGGCTGGGGACAGAGGGAAGGGACAGAAGGGGCTCGAGCCTACCTGCACTCCTGTCCCTCAAGCCCCACCTCAGCACTCTGCCCCCTAGGTACACAGAGGGGGCTCTATAGTTGCTTGCCCCTGTACAGCTCTCATTCCGACCAGCTCTCAAGAGGGCTGCCTCTTCTGCCGGGGCTGGAGGGAGAGGAAGCATGGGGGAGCTGGTGCAGTGTGCCAACCTACCATGTTTTTGAACTTCCCTTTTATCAGGCAGAGGCGCCACGGTGTGTGTATGGCGGCATCACGTTTGCAGGGAGAGGATGCACGTGAACCCCAGTCTGCAGAGGCACGCGTGGGAACGCGCTGTATTAAGTGTGGCTCGCCTTCCTGCAGCCCCCCTTCTGACCTTTTCCGTTTTGAACCCTGGGCTACTTAACCCGATTCTGAAATGAAGCCGCAGCTGCTGAAATGCATAGGGGTCATCATAAATCAAGTTGTACGGGAGAGGGGGGGAGTTTCAAAAAAAAAAAAAGACCAGGCATGGCAGCAGCGTCAAAGAAGCCTTTTCACAGCGTGGCTCCTTCTCCGGGGTGACACTCTGGGCTGGGTGCCGGGGAAACCTTAGAAGGGCTCCTTCGGGATTGAGCAACCCGTCTGCCCCGGCTCACACCCCAGGGTCCTCACTTAATAATTTAGAGCTTTAGACACAAGACAGCATGTAGGCGTGCGCTCTCTCTCTCTCTTCTTCCTTTTTACTTTGCAAGCCTGATGTCCTGATCTCTTGGGCTTGGTGAGCAGTGAGGAAGGGACCAGTTAAAAGTGTCACCACCCCTTCCTCTGGTCTAGAGAGGTGGTGGAGGTGCGAAGCCTCATGTGAGACACGATCCGCTAACTCGGGCTCCCGTGGCTGGGACCTGTCATAGGAGATTCAAGCTGCCCCAGACCGCGGGGCTGCAAACAGAGGGGCGCTCACAGATGCCCACGTGCCCAGGGCACCAGCGGCGCCCACTCACCAGGAGCCATCGTAACCCAGAGCTTCAGGCTCCAGCCCCTGGGGCCGCCAAGCAAATCAAACCGAATTGAGTTCTCTTTGCCTTTTCTCATGAATTATGCGGGTGATGGGCTGGAAACCAGTAGGTGGGATGGCCACAGAGGAGACGCCGAGGCCGGCTGGGACAGCCTGGTGGAGAGGGACACCCCTGCCCCCTGGCCCCACCGTGACAGGCGGGGAGCAGCAGACCCCCAGTACCCACGGAGCTCTGGCCTGGAAACTGTCTCCAGATGCTTTCAGCCATAAGATGACAATGGGGAGATTACCCAGCTACTGTTCACTCTGCGGGGGAGGATACTCTGATCAAGTCATCTAAAAGGCATCTTCTTATCTTGTTTCCCCACCACCTGCCTTCTACCTTCTACCTGGCCCTGCCCCACCCCCAGTACAAATACCCTTCTGGCCAATAGAGGCACTCAGGCAGCAGCAGGTTCTGAGGAGGGCACAGGGCACCAGGGGACTGGGGTCCAGTTCCGCTTCTGTCCCTGACTGGTTGTATGACTTCAGGTGTGTTTCTGGCGCTTTCTTTACCCATGTGTAGAAAGGGACTAATAATGCCCACCTCGCAAAAGTCTAATGGGTACTTAGGGTGCACAGTGTCTGCACACAGCCGGTGCACAATAAATGCCTGCAAAGTGACTGCCCGGCTGAAACAGAGCTCTCAGCCAGACACCTGACAGGAACCTTCAGACACTATGCTGGCCTGTCCTGGAGGTCTGGAAAGGACCCCAAGCCAGAGGCTTCTGGTCTCAGGGATGGGGGCCCACAGGGGCTGGAAACTGCAACACTGGAGGGTGGCTTTGTAGAAGAGTCACCATCAGATGGCTTACATCTTCTCTGTGGGACAAAGCGCAGGAGGCCAAGATGCTGGGTTGGACTGGGAGGGGCCTGCAGGCAGGTGAGGCCACCCTTGCGCACTGGCGCCCCCTGCAGGCTGCTCTGCCGGCCAGGTGGCCACTGACTCCAGACACCCAACCAGGAGGGGGGCGGGGCGCAGGAGTGGCCAGGACTGCAGACCCCCTCCAGGCAGGGAGCGTCTGCTCTTCACTGGTCAACCCACCAACAGCAGTGGGCAATTAACAGGCACTGTCTGTATGCCCCGCATGTCTGCTTTAGAATAACAAAGAGCTGAAAGGGACCTATGAAGTCACTTCTTCTACCCACCCCCCCTTATTTTATGGGCAAGGAAGCCACCAGAAGGGTGGAAGGACTGGCCTGCGGTCACTCGGCTAGGGAAAGGCAGCGCTGGGGCAGGAGCCTGGAATGCTGCAGCCCAGGCGCCGCCTGCACTGCCCCTTCGAGTCCCCTACTTCTGATCAGCGCCCCATCTTCTCTTCCTGCCCCTAGTCAGCCCTCAAATGTTTCCCAGGCTCTCTCCATCCTTGACCCACATGCACACAACCTTCACAAGCCCAAGGCGCCCGAGGGACTGCGGGAGCAGAACAGGAGGAGCCGTGAGCCTTGCTGCCCGGTGGGGAGACTGACCACGCCCCTGGACCACATGAGGACACTGAGGCCCAGGGCCAGGCAAGATGCTGGCTTCAGACTTCCTGTCTCCTGCCGTACCCCTTGAGGCAGGCCAGAAAAAATATGCTGGGGGAGGAGGGATGGGGCTTGTGCAGCGGAGGTTGCTTTGTGGATCTGCCCAGCCCCAGGCATCCCATGTAGCCCTGCTTCTGGTTCCCTGCAGGCTGTACGGCTTCTGCTGGAGGAAGGGGCCCTATGACAGCACCGGCACTGCAGGCTGTGTGTGGAGGGCACCCATCTCCACATGGCTCTTGGGGGCAGCTGATCCATAAGGAGGGGCTGAGTGGGTCACTCGAGGTGGGCACCTGGGACCTGCCCTCTCCCACGAAGCGCTGAACTGGTCAGGAAAGGGAGGGTCTTTCGGCCTTGAATGCCAGGCCCCATACTACCTGTCTCAGTGAAACCCTGGTGTCTGGAGCCCGCCAGCAGGTTGGACTGGGCCCCAGAGGCGGTGGCCCTCCCTGCCTCCTGCCCAAGACTGACCGAGGCCCAGTGCTGGCAGGGAGCTCCCTAACCTTAAGGTAGAAGTTTTAGTTCTGGATTAAAACAATCTTGGCCTGCAATGGTGAGAAGCAAGTGCCAGCAAATGAATGGGCCACAGTGGTGGCTGTGACCTGGGGTCATGGCCTGGCCGGGCAGCTTTACACCAGGGCTTGCTGACACTTGCAGAGCCCCCTGCTGCTGCCTGGACACCCTCGGCCAGGCTGGCGTGTACACTGATCTCATCCCACCACGCTGTCTGCACAATTGTGCCCCCCTGCCCCCTGGCTCCTCCCACCCATAAGCCTTTGCTAAATTGGCTCCTTCCTCCTATTTTCCTCTGTCCACCCAAATCTTGCCTCTTCTTTCATGCTGCCTCGTCCTGGGAGCCTTCCCCAGATGCCAGTACTTAAAGGGTTTGCCCCCTCCTCCGACTTGCCTAAACCGCTCTCTGGTTTAGCTGGCCTTGGCCCTCCAGTAGGCCTCTAAATATCTGGTAGAGGCCAGTGGCCCCTGCTTTACTGGGATTTAACAGTGCTGAGCACAGGGCACCCAGAGGGCCTCAACACCAGTTCCAGGTCCCCTGTGAGAGCTTTCCTTGGGGCCAGATCCCAGGGCTAGCCACAGTGCTGCATCTAAACCCCAAACCCTAGCATGACTTGGGGACCCCTGGGCTTGTGGAAGAAGGTCTGTGCGGGGCCTCTCCTAGGAACCTTGAATGAATGGGATTCATCAAAGGTAAAAGGAAAAATATGTTTATATGAAATTCAGAAATTCCTCTTGGGGGAGGGGCCTTAAGAGGACACAGACCAAATGATATGTATTTCAGTGGATTTTAACAATTGTTACGTCTGTAGAATAAGCAGGTGTAGGGGACAGGTATTATTACCCCCATTTAATGGAAGAGTAAGTGGAGGGCAGCCAGACTGCGAGGTCTGCCCAAAGTCAGCAGCTGACGTGCCAGAACCAGGGTTAGGGGGTAGATGTTGGACTCTGTGCTTTGTCAATGATTTCTTATGCAACACAGCAGGACGTCATTAAGAGCGAGTCTCTGGGGCCTGCAGGCTGAATTCCAGGTGACTCTGCGTCCAACCCCGCGAGATACTATTCTAATCAGGCTTTTTTCAACACTCAGAGTAATGCAATGACTGTCATCTAACGGGGTCAATGGCAAGTGTGAGTCCAGTATGTGGAGCTCCGATTGACATGCAGCTGCTCAAGAATGCACTTACTCCAATTATAGATAGATATTCCTAAGCTTTAGCTGGCGCCCAGCCACCCCCGAATACCACCTAAGCTCCTCCCCCTGCTCAGTGGCGGAGCTGAAGGCGGGGGCACTACAGGATAGCATGGTGGCCCTCGAGCCCTCTCTGCTTAGTCTTCTGGGTGCAAATAGTCTGGCTGCGCACATACATAGTGGTACAACGTCTCTGGAATATGCCTGGTCCTAGCTAGGCACTGTCAAGAGTGGGATGATTTGGGGGGCGAGGGGCTTCCTCAAGGGGGAGGGCTGGGGGGGCCATCCCGGGGGGAGGGGCGGGCTGCTCTTGGCTGGGCATACCTGTCTCCACGTTTCTAAGTGGCCTGAAGCTTTTCTCCCTCTGTGAGCTGGGCTCTGGAAGGTCACCAAAGGGTCAAGTGAAGCTGATTCCCTGCAGGTCACAACCTGCTCCCCCGAAGGGGCTGTCCACCCTCTCCCTGGCACTGCTGGCTTGAACTGGAGTGGAGGTGGGGCCAGAAAGGGGCTGGCATTGTTCCCTGGAGACTCAGCATGCCAGGCATGAAGCGGCAGGGGATGGAGGGCCTGTGGGTGCGCAGGGAGCCCTGATTCTGAACTTTGGGTTCCAAGGGCAGATTCCCTGTGCTGATGGTTCTCAGGCTGCAGCAAGAGCTCCTGGGCTGGAAGGTGACCTCAAGGGGCCACACAGTCCAGCCCCTGCTTCCTGGTCGAGGGTCACAATGTCTCCTGGACAGACATGCCACCAGACGTGAAAGGTCTAGAGTAAGAAGAAACTAGGAACTGGGCATAACTGGGATTGGATTGTTCACATGATGCCAGTCGACTGAGGAGTAACTGAGGCACAGATGAACCCCAACCTGCACCCCTGCATCACACTCTGCAACCTGGGATGCCTGGTGACCTCTTAGTGGTCATCTGGAGGGGAGCTGGGAAGACTTCTGTCTGTTTAAGTCGATCTCTTCTTTATCTAGAGGAGACGGAACCCAGCCACCCTGAAAGCAGTGAGTTCAAGACAACTGTGGCTGGGGACTTCCCTGGTGGCGCAGCGGTTAAGAATCCACCTGCCAGTGCAGGGGACATGGGTTCGAGCCCTGGTCCGGGAAGATCCCACATGCCGCGGAGCAACTAAGCCCGTGTGCCACAACTGCTGAGCCTGCGCTCTGGAGCCTGCGAGCCACAACTACTGAGTCCACGTGCCTAGAGCCCGTGCTCCACAACAAGAGAAGCCACCGCGATAAGAAGCCCGCCCACCGCAACGAAGAGTAGCCCCCCGCTCGCCGCAACTAGAGAAAGCCCACACATGGCAACGAAGACCCAACGCAGCCAAAAATTAAAAAAAAAAAAAAAAAAAAAGACAAGTGTGGCATTCTTGCTGGCTGTTTAAAGTTTCCATCCCCCAACTCCCTTTGCCTCACCCTCACACTCACTGATTTCTCATAAATCACTGTGATTCATGCCAGGCATCCAGAGCACAGCCAAGGCACATAGGTATGGGCAAAGAAAGGAGGGGGAGAGGTGCCCACAGCAGTGTGGAGGGGGCATCGAGGCAGTGGTGGGAGGGCACACGGTGTGATTCCCGTTCATTCTCCCCCTAGGTGGCCAGCAGCCCATGTGCTCAGTGCCGGCTTTGAAACCTAGGCTGTGTGCCCTCATCTGGGAAGCCTCAGTTCAAAGATGCCCACTGACTTACTCTTGCAGCTTTTGGAGACTGTTGTGGCCCCTGCAGAAGGAAGGGGAACAGAGGTGGAGGAATACATCTCCCACGTCCGCCCACTGTTCCTGTGGCAGCACCCCCAGCTTCCAGCCTCTGGATCGTGGGCCAAATGCTACTGTTCCGCATACCTAAGGCCGGGAGCAGGTCCTGGGAGGAGGTGGGGAATGAGGCCTGTGCCACCGTAGCTTGGATCTTGGAGGGGCAGGCTCTCTTTGTAAAAGAGACAACTGTGGTCACTAACACCCCTGGTCCTTTATGTACAGATTTCCAAGCATGACAGCCTATAACGCAGCACCCACGTCTGCCTAAAGCAGGGCTTTGATAACCTTCCTGAGCCTCTGGTCTCTCATCTACAATATGAATGGGTTTGATGGATAATCTATAGATCATTCAGGTCTATACTGTTCTATGATTTTCAATTAATCTTAGGACACCACAGCTCAAGAACCAACAATGGCTCCTTGGTTCTACTTCATAAAGTCCAAATCCTTTTGTTCGATCTTACAGACTTCCAACTCTCCACTTCCACCCTGACCCTGTCCCGCACTTGGGTCTTGTTTCATTACATTTCCCCATCAAAAACAACCTTCTGGAAAACAGTTTGGCAGTTCCTAAAAAGTTATATGCAGAGCTTTCATATAATCCAGCAATTCTACTTCTAGGTAGACACCCAAAATAATTGAAAGCAGACGCTAAAACAGATACTTGTATGTGGTGTGTTCATGGTGGCATCATTCACAATAGCCCAAAGGTGAAACAACCCATGTGTCCATCCATGATGGATGAACGGATAAACAAAATATGGTCTAGCCACACAATGGAACATTATCCAGCCGTGAAAAGGAAGGAAATTCTGACGTGCTACCACATGAATGAACCTAGAAACCATGATGATAAATGAAATAAGCCAGACACAAAAGGACAACGGTATGATTCCACTTATACGCGGTATGCATAGAGCGTGGCGCGCGAGAGCTCACGGAAAAAGAAGGGAGAGAGGAGGTATAGCGGGGCTGGGGAGTTGTTGTTTGGTGGCTACAGGACTTCTGTCTGGGAAGATGAGAGGGCTCTGGGGGTGGATGGTAGGAGTGGTGGTGCAATGCTGTGGGTGCACTTGGTACCACTGAGTTATGCACTTAGAAATGGTTAAGCAGGTAAATTTTATGTTGCATATATCTTACAACAATAAAAAAAAAAAAAGCCAAATAATAAAACCAAGCCAAACAAGCCAACAATGAAACCGCCCTGCCCTCTCCCCTTAACCTCTCCTGCGAGTCCAGCTCTCCTGATGAGCCTTTCTCTCTCTGCTGGGCTAGTGTCTTGAGCTGGCCTCCGTGCTCAGCGAGCATTTACGGGGAACACCAGTCTCCTTGGGGCGCTGAGGACCTTGGATCCAGAGAAGGACCTTGGGCAATCACTCAAGACTATGTGCATCTCTTTGAAAGAATGACCCTCTGTGTCCCCTCCCTGCCCAGGGGCCACCGCTCTCCCTCTGTGGTGGCTGGGAGCCTCCCTAGGGAGCCAGGGACAGGGCGGTGAGCAGTTACATAACCCGCAGGGAGATTTGTTTCCATCGGCCTGGGCAGTGCCAGCTTTCCAGCGGCAGTCGCAGCAGGTAGAGGCGCCCTGTCTGGGCCGGCCGTGCCCGGGCAGGGCAGCGATGTGGCGATCTGGAGCGGCTTAGCATAGCTCAGATTCCCGGCGGCTGGGGACCGGCCACTCGCTGAGCTGAGGGAAAGGAACTGTTGTCTCCTGCTGGCCTGGCTCTGGGGAGAGGGGAGGAGGAGGTGCTGGGGGTGAGCTGCCAGCCAGCCAGGGGTGACCCTCTGGGGCCCGGGACACCCGAGCTGCCTTCTCCGATAACCCACTTATCTTCAGGGCCTGCCTCGGCATGGCAGCCTCAGACAGGGGAGCGCCCGGCCAAGTCCTATCAGTGGATTTAGCAGGGAAAATGAAGACGGGGTGGGAGGTGAGGGTGTGCAGGGAAAAGGACACGGCCTGGCAAGGGACACGGGTGATGGTGAAATAATTCCTGACCAGGGTAAGTTCCTCGGCCCAGAGATGGGAGGGAGCAGGACACCGTGCGTCCCTCTGCTGTCCCAGCACCTGCCCACCAACGCGCCTTTGTCCCCGTGGGCGGAAGCTCCTGGAAGCAGCCGTCTGGTGCTTGCTGAATACCTGCCATGGGCAGGCTTGGTGGGGGACACAAAGATCTCTCGGACACAGTCTTTGCCCCCCAAGACACCTGGGGACACAGCCTCAGACAAGAAAACCTTGACTGGCAGGCTGCTGTCCTGGGCTCCTTCTGGGACTGACATTTTCTTTCCTCTGCTTATTTTCAGATTAAAAAATCAAAATGCTTTTTTTTTTTTTCTTTTCGAGTCACAGGCTGCTTCTGTCTCATGGGGCATTCCAAAGTTCTAGAAGGGGCCTCAGATTTAGCACTTTCGGAAGCCACGGTGCCCCCACTAAGGCAGAAAAACCTGACTTGAGGCATTCCAGCTGGGTCCTTGAATAAACCTCTCAGACTTGGGCCAGTGCCCCGCCGGCACAAACTGGGGGACGACGAGACGGGAGGGAGAATCGACAGAGGTGACACGACATGCATGGGCTGTGCCACGGCGTGTGGTACACAGCAGGTGCTCAATAAATGTTTGTTGCGGGGAAGACATCAGGATTAGAAGAAAGAAGGTAAAATTCACTCGTTCCACAGCAAGTGTGGGCAACAAGTCTGGCAGGAGGCACAGGCCTCGCCTCTGGTTCGGGTCCGGTGGGCTAAGAGCGTGGGTACCAGCCGGGCATCGCTGTCCCCGGCGGGGTAGCTGTACCTGCCACAGACTCCTACGCAGGTCAAGCTCCTGTGACAGGACAGGTAGGCAAGCCTGCTGGCGCCCACCGTCGGGGAGTGTGTGTGCCAGCTCTGCCCGGCCCTTGCGGGGCACCGACAACTCACAGGGTGCCATTGGGGCAACATTTTTTAGAAAGAGAGACCTTTTGTGGGTCTTCAAAATCACCGTCCATAATCTGCCCACGGGAGAGTTGCTTGCACTGCCTGCTAGTCCTCCGCTTTCTCCCTCTTGATTTCTAGCAACCAGTGGAGGGGAGCTCGGGGTGGGTACAGCCCAGGGCTTTGCTCAGGCTCTGGAATGCACAGAACAATGTGCTTCTATCCCTGGGTATGCCTGGCTTGGGCCAACAGTAAAATTAGTTTACATGCCTGGAGTGCACATCGGCTCAGTGGTGGGCGTGCAGGGGTGAAGGCGGAGCTCTGGGCCAAGGGAGAGGGTGCGAGGGGAGAGCCAGCCTCAGGAAGAACAGCTGTGTGGTTCATCTGCGTAAAGCAGATGGAGTTGTGGAGGTGTTTCCTCAGACACCCTCAGCTCTCTATTGGCCTGGAAAGCCCAGAAATTCAGACCATTGGAAACCCAGTGGGAGTCTCATATAGGAGGACGGATTTTGAAATCTCCACTGATAGCTTCATGAGAAGGATTCCTGATTTTCCCAACTTTCTGACCGGTATATTCTATTTGGGGGGGTGGCAAGGGAGCCAAGAGCTTGGGGTGCTGGACTGACCACCCCCATGACTTTGTAGCCTTGCTGAGCCACCGTCCTCATCTGTAAACGTGGGGGATGGATCCTGCCCTGGAACCCACCTCGGAGAGAGAATCTCCACGTTCACACGCATGAAAGTGCTCAGAAGAGCTGAGAAGTCCATCTCACGTCAGGGAGCTCTGGTACCTAAGACTGAGGGCTCCATCCCTCCCTTCCTCAGGCACTTGCTGAGCACCTACTGTGTACATGTCATGATGCTAGGAGCTGGGGACTGATGATCACGCAGCCAGGATTCCTGCCCTCAAGGAACTTACAACTCAGAGCTGGTTAGAACGCCAAGAATCAATGTTTGTTCCTCTCCTCCCTCCCTCAGTAAAAGATTGGGGTTAGGAACTCCAAATTTTGGGTAAAGAGGAACAACTTTTGATTTTCCTGAACCTTGAGATAACCAGGAAGAACGAGGTTCCTTTTTTTTTTTTTTTATACATTTATTTTTATTTATTTTATTTTTGGCTGTGTTGCGTCTTCGTTGCTCCGCGGGCTTTCTCTATTTGTGGCGAGTGGGGGCTACTCTTCGTTGCGGTGCACGGGCTTCTCATTGCAGCAGCTTCTCTTGTTGCAGAGCACGGGCTCTAGGTGCGCGGGCTTCAGTAGCTGTGGCACGTGGGCTCAGTAGCTGTGGCGCGTGGGCTCTAGAGCGCAGACTCAGTAGTTGTGGCGCACGGGCTTAGTTGCTCCGCGGCATGTGGAATCTTCCCGGACCAGGGCTCTAACCCCGTCCCCTGCATTAGCAGGCGGATTCTTAACCACTGTGCCACCAGGGAAGACCGAGGTTCCCTTTTATGAGCTGAGTTAGAGGAACAGCCCAGTCCCTTTGCCCAAGCCAGCAAATGTGGGACGAAGATGGGGACAGAGATGGCAGAAATGGGGTAAAAGTGGGGTGATGGGTCACATAAGCCCTGAAGATGCAGCTTGTATTTTGATTCACTTATGGGGCAGCCAGACCAGAAAATCTTGAGTGCCCCTTCTGGGGCTAAAACCCACAGTTAAAATCACTCCCAGAGATCTCCCAGAGGCCCCATGGAGCCCTTCACCAAGCAATTGAGCTTCTGTGTATCAAAAGCCCCAAACACGATGCTTAATGGGTGACCCAGCTAGACACTCTGGAGAGTTTATCCATTTTCTAGCTCCAGGTCAGGCTGTCTTCTAGAAGGTGTTGGCAGACAGCAATTTATTTTGAAACCTGGTCATATGCCAGATTCTGAATTGCGTTGTCTTTTCCCAACAGCCTTGTTGTGTTTACGACTTGGTGAGATGAGGGTTTTTTTGTTTTTTTTTTTTCTTCAAAAAAAGGTATTGCCTCCTTCTGTTAGATGTGTTGTTGACAACGGTTGCTAGGGAGAGTTGGGTTCAGTTACAGACACACTGATGCCTGCTCTAATAATACTTTGCTCTGCATAGCTCAGATGCAGACACCTCTTGGCTAAACAGGGCACACACATTTCAACAGAGGAGGGCTTGAACTTATACTACCCAAGCATATTTCAGCAAAGGAGCATTCCCTGAGCTGGACTGGAAGGCCCAGGGTGGTGACGGGGCAGTGCTGGGTGGAGGGGGCTCAGGCCTCCAATTCCTGTCATTCCAAAGGTCCCATAAAAAGAGGCACGCTCATTCTTCACCTCGCTGTGAAAGCAGAGCCCCCTCCCCTCATTGTACCACAGTTCCTTGGTGAGGATCAAGGCAGAGTTTTGGTGACCTCTGTAACCCAGGGGCCATGGGCAGCCCACGTTCTCCTGGAAGTCAGGATCCATCAATGCTCATAGCCTCGTGAGTGCGGGACCCTGCAATCATGCAGCTGGGAGCCGGGTGGGACGAGGTGGGGTGAGGCAGGTCGGGCAGGGAAACGAATCACCTCTTCAGCTTTACTGGTGGCCTAGCCTGGCAACGTGGATTGAGAGTGAGGCCCTTTTCCTGAAACACATGATAGGCGCTTCGACAAATGTCTGAGACCAAGAAAAAGGAAAAGGACCTGGGGAACGGAGCTGAGAGCAGAGAGAAATGGGGTGGGAGAGGAGAGAGAGGCAGCCTCTAGCTGGCTGACGTGGTTAGTGTGGAGGCTTCCCGGGAGGAATGTCAGGACAGCGAGGTATGTGAGAAAGGTCCCCTGAGATGGTCCAGCCCAGCTTCTCACTGCACAGAGGGGAAACCGAGGCCGGGCAAGGTGACGGGAGTGTCTCGGGGGCTGACGTCTCCTGCTTTGGTGTTCTCCCACCAGCTCAGGCTCTGAATCCTTCACATCACTCAGCAAAGAGTCCAGTACCTGGTACACATTTCTTGGCTGATTCACAGGGTGACAGGCAGGGCTGTTCATAAGTGACAGTGGTTCATAAGTGACAGTGGTGGCAGAGTCAGGGCATCTCTGGAGTATCTTTCTAACAGTGGTGTTCAATCTGCGGCACCACAGAATCAGCCAGAAAGGTCTTTAAAAAAGGATGCCCAGGCCCATCCCTGGAGAATCTAATTCAATCTAGGCAGGGGGAGCCCCTGGGCCGGTATGTTTTATTGGGTTGGCCAAAAGGCTCGTTAAGTCTCAAATAAAAATAAGAGACACATTTTTCATCTTCACCAAGAACTTTATTGAACAACATATTCACTAATCGAACGAACTTTCTGGCCAACCCAATAAAAGCGTCTCCCCATGAGATTCTAATGGACAGCCAGGGTGAGAACCAATGCCCTAAAGAAAACCTGGTGGCTGGAACTCAATATTCCCAGGCTGGATCCCCCCTTCTGACATCACATCAATAAAAGACTGTGCCTCAGTTGGCCTGTCTATGAACTTGACCCACCACCTACAAAACCATCAGCCATCCAATGTCTTAGTACTCAAAGTGTGGTCCCTGGGCCAGCAGCATGGGCATGGCCTGGGAGCTTGTTAGAAATGTAGCATCTCAGTTTCTACCCAGACCTCTTGAATCAGAACCTCTATTTAAATAAAATCCCATGTGATTCAAGCACACATTCAAGTTTGAGAAGCACTGATCTAATGAAGACTGCACGCTTGGCACATAACAGACATCCGAGAAATATCTGTTTAATAAGTAGAATTTTACTTACAAGACCGTTACTAAGAAAATGACCACATCTAAGGCAAAAAGACTCAGTTTAGATGTAAAAACTGAAGATGATTTTTGAGCTGTGGATTGGTGACAGGGGTCCCCTGGGACCCCAAGGTCTCTGGCATTGTCCGTGCTCATGAGGGTAGTGCTTTTGGACTTCTTGAGATGACGACGCTGAGTCTGGCTGGGAAGGGTGAAAGGTCTTCTGACTTCCCCCTGGGCCCACTTGCCTCTCCATGGGGGCGGCATCCCAGCTTGGCAGGCAGCGCCACACTGTGCCAAAGAGTGTCCACTACATCGGAGCCTGCCCCTCCCCTGCCGCGCTGCCAGCTCCCACTGCCGAAGCCCAGGCAGTGAAAGCGGTCGGCCAAGGAGGGCAGCATCCAAAGACAGCTGCTGGGAGCTGTGTTCATAGGGCACTTCACACCCTGTCCGCTTTGCAGCCAGAATCACTAAGCCGGGTCTCAGAACTTGTACATGGAGGCAGAGGCGAAACCTGGCCATGTGAGGGGCATCTCAGAGGGCGCCGAACTGAACCAGGGGCTGGCTGGGGATCCAGAGGCAGTGGGCCTTGAGTGCATGCAGCTGAGCGTGAACCTCAGAGGGAGAAAGCAGGGGGAAGGCGCTGGGGACCAGGCCCAGGACTGTTGGCCAGGGAAGGGATACAAATCAGGTTGGCCAGAAAATGAAAGCAGGTGAAAAACGACACCCCTGTGGGTCACAAGGAAAGTGGGGTTTAATGAGCTATGCCCACTGCTCTCTTTTCTTGAGCCTTGTGGGTCTGGGGTGGTGAGTGGCCATGTATTATGCTGCCTAGAAAGCCTACTCCAACCCGCCACCTCCTCAGCTGCAGAGGAGGTCCCGACAGACACGCGGTGCTGGCTTCCTCCAGGCCTTGTAACCGGGGGTCTGCTAGGAGCTTAGGGGCCGCCTCACGCCAGCACATCCAGCCCACCTTCCATGGGAGCCAAAGGGCTTTGAACAGTGACCCAGAAGGCCTGAGTGTCCAGCTCCAGCCCTCTGGTTACATCCTTCAAGGGGCTCCCTCTTACACTTAAGGTGGGGCTGCAGGAGATGAAGGGGGTGGCAGGGTCTAGGGGGCATTTCGATTTCTAAATATCTGACCCACAAATGCTCCACCAGGCAAATGGCAGATTGGGAGTGAGAGTCCCCCTCTGCCCCAGAGACAAGTGACACTAGCAGGACTGGGTCCCTTGGGCCGGCCCCCAAAGCCTGTCACACATGACAGACCTATCACTGAGCCCCAGTATGGGGTAAGCAAGTTTCTGAGGATGAGAGGGACCCAGGACTGCTTCATGTCACTAACAGGGCCAGGAGAGAGAGGGAAGGGAAGCAGCTCGTGTGGGGCCACTCACGCCCTCCCTGAGGCCCCCGCCCCATCTTCAACAGCGCAAAATCCTAAGGTCCACTGACCAGTGTAGAGCAGCCAATCACTTTCCCAGCAGGAGCTGCAGAAGCCAAGCTCCGGGTGACGATGGCTCAATCAGGCCGAGAAGCCCTGTTTCCTGACTTTCGGTTTAGTGCTCTTTCCCTGCGCTAGTGTTTGCCAAACTGTGTCTCTCAGCACACTAATTCCACAAGAAGTCATTAGCTGGGGAATGCAAAGGGGACTTCACTGAGTTGGATGTAGCCAAACAGGTTCCGTTCCTGCTGGCCTAGGCCAGTCCACTCTGGGGCTGACGCAGAGGCGGGTGTAGGGCCGCGAAGCTCCGTTTGTGGCTGAGCATTTCCCAGGATTGATGCTCTGCCGGGCACTGCGGGCAAGGCCGCTCTAACCACGGGGCACTGGAAGAGAAGCCTGACCGGGGCAGGACCCTGGGTGGCCCCTGCTGCCAGCTGCCCTTCCCGCCTGGGTGCATCTCGTCCCACGCCCTGTGTGTCTGTCCAACTATTGTCTAGAAGTCTTGCCCTATCCTGGCCCTTCTCTTGATAAAAGCCAAGGCCAAAGGCCAATCTGTCCCTGACTCCCCCATGCCTGGCTGTACGTGGCAGACAGGCTGCTCCCCACCGTCACCCTCCACACTCTCCCAGGACATTCCGGCCCGCGAGGAACATGCCCGATGTGCAAATCCCTCAGGTAATGAGGGAATTCATCACCGGGGAGCGTGGGCGATCCAGGAATGGGAACCCGATCGGTGCCTGGAGCTGGACAGAAGCAGCCCAGGCTGGCCAGCGAGGCTCGGGTTGCAGTGAGAGAGTCCCTGGGAAGAGGAGAGGACGGCGGGGATGGAGCCCACGGGCAGCCTTCGGAGGGGGTTCCTCCCACCCTGTTCTCCGGGAAGAGAGAGAAGACTGCGAACCAGGTGGCTAAGACCCGGGTGACCATATAACCTGGTTAACACCTGGGGTCTTGGCCCGATTATGACTACAGCCCCAACTCTCAAAAGTGTCATGGTTTGGATGACCTATTATATGGTCACCCTTGTTAAGACAGACCTGCAGGTGGTTTCTTCCAGCTCTGTAATCCTCCTTTCAGAACTTCTAAGCAATTGTTTTACCCTACCTGGACTGAAACTCATTTCATATCTCAACTAGCCTAAGGTACAAAGCAGGATTACAGATGATTTTCCACAGCCAAGTCTGCAAGGAGGAGTCCCTGGGCCTGGCATGGCCACCATGCTGTGCCACCTGCTACCTCTCCCTGATGCCACCAGTTCTGGGACCAGTTCACTTGCTACCACCCACGACGAAAGAGCAGGTATAGGCCTTCAGCTCTCCACCTATGAGATCAAACAGTGCTGGGCTCAGCCTAAGCACCCATGCCCACGCCCATTACACACCCCAATAAAACCATCACTGGACGCCGGCACCCACGGAGGAAGGAATAAAGAGGGGCAGGATTAAGCTCTCTGGGGTGGAGGGATTTAGTGGGATGGCACCAAGGAACAAGACGGTCTTTGCTCTCCACGCTTCCCCTCGGCCCTAAAAGTGGTTTCAAGAAGCCCAGGCGCATTGGCAGACAGATCAAATCTTCCCTCCTCAAGGCCCTTATGCCTTTTGCTCAGACCCATCTCAGCACCAACTACAACCAGTGCACCACCTGCAGGGTCTGGAGGGTGGTCCCGGGGAGGAGGAAGAGGAGGAAAAGAGAAGTCCACAGTAAGTGTACGTCTGCTGGGACGTGGAGAGGTCAAAGCACAGAGCCTGTTAAGGCAAGAGCCAGCCCTCTTATCATGGAAAATAGAAAGAGGGAAAGGCTGGTTAAACATGAAGCACCTATAAAATTATATTGGTCCATCGTAACCATGGAGCCCTCACACAAACACACGCAAATCCGGCCACTCATCCCTTGCCCCTTGAGTGCCTTTTTATTTTCTATAATTAATCGGGCAAGGGTGGAACTTGGGGAAAGTTCAACTGTGGTCAGAATCTGCAGCCTTCTCTCTAGTAATAACCCACTGGCGGGGTTGGGGCGGGGGAGGTACAGCTGTCGGCGTCCGTTACCTGAAGCATGTTGAGGAGGAGGCTCCGGAACTTGGTCCCCTCCACCATGAAGAGCGCCATCTTGTCGCAGAGCTTGGCGGCCGTGAAAGCAAAGCTGCGGTCGGACACGGCCTTCTGGTAGATGGTGCGCACGATCTCTCCCAGCATCTCCTCGGAGTTGGTCGAGTTCTGGGCCTCCTCCATGAAGGTGGTGAGCTTGGCATCCACGTCGCTGCTGTTGTTCCTCATGCTGTTCAGGATCTCAATCAACTTGTCCATCTTGTTCTGCTGAGGGTTGGTGGTCTCCACGGCCACTTCATCCTGGGGGTGCGGGAGACAAACCGAGTCGCGCCTGAGCGGAGCCCAGCTTTCTGCAGAGGGGTGGCCAGTGGAGGGGGTGCTGCCGCCCTCAGAAAGGACCCACCCCACCTTCTAGAACCTGAGGTCTGATCCCTCCGGGAATGCCGACCTTCACCATGGACCCTGGGACTCCAGGCTCTCTGCTGACCCTTTTCTTGGCCCCTATGACACCCTGGGTGGATCCTTCTTGTGAGCTCCAGCTCTTACCCAGGATTCTCATACACACTGGCTTTGCCTCATACACATTAAATATCTCAATCTAGAAATGATTTAATGGGGCTTATAAAGATGAAATAAAATAACAGATAAGAAATCGGGCCAAGAGAAAACGAGGGTAGGAAGAATAGGTCAGGAAGGAGGTAGCATCCAAAATGCCTGCTCTGTTGGTTAAAGGTGCCCATGGAGTGGCTACCTTGTGCTCCAGACCTCGGCTCCTTCAGCCCGAGGACCATCATGTTCTCTGGGTGTGGGGATCCCTGTGACACGGCCTTGGCATTGTGTCCTATGGAGACTGTGCTGGCTTTTTACAACAAGCACTGCACACCAAGGAATCCTCCAATGTGCCACGAAAGCAAGTGGCACTTCGAGGAGGGAAACTTCAGATAAAAAAACCCTACACCCTTAAGTGGTTTCACTACAACTGGGACCAGACCTGCGCTGGGGGAGGAAGAAAATGGCATTTGATGTCTCAGAAGTATAGATTGGCGGCCAGGAAAATGACTGACTTAACTGCTGGGTTGGGAGACCAGGGTTAAAGGGCAGGCGCAGGGACATAAAGGGAAGCCCCATGTTTGCCCTTCCGGCATCAACAGAAGAATCCAGGGCTGGGAGGCTCAGGCCCAGGTCCTAGAACCTGCTGTCTGTCTCTAGCTGGATGGCTCTGGGAAGTGGTTTCACTCTCTGGGCCTCAGTTTCCTCCCTGGTAACATGAGGGGGTTAGGTTAGATGGTCTATAGCTTACCCTTAGCCCTGCTATTGCTTAAGCCCATTCCTCCTGGTCCAGGAGTCCAGGAGGCCTCACCTGAGGGCAGTTCTTGAAGCTGAAATATGGGCACTACGGATCTACCTTACCTGTTCTATCTCCCCCTTCCTTCCCCACCCCAATCCTGTGGGCCCCAGGGCAGGAACAGTGGTCGGTATGTATAGACTAACCCCTCGAGGGTCTTCACACAGCTTACGGCATTTGATCTGCAGTCTGTCTGCAAGGTGGATAGTATTATACCCATTTTACAGATGGATAAACTGGGGGGGGGGGATGTGCCCAGAGAGGTTAGGTGACTTGCCCAAGGCCACCTAGCCAGTCAAAGGCAGAGTGAAGACTGAGCTGGTTTGCTGGACTCTAAAGCCCATGTTGTTTCCTCTCTGTGGCATTGCGGTTACATTCAGTAGAACTGGAGAGAATTAACAATCCTCTCTCCCTGGCTGGACTGCAGCAATCTGTTCCAGAAGCTCTTCAGGCAAAGACCACACACTGGCCATCACTTGGGAAGCTCTCCCAGGCTCTTATCTTTGGGACGAAAGGGAATGAGTGAGGCTTTCCTCCAGGACCTCACAGCCGCCCGCCCCACAGGGAGCAGTGGGTGGGGGCCCGGGGCTGTAAGGATGCCAGCAGCAGCATGTCACCTTCGAGAACTGATCAGGGAAAAGGTCTGACCTGCCTTGTCCTGCCTGAGTGTGGACCTGGCCTCGGAGGTGAAAGGTGGAGGAGAGAAGGCAGTAGAGAGATGCCAGGGAGAAGCCCGGAACTTCGAGCTCCGCAGAAGCCCCAAAAGGAGGACTCGTGGAGGAAAGCTGGGGGCAAGTTGGCCTTTCTTGGAAACAGCTCCTTTCCAAGGTGACCTTACCTGCACCCTTGGCTGAGGACGGGGAGCTAGGGTGCGCAGAGTGGACTTAACGCTGCCAGGGACAGAGCTCCAGCCCTTCTCTGGAGGCTTGGGGCATCTCTTCCTGAATTTGTGAACTAGGCTCTAGAGACCAGGGCCAGGAGTAGGGTGAGGAATGTGAGGCTCCTGGGGAGCAAAATTTAAGGAGGCCCTCCTTCTCAGGGCTGTGCCAGTGCAGGATGGGCATCTGTGTGATGCTGAGAGTGAGTGCCTCCTTAAATTTTGTCCCTTAGACCCCTCCCTACTGCTGGGTGGTGAAGCGGGGGAGTGGCAAGGCTGAGGCCAGTCTGCTGCACTCTGCCCTACTCACCTTTGCTCTCCCCTGGCAGGGAGCGCAGCCTGGTACTCGCCTTCGGGAGAAGCATTCTTATGTTATAGGCTCTGTGTTTTCCCCAGATGCCCTTTAGCACTAACAGGGCAGTATCTGCCACCAGATAATGCTGGAGGGAAGAACCAGGCCTTCTCTGCACACCTCCCATCACCTGGAAGCACATGCCTCTTCCTCCCCTCCCTTCTCAGGCTGGGGGCTGGTACCGAGTGTTCACCCGGGACTCTTGGAGGGTGGGATGTGCTGGAGGGGGTTCACATGCAGAGCTGGCCATGGGCCTGTCGTCTGGTGGCCGGGGGTCCCTCAGGCAGCGTTGACCAGGTGTGCTGGGGCCACGTGAGCCTCCCTCCACGAGGCTCCCCAGGTCCGCAAACCCGAGCCCACCTACCAAGATGCCTACCTCGCGCTGTCCTCCCTGGTGCAAGAGAACAAGGAAAATTCAATTACCGGTACCTTTTCTTTCAGCCTTCGCCGCAGCCTGTCTTTGGAAGACTGGAGCAGGGTAATTTTGGGCCGCTCCCCGCTGCGCTCGGGAATAATACTGTCTTTACGCTTTGTCTCAGCCTCTGGACCCCCTGGCTGCAGCAGGGGCAGCCTCTCGGAAGCCACCGGGGCCAGGGCATCAGGGCTGCAGGGGGGCTCGAGGCCGCTGTGCCCGGCATCCCCCAGGGCGTCCTCGAGTTTGGGGCTCTCCATGGTCACGGTCTCTTTGGCATTGCGGTGGGCGCCTGCCTCCCCCTTGTCGCCTGGCGGATGCTTCATGTTGCTGTGGTGCCAGCGCCGGTTCTGGCTGTAGCCATGATGGGTGGACCTCCCTGAGGGGTGGGGCACTGAGCCCCCCTGGTAGGATTTCTGGTGGTCCCTGTTGTGTTTGGCACTGCCCGGTGGGTGGTCACCGTGCTGTTGAGGCTTGTTCCCTCCCGGGGGTCTCTGCTGCCGCCTGCAAACCAAAGGGGAAAGACAGAGAGGGTCACTGGGGCCGCTGGCCAGGGTCCCTGTGTCCAAACACTAGAAGGAATTCATTTATTCATTTTTTCAATACCCTTACTGAAGGCCTCCTATGCACCAGGCTCTGTGATGGGGCTTGGGGATACTAGCAGAGAATATGACAGACAGGTCCCTGTGATTACATAGGATTTAAGTCACCCCTTGACTTAAAATAAATATTTTATTCCCTTATTAGAATATGCGTTAGTACATGTGTAGGGAACAAAATTAAAATGATAGAGTATACAGTGAACCCTCCTGACTGTCCCCAGACACCCAGTATGTCTTCTTGAAGCAGCCATTACCATTTCGTGAACATATTCTATGCATGTTCCAGTAAAGATATATACACAGACCTGCATCTGATAACTATCCTGTTAATGACTTTTTAACCATCGTGGCTCATGAAAAGTTATACCATTTGTTACAACCTTTCTTTGGGTACACTGACATTTCTGCCCCCAAACCCACTAACAAAATATGCTATTAAGAAATTGTTTTAGGCTGAATCGTGTTTCTCTCAAATTCATATGTTGAAGCCTCAACCCCCAGGACCTCAGCATGTGACTGCATTTGGACATAGGACCTTTATAGAGGTGATTAAGTTAAAATGAGGCTGTTAGGGTGGGCCTTAATCTAATTTGACTGGTACCCTTATTATTATTATTATTTTTGGCCATGCCACATGCCTTGCGGGAACCAGGGATGGAACCCGGGCCCTGGCAGTGAAAGCGCCGAGTCCTAACCACTGGACCGGCAGGGAATTCCCATGACTGGTATCCTTATAATAAGAGGAGATTGGAATGCACAGAGACACCAGGGATGCAGGTACAGAGAAGAAATCCCATGTGAGGACACAGCCAGAAGGCGGCCACCTACAAGCCAAGGAGAGTGGCCTCAGAAGAAACCAAACCCGATACCTTGACCTCGGACTTCCAGCCTCCAGAACTGTGAGAAAATCAATTTCTGTTGTTTACCCACCCGGTCTGTGGTATTTTGTTATGGCAGCCTGAGCTGAGCAATACAGAAATGATATTTAACATGGTGGTTTGAGGCAGACAGGCTCATCGAGTTTTTTTGACAATTTCAAAGCAGAGATTATCATTTGGAACAAATTTGAGGTGTACATCACGGGACAAACCCCAAACGTGTTGATTTGAAGACTAAAGGAGAGCAAGGGGGTGGGGGTATTCTGAGGACCCTTCAGTCCAGCAGCTCAAGGGCTGCTTCCATCAGTGAAGCACTCCTGTGTTCCACCTCTGTTTCACCCTCACAGTGTTTTCCATGCCATAACCTTATTTAAAGTGCATTTGGAGAACAGGATAACCATGAGCCTCTCAAAGTTGTAAAGCCAGTGAAGAAAGTTTGTGGAGAGAAGACGTTACATTCTAGGGAATGAGGCCCCCGTCCCAGTGTGATCCATCTCTTTGGCAGGTACAACAGAACTTCGCTGCACTGCATTTCATGAACAAATTGTATTTATTTGCTCTAAAATTATTATTACTCATATAAACTCAATTTCACTGTTCATTTGATAGATTTTTTTAAATTAATTTTTATTGGAGTATAGTTGCCTTACAATGTTGTGTTAGCCTCCGCTGCACAACAAAAGGAATCAGCCATACACATACAGATATCCCCTCCCTTTTGGACTTCCCTCCCATTTAGGTTACAACAGGGCACTACGTGAGTTCCCTGTGCTATACAGCATGTTCCCATCAGTTGTCCATTTTATACATAGTATCAATAATGTATATGTGTCAATCCTAGTCTCCCAGTTCCTCCCACCCCACCCCTTTCCCCCTTGGTAGCCATACATTTATCCTCTAAGTCTGTGTCTCTATTTCTGCTTTACAACTAAGATCATCTATACCATTTTTCTAGATTCCACATATACACGTTATTATACGATATTTGCTTTTCTCTTTCTGACTTACTTCACTCTGTATGACACTCTCTAAGTCCACCCACGTCTCTACAAATGACCCAATTTCATTCCTTTTTATGGCTGAGTAATATTCCATTGTATATATGTACCACAACTTCTTTATCCATTCCTCGGTCGATGGACATTTAGGTTGCTTCCATGACCTGGCTATTGTAAATAGTGCTGCAATGAACATTGGGTTGCATGTGTTTTTTTGAATTATGGTTTTCTCTGGGTATATGTCCAGTAGTGTGATCATATGGTAGTTCTATTTTTAGTTTTTTAAGGAACCTCCATACTGTTTTCCATAGTGGCTGTATCAATTTACATTCCCACCAACAGTGTATGAGGGTTCCCTTTTCTCCACACCCTCTCCAGTATTTACTGTTTGTAGGTTTTTTGATGACAGCCATTCTGACCAGTGTGAGGTGATACCTCATTGTAGTTTTGATTTGCATTTCTCTAATAATTAGTGATGTTGAGCATCTTTTCATGTGTTTGTTGGCCATCTGTATGTCTTCTTTGGAGAAATGTCTTTTTAGGTCTTCTGCCCATTTTTTGATTGGGTTGTTTGTTTTTTTGATACTGAGCTGTATGAGCTGCTTGTATATTTTGGAGATTAATCCTTTGTCAGTTGCTTCATTTGCAAATATTTTCTCCCATTCTGAGGGTTGTCTTTTCATCTTCTTTATGGTCTCCTTTGCTGTGCAAAAGCTTTTAAGTTTCATTAGGTCTCATTTGTTTATTTTTGTTTTAATTTTCATTACTCTAGGAGGTGGGTCAAAAAAGATGTTGCTGTGGTTTATGTCAATGAGTGTTCTGCCTATGTTTTCCTCTAAGAGTTTTATAGTGTCTGGTCTTACATGTAGATCCTTAATCCATTTTGAGTTTATTTTTGTGTATGGTGTTAGGGAGTGTTCTAATTTCATTCTTTTCCATGGAGCTGTCCAGTTTTCCCAGCACCACTTATTGAAGAGACTGTCTTTTCTCCATTGTATATTCTTGCCTCCTTTGTCATAGATTAGGTGACAATATGTGCATGGGTTTATCTCTGGGCTTTCTATCCTGTTCCATTGATCTATATTTCTGTTTTTGTGCCAGTACCATACTGTCTTGATTACTGTAGCTTTGTAGTATAGTCTGAAGTCAGGGAGCCTGATTCCTCCAGCTCTGTTTTTCTTTCTCAAGATTGCTTTAGCTATTCGGGGTCTTTTGTGTTTCCATATGAATTGTAAAATTTTTTTGTTCTAGTTCTGTGAAAAATGCCATTGGTAATTTGACAGGGATTGCATTGAATCTGTAGATTGCTTTGGGTAGTATAGTCATTTTCACAATATTGATTCTTCCAATCCAAGAACATGGTATATCGCTCCATCTATTTATGTCTTCTTTGATTTCTTTCATCAGTGTTTTATAGTTTTCTGAGTACAGGTCTTTTGCTTCCTTAGGTAGGTTTATTCCTAGGTATTTTATTTTTTTGTTGCAATGGTGAATGGGATTGTTTCCTTAATTTCTCTTTCTGCCTTTTAGTTGTTAGTATATAAGAATGCAAGAGATTTCTGAGTATTAATTTTGTATCCTGCAACTTTACCAAATTCATTGATTAGCTCTAGTAGTTTTCTGGTGGCATCTTTAGGATTTTCCCTGTGTAGTATCATGTCATTTGCAAACAGTGACAGTTTTACTTCTTCTTTTCCAATTTATATTCCTTTTATTTCTTTTTCTTCTCTGATTGTTGTAGCTAGGACTTCCAAAACTACGTTGAATAGTAGTGGTGAGAGTGGACAACCTTGTCTTGTTCCTGATCTTAGAGGAAATGCTTTCAGTTTTTCACCATTGAGAATAATGTTTGCTGTGGGTTTGTCATATATGGTCTTTATTATGTTGAGGTAGGTTCTCTCTATGCCCACTTTCTGGAGAGTTTTTATCATAAATGGGTGTTGAATTTTGTCAGAAGCTTTTTCTGCATCTATTGAGATGATCAAATGGTTTTTATTCTTTAAGTTATTAATATGGTGTATCACATTGATTATTCGCATATACTGAAGAATCCTTGCATCCCTGGAATAAATCCCACCTGATCATGTTATATGATCCTATTAATGTGTTGTTGGATTCTGTTTGCTAGTATTTTGTTGAGGAGTTTTACATCTATGTTCATCAGTGATACTGGCCTGTAATTTTCTTTTTTTGTGATATCTTTGTCTGGTTTTGGTATCAGGGTGATGGTAGGCTTGTAGAATGAGTTTGGGAGTGTTCCACCCTCTGCAATTTTTTGGAAGAGTTTGAGAAGGATAGGTGTTAGCTCTTCTCTAAATGTTTGATAGAATTCACCTGCGAAGCCATCTGGTCCTGGACTTTTGTTTGTTGGAAGATTTTTAATCACAATTTCAATTTCAGTGCTAGCGATTGGTCTATTCATATTTTCTATTTCTTCTTGGTTCAGTCTTGGAAGGTTGTACTTTTCTAAGAATTTGTCCATTTCATCCAGGTTGTCCATTTTATTGGCATATAGTTGCTTGTAGTACTCTCTTATGATCCTTTGTATTTCTATGGTGTCAGTTGTAACTTCTCCTTTTTCATTTCTAATTTTACTGATTTGAGTCCTCTCCCTTTTTTTCTTGATGAGTGTGGCTAAGGGTTTATCAGTTTTGTGTGTCTTCTCAAAGAACCAGCTTTTAGTGTTATTGATCTTTGCCATTGCTTTCTTCATTTCTACTTCATTTATTTCTGCTCTGATCTTTATGATTTCTTTCTTTCTACTAACTTTGGGTTTTGTTTGTTCTTCTTTCTCTAGTTGCTTTAGGTGTAAGGTTAGGTTGTTTATTTGAGATTTTTTTTGTTTCTTGAGGTAGGATTGTATTGCTGTAAACTTCCCTCTTAGAACTGCTTTTGCTGCATCCCATAGGTTTTGAGTCATTGTGTTTTCATTGTCATCTGTTTCTAGGTATTTTTTGATTTCCTCTTTAATTTCTTCAGTGATCTCTTGGTTATTTAGTAGCGTATTGTTTAGCCTCCATGTGTTTCTATTTTTTACAGTTTTTTTCCCTGTAATTGATTTCTAATCTCATAGTGTTGTGGTCAGAAAAGATGCCTGATATGATTTCAACTTTCTTAAATTGATTTGTGACCCAAGATGTGATCTATCCCGGTGAAAGTTCTGTGAGCACTTGAGAAGAAAGTGTATTCTGCCACTTTCGGGTGGAATGTCCTATAAATATCAATTAAATCTATTTGGTCTATTGTGTCATTTAAAGCTTGTGTTTCCTTATTTATTTTCTGTTTGGATGATCTGTCCATTGGTGTAAGTGGGGTGTTAAAGTCCCCCACTAATATTGTGTTACTGTCGATTTCCCCTTTTATGGCTGCTAGCATTTGCCTTATGTATTGAGGTGCTCCTATGTTGGGTGCATAGATATTTACAATTGCTATATCTTCTTCTTGGATTGATCCTTTGATCATTATGTAGTGTCCTTCCTTGTCTCTTGTAATAGTCTTTATTTTAAAATCTGTCTTGTCTGATATGAGTCTTGCTACTCCAGTCAGTTCTTCTGCTGTTGATTCCTTCTTGTGTATTTTTCATTTCAGTTATTGTGTTGTTCATCACTGATTGTTTGTTCTTTAGGTCTTCTAGGTACTTGTTAATCGTTTCTTGTATTTTCTCCATTCTATTTCCTAGATCTTGGATCATCTTTATTATCATTACTCTGAATTCTTTTTCAGATAGCTTGCCTGTTTCCTCTTCATTTATTTGGTCTTGTGGGATTTTACCTTGCTCCTTTGTCTGCAGCGTATTTCTCTGTCATTTCATTTTGTCTGAACTACTGTATTTATGGTCTTCTTCCTGTAGGTTGCACAGTCGTAGTTCCTCTTCTTTCTGTTGACTGTCCCCTGCTGAGTGAGGTTGGTCCAGGGGCTTGTGCAGGTTTCCTGGCGGGAGGGCCTGGTGCCTGCACTCTGTTGGGTGGAGTTGAGTCTTTTCCCTCTGATGGGCAGGGCTGTGTCAGGTGGTGTGTTTTGGGGTGTCTGTGAGCTTAGTATGACTTTAGGCAGCCTGTCTACTGTGGGTGGGGCTGGGTTCCTGTCTTGCTGGTTGTTTGGTGTGAGGTGTTTAGCACTGGAGCCTGCAGGCAGTTGTGTGGGGCTGGGTCTTGGTGTTGATATGGATACCTTCAGGAATGCACATGCCGATTAATGGTGCCTGGGTCCAGGAATTCTCTGGTGTTCCAGCATCCTGGACCCTATGTTTCCACCCCGGAGGCCCAGGCCCGACCCCTCTAGGTAGGTCTCTGGACCTGCTGTGGACACTGTGGGGCCAGCTCAGACTCTGATTTGGCCTGATTCCCGTGTGTATCTCTCCACAAAGTCCAGTGCTGCGAAGGCTAGACTGGTCTCAGATATTGAAACACTCATTGTCTATTCAGGTATTCCACAAACGCAGGGTTTACCCAGCCGATCTTGGGGATTTAATTCACAGCTTGTGCTGCTGCATAGAAAAATTTGTGTCTCTCTTCCTCAGTTGCACCACCTTTCAGGCTCAGTTTTGGTTTTAACCCCACCTCTGCGTGTGTGCCGCCCTCAGGCATCTGATCCTTGCCCAGGTGAGTAGGAGCGAAAGCAGCAGCTGCTTGGAGCCCACTTGGGTACTCCCAGTACCTGCAGTGGCAGAGCTGGCGTATGGGAGCGTTGTTGCCCCCACCCCCCGTGCCTCTCTCAACAATGGTGCCTTGCTTTCCAGGCAGACCCCACTTCCTCTAGGGGCATTCCTGGCCACGCATCCCCTCAGTCCTGTCCCTTCTATTGTATATGCATGGCCAACTGCGTTTCTCTCCCCAGGTCTGTTCTTCCAACCCCACGCTTTAGCCCTCTGACCCTGCCAAGAGTCCCCTCGGTGGACTCTTGTCCCAGGCAGGGGTGCCCAGAGCTGATTCCCAAGGAGGTTTTGGGATGGGCGGTGCAGGCAAAGATGACCCTGGCACGAGGGGCAGGCGGGCCTGCTCTGGTGGGAGCCCCTCCCAATGCCCACAGAGGCAGAAGAAGCGGATGGGGAAGGGGTTTATAATGGCAGCTCCACCCCTTGCATGCCACGCTACTATGACGCCTTGCTATGGTGTCAGGCTTTTTCCACACACTTTCCCTGTTGTGATGCCCTTTGCTCCTGCCCCTTCAGGCTGTTTTTTCACAGCCAAGAGCTGTCCTCTCCCTGGGTCTGCACTCCAAACCCCTCTTTCTAGCACCCGGCTCCCCTTCACAACAGGTGACTCACGATTCAGGCTGGAATGCACAGAGCTGCCGTATAGATCATGCATGCGGTTCTTACTTTGTCTTGCCTTCCATAGACCATCTGCAGTGTTCTCCTTTGATTCCCTGAAGTTCCTTTTCTGTCCCAGCTGATTTCCCCTCCATGAGGGAGTCTTTCTGAATGTGGGGACCTCTCCTCACCTTCAGCTTCTTGCCAGGGTTGCTGGTCTCTTTTTTGATTCTTTTCTTTTTTTTCTTTTTTCTTCTTTCTTTCATTCTTTTAGGTGTCCGAAGTCTACCACTACTGTTCAGCAGGAGCTCTATGGGAATTATTCCATTTGTAAATGTGTTTTTGATGAACTTGTGAGGAGCGACAAATTCCGCATCCTTCTATTCTGCCATCTGGACCGAGAGGCAATAATTCTGTATCTGTGAAACTTTGGGGGTATCTTGGGTTGGGGTTAGATGGATCATTTTCCCATTAAAATTAACAAAAATATTTTCATTGAAAAGCTTTCCCTTCTACCGATATCAAATGTTGGTGAGGATGTGGAGAAAAGGGAACCCTTGTACACTGTTGGTGGGAATGTAAATTGGGGCAGCCTCTGTGGAAAATGGTATGGAGGTTTCTCAAAAAAACAAAAAAATAGAACTACCATATGACCCAGCAATTTCACTCCTGAGTAAAAATCTGAAAAAGCAAAAGACACTAATTTGAAAAGTTACATGCACTTCAGTGTTCATAGCAGCATTATTTACAATTGCCAAGATAGGGAAGCAACCTAAGCATCCATCAACAGATGAATGGATAAAGAAGTTGTGGTATACGCACACACACACACACACACACACACACAATGGAATACTACTCAGCCATAAAGAAGAATGAAAGCTTGCCATTTGCAACAACATGGATGGACTTGGAGGGCATTATGCTAAGTGAAATAAGTCAGAGAAAGATGTATACTGTATGATATCGCTTATATGTGGAATCTAAAAAATACAACAAACTAGTGAATAAAAAGCAGACTCACAGATACAGAAAACAAACTAGCGGTTACCAGTGGGGAGGGCAGAGGGGCAATATAGGGGTGGGGGAGTGGGAGGCACAAACTACTGGGCGTAAGATAGGCTCAAGGATGTGTTGTACAACACTGGGAATATATCCGATATTTTGTAATAACTGTAAATGGAAAGTAACTTTAAACATTGTATAAAAATAAAAAATTAAAAGAAAAGCTTTCCCTAAGTGGCAGGTTTTTCAGGGGGAATTAATGTTGTTAAGTGAGAGACAGGTGTATAAGCTTCTTTTTCTTTCCACACAAACAGTAACTTACAACCCACTGTATATTAGAAGTAGAAATTCATATGTTTCTGGAGGGAAATTTGACAATTGGTTACAAAAGTCTCTAAAACATGTAAACCACTGGACCTTGCAATCTATCCACATGTGACAACTTATCCAAAGGAAATAATCAAAGCACAGGGATGTAGGGATAAGGATATTCATCTCAGCAGTGTTTAGAACAGCAGTGAAAAACGGACTGTGGAGAAATTAAGAACATGGTGAAAAATTCACTCTGTAGCATGTGTTGTAATACATGCAGCATGGTGCTATTTTTTAAGGCAAGTATTCATATGCATAGAAAAACTGGAAGGATACACACCAAAATGCTAACAGTCATTATCTCTAGGGGATGGGATGAGGATTTTTCTTTTCTTTTTTGTGTTTTCTAAATGAACATAAATTTATTTTTCTAAACTTTCTATTGTGGGATAATTATAGATTCAAATGCAGTTGTAAGAAAGAATACAGAGAGATCTTTTGAATCCTTTACCCAGTTTCCTTCCATGGTAACATCTTGCAAAACTATAGTTCAAGGTCACAACCAAGATTTTGACACTGATACAATCAAGACACAGAACATTTCCATCACCACCAGGATCTTCCGTGTTGCCCTTTGGTAGCCACATTTACTTCCCTCCCACCACCTCCTCCTTAGCCTCTGGCAACAACTAATCCAGTCTCCATTTCTACAATTTTGTCATCTCAAGAATGTTATATACATACAGTATTTAGCCCAGTGGGATTGGCTTTTCTCACTCAGCATAATTCCCTGGCGATCCATCCAGGTGGCTGCATGTATCCATAGTTGTCCCTTTTTCACTGCTGAGTAGTATTCCATGGTGTGGATGTATCAGTGAGTTTAGTCATTTACCCACTGAAGGACATTTTGGTTGTTTCCAATTACTGGCTATTGTGCAGACAGCTGCTGGGAACATTTGTTTACAGGTTTTTGTGTGGACATAGTTTTCATTTCTCTGGAATAAATGCCTGCGAGCACCATTGTTGGGTCGTAGGGTAGTTGCATATTTAATATTTAAAGAAACTGTCAAACTGTTTTCCAGAGAGGCTGTACCATTTTACATTCCCACCAGCAATGCATGAGAAGTTTTCAATCATTATTTCTTTGGGTCATTTTTCAGTCACACTCTTTTTTTCCTCTGCCTCCTGGATGACAGGTCTGTTAGATTTTCAGTTATGGTCCCTCAGGTCTGTGAAGCTCAGTTCATTCTTTTCAGTCTATTTTCTCACTGTTGCTCAGACTAGATCATTTATATTGTTCTATCTTCCAGGACACTGGTCTTCCCTTTGTCCCCTCCATTCGGCTGTTGAGTCCATCCATTGAGTTTTTTATTTAACTCAAGTTTTCATTTGATTCTTTGTTATATGCTGAGACGTATCTTTTCATTTGTGTCAAGTGTGTTTCCAAATTGCTCTCTGAAGCATTTTTATGCTGACTACTTTAAAATCTTTGTCAGATAATTCTAATATTTCTGTTATTTTGGTATTAACATGTATTGACTTTTTTCATTCAGTTGAGATCTTTCAAGGTTTTGGTGTGTGACAGAAGGTTTTCAGTTGAAAGCTGGACATCTTGGGTATTATGTTATGAGGCTCTGGACTTAATCAAACCTTCTGTTTGGCTGGCTTCCTCTTACCTTGGTCGGGTGGTAGAAAGGGCTGTGCTGCCTCATTACTGCAGGGTCGGGGGAGAAGTCAGGTTCCCCACTGGGTCTTCTCTGACAGAGCAAAGGGGGTCCTCTTTAATGCTGGGCACAGTGGGGGGGTCTGGTTCCACACACAGACACCTCCTTGGCTAGGAGGGGCAGGGTGTCACACTGCTGCTCCCCACGTGGCCTCCACTGACACAGAGGGAGGGGTGCTCAGTGCCCTCCAGGGGTGTCAGCTTCACTGACACCAGCCTGGCAAGGTTTGGGTGCCTCGTCACAGCCTGGCAAAGGTGGAATCTCAGCCCCTCGTGTGGCCCTCACTGGCATGGGTGGGGTGGAGCCGGTTTTCTCTAGGGCGTTTGCCTGAAGTAGAGCAGTTATTGTCTAAGAGTTTTCTGTCTTAAGAGTCTGCCCCTTGCCTGGTTCTTCGGCTGCAGAGGGCAGGCTTTTGTTGTGGCCATTTTGGCATGCCTGCGCCTGTGGGTGTTTCTGGGTTGCCGGCTTCTTTCGCTCCAAGTCTGGGATTTATGAGGCTGAGAAGAAAACTCAAGCAAGTCACTGCTGTGTCATCCCTCAGGTGCCAAGGTCCCCACCCAGTCTGACTTCTTCTCGCTGCCTTTCAGAGTTCTCTTGTGTTTGTTTGTATACTTAAATGTCCAGGGTTTTTAGTTGTATTTATTTTAATAATTTAAGAGGCAATACAGCAGAGTCAAAAGAGGCAGCCCCTCCACCCAATCCCACCACTGCCACCACCGCCACTGGCACTCAGTTTCATTCCCTAATGGTCTCATTCTAAAAACAGGGATCATCATGGGCCTAACACTAAGTTCTGGAAGAAGGTCCGTTTGTATTCAGAGCAGGGCAGGGCACCCAGGGAACGGGGACGAGCTGGGCCCCATCAGCAAAGTGACTCATTGAGTTGGATTCCTCCTAGGATCACCAACTGGCCTTCACATGTGCCAGATGCCCGAGACACAGGTCAGCTCAGGAGCCTGGATCCCGCATTCTGAGAAGCACTGGGAGAGCGCGGAAGAAATTTCACAGCCCACCAACTCCCTGCGGTACCACGTGCCGTGACGTTTCGTAAATTCTCCCTACTTTTATTTTTTAATTACTTTAAATTAACTGCCCCCTTTTCCTTCCACTCTCTTTGTTCTTTGAGTGTAATTCTTAAGCCCGGAGAAGAACCTTGGAAATTCCCTGGCAGATCATGCTTGCTTCTCACAACTTCTGTCATCCTTATTTAGAATTTTTGTGGTGCCTGCAGCTATGGCCCAAGGAATGCCCCCAAAGAATGGTTGACCAAGCCCTTCCCAGCATCTGTCTTGAGAATGGCTTCCCACTTGCCATATCAGGGATTCCCCTCTCTTTGTCCAGCATCTCCCCCGGCTCCCCTCTCCGCCACCCCCCCCCCCCAAAAATCCACTTCTCTCCACCTGGAGGAGGAAGAAGGTAATTTCTACATGGCTGGTCAAGGTCTCAGAAGGAAATCAGCTAGGCCTTATAGAGCTTCTGCTATTCTTTCCTGGAAATTTTCAGGGGCCTGGAACTCCATGTCCTCCTGGTTCAAAAGACCTTGGAGCCGGCCAGCCCTGTCAACACAGCAATGACCAAGAAGAATGCCCGAGGTTGCTGAGCATTAGTGGCTGTTTTCAGACTCACTCTGCCTGGGTGGCAGTTCCTTTGCACACGTGGAATGATGTCCACGGCGGGGGGAGGAGAGGCTTGGGAGTCCACCCTCAAGGGTGCCCTTTTAACTGGGCAGACAAGACTCATGATTCAAAAGGAGGAGGGCTGATATGGGGCTGGACAGCAAATGAGATTGGTTGGGTGGCCCCTAGGAGGGCAGGGAAGAGCCAGATGTCCTTGGAGGAGGGGCATGGGGCATGGAGCCCCTTTTCTTCCTTCCTGCTTCATTTTCAGGGCTAGTGATCATTGGGACTGGTCTCTGTGCGCAGGCCAGTCAAGAATCTTTCTTCCCATTTTACAGATAAGCCAACTGAGGCTCAGTGAGGAGAAGTCCCACACCAGAGGGCCTTGCAGAAGCTCTCAGGAGTGTACCCAGCCTGTCAGCCAGTCACGGCTCCCAAGCGTCCACCTCCTGTCTCCCACTTGCCCTCAGATCCAGCCCCCTCAGGAGAGAAGGGCTGAGTTACCGCTGAGACCTGCTGTGGTGATGACCACATGAGGCCCGTGTCCTTGGCCTGGAAAAGGGCTGAGAGGGCCTTAACTCCTGGAACAGACTTGGGGCTGGGCCTTGGGCTCCAACAATGGAGACCCAGGCTCTCCTGCTCTGGCCATTCACAAATATTTGTCAGCGGTTGCTGGCTGAGCTGGCGCAAACCAGCTCCTGTCTTCTGTGTTTGCTGGCCCTGGGTTTCGTCGATACCTTCCTTCAGGGGCCAGCTGGCTGCTCACCACGAAACCTGTGGGTTTAGGTTTGGCTGATCTGGGGATGAGGCCCTGTCGCTCCCAGTGGCGGGTAAGGAAGCCACATTTGGTCTCAGATCCCCAGATATGTGGGTCCAGGTTTCGGAGACATACTAAACATGCAGCCCCGCGAGCCAAAAAGGGCAAAAATCCACCTCCCTGTCTGCTTATTATGTTCTCATCTGTCGGGGGAAGTTTTCTCTGGTGGGGGCAGGGCGGGGGGAGGAATGGCTTAGGAGATAAGATTAATATTCCATTTGTGCTACTGGCAGCACCTGCTGTTAGGAAAATAATGCTTATTTTTTTTTGAGAATGGAAATTGTCAGTATGCTTTTTCCATCACTCATTTAGTTTATTCTTTCTTCTTTGGGTTCTGAAATCAGATGTCTTGTTCCACTCTAAGACTGTTCTCTTTTATTAAGAAAAAAAAAAAAAAGTTCTCGGAAGACCACAGCTGCATTTTGGGAGGTGGGTGTAGGGAGAATAACTTCAGATTTTGTTTTTAAAAATGATTTTAACAGCAGTCCAAATGCAGACAAACGTCTCTCTGTTCGTTTTTTATTTCATAATCACTCCCAACTAGATATTCTGAGGGCCACCAACTTATTATGGTTCTCTCAATGTCGGACACTTCACCACATAATTTGTAGGTCTGCTTAAAAATTTCTGAAAGCAAAATTCCTAGGGCGAGTGGTTTGAGAACTATGCATGGGCTCATATTTCTTGCCTTCAGAAAGTGATGACTGCTTATTACTAGCTTAGGCGCCTCCATTCCTGCCCACCTACACATGCCCCGCACAGGTCCCACCTCCCCTGCCCCCGCCGCTGCCGTGACAAAGCACGAGCTGAAACGTAGGGGCTCAGGCACACGGCTCCGGGGCTGTTTAGCTTAGCTCGGCATGTGTGACGCGGAAACAAGGGTCACCCGCCACACAAGGCTGTTCCAGTTTGCAGAATAGGAAGCTTAGCAAGGAAAAGCATAGCGGAGACTTATTTCCCTCTTCAGGGAGCCAACCAAGGGAAACATGACATTGGCTTACCAAAGAGACAAGGATCCGAGTGGCCTGTGTTAACTGAGCACCTACGATACACTCAGGGCTGAATTAGGTGCTGGAAACCCACTGCGTCTGTTCTGTAGGACATTCCTCATCTGGTCTGTCTGTGAGACTACAGTCAGCTCAGAGCCTGGCTTAGGGGGATTTCACCCCTCTGTGTCTCCTTCCCTAGCTGTGTTGGCCCCCAGCTCCGGGGTGGCTGTGAAGATACACGAGAGACAGCACGAGAAAGCTTGGTCTTACATATAAGAAAGCCAAGGTTCAGAGAGGTTGCTTCGTTCCCCTCAGGCTGCCCAGCTAGTTAGTGGCAAAGCCCGTACTGGAACTTGGATCTGTGTTTCTGCTCTAAGGTACTGCCTGAAACGCTACATGATTGGATTTAACAATGACTTGCCTGAGGTCTTAGGAGGTCTTAGGTCTGGAGAACTGGGGCATTACTGGCCACTTAGACAAATGCCCCGTCTGTAATTGCCATCAGCCACATCATGGCAGGAACAACAGCACCGTCCCAGCCGGCTTTGAGTGCCAGGCGCACTCCTGCACCAGGTTCCCCTGACAACCTGCGAGGAGCATCACGTGCTCAGGAGCACTCCTGCTGCCTTGGATGATCAGCCAAGCTTTAGAGGCTCCCACTCCCGCAGACTGTGGGACTCTCCTTTCGCTCAGAGTTGGGTAGGAAATGATTCAGGACTGAGACCTCTGCCAGCCGAGGCAAGAGTTCACGTAAGAAGTTCAGTCTTCCACTGAGTGGACTGAAAGCTTTAGAGACCAGATGTTTACCTGGCGAAAGGGATGCTCTGGGATGGAAATGAGAGGGTCTGACTCTTCACCCTGAGGCAGAGAAAAGATTTTTTCATACCAACTACAGAATGAATGAACAAAGGAATGAAGAAGGGAAAAGCTGGTTCATTTACTGCTTCATTAATTAAACATGTTTAATTAATGAACCTCTGTCTGGAGGTTCAGCAGAGGTATCAATGGGCTTGCCCAAGACCACATAGCTCCTGGAACACTCTGAGGGAAGCTGGGAGTTGGGGAGAGGGGGTGACAAAAGCTGTTCAGCTCTCCCTCAGGAGTCTCTCAATACCTCTCCTAATCCCACCCAGGCTTTGAGGCCCAGATCCGCCCAGGAGCCTTCCCCAGCTCCCAGGGTGCCCCCTCTATCTCTAGACTCCTCACGAAACTATAGTCTGGCTTCCCTAGTCTCTGCCACCTACGGCCTTGGGCGTTCCTCTTGTGAACACTTAAAAGCATCTACTTCCCTCAGATGTGTGAGAACCTTCTCTAAATCTCCCTCAGAGTCTGTGGTGGGGCTGGGCAGTCATTCGTGCATGAAGTGAGCCCCGCAATGAGCCAGATCTTGGGGACACAGCGATGACTCCAACACAGGGCTGTGTCCTTATAGAGCTTAGGGTCCATTTGGAGAGACAGACACTAATCCAGTAATCACAGAAACAGGTATCTGGTTACAACCAGGAACAAGAGTCATGAAGGAAGGGAAGCAGAGAGTAGCACAGGGGTCTGTCCTAGTCTGATCCTAGAGGCAGGACTGGCCATATAATTTGCAGGGCCCTGTGCAAAATAAAAATGGGGGCCTCTTGTCAAAAATTGTCAAGATAGCCACAGCAGAGCATTAAACCAAGCGCAGCCATTCCGAGCATGGGTCTCAGCACAAGAGCGCAGACTGCATGCCCGAGAAGCCAGCCCTGCCAAGAGGGCTGCCCCGAGGAATGGGACTGTAGCTGAAATCACAAAGATGCAGAACAACAGTAATGAAAACACGGTAACGTGTATGAAGCGCTAACCACGGTCCAGGCACAGCTTTCATTTACTCTAAGAGGGAGGGACCACTGCACTCTGTTTTACAGAGAGGTCAGTGAGGCACAGAAAGGTAAGTACTTGCCTAAGGCCACACAGCTTGCAAGAAGCAGAACTTGGTTTGAACTTAGGTAGTTTGGCCCGAGGATGAGTGCTCTCAACCACCATGCTCTCGTCTCAAGGGTTTGCGGCCTGTTCCACGGTCCTGAGGGCCTGGGGCAGCCGGCACGCCACTGCTGAGCCACTGGAACCCCAATCCAGAGGACCCCAGGCCTTGGCCAAGGCCAGTGGGGGAGGGGTCGTGGCTCTGGCAGCACGTGGTGCGGAAGCTCGGCTAGATATGCAGACGCAAAGGCCAAAGGCTGAGCCGGAGGCCACTGGAAACGGGGAAGCTGAGGCCCAGGAGAGGGGAAAGCCTGGGAGGGCTCTGGACGGGCATTCTGGGCTGAGGTTTGGAAATCCGGCCTTCCAGCCTTGGCTCCACTGCGTCTGGGGAAAACCGCAAAAGCCACATGTGGCCCTCGGGTTTCCATCTGTGCTGGGAACAATCCTTTCCCCACCACGGTCTGCTAGTTCCTGCGGCTGGGGCCTGTGGGGCAGGGCTGGGGGGAGTTTGAGTTTTCAGGTGGCCCGCTGGCTTTACCCTCGCACTTGGGGTGGGGAGGGGGTGGGAAGAGCTGTAGGCTCCTGCACCGTCCTCCATCTTAGGGCAGCACAGAAGGCCACGGGGAAGTAGCTTTCTCTGGGGTACTAGATGCGGCTCTGAGTCTCACTCAACTGCTGGGGCATTTCTGAGGCCCTCCTCTCAAACCCACTGGAAATCCAGGGCTCCCAGCACCAATCTGCTGGGCAGCTTTGGCAAAGCACCCACCTCTCCATGTCTCAGTATTCCCACCTGCAGAATGGGAACACCAAATCCTCACTCAAGGCATTTCCTTAGGTGGGGTCCCACCTTCTCTGCATTCCTGCCTAGATCACAAGGCACGTCTGAAGTTACAATACAATCAAGCCTGGGAGAGCCTTTGGGGAACAAAGGCACATTATAAATATGAGGTATTATTTTTGTTCCAGGGTGAATCAGGCATTCCAAGAATCCTTGGCCTCATACGTTCTGAGGCAGCGTGATGTCATGGGAAGAGCACGCGGCTGCCCTAGCGGACTGTTTCCAGGGAAAGGCCCTCGCCCTTCCGCCTAGCCCAGCCAAGCCCTGCAGTCTCCAAGTCTGGCCCATGGACCCTCAGTGCAGCCTACTGGTGGGTCCAGGTATCCTCCGAGCTATATGCCCACCCTGGGCACGCACTCAGAGTCTGGTGGACAGTAGACACGAATGCAGGTAAGTCTCAGCTGGGATGCTCGATTTTCCAGCTAAATTGAAATTGTGGCTAAACTGACCAAGTCATGTCAATCAACACCAGGAAGCAAACTCTGGCCATGCCACCTTTCTGGAGCCTGTGCGCTCCCACCCACTTTTCCTAAAGAACCGAGGAAGCCTGGCTATGGGTGTGAACTTGTCCCCCGTGTGGCCTTCTTCCATAGCCCCTCACTGCCTGGAATACAGAAAGTGCCCAACACAAACTCCCAGAGTATTTACCAAGAGGCAACATACTGCCATAGTTCAAAGTATGGACTTTGGAGTCAGACCCCCAGAGTTCAAATCCAGGCTCTGAACCTCCAGCTGTGCAACACTGGGCAAGTTCCTTAACCTCTCTGGGCCTTAGCTTGTTCATCTGTAAAATGGGGACAAATAGAGGACTCATCCCATAGGGTTCCTGTGAGTTTTAAAAGAGTTGATGTACGTGTTATATTAGTGTTGTTTCGAATAATATTATATTGTGGGTTTTCCAAGCAATATAGTATGAATCCATCAGATATTCGGAGGAAGTGCTGAGCATTAGTGCACCCATAGTACAGGTGGGAGAACTGAGGCTGTGGGAAAACAGGCTTTTTCAAGTGTTAGAAATCAAAGAAGAAACCCTAGATGTCCAGCTTCTACTTCTGCTCTAATTCTGGCCTCTAGAGGCTGCATTTTGGACATAATTTCCCACCATGTAAGTTCTCATCACCAGATACTCACCACCATCATTCCAAAGGAAATACTACCCAAGGAGTTCCCACAGGCTTAGGGGCTACCTCCAATGACCTCCTTGATTCCTAGCCTAAAGCCTGGCCATCGTGTCCACCACAGCTGGCCAGCGGGCCTCAGCTGGCCCACATTATCACACTTACTCCACGGGCTGAGTGGCTTCAGAGGCCCACTCGAACTAGCCCTTTTCACCATCTATCTTAATCTCACCATCTCCATGTAGTCTAGTAGCCCTCAAACTGGCTTTCAAAGATAGGACAAAGAGGAAGAGGGATAGGGAGAAAGTCCCCTAAGAGTTGTTTAAATACCAGGTGTCACCAACTGCTGAGTCCTTTAGAACTCTGGGGGAAGGAAGGCCCGAGACACAGCCTGAGCTCACCTAATGGAGGAACTTCCTCAGGACAGCTACCCCACGTTGGAGGGGGCTGCCTGGAAATGTGGTGAGCTCCCCGTCACTGGAGGTATCCAAACACGGAGACCTTCTATCCCTAACCTGCCCATTCTGCAATCAGTACCTCCTCCACAAAACCCTACTGGGTTTAGCAGGAGTCCCCACCTGGGGACGCAGCAGATTGCAGCGATAACTTGGAAATCGGACACACCTGGGTTCACATCCTGGTTTTTGCCCCTGTCTAGCTGGGTGGTTTTGGACAAGCTGTCTAACCTTTCTGCCCCTCAGTTGTTTTATTAATTAAATGGACCTACAACTGGAAAATAGGTGAGGGGCGGGCTCAAAGGGATGACCCCAGGGCTCGGTGTTAAACCTTGCCCACTCACCCCTCTGCCTTGGGCCAGCCCTGGGAAGCCAGGTGAAGAAATGATGGCTCCGTTGTGGGAAGCAGAGGATCCCAGCGCAGTCCTGAGCTGGTTCGGCTTTGTGGGTAGTGGAGCACCGCTGAGTTTCCAGGCTCTCCAGGGGAACGCTGCCGGCTACTGGCCCCCCTCAGTCCATCAGCCATCACAACCCGACCACCCTCCTGGGACAGCCTCTCCCTCACAACTTCATTACTGACAGGTTTGCTCTGTCCCTGAAGGACCATTTTTTTCCATCTCAGGAAGGAGAGGAGATGCGAAATGGAGTTAGCTGGAGTAGGGCCTCCCTCCGGCCACATTTTTCAGCCGGGGCTCGTGGAACTGACAAGTCCGTGGTGAGACATCACGGCAGAGGGGGAGCCATTCAACAGGTTTATACACCTCACGGACCCCAACACCACCCTCCCCCCAACCCGCCCAGTCTTCTCGGGACACGGCTGCCCTGAAGATGGGTTCTTGGGCTAGAATCTTCCCAAGAGCAAGTACTGTGCTGACAGCCTTCTCATTAAACACCCATCAGCCAGGATTCAGTGTATAAATATATTCAGGGACATTCAGACAGGTGACGAGGACTTACTCTCCCTAGCTCCCAAATGCAGGGTCCTGAAGTTTAGAGTAGTGAGTTTAAAATCAACCAGAGACTTTCCCTGACAGTAGAAAGACAACTAGTAAACGCAGAAGGAATGATGGAATTAGAAAATCATCTGGCAGGGACTTCCCTGGTGGCGCAGTGGTTAAGAATCCTCCTGCCAATGAATGCAGGGGACACGGGTTCGAGCCCTGGTCTGGGAAGATCCCACATGCTGCGGAGCAACTAAGCCCGTGAGCCACAACTACTGAGCTTGCGTGCCACAACTACTGAAGCCCGCGCGCCTAGAGCCCATGCTCCGCAACAAGAGAAGCCACCGCAGTGAGAAGCCCGTGCACCACAACGAAGAGTAGCCCCCGCTCTTCACAACTAGAGAAAGCCTGCGCACAGCAATGAAGACCCAATGCAGCCATAAATAAATAAATTTATACAAAAGAAAAGAAAAGAAAAGAAAATCATCTGGCAGCCACCATAATAATAATTCTTAAGCAAGAATCATCAGTGGAGGCTAGTAGGTGAAAGTTGGAGGAAAACAGAATATTGGCATTGTCTCAAAGGATCTCCCCACAAGCTATTTCTTAATTACAAAGGGAAAACTCATAATTTCACAGTGGAGAAACTTGGCAGACACGGCCATAACCAAGTAATCAAAGTCAGCATCACCAGTCCTGGGGTGAGGGGACAGCATGAGTGTCCTGATATGATGCACTGAGAATCTGATGGTGAGGAAATATCAGAGAAACTGGAATGAGGGACCATGACACAAAAACAACTAGTTGTTCTTAAAAAAAGTCAATGTCATGAAATACAAAGATCTGTGAACTGTCCTCAGATTAAAAGTCACTAAAGAGACATGACAGTTGAATGTAACCCCTGCTCTAGGATCACTGGAGAAAGAGGAGTAAGGACCATGGAGTAGATAAGAGTATTGTGTTGATGTTAGTTTCCCAATTTTGATCATTGTACTGTGGCAATGAAAGAAAATGTCTTTATAAAGAAACACACTGTGAACTATTTATCAGTAAAAAGGCATCCTTTTGGCAACTCACTCTCACTCAGGTAAGAAAATAATGTAGGTTAGAGGGAGAAAGATAAAGCAAATGCAGTAAAATGTTAATATTTGAGGAATCCGGGGGAAGAATATATGGGGATTCTTTGTATTGTTCCTGCAACTTTTCTGTGAGTCTGAGATTTTTGTTGAAATCAGAAGTTTTTTAAAATGAGTAGGATCTGGTTAGAAGGGAAGAAGTTGAGTGGGCATTCTAGAAGAAACTCAGACTCAACGAAGGCTTGGTGGCAATTTTTCTTAAGTCAATTTCTTATGTACCAGGCAAAGCAAATAAAATACAATAAAATTGACCACAGAGAGTCCTGCTTCACCTAGCAGCAGGTAAAACTGCAGAGACCCCTCACCGTAGGTAGGGGTGGCCTCACCGGAGGTGCATACAGAGCTCACCGTGCATTTGTGTCCTTGCGACCTATAGAAAGTTCCTTAATGGAGCCCAAGCATCTGGGCACCATCTGAAGGGCAGTAGCCAAACTCCTACATCCCCAGGGACACAGGCCTGGGTGGACCCCGTGTACCATCATAAGCAAGTCGATTTGCCCTTATGAGTAATACCTGGAGCTTCTCAAAGCAAGACTCTGTTCCCCAGGGTGGGCCTCTACAGCACCCACCAGGAGACCTAGTCCCTCAATGGGTGAGGAAAAGTACATATTTTTATACTTATTTTTACACTTGTGGAAACTGAGGCAGTTTAGTGGGCTGGCCGCAGCCTTGCTCCACTTTTTTAGACGTGAGAACTCCCCTCACAGTAATATATCATCTTGCAAACACACTTAGGAATTTAAAAAAATTTTTATTATTTTCGATGGTATACGATAAAGAAATTATTTTATATAAAACATAGTTTTTAGATTAATATGTTATTGGGAGTAAATAATAAAGGTTCATATCTAATATGACCTTTAATAACATCTATGATTAAAGGCAATATTTAACCTTCCCCCACTTACCAAGTGATGCCTTCTCCTTCATTTATTACAAATGAGTTATGAAGGCAAAAGCATAATTTTCCACAAAGAAATTTCAAAATGACATATTACCATTTCATTGTGTCTTTGGCGCCACATACATGCTCACATGGAGGCTAACGCTTGACTATATAAGGCAGAAAAAGAAACAAAAAGCAAAAACTGATTTTGTGGCCCCCTGTTTGGAATTCTTAAATTGTATGTTTGTTTAATAAAAATCAACTTGGTTTGTTTTTGTAATTTTCTTGCTTTGTTTCTAAATGATGAGACGTGAGAATTTTCAGGAAGTGCTTGCAATCACTTCTGCCCAAATAGCAGGTCGTGAGCAGGGAGGGTCTTGACTCCCATGAACGGAGTGGGACGCCGGCCAGGCTCGGGGTCTCCAGGACTCCGACCAGATGCTTGGGGCTCCCGGACCCGGGCGGAGCACCCGAGGCAAACGTGCAGAGCTATTACCACTTGCATGTTCCTCAGGAACCAGCCTTTTAATATCGGTGTTCTTTAATGCTTCCTGCCTTTAACCAACTGTCCATTATGGGTAAAAAATTAAATATTTGACTAAGAATAAAAATCATTTCAAACTGAGTAATGCTCAAAACCACCAAAGTGGCTCTCCAGGCTGCTGAGTGATGAACTGGCCAAGGGGGTGGGTCTTGGGCGTGCCCCTCTCTTCTGCGTTAAGCCGGGGCTCCATTCACACCCACAGGCAGGGTCTCACAATGCGAGCTTCCAAAGGTGAAAACAGACCCCTGGCATGGGGGTAAGAGCCCGTCTCTGGGGTCAACCAGGCCTGGGTTCAAGTCCAGGCCCTGTCACCTCCTTGCTGTGTGCCTTGGGCAAGGCTCTTATTGGTCCGTACCTCAGTCTCCCAATTGCAGAATGGGGGAATGATAATGAAAGGGGTATTGCCTACGGTTCTGAGGGGTAAATGAACTGCAATTGGCCTGTGCCTGACACAGAGCAAGGGCTCGGTAAGGAGCTCCCATGGCCACTGTCGTAGCTTCCCTCAGGACCAGGAGCAGTGACAAGTCAGAACTCCGGGCACAGTGCTCTCACTCCACGTGTGAGCCCAGGAGACACTTCCTCTGGCATGCCCAGGCTCCTTGCAAGCCTGGCATCTTCCACATGACCTCACGTTTGCAGCTTCAGTGTGGGGTGTTCTGAAGGGCTTGGATTCTCCTGGGGGAGACTTGAAAATCTGCTGGAGGTCTGAGCATGGGGCTCTCACTTGCCTGTCCCCCTCCCCCCAAGGGTGTCCATGCCATCTCCCTGCTGGAACTGCCCCTTCACCCGTCTTTGCCTCAAAATATCTTCTCTTGGGTCTTGGCACTCAAGCCCACCCCCTTTGGGGAGCTGCCCTGGTCACCTGGCCCATGGTGAGTGCTGTCTGTCCCTGGAATCTTGCCCGGAGTTGATGGTAAGTATCAGCGCATGTGCAGCCTCTGTCCACGGCTCATTCCTGGTGGGCAGGCAGGGCCTGCCAGGCTCACTCCAGGAGGTGTCAGGCTCTACTGTTAGAAGTGGATGTTTAGGGGCTTCCCTGGTGGCGCAGTGGTTGAGAGTCTGCCTGCCGGTGCAGGGGACACGGGTTCGAGCCCTGGTCTGGGAAGATCCCACATGCCGCGGAGCAACTGGGCCCGTGAGCCACAACTACTGAGCCTGCGCGTCTGGAGCCTGTGCTCCACAACAAGAGAGGCCGTGACAGTGAGAGGCCCGCGCACCACGATGAAGAGTGGCCCCCGCTTGCCGCAACTAGAGAAAGCCCTCGCACAGAAACGAAGACCCAACACAGCCAAAAATAAATAAATAAAATTAAAAAAAAAAAAGTGGATGTTTAGGTTTTTACTGTGGGGGAGTGGGACGTGGTTTCTGACATGGGGGATGAGGAAGGCGTTTTGGAGGACTCCCTCGGGGGCCTTGGTCCCAGCAGCCCTTCACTGGCTCTCTGTTCCCTTCCTGGGCAGAGCACGGCCCTGAGGGCAGGTGAGGGGGAAGTGAGGGCGGCAGACGGACAGGGTCTCTCAGCACAGCCCAGCGAGCGCATTCCTTTAGGTGGGAAACCTGGTCAGGAGGGGAAGTGGTGTGTTTGAGGGCTGGTGCTGGCAAAGCTATGAGACAGGCCAGGGCCCAGGCGGGATCCAGACTCTCCTTTGGGTGGTTTAATAGCCTAATTTCTGGGCTGTGGCAGGGAGACCTGTGGTGGGGAGGCACTCCAGAGAGCCGGCAGGAACGTAACAGAGTTGCTGAAAGGACCCAAGAGGATACAGTAAGTACCCTGGGTAGGGCTACCTCCTTGGCCATCCACTCATTTACTCAACAAACGTCTACAGAGTTCCATTATATGCAGGCACTGCTCTAGACACTGGGGATACGGTTGGGAGTAATTGACAAAAAGCCCTGCTCTTGTGGACCTTCTCTCTCTAATGGGGAGATACAGATAATAAACAGAATAAATGCATAATACAGAATAGCAGAGGACATTAAGTTCTATGGAGAATATGAAGCCAGCAAGGGGGATTGGGGGTGCTGGTGTGTGGGGGGACACCCATGGGGGGGTTGCACTTTTATTAATTTAAAATGTTTTTTAAAAATTGAAGTATAGTTGACAACATTATGTTAGTTTCAGGTGTACAACAGAGTGACTTGATATTTTTATACATTATGAAAGGATCACCACGATAAGTCTAGTTACCATCTGTCACCATACAAAGTTATTCCAATATTATTGACTACATGCCCTATGCCGTACATTACATCCCTGTGACTTATTTATTTTATAACTGGAAGTTTGTACTTCTCACCCTCTCTCACCTATGAGGGTTTGTACTTTTAGATAGAGTCGTTGGGACAGATCTCACTGAGATGGTACCACTGAGCAAAGACTTGAGGAAGGAGCCATGCAAACATCTGAGAGCAGAGCAATCCAGGTAAAGTGCAAAGGCCCTGTGGTAGGCGCTTACTGCTGTGCTCAAGGCCCCTAAGAAGACCAGCGTAGCTGGAGTGCAGAGCGTGAGGGGGGATGGCAGATGATGAGGTCAGAGGTGATGGGAACCAGATAACCTGGGGCCTTGTAGACCATTGAAAGGACTTTGGTCCTTACTCTATGTGAAATGTTGGGGATTAGTGGAGGAGTCTAAAGAAAGAAATCACATTTAAAAAGGCAGAGTCAGGGAGACCATGGAGGTTATAGGAATAATGCGGGTGAGAGCCAATGGGGCCCTGGACCAGAGGGGCAGGCGTAGAGGTGGTAAGAAGTGGGTGGATTCTGGACCTGTTTTGAAGGTGGGACTGGCAGGAATTTCAGTCTGGATGTGGGTGGAGACGAGGGGAGAAATCAAGGATGTCTCTAAGGTATCTGGCCTCAGCAACGGCAAGGATGGAGCCAAGTTACCTGAGCCAGGGAAGACTGGGGGAGAGGGCAGATTTGAGGTGGATGGAAGCTCAGTCTTGGATATGTTGAGATTGATAAGCTCTGAAGCACCCACTGGGGGACACTGAGAAGGCTGAAGGATGCAGGAGCCTGAAACTCGGGGAGACAGTGACCTAAGGAGCTGCTTGGAACTCCAGCTCAGGCAGCACGCCTGCTCTCTCAGGCTCAGCAAAAGGTCTGTTTTTATTTCAATTACATTTTTATTTCTAATTATGTAAAATAGTTTTTCCTTTAGTTTTTTCTTCTTTTTAAATTTTTTTTAAAGTTTGCATTATTTATTTATTTATTTATTTATTTATTTATTTATTTATTTATTGTTGTGTTGGGTCTTCGTTTCTGTGCGAGGGCTTTCTCCAGTTGCGGCAAGCGGGGGCCACTCTTCATCGCGGTGCGCGGGCCTCTCACTATTGCGGCCTCTCTTGTTGCGGAGCACAGGCTCCAGGCGCGCAGGCTCAGTGATTGTGGCTCACGGGCCCAGTTGCTCCGCGGCATGTGGGATCTTCCCAGACCAGGGCTCGAACCCGTGTCCCCTGCATTGGCAGGCAGACTCTCAACCACTGCGCCACCAGGGAAGCCCTTAATTTCTTTTTTAAAAATATAATTATGTAAAATATTTACATGGGTTCCAAAGTTAAATCTGCAAAACAAGGTGTTTAGTGATGTCTGCCCTCTACTCCCCCACCCCACCAACTGCCCTTTCGTGCCATAAATAACCACTTTATTGGTTTTATGGTTTATCCATCCATTCATTATCTTTAGCATAAGTAAATATGAATACACGTTTTCTCCCTTTTAGGGAGAAAAGTAGCATACTACATGTACTTTTTCCACTTTGCTTTTTTCAATTAATATTATTTAAGGTCACTTATTTCACTCTGCTTTTTATTTTTAGGGATGGATTTTTAAAAAAACAATTTTTATTAATTTACTTTTAAAATTGTCTGTACCAAGGTGGTTTAATTCTGCTTTCTAGCAAGCACCACCACTCTGGGTAAGGGGCAAAACAGTCCCTAGAATTCCATGTGCAGTAGCTTATGAGAATGAGTTATTCTGGGGTCTCCTCCAGTTCTGAACTTCTAGATCTCCCTGGTTCTTGGTAACAGGCAGGGCAGGGGCTTGCCAATTGCTAGAAGAAGTATCAGGGTGGGAGCTGGAGAGCTAGCTTACAGTTTGGCTCCTTGGGGAGCCCCCCTCTTGCTGCAAAATGAGCAGCCTGGATAAGATGATCTCTGTGGGTCCTGTAGGTCGATAGAGGACCAGGTATGGAGGCATGCAAGCAAACAACCCCTTCTTAGGAGAAGGTGACAAAGGCACGTTTCATCATGCAAAAGCCTCAGCGCCCATCACCCGCTTCTCTGCACACGGCAAAGGGCTGCTGGGCGATACAGAGCCACGTGGTGCGTCACGGAGACAGGGCTGTGAGCAGGAGGTAGGCGTGCACGGGCAAAGCAGGGGGTCAGCAGGGATCAGCCAGCTGAGTACAGTTCTAGGGAGTCCACAGATGCCAGGAAGGTGAAGAAGCAGGTGACCAGGCGACTGGTCAGGATGGCAGAGGGCTGACTGCTCCCTCAGGGATAAGGAAGCCGAGCCCAGAGGCTGGCCTGCCCCGACAGGAAGCTTCTGTACTCTTCCCCACGGAGGCAGGACCAATGTTACCTTCCCCAGGAAGACCTTCTAGAGCCCGGGGGCTCAACTGGCCAAGATGGTACAGCTCCGAAAGTTCCTGGTGCATGACAGCTGCTTTTATTCTCTTTTCCATGGAGAACATTTCAAATCTGCAGCCACCCATTCTGTATGTTTTTCCTTCTCTCCCAAAACCCTCAAACACAACTCACACAAGTAAAGGCAAGAGGCCAGGAAATAAATATGCCAAAAAGAAAAATCACTGGAAGCACAAGAAAGAGCAAAACTCTGAGCCACCTCAAAGTACAGCCTGGGTGGAGCTTTCCACTAAGCCGCGCATCACGTATTCCAGCCCAGAGTCCTCTCCCAAGCTTCCGTCCGCAGCTCTGACTTCCGTTTGGTGCAGGTGGAGGCAGACGGGGCCCCAGACTCTGGGGATGCTGTGGGATCTGCTGAGTAGCCCTGAGCATGCCAGGAGCAGGCGGGTGACCAGCTTCAGAGCCTGGAGAGACGCAGGCGTCCACCCTACGCCTTTCACCTTCCTAATCCCGGATATGAAATACGTCATCACCCAGCTCACTGCCCCTGCGGGAAGGAATGTGGGAGAGGAATCCACTTTCTGCACTGACTGGGTCTTGACTCAGTGTATATTGGAAAAAAGACGGAGGTCTGAACACTCCCACCCAGGGGCGGCTTGGTAATTGCGGGTTTTCAATAACACTCTGGGAAAGAACAGTGCTGCTATGGAGAAGCTGGGGGAAAGGCTTTGTGGCAACCGTTCCCAGGAACGAGGCCATCCCAGCCATCAGACCACCCTGGCGTGCCGTTTCCGACTCCTCCACTTCCCCTGACATGCGGGATAAGGTCCAGCCCCGCCCTCCCCAAGAGGCCATTCGTCCTCCCCTCCTCGAGTACGCACGGGGGTTTCCTGTCTCTGCCCCGTTCACGGGCCAGAGCTCCCAGGGAGGACAGCAGGTGCAAAGGGAGCACCTACATCTTGTCACCGGCTCTAAGGGCCCCTGGGGAGGAGGACGTCTTAAATTTTGATCACGACCTCTTTTGATGGGGGGAACTGCATCGCCAGCAAGCGTTCTACAGACTCCAGCCTAAAAGGATGAGAATTGGTTTCTGGCACGCAAAACAAAAGTCCGAGGCTGCCTTGGAGATACAGATTCTGTTCAGGGACACTCCCCTCACGTCTCAACCCCACTCCAGCTCCCAAGCTCATCTCCTTCCCTCCAACATGAACTTCCCTTCTTTCGCCACCCTCCACAAGCCACACGCCTTCCCACCATGTGTCTTGGCACCTGCGGCCCCTCCAGTGGCGCCCTCTCCTAGCCTGGACGTCTGCATACAACGCATCGAGAGATGTGTCTGTAGCTTGGTGCACTGGGTCTAAACTCTTGGCTGGCTTTCTATGCCCTCCACAGAGGGCCCTCCCTGACATACCTCTCTCCTCGGCCCCTCAGCGGTGTCCTCTGCAGTCAGGCCAGCCGGTGCAGCACTGTCCCTGACACCACACCAGGCAGGGCCCACCTCGGGACCTTTGCCTCTGCTTCCCCCCGCCCTCTGCCTGGCCCATTGAAGAGACAGACCATGTTCCACCTCCTCCAGGAAGGCTTCTTTGTTACTCTAAACCCCAGAAATCTTTCTTTTCTCTGAAGTCCCAGGGCCTATGGCCTGGCACTGTACTATTACACATGCAAACCACACACATGCATATACACAGGTGGACATATGTGTATACACGTACAAAACGTATAACACACACACACATGCACACACGCACACACACACACACACAACAATGCTATTAAGTGGAAGTGTTCAGTATACCTTTTCTCTCCAACTAGACTATAAGCTCCTGGAATGCCCGGCACAGACTTGGGCCTGCGAGAAGCACTCAAGAGACGCTTCCTTCCTGACCAAAGCCCCTTTGTCCAGCCTCACTTACTAGCTGTACAGGGGCTGGTGACAGGCATTGCTTCTGCCACCCTAGGGACCACGAGGCAGATGAGGCCAACACTACAAAGCGCTTCAGCCTCTCAAGGAAAATGTTCCTCTCTCCCCCAGAACGCTGCCCCATGATAAACAGGATGCAAACAAATCCCACCGAATCCTGGGATTCGAGCCATTTTAATATAGCTAATCTGACATCATCTCTCTGACCACAGCAGTGCTTGAGGGGGGCGGCCCTGACCTAGTTTTGGTGGGCAGTCACTGCCAGAGGAGCAGCCTTGAAGGTCCCCCCACTCCTGGCCCCAGACGGAGGGGTGAGGCTTCAGCCTGGCGCCTTCCCCCACTGGAGGCTCCCATCTGGGATCTGAGCCACAGCTCCCAGAACAGGCACAGCGGAGTTTGAGGAACCCAGCCTCCCTCACGGCCTTGCCAAGCATTGAGCCTGCCTCAGGGGGCGATGGCCAGCTCTACCTGCGAATACCCCCTTTATCAGACCCCAAACTGCTACCACGTCCACCAGAACTAAGACCCCCGGAGGACTCTTAGGATGGGAAGGTGGACCTTTGCCAAGGAAAAGCTTCGCTCTGAGACCCAGTCCTGAGAGACTTGGAGAAGGGATGGGTTAGTTGGGATTTCTGGGGAGGGCTGGGGGGGTGGTTTAAGGCGAGCACCCTGAGGTGGGCTGGAGGGCCGGCTGGAGGCCGAGCAGGGCTGGGAGGGTCCCCACAGGCACGGCCTTGAAGGAGGTGGGTGCAAGCTGTCTTCTTTCACAATGCTGCTCTTACAAAAACGAAGAACCTTGGGCAGACAGAGAACTTTCTTCCTTCTTAACACTCCTGGCTGCTCTGCGCTGGGATAGGCCAGAGCAGCCCCCGGCGTCGCGGTCCGAACACTCACCCAGAAGCACTCCGCGGGAGCTGGCTGCCCAGAGCCCCCGCCTGGCCATCTGTGTCCCTCGTACTCCTCCCAGCTGCAGGATGCTCCCTGGGGCTTGGGCACGGCTGTCAGTCCCCAGAGAGCCCCTCCCCTGACCCGGCACTTGGCGGGCTCCCCCAGGACAGCAGTGGTGGCCCAGAGCCCAGCTAGCCCTGCTTTAACCACTCAGGCTGGGGGTGTGGTCTGAGGGATTTAATGGAAATGGGAGGCTGCCACTCCCCTAGAGGGGAGCAGGGCTGAGGCACGATCATCGGGCAACCCAGCTGGGCTTTCAAGTCCACTCCCGCCTCCCCCGACCCCACGCTGTCCCTCTTTGCCCCCCGCTCCCCTGTCTGTAACCCACAAACTTGACAAAGCCAGTCCCAGGAAGGGGTCCCAGAGCTTCAGGATACCACCTCCCCCAAGGTAGCTACACTTTGGAAGGGACCACAGGGAACGTGAATTTTTAAACCCAAAGGAGGCAGATACTAATGGAAGTTTAGGCAACAAGGCCCCAGTGCCTCTCAAAATGCCGTTCATTCATACTATGACTATTAACGTGATTAATGAGTAGATCAAATATCTATGGAGAGTACACCATGACTCTACCGCAGGCACACAGGTGAATAAAGCCCCCAGATGGTTGCTCGCATTAGTGAGTGCCTCCTCTTGTCTACACCCGACGAGGATCCTGGCTGGTCGCTGGGCAGCCCTGCCCCTCTGCAGCACGGCTGGTGTTGGGTGGAGGGCACGTCGGGAACTGAGCTTTGCTGGCTGGGCTGTGTTGTCTGCAGGTGAAGCTGTGATCTGGGCCATCACGAGAGGGTGAATGGGAAGCCTTGTGTCCAGAGGGGCTGCTCAGACACAGCTCACCAAGAGCAAGAGACCTCTCTTCAGCTGAAGATGCTCTGAGCTGTAGTGTTAGCTCCAGGTGGTGGTTGCCCCATGGAGGGCGTGGCAGAGCCTCATGCAGGGCAGAGGGCTGGCCAGCCCCGTCGCCGAGGCAAGACCTGTCCTGTCTGTGCACTGTCCTGCTGGCCCTTTTCCCCTTCTACCTTCTGACTTCTCAAGTTCTGCCTTAAAAGCTTCAGGGAGGCAGGGGACACTCTTCTTCCTACAGCCTTCCAAGTTCTGTTGCTACTCCTTAGGCATCAATGGCTACTCCCAGGCACCCGAATCCCGAGGTCTCCCACAGCAGCCTTCAGCAAGGCCTTCTGCAGCCTCCACATCAAAATGCATCCCCAGGGACTTTTGTCCAACAGGGCATAGGAGGCTTAGCAGACCGGAGCTCAAGCACCCGGCCAGCAGCACACCAGCCCTCAGACCTGCTTCTCTGAGAAATGCAGTACTGTCTTCAAGAACCAGAGCATGCTGGGGGGATGGGGGTAGAACAGCCTGGTACACCACAGGGCCTCTCCTCTGGCTTTCCTGTTACGTCCGTCCTGGGGCGACCCTGGGTAGGCACTCCATCCCAGGCAGAATGGAGGGACAGGGGATGTCAGCTCCGGTCGTGCAGCCTGAATCTGCCCCAGGAGGCCCGTGAGAGCAGAGGCAGGGAGGTGACTCCACATGGCTGCACCTCGGCCTCCTCAGTGTAAGGTGCAAACAGACATTTCCTTCCTTTTGGTGTTCTTGTGATAATCTAGATCAGGGATTTGCAAACTATGGCCTATGGGCCGAATCCAGCCTCCACTTGTTTTTGTGAATAAAGTTTTGTTGAAACACAGCCCCTCTCGTTCGTTTGCATGTGGTCAGTGGCTGCTTTGGCCCTACAATGTGCAATCAGGGTGGAGTAGATGTGACAGAGACCACATGGCCCTTGACGCCTAAATGTTTTTTTCTCTGGTCCTTTATGAGAGAAGTCTGCAGCCCCCCTGACCCAGACAGGCTGCAAGCACAGGGCACACTGCATACAGAGCAGCTTCAGTAACTACTTCACGCTAGTGGGGACAAAGGGACAGCGGTGGTGAGGACAGGTGGGTTTCTAGACCCAACCTGATCAAAACTAAAGAGGTCTGCTTTGATTGGTTTATATATTTAGTTTCCATATAAGATTTGGTTTGAAATCTACGCAACCCTCGCTTCCCAAAGCAAATCAAGCCCTTACCAGGTGCCCTGAGAGAGCCTGGGAAGACGCTGCTGGAGGCGTGGTTTGTGCGTGGAGTTCTCTGGGAATGAGAGGGTTAATGGAGTCATCTGTAGAGGGTGGGGACCGTTGATAAAGGAACCAATGGTGGTGGTGGGGGAACCCTGCGCTCTCCTTTCTCCTGGTGTCACTCCTTGTGCCCAAGGGTGTGCCCTGGATCGTCCACAAGGAGGGCTCCACTCTCACCTCTCAGTGATGTCCCCAGCAGGGCGGGCACTGGCCCTCATTCCCAGACCCAGCTGAAGGAGGCGCAAACACTTCCTGAGCCTGATGGAGGGGTGGCGGATACGCTGCTCAACGAACACGTCTCCTTCTCAGCGTCTTCCTTCTGCTCTCAGGCCTTCTTCCCCCGGCCCAGACCCTCAGACTCTTCCCCTCCAGTCTGCTTCCCCCCTCCTCCCCCCACCCTGCCCCATGCCTGGCTCTCTGGGGCCCGGGAGTTTCTGTAGGGCAGGGCTACATTACAGAACTTTCTGTGAGGATAGAGACGTTCTCCGTCTGCACTGTCCAGTGTGCTAACCATCACGTTGTAGCTAACCATCATTGTCGTCGAAGCTACGCGGTGCTATCGTGCACTTGAAATGTGGCCAGTGCAACTGAAGAACTGAATTCTAGCTTTACTTCGCTTCAACTTAAATAGCCACGCTGGGTCCTGTGTTGGCCAGCACAACTGCAGACAAAAGGGGCACATTATCACTCCATTCCAATGACTCCATCTGGAGCCAGAGCCTCCTGAAAGTCCTTCTAGTGATGCCTTCACAGCGGAGGGGGAAGAGCCTGTGGGCAGATTGGAAGGAAGAGATGAAACAGGGTCGGTCCTCTTCTGCCATCACCACTGCGTGCTCCCTCACTACCGGTCATCACTCCCGCCACGACATTTCCAGCTCCGAGGGACGTTGCTCCTCTCTCCACTATCCTGAGCCCCTGCAACACCTGGGCTGCTCTCCCAGGCCGGACAACCTGCACCCAGACAGGCAGACAACCCCAGATCACCATTTATTCTGGAATGGGTGGAAAAGAAGCGCATGTTCCCCTACTTAGGGCCGATGTTGCACAACCCCATGGCAAAGAGTCTGAATATTCTGAGGTCTGGGACCAGCTTCAGTTTTGCAAGGTCTTGAGCAAATCGTGTGGCCCGAGTCTCACCTACATTACTCTTATAATGGGGACATTTGTCCTATCTGCTCCCCGGGCCTGCTGCCGGGATGCTATGAGAAAGGATGTGTGAGACACCTTTACCTGTATCACTAACATTGGTGTTCTTTTCTCTCCTATCCAAGGAAGCCTTCCCTGTCAGTGTCTGAGAGATTCAAGTATTTCAATATGCTTCCAATTAAAGCCCAATCTTTTATAATCATTGAGACTATAGAGTTTAAGGGAAAATAAGTATGTGTGAGTAAGAGAGAAAGAGAGAGAGTGTGTGTGTGACTGTGTGTATCTTGGAAAGTTCCCTTTGCATGGAACTACCTGCTGGACCCCTGGAGGACAGGTAGGTCCCAAAGCTCAGAAAAGAGCATCTTCTGGTCTAAAACCTTCCCCAGGGAGAGAGGTTCTAATTCATGCTCCACTGTAGAGAGGAGCCACGGGGAGGTAGGATATGAGTGTAGAGGGGAGGACAGGATAAGGAAGGCATTTTTGGAAAGATTTGAAGTTGAACCAGAAAAGGGAAAACAGCAAAAACCTCAATCCATTCAAACCTATTGTTGCATTTTACTAGATCATTTAAAATGGGAGGGGAAAAAAACCCAGCAATGCCACAGGAAGAAACTAGAATCAGATAAAGATGGCCCCCAATGGTCCCCACCCGGTGGCATTCACACCCTGTGTAGTCCCTTCTGACACCATCCAAGGGGTAGTCTATGGGACCAATAGAAGAGCAGAAGGAATGGTATGTCACTTCTGAGATTAGGTTACAAAAGACATGACAGCCTCTTTCTCTCTCTCTCCACTCATTCTATCATGAGCACCCTACAGAGAGGCCCACATTGCAAGGAAATGAAGTCTCCGGCCAACAGCCAGTGAGGAACTAAGGCCTGCCAACAACCACGTCAGTGAGCTTGGAAGTGGATCTTCCAGCCCCATCTGAATCAAGTCTTCAGATGATCACAATCACTGCCAACAGGCTTGACCCACCATCTCAAGACAGACCGCGAGCCAGAAGCACCCAGTTAAACTGCTCCTGGGTTCCTGACCCTTGGAAACTGTGTGAGGTAAAAAATAGTTGCTGTTTGAAGCTCTAAGTTTTGGAGTAATTTGTTACACAGCAATAGATAACCAATACAAGCGTGCAGGCCAAGTTCCATTTCCAGCAAACTATCACTGGAAGTGATGACTGGCAGGGTCCCTAAAATAGTCACAGACACACAGCTATAAACACAGATGTGTGTATTCCACACACACAGACAGGCAGTAAGTCCTCATGTTTGACAGCCCTTGGTATTTTACCTGTGTTCAGAGCATCACTGCATTGCAACAGCAAAACAGTCTTAGAAGGCAGATGTCCCACTTTGTAGATGAGAAACATGCCTCAGAGAGATGAAGTCATGCCTTGGAGGCTCCACATGAGACCCAAACCAAGTCTAGGCAAGTCAGCACACCCAAGGGGCCACCTATACATTTGGCTGGAACCTGGGCTCTACAGTTCATGCTATGTGACTTCCAGAAAATGAACACAGAGGCAAAAAGGATGTTTGCTTAAAGTGGGATAGTTTTAGGCTTCTAGGAGCTAAAAATCCCGCCCTCAAAAAATACAACCCATGTACCCTCCCTACCTACTCCCTACACCTCCTGGCTTTTCACTGTGCCCCAAGCTCTTAGCACGAGATCACTCTCTTAACTCTGGGTCATCACTGAAGGCTCTGGTGAAAATGCAAAGTGACCTGCCCTGGGTTACCCATTAAGGCCGGATTGACTCCTGACACCCCAGTTCACAAGATGGGATGCAAGAGTGATAAATGTGGGTACATGAGGAGCAGCTTGAGAGTAGTGGGGGTGGGGTGGATGAGGAGGCATAGACGGTTTCCCCCAGTTGTGTGCAGAATGAACACCACAGTAAAAATACAGACCTAGAGCTTTGGCCAGGAAAGGATGCCCGAGACAGAAACTGCATGGCTCCTTGGGAAGGAGCTGGTCCTTGTGGGCCCCACCTAGAGAGGTCCTAGGGATCAGCTTCCCAACCCTACTCCTGACCGAGCGTGTGCCAACCTTCTGATCATCAGGGCAAAGTCAGAAACCTGTCCTCTGCCTGTCCCACCCCGGTCCCTGCCCAGCCTGTCTGAGCCACGGCTGTGGCTCACGGTTCAGAGGCACCAGGTTTCCTGCTCAGGGTGACCATCTGTTCTCTGACACACCGAGCCAGTCTGCTGTAGCCGCTCGGGACGCTGGGCCAAACATGCACACACAGCCCCATAGAGTATATTTTTCTTCCTAAAAACATCTCTCATCTTTGGGTCTACACATCTTTCCCAAGTTCAGTGTCAGTCCCGACAAACGGAAAGCCTGAAATTAGATCCTTTGTCCACAGAATCCTCCCCTTAAGCTGAAGAGCGGAGTCTGAAGGCAACTGAAGGGCAGCACATTCCCGAGGGAGAGGTTAGCTGCGGTAAGGCTGGCTGGCTCGGCGATCACCGGGAGAGGTGACTCAGGAGGCGGCTCGCCCTCCCACGCACCAGTGAGTGTCCTGCACGCTCCCGCCCCATCCCCCGCCCCATCCCCCGCCCCATCCTCGAATCCCTCAGCTGCCGCACCTGCTCCAGGTGAGCCAGGCAGGGAGAGCTCTTTCAGTCCATGCCGGGCCCGATGCACCCCAGCAACCATGGGGAAGGTCAGGGAAGAGGATCAAGGGAGGACGAAAAAGAGCTTGGGTAGGGCTTCCCTGGTGGCGCAGTGGTTGAGAGTCTGCCTACCAATGCAGGGGACATGGGTTCGAGCCCTGGTCTCGGAAGATCCCACATGCCATGGAGCAACTAAGCCCGTGAGCCACAACTACTGAGCCTGCGCGTCTGGAGCCTGTGCTCCGCAACAAGAGAGGCCACAGTAGTGAGAGGCCCGCGCACCGCGATGAAGAGTGGCCCCTGCCCGCGCCACAACTGGAGAAAGCCCTCGCACAGAAACGAAGATCCAACACAGCCATAAATAAATTAATTAATAAAAAAATTAATAAAAATATATATATATTAAAAAAAAAAAAAAAGAGCATGGGTAGTGACAGGGTAGTGCAATACGAGAGGAAGCCAGCGAGGCAAGAATCGGGTGAGCAAGGGCCCAGGCGGAGGGGCCAGTCAGGTGCAGACAGGTGATGTTGGCCTGTTCAGGGAACCGAGAGCAGACTGGGGTCAGGAAGTGCAGTGAGCAAGGACAGTGAATTAGGAGGAGGCGGGAGAGGGGCAGCGGGCAGGTCGGGGGTGAGGCAGGCCTGTCTTGGGGGGAGGGGAGGGCAGGGGGTGGGGGGCGGTCAGGTATGGCTGGTGCTGGTAGGGGGGTCCGAAGGTCTATTTGACCTCTGTTTAGTAATTCCTCCAGAATAATTCCTCCAAAAACCTTGCAATGTTAATGGGCTGGTGCCTATAACTTTTAAACCCCCCCTAAATTGCTGGTGAGTTTGCCTGTCTACCTACCAGCTGGAGCTCCGGAACTTGCCACTGATGTGGGCTTGTCTGCTCCTGGCGCTCGGGCTGTCCGTCCAGGCCAACTTGGAAAGACCCAGCAGCTCCATCCAGTCTGCATTTTGAAAGGCCCTGAGATGCCTGCAGGTGCTGGGAGAGCTGGAGACAGTGACACAAGCTGCCACCTCAGAGGTGCCCACTGGGCCTGCAGGGCCCCTTGGTCTTAACTTCCTCCGGGGGGCTAAGCAGAGGCATCACCTCCAGGGACCCGCAGGCCTGTCTCCTTGAGTTATTTTAATTCTGTTCGCTGATGTCTTGCCTAATTGAGTCCCTGCATCCCTTCTGGAAACCAGGGCCTCCCCAAAATACTCCAAACCATAATAGAGGCCACCCTGGCTTTCCCCAAAACACACACATTGGAATAAATGGCTAAAATTAAATTACTGGGAAGACTCAGAAATAACTCTCGGAGCTCAGGGTAAACGCTGACCCAGGCAGGAAGGCTCCTTGGTATTTTTAAAAGCTGTGCTCCCGTCCCTGCTGGGGAGCCTTGGGGAGTGAAGGGCACCCTTGTGGCCTGGGCAGCCGTCCTGGGACTTGGGGGATGGCAGCTGGAGGAAGCTCTCCCACTCCAGACTGCCCTCCCAAGAGCTGCCCACCGTTCTGGAACTCACAGCACCCTTCCTCCGGCCTCTCACCAAGTGGCGCCCCTACAACCTGGGAAATCTCTGCGCTATTATAGGAACTTCCTAAATATGCCCACACATGAATCATCTGGACGAGGGAAGGGATCTACGGGTGTGACTAACTTGGTGCAGGGGCGCAGAGGGCAGAGGGTGGGTCTTGTCTGAAATCTCACCATTTGTTCATTCCTTTGAATGAGGCACTAGCCCCTTCCTCAGTCCTTTTGAAAATGGAGGCCCCATGCTGCCTTTATCGCCCCTAGCACAGAGTTAGTCAGGGGCTTACTTGGGGGTGTAGGTAGGAATTGGCGAGGGACCCAGAAGAGGGACGCCGAGCATGCCAAAGAGTGGACAGAGAGTTTTCCAGCAGAGAACTGGTTAGGGGCCCAGGCTCTGAGCCAGGCTGCTTGAGTTTGCAGTCTGGCTCAGCTACTTCCCAGCTCTGCGACTTTGGGGGAGTTACCCCCCTTCTCTGTGCAAATTACTTTCCTCATCTGTAAAATGGAAATAAAAACAGTATCTCCTTCCTAGGGTTGTTGGGAAGATTGTACAAGCTGATATTTGCAAAGGGCTCAGTGTGTCCCGAACACGGTGAGCATTCTAGAAGTGCTTGTTAAATCGCTGAGTCATTTCCGGGCAGGACTCAGGGTGAGCCAGGCTTGCCCATGGGCCTATCAAAAAGGCCCTAGAACCAACGGTACGCACAGCCCACCCTACGGGTAAGGTGGTCCCATGCGGGTAGCCAGAATGCTGGGAGTACAGAGGCTCAGCCAGTCATGGTTGGGTACCCAGCCCAGGGTACAGACCTAGACCAGATTGGTCCCAAAAGATGTACACAGGAGCAGCAGACATGGCCCAGCTTTCTGGAACTTTCTGGAGAGGGTGAATGGGCTGGGGTGAAGGTACAGGGGAGCTAGTTATTTGCACTGAAAGCTCCAACTGGCCTCTGGAGTGTCTCTGTCTGTCTTTCCAGCCCACGGCTAAGGAATGGAATATTCCTGGGGAGGGTTCTTTGTCAACTTTAACCCCGCACTCACCCCAATGCATTTGAAAGTATTAGCTCCAACAGTGTAAGGGAATTGCCTTGGGCCACACAAGGATGGAAACCCAGACTCCACAACTGCTGGCCCAATCTTCTTTCTTTCCCTGCACACGGCCCAAGATGGAGGGGTCCCAGGAGCAAACGTCAGCAAGGAGGGGACCCATGCTTCTGTACTTAGAGCTGGGCTTGGGACTGGGCCCTCTCGTGTACCTGCCATCACCCCTCACCTACTGGCATCCCTGCAGGGGGCGTGTCAGTGTCCTTGGGGACAGTAAGAAGAATGAGCTTGGCAAGGGTCCTTATCGCCCCAAGATCCCCTGGCTGGTGAGGGATGAACTGGTCCAGAACCCAAGTGAGCCTGGCCTAGGCCCCGGTACCCACCATGCTGGTTGACCCCGGCAAAGGCTGTGCAGACTTGGCACCAGAGGCCCGGTCACTTGGGGCCCTTGGAGTTGCTTGTGTCCATATGCTCCAGCAGGGGAGAGAGGGTTGGGCATAACATTTGTGAGCCAACCCAAATGTCCAAATGTCCAGCATTTCAGAAAGAGAGACTAAGACATCTGAGGAGGCGTAATTAAACCAACCCAGGTGGCTGGTTCCTGGCGTCCATTCTATTTCCTGTCCCAGGCACAGACCCGGTGGAGATGGCATTTATCTCTCTATGGCCACTTCCCTAGTTAGCACCCCTCCTGCTCTCCAAGCCACTAGGCGTGCACCCTTGCCTCTTCTTCTGTCAGCTTCCTTGCCCCCAGTTCTCCCTCCTTTGCCGTCTAGGGCTTAAGGGGTCTGGATGAACCCCCATAGCTGAAAAGAGGAGCAGAGAGCAAGCAAGAAGCAGCAGCTCTCAGCTTCCCAGCAGTGGGCACAGACTGGGAGGGCAGGCTGGCCCGGCACCAGGAGCTCTGCCAAAAGGCACAAGATGGCCATGCACGGATGTGGGCCCTGGGCCCGTGGACTTGCTGGTCCTTCCCCGGGAGAGGGACCCCAGGGACTGGTTTACTTTCCCATGAAGTGTGATTCTGAGAGCAGCTTCTGAGCACGGAGCACGTGCCAGGAAAGAGGGGCAGGAAAGGGTGAGTCGTCGGCCAGCCTTCAGGGCCCTCTCGGCAGCCTGTTCTGCCCGTGAGCGCCAGGTGAGGCACGCATTGTCCAAAGGATGATCTGGCCGTCATGGCTCGTACAGAGGCCAGGGTCTTCTCTAGGCATACCAAGGCCCTTCATGTCAATCAAACACAGACCTGGACATCTGGCTTCAAGAAATGAGCTGCTCTTCCTTCCAAGAGAGCTTGGGGGTGGGTGTGGGGGAGGAGGAGAAGGAGCCTAAAAATAATTCCTATCTGACTCATTTTGCTTAGAATCTGACAGGGCTGCCTGCCAGGTAGGGGTTTGCCTGTCCCATTTTCTTATCTATCTTTAGCGGGGACTTAATGAGGGCAATTTCCTTGCTGCGATATAAAGACAAACCGCAGGCAATGGGAGTGTAATCTGTCTCACTGTTCCCTGGGCTCCTGATGACAGGATGACAATAATGGTCACTTCAGGGCTGAGCTGTCTGGAGGGCTTGGGGATGGTGTCATCCCAGGATAGGGCAAATGAAGCAGCGGTCCCCTCAGTGCGACCCAAGCCAGGCAACAACCGTGGAGGAAGCGTCTCCCGCTCCCTCCTTCTATCCCCCCCATCTCTGCTACCGCCACTCAGACAAGATAAACTACTCAGCCTAAAACCCCATCACTCACAACATAGTCCTTTATCTTCAGCATCTCTCCCCCTGTTTTAAAGGGCAAGCACAGTCCATTTTCATTATTCACAGAAGTCATGCTCTATATAACTGTATAACTATGCTGCACACCGAACCACTGCTCCCAGAAGAAAGACAGGGTTAGGTTCCTGAAAGCTTCCGGTCACATTTTCTCCAGTTGATCAAAGATAACCCCACTTTATGTGTGTTTTGGTTTAAGGACACCTTATTTTTTTTTTATTTTTTATTTTATTTATTTATTTATTTATTTATGGCTGTGTTGGGTCTTCGTTTCTGTGCGAGGGCTCTCTCTAGTTGTGGCAAGTGGGGGCCACTCTTCATCGCGGTGCGCGGGCCTCTCACTATCGCGGCCTCTCTTGTTGCGGAGCACAGGCTCCAGACGCGCAGGCTCAGTAGTTGTGGCTCACGGGCCTAGTTGCTCCGCGGCATGTGGGATCTTCCCAGACCAGGGCTCAAACCCGTGTCCCCTGCATTGGCAGGCAGATTCTCAACCACTGCGCCACCAGGGAAGCCCAAGGACACCTTATTTAATATATATTGTTGATTCATTAACACTGAGCTCACCGCCAACAGCACTATCGCTCTGGCCGGAACGAAGCTCATCTAACACACATATTTTCTCCATAAGGCACTTCACAGCCTCCCTGTACTTTGGAACAAAGACAGCACTTCAGTGCTATGCTTAGGGGCCATTTTAAACTGCAAATTCACCCATGAAAAGCACATCAACGCAAAAAACATGGCACTAAATAGATCACAGAAAGACACTACTTTACAATATGAGAGCTGGAGCAAGAAGGCAGAGGTCTCCTGGTCCAACCTCAGTTGGGAACGTGTGTGTCAGGTGACTCGAGTGTTTCACCGCTCTGGGAGTGTCCAGGAATGACTGTGAAAGCACCGTATTGACTAAATCACACATAACAAATCATTTTAACGAGAGGCAAATTTACAAATATAGAATCCACAAGTAATGAGGATTGACTGTACTTCCCAAAGGGCTACCTTAACGACTTCTGTGAAGGAGCGGATGGATGGATGGATCTGGGCTCTGAACTAGATGAATTTCTGATCAGTTCCTGGTGGGCAAGGTCTGGGGCTTAGTCATCTTCATCGATGAGGGAGTCCATGACTGCAGGAGTGATGTGAGGTGCTAAAGGGAATGGCAAGTTCCAGAAAGCAACTGTGACTTAGAGACAAGATCTTAACGTGGCACTGGCATTCCCCCAGGGTCCCTGCCCATGAGCGCAGCGTGAAGAGGAGGAGGGTAAGGTGAATTCTAGAAGGGAATGAGGGGTCTCCTGTAGCCAGTGATGGCCATCAAAGGGTGGGGTAGAGCTGTCAGAGTGTGTCGAGGAGTGGGCTCAACAGGCATTAATGACAATTCTAAAATTAAGTTTTTGTATTTAGAGTGAGAAGGAGGAGGCAAGCATGAGTCTGCAGATGGGGAGGACGATGTAGAATTAAGGGGGCCGCTGAGAGAAAGGTCTGACTTCTGTCAGAGAACATGTGTTGGACCAGGAAAGGTAGACCCCGCTAAAGCATCCTCAGTACGTTGCCGAGGGCCTCGGAGGAAATCCTCGGAGAGAGACAGGCACTCTGAGTGCTCATCTTCTTGCCCAAGGGATGGAACAATATGGTCCAGAAAAAGACAGCTTTGCACGTGAGGTCATAAATAGCCCCTGACTACTTCTGAGGAACAAAGTGCTAGAGACTGCAGCTATGTGTATACCGTTCCAATTTTTTAAAATCAGAAAAATATAGATATCATCTCTCCTAAGGAGACTGCCAAGCCAATGATCTGGAAGAAAAGATGTAACCACTGATAGCTAGCACACAGTCACACAGACCAAGTCAGGGCCAGACCAAATCTACGACCTTGAAAGGGTTACTCTCCTGATACACTTGGGGAACCCAGCAAACACCAAGATTAAGGAGTGTTTACAGAGGCTTGCCCCATCACTCCATCCTGGGACCTGCCTTAGCCATTAAAAAAAAACTTAAAAAAAAATTTGAGATATAATTCACTTACCACAAAATCTACCCTTTTAAATCACAAAATCTAGGGTTTTTAGTATCTTCCCAAAATTGCATACCCATCACCATTAATTCCAGATGCCCTGTTCATTTTTATCAGTGACCTAGATGACGTCACAGAAAGCTGGCAAAATCAAATCTGATGGCTGACTCTAACGTTGTCCCCAGGGAAAGAGCCTGGCACCCAGGGAGGGTTTGGGCACATGGTGGCAGAGGAGGAGACGGAGAAATGAGATTGTAAATTGGTTCTACGGTTAGAGGACAGCAAGCCACTGTCATGGTCGATCATAGGACAGAGGCAGCAAGAGCTGCTGGGGGCTCTGCTCACCCTGCAGCGTCCAGGCTGTGGCCCGACTGCACCATCTGGGGACCCAGGGAGGGGGTGGCACTCAGATGTGGGGACAGCTTGCTCTCCTGCCTCTCGCCCAGCAGAGCCATCTGATACTAGCTGGCGATGACTGTACCATTCTTTCCTTCTTTTCAAATCTGCTTTGCACATGGAGTAAATTAACCGTTCTGAGACCTCACTTAATGAAACAAATTAATTTGGAGAATGGCTATCCTGTCTCCCCAGCCGCACGGGCATCGTGCGATGGACCCCTAATGCTTCCATTAGCTGCCCCACTCTCACTGTTAGGAGGCCAGCTCTGGAGCCTGCTGGGGTCTACTGGGACTTCTAACGTCTGGGCTGGGCCCCGTCAGGAGCCAGGAGCTCCGGCTTTTCTCTTCTCTTTAGTTCAGTTGCGGGTAGTGGCAGCAGTGAGCTCCACCCATCCGGCTCTGTTTCTAGGGAGTTTTGTGGGAGCGACATCCGGGGCGGTGGGAATCCCTGGTTCCCACATCTGTTTCACTGAGGCTTTCACAGTCTCACCCTAATGTCCTCCCATCTCCCTTCCAAATCCCCCTCGTGACTCGTGGCTAATTCAATGCCCACCTCCTCAGGAATCATTCTGTAACCACTCTCGCTGGCTCCTTTCTTTGAACCCCCTCGCGGGAACACATGCGTGCTACGTAGTCGTGCACCACGTTCTGGTGGCTTCTGAGGCCAGTTGTGCAAGCTCTACCTCAGGCCCTTGAGACCAGGGACCACGCCTGGCACTTCTCTGGTTTCTCTGCAGCATGGAATGTAGCACAGAGCACTGCCCCATCAATCCTAGTTGGAGAGTTAAAGAGTGCTTCACTGTGGTGTTCACTGTGACATGCCACTCCGGGCCCTGCTCAGAAATGACACACTCGCCCCTGGCTGCTGGATGCGCTGTGGCAGACAGCCCTCGGCGGTCAGCCCTACAGAAGTTGTCTGGGGCGGAGAGCCGCCGGCTCAAGGTCAAGGCACTCCCCATCTGATGACTAGAGCAGACAGAGGGATACAAAGACCTGCCCCTTCTCTCCAGCTTGGGACAACTCTAAAGAGTCACCCCAACTTCAGAACTTCCTGTAGAATCAGAACTCCCCACCCAGACTGCGCTGCAGCCCACCTCCTCCCTCTGCCCAATCCTGCTGCCCTCCCTTTCCGTGACCCCAAGGGCACTCCTTAGTAAGTGTCCTGCCCAATAATCTCCATCCCAGACTCTGCTTCCCAGGGAGCACAGACCATGACCTTCATTCATGGCCTCAGATGTCCATCTCTTCAAATGGAGCGGGGGTGGGGGGAGTAGAGAAAACCCCTGCATCCCCCCGGAGGTGAGACCTCACTCAAGGTCAACACAGGCAGTGGGTCAGCGGCATGGCCGGGACTCAGCCCTCCAGAGTTTGCCCCTCTGCCCTGCATCCTGAGGGTAAGGAGCTCAGGGCAGAAGACGAACCTCAGCGGACCCCCTTCCAGTCGGCAGGTCTCTGGCTTGGGTGGGGATAGAGCAACCGGAGGCATGTTGCTCTTTCAGGAATGCGTGAAATACTCATTTAGTACATTCATATCATGAAATGCATAATTTTGTCTGAAATCAGCAAACATCCTTGATTAGTTTCGCAAAATAAACAAGTGGTTACCAGTTGTCCATGTTTTGAGACCATTTTAAAGGAGAAAACTTTTGAACTGTTCACGAGCTTAACCTTTTTTTTTTTTTTTTTTTTTTTGCAAAATAAGGAAAAGATGCCCATAGCTCAATTTTAGACACAGAGGCCCTCGAAGCAGCGCACAGAATGTGGGAGCAGAGTCTGCAGATGGCTGCTCTAGAGGGGCCCTCCTTCCCCGCCAGCCCCGACAGCGGGAGCAAAGCTTTAAAAGTTGATCCCTGAGAAGGAACAATTGACCCCGGGTGCCCTGCCCCTGGAGGTGATGCAAGGAAAGTTCCCTGGGCTCAAGCAAACCCGCACTCATGGGGATTTGGGACAATAGCCCCGCCCCTGCACCCCGCCACCGCAGACATCTGCACTCCACTGTCACCTTACAGTGTTTTCTGAGTACCTCGGATCCCCCTGTGATCTTAGCTGGCGCTAAGACCATTTCCCGGTGCCTTACAAGGATGAGCTTGGTTAAGCCTCCCAATTAATGAACCCATTTTACAGAAGAGGAAATAAAGTTTTCAAGGTATAGAGTAATTTGCCAAAATCACGGAGTTAATGAGTAGGAAAGGTGGCATTCACATCCGGCATCTAATTCCACGGCATATGCCTCGGACATCAGAGAATAAAAGCAGTAAGCGCACACTCAAGACCTCAAGAGGCCACCCGGAGCTAGGATATAATCTAGACTTCCATCAAGACTAGGGCTCTAGAGCCCAGTTTAGAAATTCCTGCTGCAGGCTGTGGGGTAGCACGGACCCCCAGGTTCAGCAACCTGCCGAGCTGCCGAGAGTTTGCAGCGATCAGACACCAGGTCCTCTGCAGTCAGACGGAAGGCCGCAGACCCCTGCAGGCCTTCCGGGAGAGCCTCAGAGACACCAGGGGGATGGAGCGGGCCACCTCCCTTCATGTGACACTGCAGCCACCCTCCTAATTATGCACCCACCAGCTCCCTGCTCTTGGCTTTTTCTAGGTCAAAGGTCCACCTGAGGCTGTGGAGTCGAAAAGGCTGGAGCTGCAGTCAGCAGGGGCGAGTTCAGCTCTGCTACTTAGCTGAGCAATGTTGGCTAGTGTCCCTGGCCTCAGCTATTCCATCTGTTAAGAGGGGAAACAGCACCTTTTCTCCCTTGCAACAGAGGGGGAGAGATCAGAGGCATGACACAGATAGATGCTGGCTGTGCCCTTGGCCACCACATCTGATTCTGGTCACCTCCCCCTCTGCCACCAGGGAATGCAAGCCTCACTACTAGGAAGGTTAACCTGCTGTACAAAAGTGTTAACTATCAAGGTCAAATATAAAGGTTTGGGGTTCAGCAAGGCCGTGACTATCTATCATCAGCTGGAAGTTTAGGGTCGACTGGATAATATTCTGTAGCCGTTCCTCAAATGCCAGAATCACACGCTCCACCAAGGAGGACTCGGGAGGCCCCCGGTGCTGGCTGCCTGCTTTCAGACAAAGAGGTCCTTCAAGTGTCCGGCTGCCTGCTCTTCTCCTGAAAGTCCCCATTGCCTGGGAACTCTGTGACGGCCGAGTGTTGGCCTGCACCATATTCCAGATTGTGACTAAAGGTGGGGCCCCGACCGGCACACAGCACAGGCTCAACGCGTGTCTGCCACGCTGAATGGCAGAGTCCGAGCCCCTGATGGTCAAGACGTTTGTTGCTTGAGTCCGTCTTTGGTCCAGAGGAACGCTCTCTCCTTTCATTTCAGCTGATTTCCTGCAGTTCGGGTCCCGGGGAAGGTGGGCGGCCGCTCCTCGGCGCTCGGTATAAATCTTTCAGGAGTTTACTGGCATGCACGTCCTTTCCCTGCAGCCTCCTCTTCCCTGGCCCTGGCCCGTTAGCCTCTCCTCACAGGACATACTTTCCATCCCTTTAATCATCTTTATTGCCTTGCTTTGGACCCAGTCCCGGGTCCACATCCTTTGCGAGGTGTGCTGACCTAACTGGGCATTTGTTAACACAAGTGAGGCTCAGCGGAAGGCCGGCTTCCCGGTGCCTGCATGTCACGCTCCTTTTCCTACATTCCTGGGTCACGCCGCCGCTTTCCGGAGACCTGCACTGTCCAGGGGCTCCTGCTGAGTGAGGTGACCTGGCCCACAAGCGGAGGCGCGGCCGATCTGGACGCTGAGAGCAGCCTGCCCTTGCCTGGGCCCACAGGGTGACTTCTCCTACGGAAGCTCGGGGACTCCCCGCACCTCCACACACACTCTGGGGACCACAGGGCAGGGGAGGAGCAACAGGCAGCCTCTGCTCTTCCTGACACCTCCCCAGTCCCCTGTGAACCCCATTCCTCCTTTAGGGGGTGCTCCCTACGTCTTCTCTCTGCGGGGAACCCAGCAATCAGGAATTAGCCTCCGTGAAGCTGCACAACAAGAAGGCAGCACACACGGTGTGATGACTACACTCTGGTCAGGCCGGGAATAGGCTTGGTCCAACTCTCCCTGCTCAGTTTCCCCTTCCGACGCCACTACAGAAAGTGCCTGGTGGTTTCTAAGCCTGGACTGCCTTCCTCCCAGATGGCTGTACACTCACTGTCCTCTGGGGCTGTTTTGGTTCCACTAAATCCACCGGCTGATGACATTCCGGGGGCCTGGTCCTCCATCCACCCTGAGTTGCGGCCACCACCCAACACGCCTCGTTCAGGGCCCGCGTGTGGACGGAGGGATCAGGGACCCTGGGCAGCCCTAGTCTCTAGGAAGCTGCACAAGAAGAGGCGTTTCTCGTATTCTGAGGAAGCATGTTGACTGGGCTTTTTTTTTGGCTCTCTTGAGAACATGCTCTGTTCATTAAAGGTAAAACCACAAGCCATCACCTTTAACTAAGAAGAAATTCCCTGTAGAGGAGAACCTCATTTTAATTCTTCAAGCAGAAGCCTTCCTTCCTCCGTCCCTCCCTCCCTTCCTTCCTCGCTTCCCTCTTTCTCTTCCTCCCCGCTCCCTCTCTCATTTCCATCCAGAAATCATTTATGCACATTCCAACAAACAAACAAACAAATACTCTAACCCTGCTTTTGCACAAATGGCCACATACTAAAACACTGTTCTGCACCTAGACTCTTCCATTTGGAATGCACCTTGAAGACCTTTCCCTGTCAGACAGCCTTTAAGGAAACAAAGGCTCAGCCTCCCAGACGCCCAACCTCAGCTGTTTGTTCCTATCCAGGGCTACCCCAGGCACTTTTTCTGGCCCCTTACTGTCACCCAGCCCTCTGCTGGATGCCAGGGGAGATCCTGGTTTCTGCTTTAGTTTAAGTGAGCCCCAACCCCCCAGGCATTCGAGAGAAGCAGCATGTGCAGTTCTGATCTGTGTGTCGCTGTCACAGCAGAACCCAGCACGGGCCAGGGACGGCTCCCAGGACAGGGTAGAGGAAAGACAGTCCTGGAACTGTGAGCTCCAGAGCCTCCTGGAGGCTGTGTCTCAAAACACACGTCGGCAGGTCCTGGTGCCCTGAGGACCATTACTGTTGCTGCATGGTCAGTGGAAAGAGCTTTTCTCTTCCTGAACTGCCAAACCTGCCCTGGACTCCTGAATAGATCCAATCCCAGGGCCAACCAAGAGGCAGGCAGCCGCCGCCGCCCCCGGTCACCAGCCCACTGAGCCTATGTCGCCTCTTGTTGCGTCGGCTGATGACCAGGAAAAGCCAAACACAGGACAGGACTGTAGCTCCAGAAGGGCCGGCAGAGGCAGAGAAAACCCAAAGCTGGCGACGGAGAGTCTCCTACCTTCGGTCATTTCTCCTCCTCCGGAACAACTTCTTCGTGTGCGCAATCTCCACCTCATGGGGCATCGGGTGGTAGCCCTGTGTGTTTGGGGGAGGAAGAGAGGATTGTCAGTAAATCTTCTGAAAGAGAGCAAAGAACTTCCAGGTCTGAACTAACTACAACAACACCTATGACGAAACGAAATCGAGAGTTTGGAAAGGCTAGACTCTGACCACCAAATCCAGGCTGAAAAATGGAGAACACTAGAGTTAATGAATTTCCCACCAGGTGATAACGCTGGACTTATAGAACCAAAGGACAGTGGGGACACAAAGGGGTCCCTAGAATTTGTCATATCCAGTCACTCAAATTACAGATGGGAACACTCAGGTCCAGAGAGGTGGATGAGCCAGTTCAAGGTCTAGCAGAGAATTAGCAAGAGAATTAGATCCTGGAATCACTGGCTGATGGAGGACAAGTTGGCCCTCTAACATCAAGCTTTCTAACACAATGGGAATGTTAATATCTTCTCTGAGCTGTTGAGAGGACCAAGGAGATGCAGCCTCCTTGCAAATCCTGAGCCTCATGCAGAGGGAATGTGCTAGGACCCGGGTCTCCTCATCCTAGACCAGGATGCCTCATGCAATTTTTACCCAAGATCTTTGTTACTTATACTCCTGGGGTATATTTAGAGGAAACATGCAAATAGCTAAATACTTTTTTTAAACTTTTAACTGGGGAAAATCCTAAAGATGGTCTTTTGCATATTGTCATCATGATAACAACTATGTATATATTTATATCAAGGTCGGAGGGAGACCCTCTATTCATAATGCAGAGTTGATCTTGCAAATGCTGGGCCACAGGCAGAATTATTTGCAGAAGTTGGGCTGATGGCCAGCTCTCTTCTTACCGTTTCCCTCCCCCCAGAAAACTGTGTTCTGGTGGGACATGGGAAAGCACTGCCATTCCATTATGGGCAGGCTGGGGTGAGGTGGGAGGGGTTGAGGGTCTTAGACCTGGAGAACTGGCTTGGGCCTGGGACACCTGGGTATGGGTCCTGATGCAGAGTCCATAGCCTGAGCATGGCCCCCATGCTGCCCACAAGGCCCTGGGTGTGCACAGGGTCAGAGGGTGTGACGGGGCTCAGTGTGCTGGAGAGGGCACAGTGAGAGCCCATTTAGCACCCGCCCCCCCCCCCCCCCCCCCCACTTTACAGACAGGGAGACAGAAGCCCAGACCCCCTCCATTGCAAGGGCACATGCAGCCCTCTGGATCTGGGCTCCTAGCGGAGGGTCCTGCTGGGCTGCCTTCTCAGGGCTTAGCCCCCAGCCACGGGGCTAAGCAGCCCTGGACATGGGCAGCCCGGCCAGTCTTGAGGTGCTTCCTGGGGCGGGCACAGGGAGGACAACAGGCTCAGGAGGACACGGGGACCTTGGCCTTTCAGACGCTTGGCCGAGACTCCTCTTGAGTCCAGGGAGGGAAGGGCATATTTCAAATTTTATTTTATTTAATTTATATTATTTATATTGACAGTCCCTCTCTCACACCCTGTCTCTTGGTTGCAACAATCGGACCAAGAAGGCATGAATGAATTCTGGCTCGGGCAGGCACAATGGGCCTCTGCTGCTTTAGGATGTGCTTTGTTTAATGGTTTTCTCAAAGGATATTATTTGCTTTCTTTAATACAAAACACAAACAAGGAAAAACAGCAAGTCTTCCCCTCTCATTTCCCCTCTCCCACCCTCACCCAGCTCCGGGCTGGCCCCTTCCCTCCCTCCGGCCTCAGGTCACCACAGGAACACACTGGGCGTGCCCCGTGGAGACAATGGAAGGAAGCCGAGCCTGGACGGGGAGCTGAGCTCTGAGGCCGGGCCGAGGGAGCTGTCGGGACACTTGGCCTTCCACGAGCTCAGAAGGTGCCAGGCTCCCCTGTCTGGGCCCCAGAGTCCTGGGCTCTGACCTGCATCCTGGCCTGCCCACCGCCCCCCCCCCCCCTCCCGGCCACAGGGCTGCAGCAGAGGGGAGCTGCCCCGGTGACCCAGCCTCGGCATGGAGTCCTAGCTCTCTGCCAGGACTCAGCGTGGCCCAGGGGCATGCGGGACCCCTCAGGGCTTCTAATGAAGCCACTGCTCTGACCGCTGTGTCCATCCATCTGTCGCCTCCAGATTACTACATATGTATGTACATATATAAGATATCATCGCAGTTAAAAGCCTGGGATCTGGAGTCACACTGCGAACTGCCAGCTCCTGGCTCTTCCTCTTGACGGCTATGTGACTTTGAGCAGGTGACCTAACCTCTACGTGCCTCGGTTTCCACACCTGTAAAATGGAGATAATAATAGGCTCCTGGGGTCCCTGTGAGGGTTAAATGTGTTGATAAACATGTAAAGAACGTAGAACAGTGCCTGGTACGCAGCACACCTCAGCACGTATCTCTGGTGTTGTCACTGCCATCGTTGGCGTCATCACCATCATCATCAGCGGCAGCAGAAGCATTTCTCCCATCATCCTGACACTCTGCTCAGGGCCGAGTGCGCCAGGACAAGCAAGGCTGCTCTGGTCCCTCTCCTCATGGGGCCCCCAGTCTTGGCAGAGAGAGTCCAGTGGAGTTGGTTTGCAGGGGAGGAGGGTGTAGGAAGCTTAGGTTAGGGAAGGTGGAGGGAATTAGCAGAGAGCCTGGTGACCAGGTGGTGTGCTGGGGAAGGATGGAGGAGTTCTGCCTGTGTTCTCTTTGGCCTGAGGCTGGCAGACCCCAGTGGGAGGCCAGAAATCAGCTGAACAAAGTGACAGAGGTGACAGAACAAAGCCTTGCACCTCGAAGGTCTTCCCTCCCCAGGAATAACCCAGGCCAGTGCTATAGAGGACTGGTCCCACCCACAAGATCACCTGGGGCCCCAGCCTACTGGCACCATGGTGAATAAATGAATGAATGCCACCTTCCCTGGGGCGCTTATGTAGAACTTTCAGACGGTATTGTATAAAATGGGGTGCACTGTATTTATACAAGCTTTACTGGAGGACCCTCTTCAATTAGCCACTTAGTTCTTCAAACTCAAGCTGGTGGTGGTACCATGTGACACACACAACTCAAGATGCTGCCCACACTTCCCCCAAAACAAGGGCATTTGGGTATCAAGAGAGGCAACTATGAGGCCAAAAGAGGAAGACAGAGGGAGAAAATCTGTGCTTAGCCACGATCTGCCATCAGATTAGCTGCTGGCCTAGGCTGGCAAAAGTTCTTTAAAGCCATTGGCGGGAGACGAGGCTTGTACATGAATGTTCATAGCAGTAGTATTCATAATAGCCAAGAATGGAAACAACCCAAATGTCCAATAACTGATGTTTGGATAAATACGTGGTAGCGCCATACAATGGAGTATTACGTGGCTATAAAAAGAGACGAAATTCTGATACATGCTACAGCACGGGTGAATCTACCAAAGACCACATATGGTTTGATTTCATTTTTATGAAATGTCCAGAAATGGCAAATCTGCAGAGACGGAAAGTAGATGAGAGGTTGCCAGTGTCTGGGGAGAGAAAGAATGGGGAGTGACTGCCAATGGGCTCCAGGTTTCTTCTGGGGATAATGAAAATATTCTGGAATTGGACAGTGGCAATTGTTGCACCATCTCATAAAGATACTAAAAACCATTTACTCATATATTTTAAAGGGTGAATTTTATGGCATGTAAATTATATCTCAGTTTTTAAAAGGTGGAAAACATATTCCAGGTAGAGGCAATAGCAAGTGTTTTGAAAAAAAAAAATCCAGCCACGGTGAAAACTGTGCCCCCTTCTCACTCAATTACTCTACAGAAAGCAGCTGCCCTAAAACATAGTTCCTACGAAAGGGCTGGAGAGGGTGGTATGTGTAGGCAAGGGGCATCCGACGACAAGAGTGACTAATAAGGAATCTGGGGAGGCACATGAGTTGGTATTTCCAGGCCCGGCCAGGGGTGATGGCATTCTGGCTTTAGACCAGTGACCCCCTCCCTGCTTTTTAGATAGAATGTACCTCTTGAGTGGAGAATGGGAAACTTAGCAGGCTTGTCCGAATGATCGTTTAAGAGTATACAGTATAAAAAAACAAAACAAATATTTTTAAGAGGGTGGATCTCATGTCACGTATACTAAATAAAATAAAATGTCACAGAACTAAAAATAAAAAGAGTATACAGTAGTCTTTGCTCTATTTCTTTACTCAATAAGTTCTTCTCTTCTATGTTTTGAAAGAGCCCCATCGGGACGTCAGTCCAGGTATGAGCATTTCCACCCCCTCCCCCACCCCCCAAATAAACAAGAGCCCCACCAGCCTCTGGTTTACCAGCTGGTTTGTGTGTTTCCTCAGCCGGAGTCAGGTGAGCCTCTGTAGCATCAGCCTGGACCACCCAGGCCCTGCCTGCTCTTCCTCCGCCTCTCTGCATGGGAACCCTTCTCCCTTTAGCTCTGAGACCTGGCTGCAGTTCCCCTCTGTCTAAACTCTGACCACTTTCAATAACTAAGTGGGCCTGGGAGACAAGTAGATTATATAAAACAAGCCTCTCCAGGGAGGGAGGGAAGATAATACTCCTTCTGCGTGCAGCTTGGGCAGAGGACACGTGAAACACACACACACACTCTCTCTCTCTCAGTCTCTCTCTCTCCTGTCCCAGAGGTCAGCACTGGTCTAAGATGAGGCACCATGGGCAGCGTGTTACTGCTCTGGCTGCTGAAACCCGTCACGTAAAATCTGCCCATTCCAGGGCAGGCTGAAGCTGATACCTCACCACCTGGGACGGCAGGTATTTCTGGGGGATTAAAGGCAGCTGCAGCAGAGCTGCTGACCGCAGACCGGCATTGCAGGGGCCTTACTCTGAGACGACAGCTACAAACAAACATATCTTGGGTCTGGGGGTGAGGATATGGGAGGCAGGGCAACGAAAGCACGCTGGGCAAGGCAGCATGTGTGCCGGGTGGCACTGAGACCAGCTGCCTCTGTGATAAGCGTGATGCACGTCCAATGAGCCACAGGCTCCCCTCCCCCATCCCTCCACACTTCCCCACCTGCCCAACCATCCACCCTTCCCCCATCCACCCATCCACCCGCCCAACCATCCACCCTTCCCCCATCCACCCATCCACCCGCCCAACCATCCACCCTTCCCCCATCCACCCATCCACCCGCCCAACCATCCACCCTTCCCCCATCCACCCATCCACCCGCCCAACCATCCACCCTTCCCCCATCCACCCATCCACCCGCCCAACCATCCACCCTTCCCCCATCCACCCATCCATCCATCCATCCTACCACGCATCCTATAAATACTGTTGTTTTAGATACTGCAGATACAGTAGTGAAAGAGCAATAGGCAAAATGCTTGTTTTTACAGAGCACACATTCTAGTGAAAGGAGAGAGATGACAAATAAATAGATAATATGATCAATGATGAAAAATGCTATCGAGCAGAACAAGGCAGGACAAAGGGATGAGAGCAGCAGCTGTGGCCGTGGTCAGGGGAGAGTTGTCCGTTACTTGCCATCCATCCACCCATCTGTCCATCCTTGGTTCTTCTTCACCCAAGCAGCTCTCAAGGCCTACTACGTGCCAGGTGCATCAGATGGGAATACCAGAATGAAGAGACCCAGTCCCAGTCCTAGGAGCTCAGGGAACACAAATAAGCAAGCTGATGCATGTCGTGCGTCACGGTAGAGGTTGTATAGATGCCTCTGGCAGCCCCGAGGAAGGAACGAGGACCTTTGCTTGGAGAAGGGTCAGGGAGGCCTTCGCCAGGGTGGTACCTGCGCTGAGTGCTAATGGGTTAACAGGAGCACAAGGGAGAAGAAGAAGGTACGTTACAACGTCCACTGCGGGCCAACACACGCCAGGGTCATAGGTGGATTGTGTGGAGACACGCTGGAACTACAGGAGGAGACAGAGGCACCGGGTGCTCCGAGGGCCAGGGGGGCGCTCCTGACCACAGTGTCGCGTGCAGTGTCTCCACCCCTACAGTGGGTAGAATTGCGTGCCCCCAAAAGATCAGTTGGAGTCTTAACCCTGGGTACAGGTGAATGCGACCTTATTTGGAAACAGGATCTTTGCAGATATGATGGAGTTAAGATGAGGTCATACAAAATTAGGGTGGTCCTAAATCCAATGATTGGTGTCCTTATAAGAAGAAGGAAATTTGGACAGAGACAGAGGGAAGAAGGCTATGTGAACATGGAAGCAATGTTTGGAGGGATGCAGCTTCAAGCCAAGGAACAGCGAGGATTGCTTGCAGCCATCGGAAGCTAGGAGAGAAAAGAAAGGATTCTTCCCTAGAGCCTCCAGAGGGAGCGTGGCCCTGCTGACACCTTGCTTCTGACTTCTAGCCTTTAGAACTGTGAGACTGTAAATTTCTGTTGCTTTAAGCCACCTAGTTGATGTTGGCTCCAGCACCCAAAACTAGGAGATAATAAATCCCTCTTGTTCTAAGCCAACAGCGTGTTGGCACTTTGTTATGGCAGCACCCTGCCCCCCACCCCCACCCTTCCCGGGCCAGGAGACGAATACAGGTGGAAGAGTAGGCAAAATCATCTGTGCTTTAAAAAAGGGTCATTTTTCTACCTGGATTTCCTTTGCCAAAATGGAGTTGCATTTGTGAAAGTTACGTGCTCACCAGGTAATTTCACCGTGTTGGCAACCTGTTTTTACCAAGGAGGAAGGAGAGGCTCAGTAAGGTCCAGGAAGTTCCTCAGGGCCACCCAACCAGTTGGCAGCAGCCTGTACCTGCCGCCTCCAAGGCTCACGCTCCCAACTGTGATGTCACTCAGCCTGCAGCACCAGGGCAGAGATGTGGAGGTGGAACCACTGGGGGCATGAGAGGGCACCTCCTGCCCGACCTCTGACCCCATGGTGCCGGGCCATGCACTCTGGGTCCCGGCAAGTGAGGAAGTGGCTCAGCGCAAGCTCCGACCTGTGCTGGAGCTACCGTTGGACGGCCCCATTTCTGTCCATGGTGCCGCCCACCAGGCATGAGGATGGAGAGCTGGTGTCCCTGGGCGCTGGTTCAGATGCCGTCCCATGTCTGCCCTGCAGAGTGCATGCCCGTGTGTGCTCACTGTGACCTCTGCGATGACCCTGGCCATGGCCCCTTTGGCAGGCCTCTGCCCCCCTCTATCTAGGGGGTGGCACTCATGACATCAAGCTTACCCTGCCCTTCACTCCCCAGGTTGGTGGGGCCAGGGCCCCTGGCTACTGCTCTGCCTGGTTCCCCTTCAATCTTGCGGGACGAGGTTTAGAAGTGCCCCACAGAGCTCAGTCCCACGGCCAGAAGCTTCGTGGAACCCCAGGCCCACTTTCCTTTCAAGAGAGATTCTCCTGATATTCCCGTGACCTGTGACCTCTGACCACTGACCTTGGACCAGGGTCTGATAGAAATCATCCAGGCTTAACTATCTCACAGGTCTATTCTCTCTCTTTCTCACACACCAGCTCTTTGCAAAGGGAGAGTGTGTTACACAAATACAAGAGAGCCTTCCTCCTGTTGTGTGAAGACCCCCGGACTGTGGTAGACCTGGACGGGCCTTCAGTAGGAGGTGATGCGGCTGGGAAATGTTGGAGCTGGAAAGGAAGGCTGCGGATCCCAGCCCAGGTGAGGCAGCAGCGGGAGGTTCCAAGTGGGACATCGGAAGCTGTGCTCAAGGTGACTCCAACCAGAAATAAATACAGGATCACAAGACTCCACTGCCAGGACACCTGGAGCTTGGTTCTTTTCTACACATTAGCTGCCTTTTCCCACACACAGCAGTCTCCTGACAGGTAAGCCCTGTGGCCCCAGCTCTACCCTTTCCAGCGACCCGCCCGTCCGCCCCCATCTCTCCTGGATACCGACTCTCCACCTGGCCTCTTGGAAACCACAGCCCCTCTCCTCTTCTTCACAAGCTTGCGTATTGGCCCTACCTGTCACTCCCAAGGATGCTTTGAAACACATGGAAACTAATGGCTTCTTTCTCTCCAGAAAATTCCAGATGGCCCAGAGTGGAGGACCCCATGAACCGTGACTCAGAGGAACTGGATGTTTGTTCTGCCGTGCCCACTGGGCAAGCCCAGGGAGCTGGAGCCCCACAGAGGCAGGACAGACTCAGGCCAAGCCAGCTGGGATTCCCCACGTCCCTGTCTCCGGCTTGACACGGGGGCCGACGGTATGAAGGAAACATAGCACTTGGCAACTTAAGGGGCCATAAAAATACCAAGTACAGCTCCTCTGACAAAGAGTCTGTCTCAGCCGTGGAGCCTTCCTCTTGCGAGGGTCATGTTTTTTCATAGCTTCTAAGAAGTTATCCTACCAAGCTCCACATGGGCAGGATGTGTGGGTCACGTCCAAGCTGAAACAAACAGGTAATGTTTCTAAAATTCCTGGAATCTCAAGGCTGCACAGCTATTCAGAGAAGCCGACCTGTTTCAGAAAGAAAGGTGGGAGGCGGGAGGCTAAACCATGTTTAAATCCGTGATTTTCTACCTTTTCTTTTAATTTATTTTTTTAAAATCAGCAGAGACCCTTTTAAGAACAATACCTCAGCTGGAGTCCCAATATAAAAACAAAGATAAAGGTAGACGGGGCAGAGATGCAGAGGCTGCCTCTGAACCACCAACGTCACCCGCTGCCTCCACCCCTGCCCCCCACTCACACTCTGGACTGTGAACCTAGCCGCCACCCACTCTGAAAGGCTGGATGCTGGCTCCACAAGAACTGGACATTCTTCCAGAGACGGAGCCTAACTGAGGCTCTCTGGCCAGGGTTTAGTGGGGTCTACTGTACATGAATATCTTGCCTGTGGCAGCCTTTGGGGTGCGAGCCCACAGCATTTATCCAGCACGCAGGGGTCTGTGTCTGCACTGTAGTGTGGTTACAGAGGCCAGGTCGCTGGCATGTGGCCTTCCTTGGGTGCACTAAGCTAATAAAACCCATCCCTCCTTTTTCCTTCAAGTTGGGTTTCTCACTGCAACAGCCAAGAGTCTTGACTAATAAACCCACACAGCCTTTAGGCAACCTGGGCCCCAGCTCTGTTGCCAAACTTGGATACCACTGGGCAGTTATCTCACCCAGCCCTCTCCTCCTTCTTGTGGAAAATGTGGATGAAAACATTTGCTTTTCCTGCCTCCTGTGTCATGATTGCTTCTCTTCCTTTGATTTCATGAGCCAATCAGTTACCCTTTTAATCTTTAAATATATTTTGAGTTGGGGTTCTGTCACTTGCACCCCAAAGAGTCCTAAATAATTCAGCATGATACAACTTTAGGTATTGTTACGGTTGTTCTTAGTATATCCATGAAGTCCTGGAAAGCAAACACGACTGTCCCTGCCCCCTCCCACTGGTAGCCATGTCAGGAAACGATGCACTGAGCAATGTCAAATACTGATGACATTGACTCGATAATTTCTGAGTAAACAGAAAAAAATAAGCGAGAACATTGGTACAAAGGACAGGACTACAAACCAACTGAAAAATGTTAGAAAATTGTTTTTATGTTACATTGTGTAAAATGTAAAGGAAACAATTACTAAAGTGCTGCTTTTTCAACCACTGTCAGATGACACAAACAGATGGAGAGATATACCATGTTCTTGGACTGGAAGAATCAATATTGTGAAAATGACTATACTACCCAAAGCAATCTACAGATTCAATGCAATCCTATCAAATTACCAATGGCATTTTTTACAGAACTAGAACAAAAAATCTTAAAATTTGTATGGAGACACAAAAGACCCCGAATAGCCAAAGCAGTCTTGAGGGAAAAAAATGGAGCTGGAGGAATCAGACTCCCTGACTTCAGACTATACTACAAAGCTACAGTAATCAAGACAATATGGTACTGGCACAAAAACAGAAATATAGATCAATGGAACAGGAGAGAAAGCCCATAGATAAACCCACGCACCTATGGTCAACTAATCTATGACAAAGGAGGCAAGGATATACAATGGAGCAAAGACAGTCTCTTCAATAAGTGGTGCTGGGAAAACTGGACAGCTACATAGAAAAGAATGAAATTAGAACACTCCCTAACACCATACACAAAAAGAAACTCAAAATGGATTAGAGACCTAAATGTAAGACCGGACACTATAAAACTCTTAAAGGAAAACATAGGAAGAACACTCTTTGACATAAATCACAGCAAGATCTTTTTTGATCCACCTCCTAGAGTAATGGAAATAAAAACAAAAATAAACAAATGGGACCTAATGAAACTTAAAAGCTTTTGCACAGCAAAGGAAACCATAAACAAGACAAAAAGACAACCCTCAGAATGGGAGAAAATATTTGCAAACGAATCATCGGACAATGGATTAATCTCCAAAATATATAAACAGCGCATGCAGCTCAGTATTAAAAAAACAAACAACCCAATCCAAAAATGGGCAGAAGACCTAAATAGACATTTCTCCAAAGAAGACATACAGATGGCCAAGAAGCACATGAAAAGCTGCTCAACATCACTAATTATTAGAGAAATGCAAATCAAAACTACAATGAGGTATCACCTCACACCAGTTAGAATGGGCATCATCAGAAAATCTACAAACAACAAATGCTGGAGAGGGTGTGGAGAAAAGGGAACCCTCCTGCACTGTTGGTGGGAATGTAAATTGATACAGTCGCTATGCAGAACAGTATGGAGGTTCCTTAAGAAACTAAAAATAGAATTACCATATGACCCAGCAATCCCACTACTGGGCATATACCCAGAGAAAACCATAATTCAAAAAGACACATGCACCCCAATGTTCATTGCAGCACTATTTACAATAGCCAGGTCATGGAAGCAAGCTAAATGTCCATTGACAGACGAATGGATAAAGATGTGGTACATATATACAATGGAATATTACTCAGCCATAACAAGGAACGAAATTGGGTCATTTGTAGAGACGTGGATGCATCTAGAGACTGTTATACAGAGTGAAGTAAGTCAGAAAGAGAAAAACAAATATTGTATATTAATGCATATATGTGGAACCTAGAAAATGGTACAGATGAACCTGTTTGCAGGGCAGAAATAGAGACACAGATGTAGAGAACAAACGTATGGACACCAAGGGCGGAAAGCCGCGGGGTGGTGGGGGTGGTGCTGTGATGAATTGGGCGATTGGGATTGACATGTATACACTGATGTGTATAAAATGGATAACTAGTAAGAACCTGCTGTATAAAAAAATAAATAAAATTTAAAAAAAGAAGTTTCCCATTTGCAACCAGTGTAGTCCTGTGATGGGTGTGTGTGTGTGTGTGTGTGTGTGTGTGTGTGTATGTGAGTGTATAGGGAGGGCTATTGGAGGGTGACTATAACTCTCTCTGTGTCGAACACCATATGAGACCAAGTGGCTCAGGCCTCATCCAGGTGACAAGCCCAGGACCAAGAGTCCAGAAGGAGTCCTGGAGGCAGGCCCCGTGGGCTCATGATGACACAGGGACAGCCACATGAGAATGGAACGGGGGCAGACAGATGCTCTCCACTTCCCTGATCAGTGGCTTTTGCTGGGGGTCCTGGGAAGGCTGCGGACCTGAAAAAGGTAACAGCTTCCTGCTGCTACAGACCAGAGGCAGGAAGATGGTCTAGAAAGGCAAGAGGTACAAGTGGTTACAGAAAAGACACAGGGTCTGCTCTGCAGCCTCCGGGAAAGTTGCCTGGGCACGACTGGACACACGTGGCCTGAATTCTAGTCTCTAACTGAATGGTGTATCCATGACAGAGATAAGACCCAAATCCTGGAAAAGCCCATAAAGCAAACTCAAGAGAAGACAAAGTAATATTCGTGCTCTGGTCTCTAAGAGGAAGGGACAGTCTTCGTGAGGCAGGCAATTTGTGAATAGTTTTATGTACTTGGGGAGGTTCAGAGACCACCTTGGGAACAGAAGCAACAATGGATTCTGGGAGAGGAGTTAGAAGATGCCCACTGCGTTCGGTGACCACACTGCGTGTCACAGACATAGAAAAACCAGACTCTGCCTGTGTCCCAAAGAAGTCCACAGGCTGCTGGAAGAACAGATACACAAGCGATTTTACTACTTCAGGCAAGTCACGCGGACACCCAGGGTGCAAGGAACCCGCAGAGGAAGGGATGCCCGAGGCTGCCCTCTGAGCTACAGGAAGGCTCTGAAGTTAACAGAAGCAGAACCAGAGGGCCCCAGCAGAAGTTGCTAGAAGGCATGTTTCAATGGCTTTGCTCTTGCCTCTCCTGAACATACTCTGGTGTTCATTATGGCTCATTATACAAACTGGTAGTAGTCAGGTAACGGTAAGTGTAAGGGCCTCTGTGGGCCCTGGGGAGGGACCCCTGTCCCAAACACCTCTACCAGAGACGCTGAGATCCCAAGCCGAGTTCCCCTGTGCGGGGGATGCCTCCAAGGCCTTGTGTGAGTGAACGGGTTCATCATTCTCCTGCCCCTGCACTGGTGGGCCAAAGCTGGCTGGTCCAGGGACATGGGGGGACAGGGAAAGAGGCCTTGACAAAGGAGCATCTAAGAGCAGCAGGGCCCCTGTCCCAGCGTTTGCAGAGCCAGCCTCAGGTGCTTTAAGCAATGCAGATTCGGGGCGGCCCAGCAGGGATCAGAGTCAATTGGTTTGGTTTTAAATACCATCACTGCCACCTACTGTGGGAGCCTGGATAGATAGCTACCCTACTTATGCTTCTATTTTCCTCTTCCATAAAATGGCAATAATAACGAATTATACCAATTTCAGAGGACCATCAGGAGGACTAAATGAGACTTTGTGACGTACAAGGACAGGCAGCACAGGAGGTTTCCCAACTGCCCATCCTTCCCCCCATCCTCTGCACACACCCCCCCATGGCCCTCTTCCTTTTTGGGGCACAGTCTGTGAAATCCCAGGCCCAAGGGCGCCCCATCTGCACCCGGAGCCCCTGCTGCCCTTGAGACTTTCTAACTTTCCATCCACGTCCCTCAAGATGGAAGCCGCAGCCCAAAGCCCCAGTAACGCTGTCCTAGAATGAGGTCACCCTGTGTCCACCAACCAACCACTTCCTGAGCCCCCTAGCTGTGTCCAGAACATTCTCAGGTGACAAAAGTGCGGCTTGCTGCAACCTCAGCCTCCTCTATGCAGTTATTCAACTCCTGCCCGTCCCCGGCCCTGTCTGGACACTGCTTTTTCATCTCATCACAGGCGGCCAGCAGGGGTGGGTAAGAAGAGAAGGAGCTTCCGGAGGTTCTGAAGGGCAAGGGCAGGGCCTGTCTCCCAGGGCGGCAGGCCTTCCTGGGAACCTACTCCGGGCAGGACATCACCCCCGTACCCTGAAGACCCAAGGTAGGTAGGGGCCGCATCCTCTGAAAGTGAGCTGCTCCCAACTCGAGAGAAATGGTGAGTGGAACACTGAGTCAGGGCAGCCTGGCTGGGGCTTCCGGGCACTGGACAGCTCACAGGGCATCACAGAGGCTGAGCCACGATAGAGACAAGCAGGGAGAACCCGCAGGGGCAGGCACGGCAGCAGCACTGGAGAGACAAGAGGGCAAATCGTGGTCCCTCCCTGGAGGAACCAACCATGCTTTCATTCATTCACCCGGCTCATCCTCACTGAGGCTTCCAATGTGCCAGGAGCTGATCTACCACGGTGACTAAGCCACAGATATGGGCTTCCACTCTACAAGGGGTACGTGACAGTCAACAGGATGCAACTAAAAAGAAAGAGACAAGTGTGCCGGGAAAAGAAATGAAGAGGGTATTCTCTAGTAGGTCTGTGTCTTTATTCCCGTCTTACCACTAGGTTCTTCATGACCTTTTTTTGGGGGGGTGGGATAGGGAGGGTGGGAGGGAGGGAGATGCAGGAGGGAAGAGATATGGGAACATATGTATATGTATAACTGATTCACTTTGTTACAAAGCAGAAACTAACACACCATTGTAAAGCAATTATACTCCAATAAAGATGTTAAAGTTTGAAAAAAAAAAAAAAAAGAAAGAAATGAAGAGGGTAATGCTTTCCACTGGAGGATCAGAAATGGCCTGAGAGAGTGACATTTGAGCCAAACTAGAATGACCAGGTTGACAGACCGAGAGAGATTCAAGGCTGAAACCAACATTTTGAATATCATAAACTAGTAAAGTTTAAATTTCAGAATGGACAGTTGCTACTTTTTACTCTGCTTAATGACATCCCACCCACTGCCACCATCATTTCACAAAGGACAAAACTTTAAAATAAAAGCTGGGCCTTCACGTGGATTAACTTCAGCTCCATGAAAAAGTCACTGCACTCTCCTGTAGGACGCCCTTTACACGAAGTCTCAATCAGGTGCTTTGTCTACCTCACTCAAATTCACCGACATGCGACATGCGCTTAGAAAGAAAATTTAACTACTATACGGGGTTCATGTACTCTTTACAATAGAGCGCACCTATGCATTTACACGTAGGTAATGTTGCACAGCAACGTTACCTACTCCAAAACCAAGTATTCTGAACTTCATGGGCATTTTAAGGGGTTTTCAGGAGTAATCTTTTTTTTTCTTGAATTTTTGAATTTTATTTCAGGAGTAATTTTGTTTATAAGTGATCCCTTTCATTTGAGCCTCATCCCCATGCAAAATGTGAACTCACCATTTTCCTCATTTTGCAAGGACCAGTGGGAAAACCTCTGGCTCACCTGTGTTGGCCTAAGCCATGGACCTCAGCAGCGACCATTGCTGCCCTTGTATGAAAGTCAGGTCCTCATGTAATCCAAACCCTTTCCCTTCTTGCTAATGGCATTTATTCAAGCCATAACCAGTTTTTGTTCGGTTTTGTTTTCAAAGAGAACATGGGATTTTTTGGTCATTTGCTCACTGACCCTCCCCATCCTGGGCCACCATCCTACCCTCCTTGGGCCGTTGACACAAATGCAATACAATTAGTTTAGTGCCCACTTACTGACCGATAACCATACAGCCCTCACGTCCTAACGCTGAAGCTGCCAGAACATATGGCAGGGAGTCCTTTGCCACCGGCCGGGCCTCTCCTGCTCAGCTTGTGCTAGGCTGCTTCCTGCGACAGGAGGTTTCAGAACAGCAGCCCCTGTCTGCTGGACCGCCCAGCTGCCGGAACAGAAGAGGCCAGGAAAGCCGGTGCACTTGCTGCCCCCTTTATCCCCAAGCTTTTCAGGGGTGAGTTTTGCACCTTTCTTAATTTCTTTCTTTTCTTTTTTTTTTTTAGGATGGTGCAGTTTCCCACGATGTTGACCTTCGGGAGCAGGGGTGCCCTGCATGGCCACCCAGCTCGGGCTCTGTGCTCACCCCAGCTTGACCAGGAAGGTCAGTGTGCCCAGCTGGGCCCAAGAGGTCAGGTCTGGGGCTGGGGGCTGGGTGACCAGTATTCATGGCTGCACCACAGCCTTTCCAGTCTCTTATGTGGAAGAAGTGCTTCTTCAGGCTCTCACTGCCCCCTCCCCCATGTCAAAGCTCAGGGCCCTACGTGGAGGAAAAGTTTTAATTACTACCCTGCCTCTCCCCACCGGCTCAAGAACTGCTTTACACTTCTATTTATGGAAACACAGCAGAAGAGGCACTGGGCTGGGGGCCAGGGGACCTGGGTTCCTGCCCTGGGGGTTGCTCTAGGGCCATCCTCTCCTCCCTGCCCCCGTGTGCCTGCCACCCTACCCCCGAACACACATTCCTCTTCCGGGCTTTTCCTTCTGCCTGGAACATCTTCCCCACTTTTGTTCAGCCCTGCAATCCTGTCCAGCCTCTGCTGTTGGCATCAACGCCCCTGCCCTACAACACTGACGCAAATTCCCACGTGAATTAACCCATGTGGTCACAGAGCGCGTCGGACAAACTCTTCTTAGCACGCCAGCCTGGTGTCTAAATAGACTAGGTAGCTGCTCGCAAGCTTGCCTCCTCCACCATGCTGTAAACTTCCAGGGGCTCACGGGCCATGCTTGCTTCACTTCCATAGGCCCCACTGTGCCTTAGATACCACAGTCCTCCATAACTGCTTGTTGGATGAAAAGTTAAGATGACTGATAACCCTGGATGGACCAGAAGTGGGCCATCCCCATTCTACCCACTGGGGACCAACAGCATTCACGGGAGACCCAAGGGGCCTGGGGCCTACAGACTGTGGCCATCGACCAGGCAAAATCTCCTGTGCTGCAAGAAGCCACGATGCTCCATTGCCTCACGGGCCCTCGACCTGTAGCCACGAGGCCCAGTGCTCAGCGACTGCAGCTGTCCTTCAGCTGAATGGAAAAGGTATGAAATCTGGATCCCCCAGTCCTCAGTTCCACTGCAAGCTCTCCGAGGACCCCAGTGGCCATTTCCTGGCCTGCACTAGAACAAGAGCATTGTGGAGGCTTGGGGTCCACCAGTCAACTCCACAGGCACCCTGGTTTGTGACAAGTGTCTCACTGCTGCCAAGCCAGCCCCGTGTGCAAGGCCAGAGGCAGGTCCGGCCACGCGGGAGGGCTGCTCACCTCCCCTCGCGGAGCCTCAGCCTCCTCTGCTCTAAAATAGAGAACTTAAACCTACTTCCGTCATGAGGATTAAACGAGGCGCTGCAAATCAAATGAGATGACATATAGTCTGGCCAGTCCTGGAATACAAGTTTGCTGGACCCAAGGGGAAAGTGCCCATGCCCAGACCAGCCCACAGAGGGCAGGGTTCAAGTGTACCCTAGGTCCTCAGAGCTGAGGCCAGACAGGCTGAGAGGGGTCAGTACCACCAGGGGAGGAATGTGGTCTGGGGGGTCACACGAGTAACACAGCCCAGGGAGCTGAGACCAGGAGTTCTACTCTGCTGGGACAGGCGGGTGACCGGATGGCAGGGTCCAAGGAGGTGGGCCTGGTCTCCTGAAGGACTCAAGACAAAGCTTCTCCTGCACAAGGCACTTTTGAGGTAGGCTGGCCCAAACCACGAGTGGGAAGCAGGCAGTGGCAGGGAATCCCACTCAATGGCCACTCCTGGGTGTGGTCACTGCTTTCTGCCCTGGATTTGTGCTCTTTGCCTAGGGTGAAAGCACTGGGGGTGAAGGCGAATTCTGAAAGGCAGCCGTGACCTCAGCCCAGGTAAACGCCAGGAGACTCCATGGGAGGCCTCAGGGTCCTACCTTCCTTGTCAGAGCCTTTAGTGTCACCTCCAAAATAGCATCTTACGTGTTGCAGATGCGCAGTGAGAATCTTCCACGTGTCCAACGACATTGATGGTTGGGGAGGAGGGGAAGGGGAGAACACGTGTGGGAGATAGCTTGGACTTGAGGGAAAGCCTGCCTTTACACTCCTTGGCTGTTTGCAACAGGTTCTACTGGCTACCTCCTAGGTCAGCTCAGGGTGGCAAGAAGACAAAGAAGGAGATGGCAAGGCAAGGTGAGGGCATCCTTGGGCTGAGTCCCATGCGGATGAGCTGGCCCAACAATGGGGGGAAGCTAGCCCGCGAAGTCTTTCCTTCCCCTCCAGTCCTGCCCGAGAAATATGCGCCCTTCCACTGAGTGAGCAATTCCATTTTCCTGGAAGGTATTCAAAAAGTCTTCTTACCATAGAAGGAACTAAACTGTATCTGCAAGGATCGCGAGCTGTGATAATGATAATAACAGCGTCTATCACTTACGGAGGCAGGCAGAGTTCAGAGTTTCACATGTATTAACTAATTTAAACCTCACCACAACCCTGACAGGGAGGTACTATTATTATCCATTCTCTACAGGAGAGGAAAAGGAGGATGGAATAGATTAAACAGATTTAATAGCAGACCTAATGAAATACAGCGAGTGTGCGGTAGAGCTGGGACATTAACTCAGAGGCTTGGGATGGAACCATAACATAATGCCCGTAAGAGCTGCAGATCTGAGACCTGGCGCCAACCACAGCCGATGGTTGTCGGGCTGATCCAGAAGTTGGGGGTTGCAGTCTCAGGCAATAGACCCCCAGGTGCCAGCACAGTGGACTGTGCAGAGCGACATCACAGAGCAGGTACTCAACACGCACTGGCTGAAGGAATGAGAAAGTGTATGAAAGAATCATGAGCACGGTTTTCAACAAGCCATGGAAGAGACTGGCCTACTCACGGTTTTCCCTGGATTCACTCTGCAGACCATCGCAGCGTCAGAGATATAAATTCACAGGGTTGCTGTCAGTGGGCTCTGCTGGGGGTACCTTGCTTCTTCCCTCTCTCTCTTTCTAAGTTAAGTCACTAAGAGCAATACTGCCAAGCTAAATATTAATATGATCAGTATCGTGTGAAAATAATGGACCTCCCTGACAAGTGTGTTGTCAAAAATTATAAAGTCTAAGGAACATGGTCTTATGGAAGCTTCCAATTAGGAAAGATGGGAAATCAGTAGATAGAAATGAGTTCCTAAAAACCTGCTGGCATGCAAAAAATTTTCTGTATAGAATTGTGTTTTAACTATATTAGGAGATTATAAGTCTTATGGCAAATATCTTTGGTAAAAGAAATAATTGCCTGCAACTTATTAATTTTTTAAGTGAATCCTTTAAGGACATAGGTTATACCTCTCTCTGACTACAGGAAATGGACTATTTCAGAAATTCAATTACTTGTTCCATTCCCAGAAAGCAGGGCTGACCTTTTGCTGTGTGGATGTGGGCCATTAAGGACGCCCTGCCACATAAAAGAGTCTTTATGGGTTGTCTTAAATTGGGCAGCCATTGGTTTCGGCCGGCTCACCAGGCACCAGCAGCTCTGATGACCTAGTTGGTATCTCTTTCCCTCCGTGCCTCTGTAGCAGACAGTGATTTGACCTACTTTCAGGGGCACAGTGGTGGCTGAAGAAGGAAAGGAGGGGAACGCGAGAGGCTGGACACAGGAGTTTGAAGCGTGGGCTCTGGTCAAGCACAGGGCTCATCCCCTCCCTCTCTCCATCTCCAGAGCGTCTGCCCTCCTGCAGTCCCTCCCCTGACTGCATCCTCCTCGGGCAGGAAAGGAGTCCATTCCCAGCTCAGTCTGTCCAACCTCTTAAATCTATCAAGTGTTGACGTGGGGCTTCCCAGCCCTCTCACCTCACAGCCCATCGGGAGCACAGTGACATCTGTATGGCCCACTGGGGTAACCCAGAGAGGCTGCTTGGGGCCAGAGGGTGGTAGCCTGTAGCACTGGCCACCCAAGGCCCGTCACCCCAAGGCTGAGAGCACAGAGTCATATGTTAGCCCAACTAGGACTTATTCTCAACACTTCTATCAGGACACTCTGCCCTGCTTTATAAGCAACTACAAAATTACAAAGAGTCTAAGAAGTGGTTTTTTAAATTCCCAGCATTTGTGTTAATGTGTAAAGTGCAGAGAGGGAAGACATGCAGGGTCAACTCTCCAGAGCAGGGGTTGGCAAACTTTTTCTGTGAAGAGCCAGGTTGTAACTATTTTAGGCTCTGCAGGCCATATGGTCTCTGTCACAACTACTCAACTCTGCCATGTACTGTAGAAGCAGCCATAGAAGCGTGGCTGTGTTCCAATAAAACTTTATTGATAAAAATGGGTGGGGGGGCTGGATTCGGCCCACGGGCCATGACTTGGCAATCTTGCTCTAGAGAAATGTTGGGATGCCAAGTGCATTTTGCAGCAGTGTGTCTTCCCTCTCTGGGCCCTTCCCATGACGCAGTGGTGATTTCTTGTGTTTGATGGGTGCCCATCCTCACATTCTCTCCCCTACTGCTATCAGAACCTGCTTTCAGGGAAGGCTCTGACAAACTCAATCCCCCAGATGAGGATAAATGGATTGTATCTACATTTCAATCAATAAAAACCCTGGGTCGGTGGCTCTCAGCCCTGGAGTATCATTGACAGCCCCGGGGAGATCTAAAACTCCTGATGCCCACGTCTCACTCCAGAAGTTCTGATGCACGTGGTCAGGGCGCAGCCCAGGCAGTGGGGATTTTAAAGCTCTCTAGGTAATTCTAAAGGATGGTCAGGTTGACAACCACTGCCTTAGACCAAAAGGGAAACAAAAAAAATTAGTGGTAGTGTTTTTAGAATAAGCGAGCCAGGGAGGTAAAACTTGTTTTCCCCCTCGGGGATGGGGATTGGGTGGGGGGGGGGCGGGGAAGGAAACATGTCCAGAACCCTTGAAATCACACCACCCAGGCAATCACCCTTCACCAAGGCTGGCGCTGTGTAGATTTCACCATGGTTTTTAAGATCCACAACCTTCTCATTTTTGTTTCCCTCTTGACATCTAGCATGATTCCCTACTGGCAATATGTGTTCTATGAACACTGGTTAATCATCAAAAAAGAAACCCCTAATGGCCTAATATTCAATCATCAGTCAATCAATCAACCTTCAAAAAGAAAAAAAAAAAAAAAGAGGTCACTGAGTCCTGCCTTAGAAGGACTATAGTCTGTGAAGGGAGACAAGGTAAGCACAGATGAAACTTATAATAGGCTTAGCCATACTCGCAGCATGTAATAAGGCAGTGGATCCCACACTTCACTACACACAATCACCTGGAGAGATTTTTAAAAATCCCAATGCCTGGGATGTACCCCATGCCAATAAAATCAGAATATCTGAGGGTAGAAGACTGGCACGGGTCTCTTTTAAAACCCTCCAGTGATGCCAATGTGCAGCAGAATTTGGGAACCATGGTTATAAGGTCCCGCTACTCCAAGTGTGGTCCACGGAACAACAGCATTATCACCGGCTGGGAGCTGGTTTGGAATGCAGGATCTCGAGCCTCACCCCAGTCCTACTGAATCAGAACCTGCACGTGAACCAGATCAGCATGCTATCTGTTTGCACATGAAGTTCAAGAAGCTGCTGCAGGGAACCCTGTTCCGAGAAAGAACCAGCTCTAGACTGTCCCCCCTACCGTAACCAGGGAACACTTCTTAGAGGAAGGGAGAAACAAGAGATGCTGTAGGACGGGGGAATGAGAGGCAGAGAGATGGTAGGCAGGACTCAGCACACAGAGGCGAGGAGGAAGGTGGTCTGTACGCATGGTGAGCCAGAAGTAAGGAGAAGGGGTCAAAACGTTTTTGTTTTTGTTTTTTAATAAAAGTAGAAAATTAAATCACATTTAGTCACATAAGTAACAGGCTGAGGGTTTTTAAAGGATAAAATGCCAAGAAAATAAGGCTGTCCTGGAAAATTGGGGGCAACAATTTTCCAGAAAACAAATTTCTCTAGAGAAATTTTCCATCCCAACATTTCTCTAGAGCAAGGTTGCCAAGTCAGGGAGGTGGTGGATGACTAGAATGGACGAGGTTGTGAGGGAAGATTCCAGAGACTATGGACGCCCTGCAGAGGGCTTCAGATTTTGTCTCATGGGCCAGTGGAGAGCCGCATGTTGCCTCTGGAGCTGGGGAGGGAGGTGAGAGGAGAGGGGGCTGGGCAGAGGGGCTCGGGCAATGTCTTTGAAGAGACAGACCAGTAACAGAAGCAAGCAGAGAGGCAGGAGGACCAGACAGGGAGCTGGGGCGAGCAGCACCTGTGACCGGGGAAAGGACGGAGCTTGAGAAAGACCTTTCAGAGGAGGCAGCTGATCGGCGGGGGTGAGCGAGAGCCACTGAGCATTCTGAGGTCTCAAGTCCGGGACACTGGGCTGTCTAAGTGTGGGGAAAGCTAGAACCTCTAGCCTTGTTATCATAAGCTCTTTAGGTAATGCCGCCCAAAAAGTTACCTATGGGAAAACATGAAAGTCTCTAGCAAACAAGACTCCCCAAGGGAAGCTGAGAGGAAGGGCGACACTGTACACAGACCCTGGGATTGTCTTCAGCTCCAGTGGGCCATGAAGACCCAGGGAGGCCCTTGGGCACAGTCCTTTGTTTCCAGGCCCCTGGAAGTCCAGCTGATTCCCAGTTGAGTTGAAGAGGCCGGGAGATTGTTCCCATTGCAGTGGACTGAAACAATAACTGCAGAGTGGACGTTACCACAATTGTTTCCACTGAAGTTATTTTGGGGGAGTTTAGGAAGATTGTCTATTCCGAGACATTTCCTTCACCCGATTCCCTTTATAAAAACACTGAGGGAACAGGCTGGTGTCGCCATCTCCACGCTGCCCTGCTCACGAGGAGCACGTGCACAGCGGGCCCCAGGGAGCTGCCATATGCAACACCTATTTCCTGAGGCTCTCGTGGAAGCCCTTAGATCTGACTGGGGCCTCACGGTTTTCAAAGTCCCTCCTCAGTGACCATTGTGCTTAATTCCCACGACAGCCTTCCGAGATGGTAGCGGCAGGGTGTAGATTTTATTATTCCCAGTCTGGATATGAGGAAACAGAGAAGTCAGGGTACTTGGTCAAGGTCACCCAGCTTGGAGGGGGTGGGGCAGAATCCCATGTTGACTCCTGGAGGATGTCCTGTGCATGGTGTGGCGTGCGCCAGGGCTGCAGTGAGAGGTTCACTACCTGCTCGTGGCCTACTTACCACTGCCAATCCCCACGCCAGGCATGGGCTCATGACAGGTCCGCCAGGTGAAGACGGGGGCTGGTCCGTCCACATTCAGGACCCCAGAATGAGTCCAGTATGGCTGTTACATAGAGTGCATGGTGGGGACAATGTGGGATCCGAGGCTGAAAGGAGAGCTGGATTGGGGAGGCCTTGCACAGAGGGAGCTTGATCCTACGTGTGATGGGAAGGCAGGGAAAGGCTTAAGCACGTAGTAAAATAGCTAGATCTGTGTACTTTAGATCATGCTGAGGTCATGAAGGGGATGGATTTAGGGAGGCTATCACAATTGTCAAGACATGACAGTGGCCAATATAGGAATTAGGGAAGTGGCAGAGGGATGGAAGAGGAGAGTCTACAAACATTTAAGACTAAAATGGACTGGTTGTGGTGAAGGATGGGGGTGGGAGTTGGGGATAGAGCATCGTCTGTGAGAAATACAACTGCAAATAAGACACAGTCCCTGCTCTGGAGGATTCCTACATCCTCACAGGACAGATAGAAAATGAATGAGTATCATGCAAGCCTGAGTGATTAATATCAAGAAGACAGAGGTTTTATAAGTTTGGATCCAGTCCTGGCTCACCCCTTGCTTTTCTATGATGCAAACACCTTACAGGATGGGGAAATGGGATCAATCCTCAATACCTAAGGGCACAGACCCTCTAGCTGGTGGCATGTCAGATTTACCCAGGGAGCTGAAAAATGACTGATGCCCAGGACCCACCACCCAGAGATTCTGATTTGTCTGTGGTGGGTCCAGGCATGGTTATATTTTAAGAGCTCCCCAACTGATTCTAACATGCAGCAAGGACTGAGAGGGGGGATGCAGCACCTCATTTCAGAGACCTGGAAATGAGGTCTTTTCAGCTTTACAGAGAGGGAGCTGCAGTTTCACACCACCAATGCTAGGACTGAAGGAAGACGATGTTCTTCTTAATGACTAACGTCTGCCCCGACGTCTTTGAGTCATCTCTTCTTGCAACACAGAGAGGTGCCCCTGCCCAGTTTCCCCAGTGACCCAGCAAGGTTCCTCCCTGGCCCCCTGTCCACTGGATCGGTTTGCCTGACCCTCTATCTTCCACCGGTCAGGTTTCCTCCTCCAGTGCATGGACATCCTGCCCAACCTGACCGGCCAGCATAAGCCACGCAGCCAGCCACCGGTGTTGCCGCCCTTTGGGGTGTCCTGAAAAGACCTCGCTGAGGGGGTGTGATGCATTTCCTTGACCACACCACACACCAGCCTGCTGGAACAATGTCCCTTTTCTTGCCGCCAGGAAAGGCCACATAAAGGAACATCTTCTTTTTTCTTGCCAAGCAAATGTTTCTGTTTTGACCTGAAGGGTGCACTTTGAAGCAAAATAATGACCCAGAGGCCACTGAGCTGCCCTAAAGGTCAAGTACTGGAAAGAATTGTTCCCAACATTTTTAGCACGTTGAGAATACTGTGCGTGTGCGTGCGCGCGCGCATCGTGACAGGTGGGAGAGGGACAACCGCCCCTCGTGTGAGCTGTCCCTGACCTGTCACTGTGTCCTGGCCGGGCCGGGTGGGGTGAACGGGCCAGGACTATGAAGATTCCGCTGTCAGAATGTCTGCTTCTTATGGCTAACTTTGCTGAGGGTCTTTGCAATGAATTCCTTAAAAGGAATCACATACTATTGACATGATCAAATCTTACTAACATTTCCATGAGCAGAATCTTCGTGCTGAGTGGTTGACCTCTGGCCAGAGCAGGTGAGCAAGGTGTTCCACTAGGGTCCTGCTCAGGGCTCAGAAGAATTTGGGGGACCTGGCAGCAGCTTTTCTTCTCTGCAAAATCACATCTGCAGCCAGTCCCTCCTGGTCTGCAGGACTCTCTCTCCCAGGTACGGGGACCCTTGACTCACAACAGCTTCTAGAATTCAGTTCATCTCCTCTTTACTGGGGAGGTACACAGTCCTGTGCTCAGAGCAGGGACGTCTGTCTGGGCCTCAATTTTCCCAGCGGCAAAAGGAAAGGAGCTGGGCTAGATGACCAGAAGGCTCCTTTCAGGACTAACACTATAACATTCTAGAACACTCGATGGCCACGACTCCTTCCTCCTGAGGAAATAGAAAGGGTCACTTCACCTTCTCCACTGTTAAGATATTTCTCTCCAAGGGAGGTTCCCTTTAGCTGGAAATGTTCTAAACTCGAAGTCTGGCTTTCTATGGAATGAATGAATGGCTTGGGTATTCAACTCAAGCTTCTGGGTATGAAATTTGCTTAAAACGAGGAACAGCTGCTGCTTACATGCGCTCCACACACCTCCGGGAGATGGTCCTCTCGGTCTCATCGATCTGAGGCATTTTTGATAATTTCAGGCAGAGGCTTTCGCATGTGTAGAGGAAGGAACACCGCTCTCTAATTTGCAGAGTGGCTGTGCTGGCTAGTGGCAGGGCTGGTCCACGTACACTTTCTGAAAAGCCATCTTTCAGGGCTCAAAAGGGCCTCACAGGCCTGCCCGATAGCATAGAACAGAGACCAGCAAGAGGACGCAATGCGGCTGCCGACGTGGGGTGTCCAGAGGACACGACAGAAAACCCTTCTCCACGGGGTTGACCAAGGCCCCCGACATTCACCGCATTCTTCTATGTGGCCCTCCGTCTCTCTGCGCCTCGGACCCGGCAGAGCTGAGGAGGGGGCTGCAGGGAGCGCCTGGCTTGGGGTCAAGGCTGCCATTGGCAGCTCACACAGCCTTGCCTTTCTGGTTCTTGCTTGGTGGGGGGGCACGAGGGTGGAGAGGCAGCTCTGATTGTGATTTCCTTTCCTTTCTTCTTTTTTCTAATTTCCTTTCTACAGAACGTTTTATGTGCAGACACTTCAGTGATGAAGGCTTTTCAAAGACACCTATTGATGCTGATCCCTAGTGAAATTCTAGAATAAATTATTAAACAGATGTCCTGTGAGCCTTATGCGAGGACCCGTGCTTAGAATTCATCAGAAATGAAACTGCAGTGTGTATGGAAAGAGCTGTGACCTACGGATCCTGAGCCCCAGATCTGTGTGCCCCTGGGTGCGGCCCATCCCCACGGTGGGGCTTAGTTTCCTCGTTGAGCACAATGTGTTTAGGATGCTTTCCTCACGGTTTAGAGTGCTGACCACGTGGTCTCCAAGATAGATGTTCAGGGAGAGATTTCAACTCTTGCCCCACAGCCCACCACTGGCTGTTCCTCCTGCCAGCACTAGGGCGAGGTAGCCAGAGGACCTGGGTTCTCTCCAGCTGGTCTAGGTGCCCAATCTCAGGGCCCCCGCCTCCTGACCTTGCCCTTATCTGACCCTTTCTGCCCCTCCAGCCCCAGTTTTATCCTGCACATTGCAGCCTGAGGTGACAACGTGTCAATAGGACAAATCACTGCCAGTGATCGGCTGGAAATGGAACATTTCCAGGTAATAGGATGTACCCAGAGTGCCTGCCCTTCAGGGCTCTGAGCTCCTCAGATTAGGAGCAGCTGACAGAGCTGCACACGGACTAGCCTTCTGCCAGCCCCGGCTGGCTCTTTGGGGCACTGCCCTTTATCAACTGGGTGCAATGCGTGATGCTGGAAAAACTGCCCTGCCTGCCCTTAAGGGCATCCTTGCTTATTTCAACATTTCCAGAAATGAGCAGGAACTCCCAGGTAACGAGCTTAAAGCTGCCAGAAGTTCTACACAAATGGTTTTCAAGAACTGCAGAATACATGGATTGTTGAAATGCAAATTGGCAAAAGGCAGGGACAGCGTGTACTTTATGTGAGGCCTTCTAGAGCCAGTGTACCATTAGGGGTGGGTGGGGTCCCGTTTCTTAGCCAAAGAGGAGAGGCCCAGGCAGCTCCACAGCAGAGAGGCCAGCAATGACCAGTAGGCTTTCAGGGTGACTGTGAGAGGCCGCATTGCCCTGTCCTTTGCACACAGCTGGCTCCCACATCTGCTCTGGCATCTTAGCAACCATTCTATGGTTTTGTGACTTACTGAGCTCTGACCACGTGCCCAGCCCTATCCCAGGTGTGCCACTGGGCAAGAACCCTGCTCCCAGGACCCTGGATGCTTGCTGGGAAAAAGTCTTTCCCACCAGAAGGGGTCAACGGCAAAGCCAGGCAGGGTGAGGCTGGGATCCTAACGAGCTGGGCAATAGAGCTTATCCTTGGGTCCTGGACTGCATTTGCCCTGGTGGCTCTTGGCTCTTGTGTGGGAGTGAGCGTCTCTATAAGGTCTGAATCCGAGCAGATTTTCCCAGGCCCCTCAGACAGCTAATGTGTGTGTGTGTGTGTGTGTGTGTGTGTGTGTGTGTCCCCTCCTGGAGTTCTTTGAACAATAGGAAAGAAAAGAACCTATTTATTGGCATTCAGGAACATCCTGCTGCCCCCTTTATATTCTAACCCCAGTAACAACATGTCCAGGGCCTGGACTCAGAGGACAGACCACTTCATCTGTCTGCTCCCAGATACAAATGTCTGCTCCCACTTCTGCTCCTGACAAGCACGTTAAGCTCAGTGTCTCCTACGATGCTCTCCCTCTTTCCCTGATGATTTAAATCCAACCAAATTAGACTTCTGACTGGACATGGTGGATTGACACATGCACTTATTTTAACTCCTCCTCTCTCAGTAAAAAAAGTTATAAGCCCACAAAAGCACAGAGAACCAAAGAGATTTCAACACACTTTGGGAGGACAGAAATCGAATTCAGGAGTAGCAAGCAACCCAGCAGAGAGGGATATTGATAAGAAATGCACTGATGGAGCCTACAGACCTCCACGGAGCTCAAGGCTTGGAGGTATCAGGGATCACAAAGAGCAGGGTGCAGGTGCTGGGAGGAGACAGCAGAACTGCATGAAAGTCTGCATATAGGACCCCCCCCCCAAGTCTCCTTCTGCACCCCACACAGCCATGCAACTATCTATCAATCCCTGCCTGCAGGCAAAAGATCTTATTTTCTGGAGAAGCTGAATAAGAGAAACTCTGACCTGGGGACACAGGCACTCAGAAAATGGGAGAGAGAAATGGGTCAAAAGACAAGGGGATTCAGGGACTTCTCTGGTGGTCTAGTGGTTAAGAATCCGCCTGCCAATGCAGGGGACACGGGTTCAAGCCCTGGTCTGGGAAGATCCCACATGCCGCAGAGCAACTAAGCCCATGCACCACAACTACTGAGCCTGCGCTCTACAGCCCGTGAGCCACAACTACTGAGCCCACATGCCACAACTACTGAAGCCCGCGTACCTAGAGCCTGTGCTCCGCAACAAGAGAAGCCACTGCAATGAGAAGCCCGCACACTGCAACGAAGAGTAGCCCCCGCTTGCCGCAACTAGAGAAAGCCCACATGCAGCAATGAAGACCCAACGCAGCCAAAAATAAATAAATAAATAAATAAATAATTTTAAAAAATTAAAAAAAAAAAAAAAAAAAGACAAGGGGATTCAGTAGCAATGAGCATACCTAGCACCTGGATCTGGGTTTCTAAAAAATGTCCACTAAAAAGTACCAGGCTCTGTGGATAATGATGGATTCCAGAGTTGGGCAGAGAAAGTCCATAATAAGCCTGGAGCAACTTCTTGTGCCAGCAAGTAAGGAAGTACTCAAAGAATAATCAGGATATTTCAGAAATACCCAGGCGTGATTCTGAAGGGGCTCCCACTTGCCAAATCTGAGACAATTAGAGCATCAAAATAAGTAATAATAGTAGCGGATTATAATCCCTAGAGTAACATAAAAATCTATAAGACAAGACATATAAATAAATAGAGGAGAAAGGAAAGATCTTCCTTACAGTAGAAAGTCCACTAAAATATGCAGATGAAATTAGAAAAGTTACCATTTGCCAACCATCCTGATAATATTTCCGGCAAGGATCATCAATAAATGCTAAAACCGGTGGGTCAAAATATTATCAGAAACAGTACAATCGCACGGTCTCAAATATCTCTCTGCAAGATACTTATTAACTGCAAAGGGCAACATAGTAACTTTGTGGTGGTGAGGCCTAGAAGCTACCACGTGAACAGGTGCTCAGTGTTACATCACCAAGGCAACATCTTATGCCTCCTGGTATGAGGCACTGAGGACACAGTGCATGACTGAATCATGAGAAAACATCAGACAAACACAAACTGATGGACATTCTACAAAATAATTGACCTGTACTCTTCAAAAAATGTCAAGGTCATAAAAGACAAAGGAAGATCAAGGAGGCTAAGGAGACATTACAATTAAAAGCAAACTGTGATCTTGTATTGAGTTCTAAACCAGAAAAATAAATACCCAAAACAATTTCTTTAGCTATAAAGAATATTAGTGGGACAACTGGCAAAATAAGGTCTGAAGATTATATAATAGTATTCCATCAATATTAATTTCCTGGTTTTGATCATGAAATTGTAGTTATATAACAGAATGACCCTGTTTTTGGGAAAACACACTGAGGTATTTTTAGGAATAAAGTGGCACATGTCCACAATTTATTCTTCAAACCACCAAAAAAAAAAAAGAAAGAAAGAAAGAAAATTATGCAGAGACTGATAAAGCAAGCATGGAAAAATGTTAACATTTGGGGAATCCGGTGAAGGGTATACAGAAATCTTTGTATTTTATTTTTGCAACTTTCCTGTTATTCTGAATGTTTTTCAAAATAAAAAGGAAAGTAAAATAAGATTCAATAATGAAGTAATAATCTGACTAAAAATTTAAGTAAAATGTGATATAACTAGACTGAGAAGATAGGGGTATAAGAGAGCAAAACTCACATCTACCATAATAGGAAGTCAGCAGATGATGTCTAAATTTGATATAGTTAAGAAGAGCAGTATAAGAATAGTACACCAGATAATAGAAATATTAGATATTTTATATATAATTAGAAATATGGTGGCGTACCAGAAGAACAGTGGAAAAATAAAAGAAAAGTAGTTGCTTTGAGAAATGGAACTGGGAATTACAGAAGAATGAGGCATGGACTTGGCTATTTTCTGCTACTATAGGTCTTTTAGAATTATTTAGGTTTTAGTACTTTTAGTATTATTTAGTATTTTTAAACTATTATTTAATTATTTACTATTATTTAATTTTCAGTATTTTAAAAAAGTGTTATTTAATTATTTACTTTGTGTGAACTACAGACATATACTGCTTTTGGAACCACTGGGTAGATGAATCTAATTCTTGGGGGCCCAACTCCCCAGGAAGGCATGAAGTCCCTTCAGCCTACCTTTTATGAATCCCACCCGCACCAATGGCATCACGTTATACCAACAGGTTTAAGTGAGCTGTTACATCCAAGCCACAGGATGTACGAGGTGGGAACGGCTATCGGGACCACTGGCTCTGACACACTCACTCTGGAGATGAGGATGTCGAGCCACGGAGGCCGGGGGTGAGGCAGCCGAGGCCCTTGGAGGCTCTGGCTTACACCCCGCCTGACACTGCAGCACCTCACGTCGGGTGGAGGCTATGTCCACGCCAAAGGGGCCACTCAGCATGGAACACGTGGGCTGACAGCCCTGGGCCTCGAGGGACAACTGGGGCCCAGAACCCTCAGCCTCCTGTACCTGTCCTAGAGGCGCATGGGGCTCCACTTACATCTCCCTGGATCCCCGCCAGGCTGGCAGTCCTCTGGGACCCAAACACACTCCAAGCCGTAAGAAGCAAAATGCTAAATTAAATTCTCCATCAGTAATGAAAAAACTCAAGGTTTATAAACTCTGGGAGGGAGAGGAGCCTGGGGATGCGGAGGAAGCTACATATGGCCGCGCCACGGGACGGCGGAAGCGGAACTTCTCCCTGAACCCTCCCGGGGGTAGGGTGCATGCCAGGAGGAAAAGTGAGGGTCTTTTGGGAACACAAGAACACATGTAATGCTTTAATCATCAAACAAGGTCTTTCCTCTAGAAGCACCCCAAGAGTGGGTCAGGGGGTTACAGGGTTGGGTCCAGAAGGATGGCAGAGCCTCCTCTCCTATTTCACAGGGAGTGGGACCGCGAGACTCAGAGGTAGGGCATGATTGCCTGTCCCTGGGCCAGGGCTCTGTCCTCATCAGCCCTCCGCTCCCAAAGTCAGAACACTGACGCTCAGAGGGGAAGGCCAGAATTGTTTTCTGGACAGATCTCAATGTTTAGCTTTTCCACAGTCTGTTTGGCTGAGCCTGCAACTACGTTACTGTTATTATTTATAGTCTATTTAACATCAACTTTTGATTATTCCCTTTGTAGACAGAAGTTAGTGTTTGTTGTTTTATCCCCAGGTCAGCTTCCTCTCGCCACTAACTATGCCTCAGGGTCATTGCCGGCTGCCTACAGGCTCTGAGCCCAGGGACAGACTCCCTTCACCATCAGCCACTGCCCAACACACAGTGGGTGACAAATCCGCTACACACACAGCAATGTCATCCAAAGAGAAGGAACAGCGTAACTAGCCCAGAGCTTCCCCTCCATCTCTAAATAAAGGCTGCCTCCACGTCTTCACCCCAGGCAGTGGCTCTGATCACCTGCAAAGACGCAGCATCCCTGGGGGCTCTGCTGAGGTTTCTACCTTTGACGGTGAGGTAATGACACCCCCCAACCCCAAAACCAGGAACTCTAATCCCCAGGGGCTCACCCAGGGCTGTTGGCACGGCTAGTGCCAGGAGCAGGTGCCAGAGTCTGGGGGACTGGGTCGTTCCTAAATCACTCAACCCTCTGCAAATCCCTATCCTTGAGCTGTCAAAGAGGGCAAGATTCTTTGTCCACCATTTGAGCAAAATAATGGTAAAGAACAAATAAACAATCAAAATTTTGTCAGCAAATAGAAGGGGATGTCAATTATCAGAGAAATTATCAAGAAACTATTAAGATAGACAACACAACTGGTATAAACATTAAAATTGCTAAGAGGCTATATCTTACTTGTTCCCAACACTAAAGAAATGCCAAATCTGTGACACAGTAGAGGTGTTAGCTAACACTACAATGGCCAGCATATTGCAATATAAACGGATCAAGTCAATATGTTGTATACCTTAAACTTACACAATGCTATAGGTGCAATATATCTCAATTTTAGAAAAAGAGAGAAAAAAAAAAGAATTTATTAAGAGCCAACTGCCTGCAAGTAGGTCCTCAGGCCTGGCTCTCAAACTTGAGCAGGCATCAGAATCACCTGGAGGACTTCTTAAAACACAGATCGCTGGGCCCTAACCCCAGAGTTGCTGGTTCAATAGGAGTGAAGGGGAGTGCTAAGAATCTGCATTTCTATCAAGTTTCTGGGTGATACTGATGCTGCTGGTCTGAGGACCACACTTTGAGAACCTAAGGGTTTTCAGACCCCAGGATTTGGAGTGTGTTGTGTGGGAAGAGGCATGTAAGTGTGGGAGAGACACATGGGCATCCCAGTGATGTGGAGGGCAGCCCTTCTCTAGGGATATATTAAGTGCTCGAGGAGCCCAGAAAAAGCAAAAAAGGAAGTGGGTTGTTAGAGAGGGCTGCATAGAGAAGGTGACCTTCAAGTAGTCTTTGAAGAACAGGTAAGTGGCAGGTAGGCGAATGTAGCCGGAAGGACATTTAAGGCAGGGGACTGGTGCTACTGGATCGGGACCCGTTAACTAGTCACAAGGCTACAGCACAAGGCGGGAAGTCACAGGAGAGAAGCCTGGGAGGCTGGCAGGCACTGGGGTTAAAGGAAAGTCTGTGATTTTTTTCCCATAGGCCTCGGGAATCATTGAAGGAGTTTTAAGCAGGGCAATAGGAAGTCTGGTAAAACCTTTACCTTTCTGGGTCTATTTGTCTGTGGAATGGGGTGATGGGCAGAAGGTCTGAGCAGGCCTTTTCCAGCCCTGACGTGCTGTGATTCCAAGGGGGCAGGGGACAGGGCATCGTGCCATCCAGCCAGTGGCCTCGCCCTATCGGCGGCCCCTTGCAAGCTCAGGGACCCAATGGTCGCTCACACGTGCTTGGTCTATCTGTCCATCTGCTGCCTCCCGAATCCTGGCCAGCCTGGGAAGTGTAGACAGACAGCTGGAGGTGTCACACACATTGCTAATCTCTCCTGGGTCCGTTCCCCCTCCCCCCTGGCTTGCAGAGCCAAGCGGCCTGGGACTGTGCAGCGGCTCACAATGGAAGGAAGAGGGTGTAGGAGGGAGGTCCCCGGGCTGACCCTGGTATTGTTCTTGGGCCAGAAGAAAGCTTCCTCCTGCCTGGCCACTGCAGTGCTAGAAAAGACGCCGGCCGGCCAGCAAGAGTCAGCGCGTCCTGGGGGGGGCGCCTGCCGTCGGGGCAGCCTGGGAGCCGGGGCCCATTCACAAACGCCTGCAGGAGAGCACGTAGCCCTGTCCGCCCCGCCCCCTCTGCCCTGCCGGCGGCTGCTCCCAGCGAGAGGAGCTGGGGTAAACGAAAATAACCGGGCTTCTCCGCCAGGAAGGAGAACGAGACCAGAAATGGCACCCTGGCTAATAAAGGAATAATGGATGCTTCACACCCTCAGCGATACCTTCCTCCTCCCCCGCCTCAGCTGCTCCTTCCACCGCCCAAGGACGGAGCAGGAAGGTGCTGGACCAGGGTGCAACCTTGTTGAACCAGGACTGGTCCAAGTCACCAGGACATTCCTGAGATGGCTGGGGTGTTACACCAGCCCTGGAAACTGGCTAGGAACAGACAGTGGGGCTGCACGTGGGGTAACCCCGCTCACCTTGGGCTTTGGGGCCCCTCCTGGAAGGACCACTGGGTCACTGGGGTGGGTGTGTGCATGAGGGTGGCCCTGCCTCTGAGCGATGGTAACCAGGGTCCCGCAGGCCAGCTTAGAGCCTGCTCTCAGCCCTGGGCTCCTGGTACCTCTGCTGGCCTCCCCCTCCCAAGCCCAAGTCATTCTGGGGTTGGGGGTGGGTGGGTAGAGCAGCTCTTGCTGTCTGTGAGATGTCCTGGGCCCAGCAGAGGTCGTGAGGGAGGCCATCTTCAGTCTGGCCTTGCTTGGGCCTGCTACTCCCCCACCCTCCCCCATCTGACTGATCAAGCCCTCTGTCCCTCAGCAAAGGATTCTGGGTATGGTCTGGCCCAAAGCAGGGCATGGACCAGATGACCTCTCTACTGGGGGCAAGTCCTCTTTTTAAGGGACCCTGGCCTGTCCCTAACGAAGCAACGAAACGTCCTTCCTTGGCTACTGTGGGAAGATGTGTACAATCCTAGGAATTCCTTAGAGGTCCCAGGAAGAGAGCATAAGGATTGGTCAGGCCTTAGGATTTGGCCCTTGGTTTCCTAAATCCTCCTTCCATCATACATTTCTCTGCTCGAGAACGTTCGGTTGAGTCCCTGTTTGGTCAGGTTCCAAGGCCTCAAGCACCTGCACCAACTGCTCTCTCTGCTGTTGGACACGTCCCTTCAGGACTCCAGGACTCCCCCATTCTCCGTGGCCTCCATTTCTTCTGAACCACTGCTTGCTTAGTTCTGCAGCCCTAATGCCATACCTTTGCTTTTCTCTCTGTGAAACAACAGGAGAACCTCAAAACTGGCCTACAGTGAAGTCCTCCAAATGCCCACGAAAGCCCTCAGGACTGGGATGGTGGGATGGTGGTCTGATTCATCTAGGACAATTTCACCAAGCAGGTGAAATTTGACAGGGCCGTGAAAGAGCAGGGAGACTGGGCAAGGGAGAGGTAAGGACACACGAGGTCTACGGGGCACACGGTCTTCTTTGAGATCTCTGTCTTCGTGGGAGCTGGGGAAACACAACCTAATCTCTATCCCTCCACCCGCAACTGCTGCCCCCAAATCACAGGAGGGACGTGTGGATGGTTCCCATCTTGTCTGTCAAGCTCCCCAGGTCTGTGCTTGCTTCCAGGTGTAACTGAGCTACTTAGTAAGGCCACTTCACACCTGTAGAGTGTTTTTTGGTCATTATACGACCTGGTTTATATTGTGACCCTCAGCAAAGCCTTGCAATGAAAGTCAAACCCGTATATGATCCCATGTTACAGCTGAAGAAATGGGAGCTGGAATTGAATCATTTTGGATGAACTCCAAGATGTTCTGCATGTGGAACCAAAGGCCTCTCGGATGACAAGTGAATGAACTTGTTTGTCACCTGTTTTAACTCTCAGGGCTTTTTTTCTGTTTATACTCTAGATCAGTGTTTATCAATCTTTTCCTGTAAAGGGCCAGATCGGATATATTTAGGCTTCGAAGGTGGTAGGGTCCACATTGCAGCTACTCAACTCTGCTTCGTAACACAAACACAACCACAGCCAGTGAACAAATGAATGGGCGTAGCTATGTGCCAATAAAACTTTATTTGCAGAAACAGGTTGGAGGGCTGGACTTGGTCTGCAGCCCACAGTTTGCCCACCCCTGTCTAAGACCCTAACTGTGCTACGGATAATTGAGGCTGTCCTATAAGGGAGGCAGATGTTTCCGGGACGCCCTAGAGCCAGAAAGCACTTGCCACCTCCAGTCCCCCCTCCCTGCATTCTGCCCGCACCCCGAGACTGTGAGAACCTGGTCCAGACTCAGCCAGTCGCCTGCTTCCCAGGAACTTTCCTAGCTGTCCCCAACAAAACTCTTCATGCCCCAGATAATAATTTCTTGTAAAAATACTCCCGAACAACAAAAATAAAAATAGGCTGGCCTCATAGCACACACTGCCCACGGCCAATGGGCCTTGCTACCTGGTGGTCTCAGACAGGAAACCATGGATTGAAGAAGTCCTGGTCTCCTCCTTTATTGCATGGGCACCTATTTTTTTTTTTTAACATCTTTATTGGAGTATAATTGCTTTACAATGGTGTGTTAGTTTCTGCTTTATAACAAAGTGAATCAGTTATACATATACATATGTTCCCATATCTCTTCCCTCTTGCATCTCCCTCCCTCCCACCCTCCCTATCCCTCCCCTCTAGGTGGTCACAAAGCACCGAGCTGATCTCCCTGTGCTATGCGGCTGCTTCCCACTAGCTATCTATTTTACATTTGGTAGTGTATATACGTCCATGCCACTCTCTCACTTTGTCACATCTTACCCCTCCCCCTCCCCATATCCTCAAGTCCACTCTCTAGTAGGTCTGTGTCTTTATTCCCGTCTTGCCACTAGGTTCTTCATGACTTTTTTTTTTCCCCTTAGATTCCATATGTATGTGTTAGCATACTGTATTTGTTTTTCTCTTTCTGACTTACTTCACTCTGTATGACAGACTCTAACTCCATCCACCTCACTACAAATACCACCTATTTTTATCCTGAGGGAGGGAGCACTGGGTGGTGGGAGGGTGGCCAGAGAGCAGAGGGGCTCTCCTAGGTGAGCACTCCTCCTCAGAGCCGGGGCAGGGTCTGGAGTCAGCAGGGGTTAGGGGGAGGCCCCTGGAAACCTTTCCGATTAGAAAAAAGGAAAAACATCTCTTCCTCTGTCAAAGGTGTCAGTAGGGGCTCCTCTCTCCCTCGCCCCACCCCCTCCTCCTCTCTTTCCATTTTTAGTGCCTACAGCAGTAGAGAAAAAAAAAAAAAAAGAAAGATGTCCATTTTCTTGTTCTTGCTTATTAAGGAAATGACATTCACCCCTAACTTGCTGTACGTGACTACAGTCACCTAGAATTAGAAAATGGTTTTCCATCACCTCTTCCTCCCCGTCACTCCTTACAAAGGAGCGCCAGGCTGCCTGAATTCCAATCCCACTCCCCCATTTGTAAGCTATGTGATTTGAGGCAGCTATTTGATCTCGGTTTTTTTGTCTGCAAGATGACGATAATAGTAGTACCTACACTCTACAGGGCAGTTACGAGAATTCAGAGATGATACATGCAGACACGTAGCTCAGATGGTACGCGATTTACGTGAGCCCCTGTGAAGGACTGTGGGGTGCTGGGGGTGAGTCCCTCTGGGATAGGAGCAAGTCAGGGCTCATTTAGTCATTCACCTAATATTTAATGAGCACCTATATGAGCCCGCATGGAACGTAACATTCCAGTGGAGAAGGCAGACCACAAAAATAAAGCATGTGTGTGATGATTACTATGGAGAAAAATTAAGTGGGGGTGGGCGGGAATGGGGAGTACGGAATGGGGTGTTCAAAAGGCTTTACTGAGAAGGTGACATCTGACCAGAGGCAGCATCGTCTGTAAAAGGAGATCAGTAACAGCACACCCTCCACAGGGACGAGGTGAGGATAAGTAAGATTAGAAAAAGAAAGCACCGTCACAGTTCCTGGAGCCTGGAAGGCACTCAGCCAGTGTTTGCACTGCGTTGCAGTCATTCATTGCTAGATGCTCATTACAGGGACATTAGGAGAACTGCATGTCCTGGTTCACTGAAAAGGCAGCGGCCCCCGCGTTTAAACTCAGTCCATCATGACTAAGACAACGCCTGGTCCACAGAAAGATGCCCAGTCAATCCTGGTGGACTCAGTTAATGAAGTCAGACTGGACCTCCCATGGGACCAAGACGGGACATGAAGCAGGATTTGGGGAAGAGGGCAGGCCTGGGGTTGTGAGGTGGGACTTAGTTTTCACATGATTTTGCTCTTTGGCATCTCAGGATATTTTAATAATCCTCATGCCTGTGAGTTAGCATATCCTGGAAGTTTCCAGAAGACTTGGCCACAGAGCTGGTATAGCTCTAGGGAATGATAAAGTCACTCCTTCCCATCTGGAGGGCTGGGAATTGGGCTTCCAGCCGCTTCAATCCACTGTGGGGCAGCCCCTTCCCACCAACCCCAAGTCCACACTGCAACAGCGCCACCTGCTGGAGGAACAAGGCTGCTCCCGCATCTGCCACCATTTTTATTCCTCCGAGCGCTCAGTGATTTTCATTCTGAAAGCTCATTATGTCCCTCAGATTCCTGGCGGGTGGGGTGGGGTGTTTCTCACCCTGTCTTTATTCGGGGCCAAGCGGGAAAATGGGGTGCTTAACCCCAAGCCTCACTGTCCCCCTCCTTTAGCTGGTCTCCTGTCCTCACTCTGGGTCCCATGTGAAGAGAGAACTTGGGCACATCCACGAGGCCAGAAAGCCCACTCGACTTAGTCATGTTCTTTGTTCAGTGCGTGCGCCATGGCGACCTCACATCAGTGGGCCTACACATTATGTACTGCACTAAACTAGGTCAGTCACCAGAGGATTAGAGCAACGGACCTGACCAGGTCAGGGTGAGCTCATAATTAATTGCAGACAGACACAGAATTTAGTTTCAAAATTTCCTAACAGGAAAGCAAAATAAGTTGGGTTATGCAGTTCCCATTGTCAGACAAAAGAAGGTAGGCGAAACGTTTCTGACAGAGAATTCAAAGAAAAATGATCAAAATGTGTCCTTTCAGAAAGGCTTAGGCAAGACACGAGATAACTCAACAACAATGTCTTTCAACTGGGGTTTTGTTTAAAACGCAGAAGCATCCAGGGCCGTGTGTGGAATAAAGAGGCAGTATTTCTGCAGGGCCCTGAGGAGACGCTGAGGAGAAACCGTTCAAGTTACCACACCTCAGGGGGAAGGAGCCCGGGGTGGTGTCTAGGCTGGAGGTCTTGGGCCAGAGGTGAGGAGAGGGGAGCGCAAGGGGAGACCAGAACCCATTCAGATTCGATTCCCTTGACTTCACATCGAACTCAGTCAAGTTTATGGGGCTCCATCAATCCCCTCAGCACTGCCTGCCAGCCCCTGTCCTTCCAACGGCAGAAGCCAGCACTCTGTAATTCTCCAAGCCCCACGCCAGCGGGTCTCTCCCCTGCAGGCCCAGGTGAAACCGTCTGGTGTGGGGAAGGCCATCAGCATGACTCACTCCGTGGACGAGCACCCTAGTTGTCTGTGCAGCTGATAGAGGCTGAATGGGTGTGGCCTCCTGGGAGCTGCCACGTGTTCCCAGGGGTCTGAGGACTGGAGGGGGGGGGGGGTCCCTGGAGGAATGTCAGGCCTGTGCATGGCAGGGGACACCTGGACCAAACAGGTACTTCCTTCACTTGTGCAGCTGCCTGCTTCACTGCCTCATCTTCTCCCTTGTTCTGGGGAGAAGGCCTGAGCCTGGAGGGCCTGCGTCATTTTGGGGACAATGTTAAGCACCGTATTTGCATGTTGAGCACCAACAAGGCAAGGACACCTTTGGCTGCTGGGGACACGGGACCTCTCATTGCAAATGTGACTACGGAGTCTCCATAGCGGTGCGCTGGTGCCCTCTAGTGGGAGCAGATCACGGCGCAGCCATCCATCCCTCTGCACCTGCCATACCTGACCCTGGGGCCACACTGGGAGCAGGATTACAAATGATGGGGGCTGGAATGTCCACATCACTGCCAATACAGCAGGCTGGCCAACCCCCTTCCACGGTTCACAACAGAGGTGCCAAAAATGCAGGCAGGACCCCCAGGACTCCATTCTAAGCCCAGTTGTATAGGTGTCAGCTTCTGCCCTGCCCTGTGGCTTCACCGCCTGAAACCATGATGGATGTCCTCCTGAATCCATGTCACCACGTTCAGAGACTCCAGCTGCCCTTCCCAATCAGAGCTCTTGGGGAGCAAAGCTAGCTTCAGCTCACCCGAGGCTGCTGAGTTTGGAGATGCTGAAATCTGGCTGCTGGCTGTCACCCAGCCCATCTCACTTGCTCTTCCGCCTCAACTATCACTACAGGGAGGCAGACCTTGGGGAGAGTCAACATCACCAGCATCAGCCTTTACTAACCAACTAAACACCTCTTATGGGTGGAGAACTGTGCCTGGCGGATGTGGGTACCTACTGTCTGCCCTGCTGCCTCAGGTTCTTGGGTGGCCCCAGGGGCCTGAGTCCCAGCAGTGGGGGTTCCTGGATTCATTGCCCACTGTGCAAATACAACCAGGTGGGACCACCAAGGATCGAGTCCTTGGCTTTGGCTGGAGGGGGGCATGGACAGGCACCCAGGCATCAGCAGCTGATCTCTGACTGAGGCACTCCCACCGAGGACCGCTCACTGTGACATGTGCCCCATGTGTGACTCCCAGTGAGAGACAAGCTAGAGCTCCCAGAGATCTACAACAGGCATTAAGTTGGGGGGCCACTGGGGCCCTCGGCTCCTGACTCAGCCATTCTTTCAAGCCCCAGGCTGCACACACTGCACGGCACTGGAGAGGCAGATGGAGCATGCAGGGAGGGGACCAGACTTCCCTCTGCGGGGACACTGACCCGGGCAAGGCACCAGCGTTCGCTCAGGCACTGATAGCTGCAACTCTGCGCTACTGTCATCAGAGCACATGTCTCATTTCTCTTCTAGACTGTGCCCCTCCTGGCAACTGTATCTCATGCAGTTCTCTCTCTTTCTCTAAAAGGCTGGTGCAAAGCCCTTGTCCATGAAGAAGAGTCAGGCGAACAAGTGAAGGAAAGAGGAAGTCGGGGCAGAAGCGCCGTTGCTGACCCGACTGCCTCTTTCTCCGCCAGCCCCTTTGCCCTTGGATGGGGTCATGGGACTAGTTCTGTCCAATGGGCTAAGTACAAGTGATACTTCTGGGCCAAAGCATTTGAGACCCAGATCATGACCCTCCAGCTCTCTCTTTGGCCCTGCCAGGGCCACCTGGGTGCTGTGGGTTGAGATGGTACGGTCACAGAATGGAATCCAACTGGACCTTTGAGCCCCCACTTTGGAAAGGAGATGCCCTGGAGGGTAGCTGGACCCTCAGCAGAAATCTCAGTAAGTAACAAATAATATCCTGTGTGTGAGGCCTCTGAGATTTGGGGGTTTGTTTAATATCATGCCATGGCCTATAGTATCTGAACACAGCAGATGATTGAAAAATTCTGTCTTGTTTAAAAAAAAAAAAAAAGACATACGCCCCGGTTATCACACCAACAAGAGCATAACCAGGTTCACATCAAAGTTCTGCTGGGAAATGATGGGAGAAACTCATAGGCAGAAGGATGGACTGAACGTCAAGACAAATATCTGCCCCTCTTCTTCTGGGTGAAAGAAGTGGAGGGCAGGTGGGCAATGAGCTTCAGGCCAACCTTCTCCCTGCATCCTCCTATTTTTGTTCCTTCCTGCCTCCAGGTGGGGAGGGGAGGTTCTAGGTTTCTTTCTTCTCCTCAAAGCCTGACTTCTGTCTAAGACAGTCTCTAGGAAACCCACTCATCTCTGCTCAGGCCCTTGACTGCTGTGGATGGGCTGGGGTCCCCAGACTATGGGTGGGGCTTCCCTCCCATTCAGCAGTCTTCAGTTGGGTGCATGCTGTCTCCCAGATGTATTTGGAAATGGGAGGTGTTTTTGGTGGTCACCATGACTGCCCTCTCCCCAGTGACTGACATTCAGTGGTTGAAACTGGGAACACTAAATACCTGTACGTATTGGACAGGTCCACACAATCAAGATCTGTCCCATCCCAAATGCCAATAGCTATGCTCTCTCACCAGACCTCAAATTCTACCACCAGAGATATATGTTTTGGGATCAGGAGGCCTGTTGGCCTTGTCCTAATGGTACCATATGAAATGCAAACACCCCAAAGAGACGTCAAGCCCTGAGCATGATCAACTACACATTTTCAACTCTTATGGATAATTTTGATAAACCTGCAGATATTCTGTGATGCTTTAACAAATACAGATTCCTGGGTACAATCAGTGGGTGTGGTGCCCCGCCTCGAGGATGGCCCCCAATGACCTCACCTCCTGATATTCACACCTTTGTATAGTTCCTTCTACATTGTACAAGGGTTGGTCTGTGCAATCAACGTATAGCTTGTGGCAGTGTGAGAGTATGTCACTTCTGAGATTAGGTTAGAAAAGATTAGGACTTCTGTGTTGGACGCTCTCCACTCTCTCACCCATGATATGTCTATGTCTGTCTATCTGTCTCTCTTCCTTCCTCCCTCCTTTTGCAGGAAGCCAGCTGCCATGATGTGACACTCAAGCGGCTTATGGAGAGGCTCACGTGAATGAAGCCTTCTGCCAGCGGCCAGGGTAGAACCGAGTCCCCTGCCCTCTGCCATGGGAGGGAGCCACCATGGAAGTGGGTCCTCCAGCCCCGGTCCAGCCTTCAGATGACTGCAGCCCCAAATGACACCTTGATCACAGCTTTGTGAGAAACCCTGAGCCAGGACCACCCGGCTAAGATGCTCTCAGATTCCTGACCCTCAAAAACTGTGTGTGATAACAAATGTTTATTGTTTTAGGCTGCTAAATTTTGAGCAACTTATTACACAGCAAGAGATAACTAATACAGTGCATCTAGGGTAAGACCCAGAAAGCTGTAGATCTGCTCAGGGACTTGTCTGTTGGTAGTTTTCCGAGGGCAAAGCTGGTTCAAAGTGTTGGTGTGTGTGAGTATCAAAGCCTGTCCGCTGTGTGGATCCTGACGGGGAATGGAGACCAGAGGTGAAGCCTTCCACTCCCCGCACCTCTAAGAGCCGATGTCTCACACAGTCCCTAGAGACCAAGAATGCTTCTGATGGATTGTTCCTGAGAGAGAGAAAACCCTAGAATATGAAATGTGAGTGGGACCTTGGTCGGATGATTTTCAAAATCTGTTCAGTAGTGGAACCATATCTTCAAATGAGCCGTTTGTAGAAGACTGGTTTAGAGACACGGGCTGAGTTGTTCTGGGCCAGCCTGAGTGGGGGTCCCCTCGAGCCTGCTTCTCCAGCCACCCCACTCTCCACCCCAGGAGCGCCCCTGAGACGCCTCTGGAAAATCCCAGAGCTTTACAGTTTGCAAACCTCTAATCTAGTTCAACTGTGTCATTTTACTGATGAGTAAACCAAGGCCCACAGAAGGGAGGTCACTGGTACGTCTGTGGCAGACGCCTATCCTTTGATTCTCGTGACCTCTGATGCAATCTTTCTGCGCTCCTTGGGATGCCACTCAGGACAAATGCACAAGGTGGAGATGGGGTATAGGAAATTGCTCCCTCTCCCACCTCCTAACAAAGTGGGGAGCCCCAGAGCCTGTCCACCAGCAGAGGGAGCACCTCCTATGTGCCAGGCAGTGTTTTCAGTGCTTCACGTGAATTCATGTGCTCAATCTTCCAGACAATCCTAGGACGTGGATACTGTTATTATCTTATTTTACACAGGACGAAACAGGCAGAGCAAGGTAAGTAACTAGCCCGACCCCTTGGCTAGTCAGTGGCACGGCCAGGATGCCATGGTGTCCAGACACCAAGCCCTTAACCCCTGCACTCCGCTGCCTCCCCCAGGTAAGGGCCTGGCTCCCTCCCCCTTCCAGCGGGAGTGAAAGGCCCTCTGCTGTGCTCCCCAAGGAGCTGGGAGGCAGTCACCCAACAGGAGAGGTGGTCACACCTGTAACTTCTCCGGCCAGGATGCCCCAGGCTTCTGGCTCAAAGGCCACTGAGGGGTCAACACCTCTCCTAGGGCAGGGGGCTCCTCACCCAGGTCAGTGTCTCTCAAATGTACTTTTTCTATCAATAACGAACACTGTAGGCATTTAGGAATGGAGTGATAAGGTGGCATTTTCTGAGTACTTTACCTTTTGACTTTTGCGCCAGGGCCAGCTTTATATTAGCTGTGAGAATTTAGTACAGATCCAGGCCAGAGGGTATTTCATTAGCCGATACTCTGTGCCTTTGACCTACACATCATAGCCTAGACCCTATTGATTTTTTTTTCTCTCAAGCATAGGAAAGTTGCAAGAACAGTGCAAAGAGCCCCTCCCCCCAACCCCCGTCCCCCTCACTCAGGCTTCTCTCTCCCTCTGTGGATCTACACACTCATTATCATTCATCTTCTTCTAAACCATTTGAGGACACGCTGCAGACATGAGGTCACATATCCCGCAAATATTCTGGCGTGTGTTTCTCAACAACAAGGACACTCACCTACTTAACCATCATATAGCCCCCTAAATCAGGACACTTCTAGCCAAGAAACACTACTGCCACAGACCCCAATTCACATTCTCCCACTGTCCAACAAGGTCTCTATTTCTTTCTGGTCCGGGATCTCAAAAAGGAATACATATTGCATTTAGTTGTCTGCCTCTTCAATCCCCTTCAATCTGGAAGATTCCTCAGTCTTTCATGTCCAAGCAGTTTTAGAAGATGGCCTTTCCATTTGGTTCCTCATGGCCAGATGCAGGCTGTGCTTTCTTGGCAGGAAAACCCCAGAAATGATGCTGGGCTTTCTCCGTGCAGCACATCAGGGGCACATGGTGTCCACTCATCCCACACTAATGATGTTAACCCTGATCACCTGGTCAGGTTGGAGCCTGCCAGGTTTCTCCACCATAAAGTCACCACACTTTCCCTTATAATGAAGTGAGCCCTACATGTGCCCCAGCCTGGTGCTTGGTGAGTTTCCAGTCTGCAAGGCAGGGAGGAGTCCAAACAGAGCCCGGTGGTCTCAATGAGTTAAGGGGACAGAGTTCAAAATTCAGGGAGTCCAAGGCCACTAGAATTTGGAAGGCAGAGTACCAGAGAGGAGAAAGCTGCACACAGAGAGAAATCCAGAAATTGCAGGCCCATGAGTCTTTGGCTGAGCACCAATTTGTGCATGTATGTGAGGAAACTTCCAGGGCTGGTGAAAAGCTACCTGCAACAAATTGATGGAGTAATCCCCTAAGATCACACACGGCTGGAAATAGTTTGTATTCCCAGCTGACATGGTGGAAATACCTCCTAGGACATAAAGCACTGAGTGGCAACTTCAGAAGGCTACTGACCCAGTAGTGGAGCAAACTTTGCTCTAAAGGCTTCCCACCTAACAAAGCTTAAAAAAGCAAGCCTTGAAAGGATCAAACTCTTGAAGTAACTTAACTATGCTCTGGAATAAAGTTCAAAATATTTTAATTAATAATAATAATATCCAACACCCTAAAATTCCTAATATCTTGCATCTAATATAAAATTACCAAGCATGCAAGGAAAAACACAACCTATACCCAAGAGAAAAATCAGTTAACAGAAACAGCCTGTGAAATGACATGGATGACAGAATTAGTAGAGAAGGACATTAAAACAGCTACTATAAAATATTCCATATGCTCAAGAAGATAGGAGAAAGCATGAGCATGAAGAGGAGAGAAATGGAAGATAAATACCAAAAAAAAAAAAATCCATAACTGAACTTCTAGAGGTGAACAATATAATACCTGAAATGAAAAATATACAGGACAGGATTAACAGTAGATTAGACACTGCAAGAAAAGATTAGTGAACTTGAAGACGTAGCAATAGAAACTATCCAAAATGAAACACAGAAAAAAAGGCTAAAAAAAAAAGCAGAGCTTTGGTGAACCATGGAAAAATATGAAGAAGCACAGCGTGCGTATAACTGGAATTGCAGAGGGTGGGTTGAGGGAGGTGAGGAAGATAATGGCTGAAATTTTTCCAAATTTGATATAAACCTATACTATAAACCTACAGATGCAAGAAGCTCAATAAACTCCAAGTGGAACAAACACAAGGAAAAACCAGCCCAAGGCACATCCCAATCAGATTGCTGAGGCCTTGACTGTTTATTCTATTGCCTCCCATTAATGGGCCCAAGGCATCAACACTCAACAAAAAAGTGGGTAAGTCCTGCAGGGAGCTGGAAGAGAAGAACAGATGCAGCTGACATAGCCAGACAGACTGGGAAGAGAGAGGAAAGCGTGATGTGGTGAGTGCAGTGTGTGGCAGGTCACGCGGGGCAGGCTCGGTCACGGAGGAGGGTTTGCTGCTCCCCTCCGCTGCAGGAGGCCTAGCCTCATTCCCGGAAGCAGCTACACTCCTACGGCTTCTGCCCAAAGCCCAGCACCAGAAGCATCTAGGGACCTAGATTTGCTGTCTCTTTGCTGAGTATATCCTCTTGTCCTGGAGCCCGGCCCGATTCAGGGAAAGGAGTCCAATCAATGACAAAACCAGCAAGCACAGCAGACACCTGGAGGCTGGCAGGACACTCCACTTTTCAAAGGCCTAAAAATAGCCCTGACCACATTTGAAACGATGACAGCCCTGCCAGTCCCACCGGAACACGCTGCAGGTTGCCTCACCTCAGGCGTTTCAGGTCAAGGGACAAAAACTTCCCAGTTTGCCGAGTTGCCAGTGCATGGGCCATTTCATCCACGTCAGGTCTGCCACCAGCTCCTGTGGCACAGCTGAGCACAGGCTGCCACACACACATCACAGTGGACACCCTGCACCAAGGCAGGTACCCACCCCGGCCCACCTGCCACTGCAGTACATCCAGCTATACCCTGCGGGAACAAGGGCCCCGTGGGAGAGTTTAGGCCCTGACCAGGCCGAGGGCAGGGGGAGGGGTGCTGTTGGAGACGCTGCCCCTGCACCTACCTGCCAGGCCGGGAGGACCTTCTCGATGTCATTCAGGTTGATTCCATCCCCATCTTCCAGCTTCCCTTTTCCACACCTGGACCAGAAAAGACATAACAACATTGAAAGGACAGCTCATTCGTGCATCCTGTCCAGGCCCAGCAAGCAGGAAGAGAAGGGGTGGTCAGGAGACACCGGATCCTACTCTCCCTCAAGGCCGAAGAATCAGCCTGTCCCACCTGGGGGAAATAGCCCTGGAGAAGTGCCCTCCTCCCTCAGGCCTGCAACACAGGCCCTTCCTTGAGGACAAAGGACTCTGTGCAGGCAGGAATGTGGGACCTGGGGTGGGGCAGAGGCACTAACAAGGCATCCAGCCCCTAGGGAGGTAAAGGATACCAGAGTTCCCCTTGACCTTTCCAGGCAAAGAAGTTAAGCTCCTTGCCAAGGAACGCCCCAAAGCATATCACAGATCCTGCAAAAACCCATCATTTTGCCCGGTTACACCAAGGGGAAAGCAAATGAACAGAGATCGAGCAACTTTCTCAAGGTCACACAGGCCCCCAATAGGGCTTCCTCCCTCCCGGGCCTGACTTTGCCAGTCCAGCAAGCCCGCTCAGATACCGGTGCTTTGTCTTCATGTCCTCTGTGGGCGGGCACACCTTCAGACCAGAGGTGCTGACCCCAGTTCACTGGCAAAGGCCCACATCTTCCACATATTTGAGGGTGCAGACTCTGGAACTGCAGGGCTTGGAACCCCAGTGGCATCACTTACTAACTGGGTGACCCTGCTCAAGTCACTTTCCCTCTCTGTAACTCAGTTTCCTCATTTGTAAAATGGGGATAATTACTAGCGCCTAACATCACAAGGTGGTTAGAAGATTAAATTAGTTAATGTATTGAAGTGCTTAGACCTGTGCCCAGCATACAGTAAACGCTATAATAAAGGTATATGCAGAAAATATATTATCGTGGTAAATACAGGCAATAATTCAGTAAAATTATAACAAAACAAATAATAAGGTAAATATATTAGTGCTACTAGGACTGTTATATTTACTGTCGTTGTTGTTATTGTTATTGGGGCAGAGCAGCAGTGCAGGGACTGATTAATAGCATAGATTCTAGAGCCAACACAGCCTCATGCAGGTTACTCAGTTTTTCTGGGCCTCTAGATTCCTCACCTGTTGAAGTAAAGATAATAACAGCTCTTACCTCCCTAAGCTGTGGTGAGTTGTAGATAATACAGGCAAGCGGTTAGAACCGGGATTGGTGTATGCACAGCGCACAGTACGTATTAGTCACTATTACTATTATGTATTGTGATTATTATTGGCCCAGGTATGGTGAGGGCTACCTGATGGGTTGGTGGCAGCATTTTCCAGTTCCAGAGTTAATGCAACTCTCAAATTTCAGAGTAATTAGTTCATTTGATCAAATATTTGCCAAGCTTCTCTTGTGTTTTTGGACTTGTCAACTTTTCCTGGAGTCGTGGAAAATAAATCCCACGCGCTTCCTGCCCTCAGATGGCTCACAGCTCTTAGCCAAGGAGCCCTAAGCCCGTCTACAGGGCAGTGAACCTGAGCACCAGTAGGGGGCAGCATGAGACAAGTGCTATGAAAGTCCCGTGGACAGAGGCACCCTGAAACTCCAAGGAAGAGAAACGGGGTGGCTACAAAACCCAGCACAGCTTGGGGGAAGGGGTGGGGGATAGGATCTACGCCCCGTTCAACACATGCTTGTGTCCCTGGGGGGCTCCGGCTTGGGCTGGGCCCTCCGTGTCACAGCACGGTGGCAGTGCTCGGTGGCGAGGTGGCACGTGCTCGGTGGCAAGTGAGGACGCGGCAGGACCCAGAGGAGCAGCATCTAGAATAGCCTGGGGCGGAGGGAGGGGAGGTGGGATGTGACATGGTCCAGCAGAGAATCTTGGAGAGCATCCCAGGCAGCAGGGCAAAGACCTGGAGCTAAGCGCAAGCATGTTGCCAGCAAGGAGGGCAGGGTTCTTGCGGCTGAAGAGGGGTGGGAGGAGGGGGCTGGGGGCAAGATGGCGCTGGAAGGCCAGGGTTGGGAGCACAGCTTGGGTTCTGGCCAGTGGAGATGGGGTGGGAAAGTTGTAAGGGGACTTCTTGCCTCTTCAGCCTCCCCCCTGGTGGTGATGTGCAGGGCTGCAGAGGAGGTGGAGAGAGGTCTGGAAACATCCAGCTGCCTTTCAACTAACAAATCTGCCTGGTAGAGACAGGCTGGCCCGTGAAGACACCGACTGTTCACAGTCATCTGTGTTCCCTGCGTGCCCTGGCAGCAGGAGAGGAGGGAACTGGGGCCCCTGGGGCTGACACCCCTCCCCCAGGTCACGTGAACATGTAACACACCTCTGGCTCCAACCACCCTCGGGCACCAGCCTAGCACATCACGGCACAGCCTTTCAGTCTCACCTCATCAGCCCCTGGGGTCAGCAAGGAGGGCTGCTGTCCCCCTAGGCCCGCCCTGTCGGGGGCTCAGAACTCCCTGGAGGGACGGCAGGCAGGTTCCAAGGGCAGAAGGTTGCTACAGACCAGCTGGGTTGCTGCTGCCAGCAGGGTTTCCAAGGTAACAGCCTCCTCTGATTTCTGTCCCTCCGTGGAAACACGGGCTGCGGGAAACCTTGGCAACCGAGTGGTACCCTACTTCCAAGGGCTGCTGCCGTGGCTGGGCATGTGGAGTCCATCCCCAGAAAGGCCGGACTCCAAGGGTGACACAGTTCTTGGCTTAGCCACAAGGTGGCCACAGGACGCTGCACCCAAACTCCCCAGGAACCCAGGAGAGATGGGATTTGGTCAGAGAGCCAGGTGTCTATGGGAGACCCTGGGGGACTGTCAGCAAATCTGTCCGGCTCCTCTGAGTGAGTGAGCCTGGTGGTGAGCAGGTGTGGCCAGTTCCTCCGGCTCCAGGAGGGACAAGGGCCCTCAGCACAAGGGGAATCCTTCCCTGGATAGTCATTTGTCGCTACTGCCACATTGTATTCTGTTGGGACGTTAATTTGTGTGAACTGGTGCAGATGCCTTCGGAAAGCCTGACTTCATCACTCGCTCCCCAACGGACACCTTCAGTCCATGAGGCAGTGTCATCACTTCTGTCCTTTGGGCCTCGGTTTCCCGACTGGTTTTGCCATCCATGTGCCCCCAGGGGACAAAGGAGAGATGGGCGCTTCCCAGGGAAATGCCACCTCTCTCCAGAAGGCTTCCGCAAACAGTTCATCCCCCCACGGTGCTCACTTCTCTACCCCTGCCCCCCGCATTCACTTTATGTAACTGCACACCTGGCCCTTATTTTATGCCGTGTACTCTCTGAATGTGTATGCATAGTCTCAATCATGAATGGGTTCATGTCTCTTTTTAACAGTAGAGTGAATAGAAATAATGCTTCTGGGCATCATTCTGGGGCCGTATTGTATACTGTGTGTGTGTGTGTGTGTGTGTGTGTGTGTGTGTGTGTGTGTGTGTGTGTGTGTGTGTGTGTGTGTTCCTCACCATTTGGGGACCCAGCAGGACTCGTGACTGGGCTTCAGAAGTGCAAAATGCTCCTCCCTGTCCCGTGGCACGCCGCAAGCTCCAACTGGCTCCCACCACAGGGCAGATGGGGAGCATCGCTTCTGCAGAAAACCAGCTCCTGAACTTGACCTGCTGAGCAAAGGTCAGCTTTCCTAAACTCAGAAGTGCGGAGGGCACAGCCCTGCGCAGCCAAGCAGCTCAAGGGGAAAACGGCCCCAGTGCGGCTGAGTGAGAGGGTTGAGGGTACGGTGAGTGCGTGGATGGGTGTGAGGCAGGGCCAAGGGAGCCCCGTGGTTGCGACTCTGCTTTGCACTATCTCCTCCTAACAGGATGCCTCCACGTTCAAGGGCAACTCCTCTCTCTACTCGAAAAAACCAACCCAAGAACTTGGACAGAACCCTCACAGATAGGGGCAGGACAGTGGAAAAAGGAGGTGTGGGGAGAAGATGGGGTCCCCTGGGAAAGTCTGATATGAGTGATGGGCCCCTGCCCCCCAAAATATACACGTGCACATAATTTTACATGAAATTTTAAGGGGATTAAGCCAATTCAAGGATACTCTTGCATCCTTGAGCCTGAGCACTGGATGGCGTCAGAAGGGCTCAAATCACAGGTCTGCCACTTGGGCAGGTTACTGTGCCTCTCTGAGCTTTGTTTCTCTCATCTCTGAAATAAGGATGCGAGCCTCTCCCTCCCAGGTTGTCACGCTTACATTGCAGTGAAACCACTGCTGTCAAGAGGACGGTGACCACTGGGTGTGAGTGGGGTGGGCAGAGTTACAGCGGGACAGGTGAGATGCAGGAATGTAGCCCATAATATCAGCTACATTTTAGCTTGAAGTGACAGGGAGACAAGGGTGGGCAGGGAAGGACTGGAAGGAAAAATAAAAGCCATGAGTATAATTAAAAGAAAAGAATGGAAAATAGCGAGTGCTGGGAGGATGCCGAAAAATCGGATCCCCTGTGTATTACTGTTGGGAATGTAAAATATTCAGCTGCTGTGGAAAACAGTTTAGCTGTTCCTCATAAAGTTAAAACATAGAACTGCCATGTGGGATATTGTGATTTATACTAAGATATATCTGATCTTCACCTCCAGTCTCGGCAAAGAGCTCCTAAAATCTTTGGAATTACCTAAGTGGTCAAGGTGTCTTTTGTTATGTTAATGAGGTGAAATTTGGAAAGTCCCTAGGTCACCTGAGGATCAGAGCTGGTTGCCAGGGAAACCAACCCTGTGGTAGAAGGATAAGAACTTTTATCCCCAACCTCAGATTTCCAGGGAGGGGAGAGGGGCTAGAGATTGAATCAATCAACAATAACCAACGATTTAATCAACTATGCCTATGTAGTGAGGCCTGTCTAAAAACCCAAAAGGACGGGGTTTGGCGAGCTTCTGGGTTGGTGAACACGTGGAGATTCAGGGAGAATGGTGCACCCAGAGACAGCATGGAAATTCTGCACCTCTTTCCCCATAGTGTGTCCTATGCATCTCTCCCATCTGGCTGTTCTTGAGTTATATCCTTACATGATAAACTGGTAATCAAGTAAGTAAAATATTTTCCTGACTTCTGTGACCTGCTCAGGCAAATTAACCAAACTCCAGGAGAGGTTGTGGGAACCTCTGATTTATAGCCAGTTGATCAGAAACACAAGTAGCAACCTGGACTTCTACTGATATCTGGTGCTGTATCCAGGGAGACAGTGTCAGAATTGAATTGAATTACAGGACACCCAGCTAGTGTTGAAGAATTGCTTGTGGATTTTGGGGAAAAAAATACACACACATCAGAACTGGTGTCAGAAATTAGCCATGTGACTCAACAATTCCACTCCCAGTCAAAGACCCCGAAAGAATTGAAAACAGAGACTCAAACAAATACTTATACGTGAATGTTCATAATAGCATTATTCACTGTAGCCAAAGGATGGGCACAACACAAATATCCATCAGCAGATAGATGGGTAAACAATGGAATGTTATTCAGCTATGAAAAGGATTGAAGTACTGATATAAGCTACAGCATGGATGAGCCTCAAAAATATTATGCCGAGTGAAAGAGGCCCAACACAAAGACCACATATGATTCCATATATACATATATATATATATGGAATTCCATACATATATATATACCTCCAGATATCTATACCTATCTATCTATATAGAGATAGATAGATAGATACAGATAGATATCTCCAGAATAGATAAATTCATAGAAACAGAAAGCAAATTGGTGGTTGCCAGGGGTAGGGGTGCGGGGAAATGGGAATAACTGCTTAATGGGTATGGGTTTTATACTGGGGTGTTGAAAATGTTTTGGAACTAGATAGATGTGGTGGTTATGCAACATTATAAATGTACTAAATGCCACAGAGTTGAATACCTTAAAATGGTTAATTTTATGTTATGTGAATTCTACCTCAGTAAAAATTGTCTTAAAAGGAAGGAAGGAAGGGAGGGAGGGAGGGAGGAAGAAAGGAAGGAAGGGAGAAAAGGAATCATCTGTCTCACACCCCTGTGTGTGGCTGGAGTCACATTCCTGTCTGGAGGTCAGACCAGGCCCTGACACCATCTCTGAAAGGGAAGGTAAACACTGATGCATGAACTAAGCAAAGAGTGAGATGACCGAGTAAAAGCAACCACTACCCCAGTGGTTCTTAAAGTGGGGCCCCCAGACCAGCAGCACCAGCGGTTCCTGAGAACTTGTGAAAAATGCCAGTTCTCAGGCCCCACCCCAGACCTCCTGAATCAGAGACTCTGGGGTGGACCCAGCGATCCCTGTTCTTATCAAGGTGAGACCCACTGCTCTAGACTATTGGCAAGCAGGGCCACTGTGAGTGGTCCGGAAGGGGAGCAGGCAGTGTGGCTGGAGGGGGCTGGGCAGCGAAGGGTGGAGGGATTCTGGAGAGAGGCCAGTGAACCTGCAGATCTGAGCCACTGAGCCTCTGGACATCAGCCTGCCCAAGGAAAGGCCCCTCTCTGCCCCGGTATAGCCACAGCTGTCCCTCACCTCACCAGCCCCTATGTGAGAGTCCCCCCGCTGCCCCTTACCCTTCACGGTCGATGTGTGGCAGGGGCTGCTTGGGCGTGTGTCGGAGCTTCCGGTGGAACTGGGTGAAGTCCAGCTTTTCAGGCTGCAGGTCCCAGGTGGCACCACTAGAGGGCGAGGGAGGGTGAGAAATGTGACAAGCCCAGTTACTGATGGGGATGAGACACCCCGGCACACCCCAGGCAGGGAATCTCAGAAAGAGGTGGGCAGGAAGAAGGAGTGCCCACTGGCCACAGGCAGGGGTCAGGTCACTCAGAATGGAGCCTGAAATGTCAGCTCTGTGCTCACAGACAACAGGGCAAGTGCCTGCCTGTGTAGCCTTCCCCCCTCTTCAACCCTGCTGTATGATAATAGATGCCTATAAAACACAAGTGTGGGCCTGATGCTCGCTCTACAGTGGTCCGCCTGAAACACTGGAAAGCCTGGGGAGAGTGTGTCAGTTGGGGAAGCAGGAGGCCAGGTCCCCCAAGTACCAGTCTCAGGAGACCCATGGCACTTCCATGCTGGGCAAGCCTGAGCCAGAGCCAGGGTGAGCCTGGAGCACAGCCAGAGTTGGCCAGCTCCAGGGCCAGGGCAGAGCTGAGCTAAAGGGCCACCACCATCCATGGTCTGAAGTCATCAGTCTCCAAAGGAGTGGACACCATGACAGGAGAGCCCATCAGCAAACCCTTCAGGGGCACCATCCCCACGTCCTGAGGAAGCCTGGCCAATACCTGCCCTTCCAACTCGGCCCGTCAGGAAGCTTCTAGAGTCTGAAGCATTGACAATTCTTCCTTTTCTCTGGACCCCTCTCTGCAGGCCCCAGCCCCCGCCTTCCATAACCTCTGGCAGGAGGGGTGGGGTGTGCATCCACAGCTGTCCGTCCTCAGCTCTAACGCAGCCTGCCTAACATCCGCCACGTGCCGTTCCCCTGCCGCCATTTTCCTTCCTTCTCTCTCTGACCTCCTTCCTCCAGCCTCATCATTTCTACTTCACCCTCCTGTCTTTCTCTCCACTTCTTGATCAATGAACTCTCAACAATAACTCAGTCCCCAAAGGCCCCTCAGGGCATAAGGACCAGTAAGCTGGGGTCCCAGCCAGAGCCACACACCACAACAAGAGGAAGAGGAGCTCACCTGAAGGAATCAAAGGTGTTGGCAGCCCAGATATCTGTGCCCAGCATGTCCAGAGAGGTGTCTTTGCTGCCATTCTGGAAGAGATGGAGGATGAAAGGGGTGGCATTATTTGCCCGGCCAGGACATGGAACAAGTGGGTGGAAGGCCCAATCCCAGAGAGGGTTGCAGAGGGCCCCCTTCCCTGCCATCCCCCTCGGTTGGTCATCCTGGGCAGCTTGGAGGCTGGAGTGAGCCACTGGAGTGAGTGTCCTGGCTGGTGTACCCAGTACGAGTCAGGGGGACCCCTGGCCTCCCCCAGGCTTGGGCCCTCAATTTGCTGGTGTTTGACAGAGCTGTGTGGTCAGGTACAGGGCAGCCAGGGCTCTGCTGCTCCAGCCGGTGGCTCTCTCCTCAAAGCCTCTATACTAGTGAGCTGCCATCACCACTGCCAGCCTGATGGCAGCGGCTTCTCCCCAGGCAGGGGCTCTGCAGAGCCAGGCACACTGGAAGGTCTGTGTTGGGAGGTTGACTTCCTTTGGAGTTAAGCCCCACACCCCGAAATCAGGTGGCACCAAGAAGCCCCCCATTGACCAACAACTCCAGCGATGGAATTTCTCTAAGTCAACTAGCTCCAGTCTTCATCCTTTGTTGTTTCCTACATGATTCATTCCATAGACAGAAAATGCTCTATTTGACCCAGCTTCTATGATCTGGCTTCTTTGCCCTTGGCTGATGATCTCTGCAACAAGTTCTCCAGATCCCTTTCTTCACTCCTGATGCCCCCCATCCCTCACTGTAACTGAGCAGGACCCTACGGGGCCTTCCCAGAACAGATCCTACCCCCTCCCATGTCCTCTACCTGAAGGAAAACTTCAGCCTCCTAGGCCTTCCCCAAGTTCCAAAGAGTAAATGTAATTAGAGAAGTGAGAAAATGCAGAAACAAAGGAAAACAGACAAGCAAGACAAAAATAATAATAGTTTAGCCATTAAACAAAGGCAAGGACATTTAGTTCCTCCTCAAGGGCTATAGATAATATTCTGAGCCAGGTTCTTTGAGCTGTTTTGCAGATACTGAATCCCCCACCATGTGGAAGAAGTTAACTGCATGCTGACCACAAGCACATAGACCCCAGATGGGTTGGAACCAGAGGTTGGTAATGTTGACTCCTAATTACCTCACCACCAACTAATCAGAAGAATGCCCATGAACTGATCACACATCCCATAACCCTCCTCCCTCACCCTGTCTTTAAAAACCTTTCCCTGAAAGCCTTCGAGGACTTTGGGCCTTTTAAGCACTAAGCTGCCTGGACTCCTTGCTTGGCGCCCTGCAATAAACGCTGCACTTTCCTTCACCACAACCTGGAGTCAGTAGATTGGCTTTACTGTGTGTGGGCAAGTGGACCCAAGTTTGGTTCAGTAACATCATGACCCCCACAGTCTGCTTTCCATCACCACAGTCTTTAAAAACAATACTTCCACCCCCATTGAAGCTGACCGTGTGCATGCCTTATAACCCAGGACTCCACTCCCAAGTACAAACACAGCTGAAATGTGCACAGACATTCACCAGTATTACACAGCACAGAAGTACAGAGCAGCACTACTCAGAATAGCTCCAAACTGGAAACCACCCAAATGCCTACCAACAGTTGACCAGATAAATTAAGCGTGGTGTGTTCACATACTGGAATATTACACAACAGTCAGAATAAACTAAAACAACATGCAACGCCATAAATGAATCCCACAAACATAAAGTGGAACAAAAGAATCTAGATATAAGAGTACCAGCTCTATAATTCAATTTTATATAAAGTTCAAGAACAGGCAAACTAATCTACGGAGATGGAATTCAGACAGTAACCAGAAGCGGGCCCCAGGAGGGTGCTGGGGGGCTGGTAACGTCTGCTCTTAATCTAGGCGCTGGTTACATAGGTGTATTCAGTTTGTGGAAATCCACTGAACTGTATGTGCATGGTATGTACACCTTCTTCTGTGTGTGTTATGACCTTCTGGTTAGATTCTTGATAGCACCACCAGTCTTTATTTTTATGATGATCTGTCCCTGGACCTGTCATTCCTCAGATCCACTAGCTCATACTCTGGGCAATCTTCCTTTGAGATCTTTCCATAGGTCTGGCCCTGGGCAGACACTGAAGACACAAAAGTGGAGAAGTCACAGGTGAGGCCTGCAAAGAATGGTATGCGATGACACACACATAATAAATAATTACAATACAGTGTGAAATGTGCACTGATTCAAGGTGCCACAGTAGGACCAAAGCACAGGCAAATTTCCTGAGAAGTAGGGAAGGACTCCCCCAGAGTAGGGATTCATGGCGGTCAGGAGAGTGGAGGGAAAAGGAGGGAAGGGGTCATCTGGGAAAAAGGGCCAGCATGTGGAAAGGGATCCTGACAGGATACAATAAGGCATTCTGGGTAACTTTAAGGCCTCCTGGGTTTGCACAGGGAGCCCAGCAGCATGTCAAGGGGCCCCCAGGTGGGCAAGTCAGTGGTTTTCAACATCACCCACTCTCAGTCCTGGTCAGGGGCCTACTAGGGGCCTCACAAGTGCTCCTCAGTGATTGTCATGGGTTGAATTGTGTTGTCGCCCCCCCGCCCCGACCCCTGCCACCACCATTATTCATATGCTGCAGTCCTGACCCCCAGTCCCTCAGAATGTATTTGGTAACAGGCTCATTGCAGATGTAATTAGTTAAGATGAGAGTGGGCCCTAATCCACTATAACTGGTCTTTTTATAAAAAGAGGAAATTTGGACACAGTGACAGATGCACACAGAGGGAGAATGCCAGGTGAAGAATGGAGTTAGGCTGCCACAAGCCAAGGAACTTCCAGAAGCTGGGAGAGAGGCCTGGACAGATCCTTTCCTAGCTCCTTCACAGGGATCATGGCTCTGCCGACACCTTGATTTCAGTCTTTTGGCCTCCAGAACTATGAGATGACAATACATTTCTGTTGTTCTAAGTCACCTAGTTCATGGTCAAACATCCTAAATCAAGCAGCCCTAGCAAACTGATAATAGTGATCAACCATCCATCACCTCCACAAACCCCTTTGTGAGAGCAGTCCATCACATCCCCACTTCCCACAGCCAGCAGACAACCCCTCTGCGACCTTCTCATGTCCTTCAGCCACATCAAGCACCAGAGGGCCCCGGCGTCCCACCTCCTGCAAACAGACAAGCTCAGACCCAGGCTGGCTCAGCTAGTCTCTGACCTCCCCACACCACCTCCCCAGAGACGGCCCATGAAGAGTCCCACCTGTGCCCCCCCCCAGTTGGAGACCACAGCCAACATCACCCCAGAGCCTACCGAGCAGAGCCCACATGGACACTGGTGAAAAGAGAAAAGGCATGAGGATGTCTGTGTGTGTTTAGATTCTGCACTTACTGAGCGCCGCCCACATACAAGGCACTGAGAACCCAGCTAGAAATAACCCCAGACGAGGCTCAGCAACATGCCTCTCCCTCCCCCAGCGACCAGAGACACCCGGCGCCTTGGCAAAGAAGCCCCATGACTTGGGGGTTTGCTTTTGTTTTTAATTCTCATTTTCTTCAGGTCGGGCAGAGGCGGCCAGCAAGCTCTTCTTGCTTACTGCATCCTACTCAGCGCACCCCGACTCACCAATCCCTCAAGGTAGAAACCAACCTACTTCCCAGAGAGAGAGCAGTTTGAGGGTGGTTTCCGGCTTCTAATCGGTCTGAAGGAAAAGGAACACAAACTGGCCAGTAGAAAGGCTGAGGCCCAGCCTCCCAGCAGAAGAGGCCCAAGTGCTCGGACCCTCACAGACACCAGGCAGGAGATAAGGAGGGGGTGGGGAGAGGAGGGGAGCGTTCAGGGGAGGCTGAGGGAACAAAGGGCTAATGGGAGACAGAGGCACCCAGAGTGTGACCTCGGATGAGTCGCGTAACTTGCCTGGGCTGCAGCCATAAAATGAGGACTGGGCCCTCCCTCTGGCACCACCAGCCTGAAGCCTTAGGTCACTCAGGTTCTCAGTGGCTGGGAACTTTCTCATGATGCCCTGAGACCTCCCACAGTCCTCCTGTGAATCAACCACGTTCACTCGGGGCCAGAAGCGTCTCCATGTGGTGCCACCTGTGTGCACCTGGGTCCTCCCACGCCCGTCCAGTCCCGCTTCCCCATAATCCCTTTCACTATTGACCGTGACCTCTCGTCTCGGCCTTGCTCCTCTCCTGCTCCCTCCAGACGTGCCCCATCCTTCAGCGCTTGGCTCCAGAAAACTCCTCCGACCTCCCAAACTGCAGTCACCTCCCTCTGCCCTGAACTTAGCACCTGCGTGGGTGATCTGTGGCCGCAGAGCCCACAGGCGGCAGTCCTCACTCCGTCTGACCGTCACTCCCTCCTGCTCCAGGGCAGGGACCTGGGATGGCAGGGACCTCTCCGGGTGCCCCAGCACTCTATGCCCAGTGCCCAGGAAGTGTCTGCTGAGTTGACAAACACATCAAGAGACCTTCACTGTCTTCCTTAAACACGTTGCCATGATGAGCCATGTGACCTCAGCAAAGTTACTTCACCAACTTGGACTTCAGATTCTTCATATTTAAATAAAGAGATCTCCGAAAGTGAAGTGTCATATCCTGTAGATGGGTTTCTTCTGATTGGCACGTGCGCTGCCGCCACACCCTCTCTCACCCGGGGCAGACATCACTAATCAATTATGGCACAGTTTACAATCTTCTAGGATCAGCCCCTCCCTCCCTTCCTTCTTTGAGTTGTCTCATCACCCTACCCATCCCAACTCCTGGTGCCCTGCTTACTTCAAATGCCACTTTGAAATTGCAGGTGGCTAGAGAGACTCACTTTCTATCTAGGAGACAGGCCCCCACCCTCCTGAGATGTTAAGTGCCTTGTTCACAACACCCTTCCCAGGCCTCAAAGATGATTACCAATAGGTATAGCATTTCAAAATGACTTCTAAAGCAAAGGTCAAAAAAAAAAAAAAAATCAAGCAAACTAAACCTTGCTTCCAAAGCACACGTCTGAGACCTCACCTGGAGTGAAGTTCAATTCCTCCTTCAGGATAGTAACACGAAGTCTCTCCCTAATCGCTGACCCTTTAAATACACAACTCACTCTGGCACTTACAAATTCAGCTTACGTGGAGTGGACCATTGCTTAGTCATCACTCTCTTATACCCATAAGGATGTTAATCTCCCCAAGTAAGTTTTTTTTTTTTTCAAAAAATTTTTATTGGGTAAAATGCACATAACATAAAATTTACCATCTTAACCATTTTAAGTGTACAGTTCAGTGGTACTAAACATATTTATAATATTGTGTAACCATCACCACCATCCATTCCCATAACTCCTTTCATCTTGTAAAACTGAAAGCGTATACCCATTAAATACCAACTCCCCATTTCTGCTCCCCCCAGCCCTGGCAACCACTATCCTATCTTCTGTCTCTATGATTTTTGACAACTCTCAGTACTTCATACAAGTGGAATCACACAGTATTTGTCTTTTTGTGACTGGCTTACTTCACTAGGCATAAGGTCCTCAAGGTTCATCCATGACCCCAGTTGGACTAAATTTAAGCTCCTGGACCACAGCTGCTTTCTGTTCTTGTGTCCCCAAAGTGGTCAAGCTGGGCACACAGTAGGTCCACCTCAGATGCCTGCCAACTGATTAAAGAGACTCTACCCTGAGAGATAGAGGCCCTGTTGCCTCTGTGCCTGAAAGACTGATTCACAGATTAGGATGTCAAGATGGATTCACCAACCTAGGATTTGAGGCCCCTAAAGAGTGAGGAATGCAGGATGGAGAGAGAGAACAACCATGAAAAAAGGATGGGAAGGTCACAGCTAAACCCAGGACCGCAAGCACCTCACAGGCACGAGCACAATTCACCTTAAAAGCAGCTCAAGAGCAGCGCGAGTGCACATAAATCTCCCTCCTGGCCCGGGGCCGGGAGTCTTGGCCACCACCCCTCATAGCAGGGAGGGGAGGCCATCTACTCTCTGCCCTGTGCTGTGGGCAGAGCGCCCTGTGCAGAGAGAGCCACAGCTAAGGGAGGCGCCTGGGCATCTCAAGCTCAGGCCCCAGCCTCTTCTGAAGCAGCATCCCTGGCATGGGACCCACCAGCCTCAGGGACTCTGGGGGTCCAGGGACAAGGCCCCACTGGCTGATGAGTGGGAAAGAGTGACAGAGCAGCAGTTGCTGGAGGGGATGCCCCGGGCATTTGCAGCAGGAGATACTCTGTAAAGGGAGGGCCCCCCCTCCCTGCATGTGCAGATCAACCTCGAGGAGCTGGTACCATCTCTGATCGGAGGTGAGAAGCATTTTTTCAGTACTTCATAGTTTATACACCCTCTCCACACATTTTTCCTCATTGAAGCCTATGACTCTCACCCATCCTCACAGGAGCCCAGAGAACTTATTCCTGAGCCGATGGAGTGTGTGTGTGTGTGTGTGTGTGTGTGTGTGTGGGTGTTATGTGTGTGTGTGTGTGTGTGGTGTTGTGTGTGTGGGGTGTGTGTGTTGTGTGGGTGTTTTGTGTGTGTGTGTGTGTGGTGTGTGGGTGGGTGGGTGGGGTGTGTGTGTGTGGGGTGTTGTGTGTGTGTGGGGTGTGTGTGTGTGTTGTGGGAGGTGTGGGGGGGTGTTGTGTGTGTTGTGTGTGTGTGGGGGTGTTGTGTGTGTGTTGTGTGTGGGGTGTGTGTGTGGGTGTGGGGTGTGTGTGTTGTGTGTGTGGGGGGTGTTGTGTGGGTGTGTGTTGTGTGTGTGTGTGGGTGGGGTGTGTGTGTTGTGTGTGTGGTGTGGGGGGGTGTTGTGTGTGTTGTGTGTGTGTGGGTGTGGGGTGTGTGTGTTGTGTGTGTGTTGTGTGTGTGTGGGGGTGTTGTGTGGGTGTGTGTTGTGTGTGTGTTGTGTGTGTGTGGGGGTGTTGTGTGGGTGTGTGTTGTGTGTGTGTGTGTGTGGGGTGTGTGTGTTGTGTGTGTGGTGTGGGGGGGTGTTGTGTGTGTGTGGGGTGTGTGTGTTGTGTGTGTGTTGTGTGTGTGGGGGGGTGTTGTGTGGGTGTGTGTTGTGTGGGTGTGTGGGTGGGGTGTGTGTGTTGTGTGTGTGGTGTGGGGGGTGTTGTGTGTGTGTGGGGGGGTGTGTGGGTGGAGTGTGTGTGTGTGTAGGGTGTGTGGGTGCGGGTGTATGTGGGGAGGTGTTGTGTGTGTGTGTGTTGTGTGGGTGTGGGTGTGGGGTGTGTGTGTTGTGTGTGTGTTGTGTGTGTGGGGGTGTTGTGTGGGTGTGTGTTGTGTGGGTGTGTGGGTGGGGTGTGTGTGTTGTGTGTGTGGTGTGGGGGGGTGTTGTGTGTGTTGTGTGTGTGGGGTGTGTGTGTTGTGTGTGTGTTGTGTGTGTGTGGGGGTGTTGTGTGGGTGTGTGTTGTGTGGGTGTGTGGGTGGGGTGTGTGTGTTGTGTGTGTGGTGTGGGGGGTGTTGTGTGTGTGTGGGGGGGTGTGTGGGTGGAGTGTGTGTGTGTGTAGGGTGTGTGGGTGCGGGTGTATGTGGGGAGGTGTTGTGTGTGTGTGTGTTGTGTGGGTGTGGGGTGTGTGTGTTGTGTGTGTGTTGTGTGTGTGTGGGGGTGTTGTGTGGGTGTGTGTTGTGTGTGTGTGTGTTGTGTGTGTGTTGTGGGTGGGGTGTGTGTGTTGTGTGTGTGTGTGTTGTGTGGGTGTGGGTGTTGTGTGTGTTGTGTGGGTGTGGGGTGTGTGTGTTGTGTGTGTGTTGTGGGTGGGGTGTGTGTGTTGTGTGTGTGTGTGTTGTGTGGGTGTGGGGTGTGTGTGTGTTGTGTGTGTGGGGGGGTGTTGTGTGGGTGTGTGTTGTGTGTGTGTGTGTGTGTGGGGTGTGTGTGTTGTGTGTGTGGTGTGGGGGGGTGTTGTGTGTGTGGGGGGGTGTGTGTGGGTGGAGTGTGTGTGTGTGTAGGGTGTGTGGGTGCGGGTGTATGTGGGGAGGTGTTGTGTGTGTGTGTGTTGTGTGGGTGTTGTGTGTGTGTTGTGTGTGTGTTGTGTGTGTGTGTGAACCCTACCTTAAATGCTGGAAAACTCCAAACCCACTGCGGTTCCCAGCAAGCACCTGGCTCCTCAACCCTCCCCCCATCCCCCTGCCATCAGCTCACCCTCTGGGTCCGGTGACAGCATCCCTCAAGCAGCGGAAGCCTCTGCTCTCACCCCTCCATCTCCACAGGGCAGGTCTCATTACTCCTCATGCGCATCTACCTCCTGCCTCCACTCCCTCCCCCACACGCTGTGACTCTGATTCTCGGAGCTGAGGAACAGAAGTGCTAGGATGAGCCCCTCCCAGACCGAGGGGCTGCAGCCCACACTGTGCACAGTCCTGGGGAAAGAATGAGGTGCACAGCCTCCCTGGAGGAGGTGACAGCACTGGGCAAGAACCAGGACCCTCGGGCCGCTGAACAGGATGTGGCTGAGGGCTGTGGGCAAGCCTGCGGCCTCTCTTGCTGAATACAGTAGGAGGGTGAGCCCCAGCAAGGCCAGTGTTGTAACGGGAGGGGGAAAGTGTCTGGAGAGGTCCACAGTGAAAATCTTGGTCACGGAGATGACTTACTTATCGTTGCTCCATTTGACACGATGACTGCAGCACATAACAAGAATCTGGACATCTCCTTAGAGTTTGTGGCAATGGGATGTGACCGGCATATAATCACTGCATGTAACCTTTTACTAACAGGGGCTGGAGAAGGGGCCTAGCTCTTGGAAACAAAATCTGTGTCCTTCAAGTTTCAGCCCAGAGAGGGAAGACCCTCACCTGCAGAGCCTTCCTTTTTGTCCCTTGTTGAAGCTGAGGTGGCGACCCAGGCGATGCCCAGAGGGGCCAGGACTCACCAGCAGACTGACTGCTGCCATTGAACTGACAGCCAGGAACCTAACAGCTTCCCACGTTCAGCCCCAGCGCCCGCCAGCCCTGGGCTGACAGCACCCAGGCGACCCTGGGGCCACCTGCCACGTTGATGCACGTCCAGCCAAAGCCCCTGAAGCCATAAAGTGCCTTATGTTCCCGCTTCTTGAGTTCTGGAGGCCAACCCTCAAACCTTGCAACCCCTAACGCACACACAGGGCAGAGACGATGGTGGCGGGAGTTTGGCTGTTCTGCTCGCTGCTACAGGGGCCTCAGCACCCTCCTTGGCACACTGGCAAAGCTTTGTGTTGGTGTGCGGCTCAGACACTGTCTGTGAAGGGGCTCTGAGGCCACACCAAGCTGCTGAAGGTACAAGATTATATTCCTCTTTGGGCCGCTGTGCTCCTCCTGGACTCAGAGAAAACAAATCTCCTTTCCACCCACTCCGAGTCTTTCTCTCTGATGGGATCCAGCTCAAGAGCCTTCCTGCCTGTGGCTCTACTGTTTCCTCATGAGCTGGTGCCCCCCAAGCCCACAGCACATCCAGCACATACCCCAGTGGTGGATTCCCTTCCTGATCTACTGTGTGCTCCAAGTGGTGTTCTAGAAACACTAATCCGCTGGCTCACAAATGTCAGTGTGCATCAGAATCATCCCGGGAAGGGACTGAAAATGGTTTAAGTTTAGGGCAGCTGGAGTGGTGCATGGAACACATTTTTGGAAACAGTGGATATTAAAAAGTTTTGTGGGGGACAAAAAGTTTAAAAAGGCTCCTCAGTCAAATATTTGGGACACACAGAGTTAAAAGAGTGTTAAATAAATACTTTATTGCAGAACTTCTCAGTGCCTTTATCGGTCTTAGATGGATGCTGACTCTTCAAGTAGACGGCAGCACACTATGCAGCTTCTCCCAAACTCCTTTGGCCAGAAACCCACCCCACTCTTCCTTTTCACTCCACAGAGCATCCTGCAGGACTATGGTTCCCCCACTGGGAAATAGACATCTTAAACTATCTGTTAACTCTCTTCCCCAATTAGTCTGCCATCCCCTCAGTTGCAGTAGCCCTGGCTTCACTTTTCTGTTGTGTCCCCCTGCCTCCTCACCCCCGCCACCTTCCTAGTCTTGGGATGCAGCATCATTCATTCTTTGTTTTTTTTTGCAAGGGCTCAGTGGCCAGGCACCGAGAGCTCTCCATAAAGCCTCGCTGGCTTCTTCGAGAACATTCTCCAGGTTGCAATTCCACAGTTGGCCCTGGGACCACGGCTTTCCTCTGAGTCCCACCCCTTCCCTGGCCCTGAGGTCACCCAGCCCCTGCCAACACCCCGCCAGGTTGTTGCAATGCCAAGGTTCTGAGGAGTCTTATCAAAAAAAATCACCCTTTTCAGTGTTGTGTGTGTTGTGTTGGATCGCTTTTTAGCACTCAAATGCTGCTGAATCCTTCACAACAGCTTCTTTTACTGACAATTAGGGGGCCCCTTGCCATGGTGAATCGTGCTGCTCTCAGAACAGATCACAAAGGGATAATGAGCACTTTAAACCATGTGGAAAAAGAAATGGAAACGACCTGCCCACAGGCAGGGAGACTGAAGCTGCCTCTGAAAGGGCCACACGGGGTGCACAGCTACCCCAGATCAGGGAGGACAGATTCCAGAGAATGATAACAGCAAACAGTGACGCAGCACTCACTGTACACCAGGAACCATCTGAGCACTTTACATCTGTTACAATCCTAGGAAGCAGCTATCACCATCCCCATTTCACTGATGAGGAAACTGAGGCTCAGAGAACTTGCCCGCATTCACAGAGCTAGTTCCCAGGAATGCATATGAGTGTGGACCAGAGTCTGTGCTCTTAACCACTGCACTCTGCAGATATATTACTCAAATAACTTCTGATCCCACTGTCGAGTTTCCCATAATGCAGGAACATACCCACATCCCTACGAACATTTGGGTTTTCCGAGTTCATCTCTTGGAAAGGCAGTGCTGGTTCAGGGAGTGAATGTGAGGAAAAGAAGGAATGTAGGGGAGCAAGATGGAATGTGTAGGGTCAGGGGGCTCCGTGCATGAATGAATGAAACAAGATGGGAGTGAGTCACTGTACAGTAGAAAAACATGCCAAGTCAGGTGCAATGAGAAAAAATGACCCTCTTCTATACTGTTGTTTTCTCTTTATTAATATACAAATGCAGAGTCATTTCTGCTTGTGTACGTGTGTGTGCACAGGTATGTGTGTGTTGACAATCCCAGGCTGCAAAGGTTTAGAAATAAGGCAGAGTCTGGCTAAACAAGGCAGAGGGCAGCAGGAGGACTCCCCCTATTAGTGGGAGGGTCACAGGCAAAGTTCCAACTAGAGGATGTCCGGGCATGTCAGTCTGAGTTTCCCCAGCATGGTTGCTGCTGTGTCAGCCGCACCAGAGCTGGCCAGCCCGAGACTGCGGCTGCAGCACCAGGGCCTGAAACTCCCGGACGGCAGAACCAGGGGCCGGCTGCTGGTCGTCAGTTCTACAGGGCCCAGCCTGGGCACCAGAGAGATGAGGGCACTACAGCCCCTGCCCCTCGGAAGGCTCATACTCCCAGTCCGTGCCCGCTTCTTGGTGCAAAATGTTCTTCCATAGATTCTGTCCATGATGAGGGCCAAGAGCAAGCAAACCCCACAGACTCAGGGCTCCCAGGGGAGCCGATAGGGAGGGCTTTCCCTTTAAACAATGCACGAGACCTCTCTCCTTCCTCTCCAAGGATGCCCTCCCAAGTCCCCTGCCCCCAGCCCCAGTATATCACCCACATTAGTGGATTAACACAGTGCTAGGCACTGTGTGGCCACAAGAGGTCCCTGCCCCACAGGTCTTACCACCTAGCTGGAGAGTCACAGAAAAGGAAACAACAACTGAAGACAACACGTAGTGAAGCACCATGTGATATGATGCATGCCACCCATGCTGCGGGCTCCCGGGGAGACTGTGGCTCTGGACTCCAGGAAAAACTTCCTACAAGTAACAACACGGATGGACTGAGAGTGGGGAAGGCAGGACCCTAGGCCTGTAAGCTGCTTCCTGGGGCCCCGTGAGGGTTGCTCCAGCTCCTCACACCTGAGCTCCCTCTTCAGTATCATACTGGACTAGAACGGTGATTCCCGAGTTGGGGTGGAGGCGGGAAGTGGAGGCATGAGACACTGGGAGAGTGTGGTGCGTTACACAGGATGTTTGGAGACCAAAGAACTCCAAAGGCATCTCCTGGGCCAAAACAGGGGCTTCCTGTAGGCCAGGTCCAAAACTCCTCTCAGACCCAAACAACCAGACTTTGAGGGTGACTTGGGTTTGCTTGAACAGAGAGGAAGTGAGGAGCCAAGCACAGATCAAGGGTGCGGCAGGGCAGGGCCCAAGGAGAAACAGTCCTGTCCTGGGTGTGTATGCGTGTGCGTGTGTGTGTGTGTGTGTGTGTGCTGTGTGTGTGTGTGTTGTGTGTGTGGGGGGGTGTTGTGTGTGTGTGTGTGGCAGTGTGTGTGGTGTGTGGGTGTGTGTGTGTGTGTGGTGTGTGTGTGTGGGTGTGTGTGTGGGGGAAGGGGTGTGTGTGTGTGGATGTGTGTGTGTGTGGTGTGTGTGTGTGTGTGTGTGTTCAGCATGTTCAGCACCAAGGACAGCACCCCCACGTGCTGGTAGGAAAGATGGTGATGGACCCCCAATATTTTAATCTTCCTACAATAGAAAGGCCTGAGGCAGGAGAACAACAGAGCAGAGACCAGAAGACAAGAGCCTCCTGAGTAGTACCAGAGCTGAGTTCAGGAGCAGAAAAGGCCATTCCTTTCACTCTGGAACTTTCCTGTCTGGCCAATCTGTCCCTTCTCTCTCTACCCTCACTGTCTTTGAATTAAGACCCAAACAAAGCCCAGGGAGAAGTGGGAGATAATGACTCCCTGTGGCCAAGTATACTTCTCCAGTCTCTCGGCTAATTAATCATGCCTTAGGATTTAAATGGCAATATTATTAGTACCTACCCTAGACTGGGCCACAGCAGAGCCCACTTCTGGTTGTCTGCCTGTCCAGCATCTGCTGAAGTAATGGGGGCCCACTCAGCTGTCCCTAACCCCATACCTTGCCCATGCCTCTGTGCAGAGAAAGGATCTCATCCTCCAAGGCTCCTCACTAGGAGGCCTTCTTGGTACTCCCCAGTTGCTGGAGATATCTCCCTTCCTGCCAGCGCCAGGCTCAGAACCACAGAAGGCCAGGTGGGGAAGGGGCTGAGAGATCATCTGGCCCAGGGCTGACCCAGGAGTTCTGCAGAGATGCTCCCAGAGTGATGAGGTGGATAGAGTGGGAGAGAAAGCAGGTGGGTTCCTTCCCCTCACCAAACGGTTCTGCCCTTTTGGTTTTCTGCATGAGATTTCCTTGAAAGACTGTGATGAAACAAAAGGTGCTGTACTTTAAAAACTTTAACTTTTATTTTAGATAACTGTAGATTCACATCTAGTTGTAAAAAATAATAGAGATCCCGTGTATCCTTTACCCAGTTTCCCCCCCAAGGAAAAACTTGTAAAAGTATATAGTTCAGATCACATCCAGGGTACTGACAGCAATACCCTCTAGATGCTGAACATTTCCATCAGCACAAGGATCCTTCCTGCTGCGCTTTTGTACCCACCCACTTCATCGCGCCCCCCTCCCCTAATCCTGAGGAACTGCTAACCTGCTCTCCATTTCTATAATCCTGTCATTTCAAGAATGGTATATAAGTGGAATCATAGAGTATGCAACTTTGGGGGATTAGCCTTTTTTCACTCCACATAATTCCCTGGAGATTCATTCAGGTTACTGCATGTGTCAAGAGTTGATTCTTTTTTATTGCTGAGTGCCATAACTTAACCATTCACCTGTTGAAGGACATCTGGATTATTTCCAGCTTTTGGCTATGACGAATAAAGCTGCTATAGACATTCAAGTACAGGTTTTTGTGTGAACATAAGTTTTCACTTCCCTGGGATAAACACCCAGGATTGCAATTGCTGGATCATATGGTACTTGTAGGTTTAGTTTTATAAGAAACTGCCAAACTGTTTTCCAGAATGGCTGTACCACTTAACATCCCCACCAGCTATGTGTGAGTCATCCAATTTCTCTGTATCTTCACCAACATTCGGTGTTGTCACTATTTTTTTTTTTTTTAATTTTAGCCATACTGACAGGTGTATAGAGACACCTTGCTGAGGCTTTAGTCTGCATTTCCCTAACAGCTAACAATGAACATCTTCTTGTGCGCTTAGTTGCCATCTGTATATCCTCTTTAGTGAAAAATGCCTCTTCATGTATTTTGTCCATTTTCTAATTGCATTGTTTTCAATGCTGAGTTTTGAGAGTTATTTACATATTCTAGATGCTTGTCCTTTGTCAGATATATGTTTTGCAAAATCTTCTCCCTCTTTGTAACTTGTCTCTTCATGCTCTAAACAGGGTTTTTCCCAGAGCAAGAGTTTTTCATTTTGATGAAGTCCAATTTCACATCTCAGTGTTGACATTTATTGTCTTCATTCATTCACTTTGAAATCTTCCCAATTCTTGTTATGACAAATGGTTTTTGATTGTAATCAGGACACTTTCATGTTATGTAATGAGACACTGAATCTCATTTAAATCTTCTGTTTTAACTGGCTTTTTGTGGTACCACTCTGTCAGGGGAAGGGGGGGTGGGCACAACCTCAGTACTGTCAGTGGAGCACTTGTTATGGCTCAGTGGAGGTAGGAGTTCCAGGACTCCACATGGTCCCCACTGACCCTGCTATGGGGCCTCACGACAACCGGGCAACAGTGGAAGTCCCAACTCTTTAGTAGAACCTCCTCTGACACATGCCAGCAGGGAGGGGAGGGGCACCTCTATCCTGCTGAGTCGGGGTGGGAGTCCAGATTCCCCGCATGGCCTCCAACAATACCATGGGGGCAGGGAGCTTCTTACCAGCCAGCAGGGATGAAAGTCACAACTTCCTACTTGACCTTCTCTGACACCACACTGCTGAAGGAGTTAGGGGGCCGCATTATAGCCCAGAGCGGGTGGAAGTCCAGGCTCCCACTGGTTCTTTGCTGGTGAGGGTGGGGATAGGGCTACAGTTCTTTTCTGTGCTGTTTGGCTGGAATAGAGCAGCTATTGTCTAAAAGTTTTCTGTCTTGCTAGACCTAAGCTTCTATTCTTTTCCTGGACCTAAGCTTAGAGAGAATAGGCTTTTATTGGAACTTAAAAAAAAAAAAAATCTGTGTCCACTGGCCTTTCCTGGTTACCCACATCTTCAGCTTCAAGTCTGGGATATAGGAGGCAAAAAGAAAACCCAGGGAGGTCACTCCTGTGTCAATACTCAGGTCCCAAGGTCCCTAGCTGGTCTGCCTTCTCTCTATGTTTCAGAATCTTCTTATATTTGTTTTATATAAAATGTTCAGGGTTTTAGTTGTACTTAGCAGGAGGAATATAGAAAAGAACATCTATTCCATCTTCCCAGAAATAGAAATCTGTATTTTTAACAAAACATTTTGATGACCTTAAGTCTAGTTCACCTCCTCATTTTTCAGAGGAGAAACTGAGGCTGCAGCTAGATGACATACGTATCTCACCAGTGATGGAATAGCGAGTCAGAGGTACAGAAGCCAGGACTCACGTCTCCTCACTCCAGTCCTCCAGTCGGATGCCGTTACCATGACAGCATGGCTCCTCCCCCTTCCTGCCCGGGTATCTGACCTCCTCTACACACGCCAGCTGCAGCCAGCTCCCCTCCTCCTGGCGTTCACACGTGGCTCTAGAATGTTGCTTGTCCACTCGAGAAAGTCTTCTTTCTCTAAGCAGACTCTGGGTACTCTGAGGGCAGAGACCAGGCCACATGGCTCTCAGGGCAGAGACCAGGCCACACGGCTCATACTGTTTACAGAGTGGGCTCAATGAATAGTTGCCGACTGCTCTCCCTATAAAAGTCAATCATCGGGGCTTCCCTGGTGGCGCAGTGGTTGGGAGTCCGCCTGCCAATGCAGGGGACGCGGGTTCGAGCCCTGGTCTGGGAGGATCCCACATGCCGCGGAGCGGCTGGGCCCGTGAGCCACAATTGCTGAGCCTGCGCGTCTGGAGCCTGTGCTCCGCAGCAGGAGAGGCCGCGATAGCGAGAGGCCCGCGCACCGCGATGAAGAGTGGCCCCCGCTTGCCGCAACTGGAGAAAGCCCTCGCACAGAAACGAAGACCCAACACAGCCATAAATAAAATAAATTAAAAAAAAAAAAGTCAATCATCAATATTGTTTGGTAAGTGTTGTATCCTGGTTCCTCCAGGTGAGCTGGAGCCAGAAGTCACTTTGAGGATGGGGAGAGATGGCATCGTCTGGAAAAGAGAGGCTCACACGCTGGGAGCAGCAGAAGTACACAGATCATGCCGTGTTCAGTTTTGGGAGGTTTATGAAGAGGAAATATAGTCTATGCTTATGGTGCTCCCAGAAAAGTAACCCAGGATGGGACAGGATGTGGGAAGCAGTGTGTCATGTCCCAGACTTCTCAGCACTGTGGTTTAAGTGCCCATCTCTCCCCCGCCCACTCTACCCTCCACATACACGGAGACTGCACCCATTGCCTTCACCATCCCGATTCCTGGTTCCTAGCACGGTGGCTGGCACACGGGCCCTCAGTGATGACGTGCTGGTTGGATCAATGGATGAAAGAACAAATAAATAATCAAAGGAATAAACGAACCACGACAAAAGGAAATAGCTGCAGGAATGAGGATGCTTAGCTTAGAAAGCAGACTTGCCATGGCAGACGGTGGGGGAGAGGCTAAATAGCCATGGACAAAAGGAATCAAACTAAAGCCATCATCTGGAGTTATGAAGAGGTGGTCTGGGCTGAATCAAAGACCGACATTGTTATCAGTGGAGCTGCCTCACATGTTCTGAGATGCCTTGTGAAGCAGTGAGTTCTCCTTTTCTGGAAACGTCCAGCAGCTCAATGGCCTCATGAAGCAGGGGGATCCTGCATTGCAGGGAGTTGGATCAGGTGACCTCTGAGCTTCTTCTCATCCTGAGAGCCCACATCTTCAGGGTTCACTGGAGAGCTGCCTAGCTCTGGATTTAATGTGGTAAAGGAGATAAGGGGGGGAGGAAGTCAGCCACAGCCCCTGTTGAGTTTCCACTAGAAGTGGAGCATGTGACAGTCATTCTAGCCAGTCACCAACCAGTTCTGGTTTCCCTGGTCCAGGCGTATAGTAGGATTATCCTATTTAGTGTGTTTATGGTTGGGTGGGGTCACGTGACTAGTTCTGGGCAACAAGCTAAGAGTGGAAGTGACATGTGTTATACTTAGGTTGGAGCGTTGAATTGCCTCTGGTGCTCTTTTCCCTCCATCATGACAACTGGTGAAAATGGCAACTGCTCCACCAAGCTGGGTCCTAAATGGATGGCTTAAAGTTACTAAGATTCAGAGCTGTTTGTTACTGCAGCATTTCCTAGGCTATCCTGACTGATACAGGGGGACAGAATTTACCTGTAAGGAACGACAGAGAAAATACAAGCCATGCAAGGTACACAAATGCGTGGGGTTGGACAGCAGCTCCAGCAACTCAGCAGGGTGTACAGACACCCCATCCCCCACCACTCTGGTAAAACCCAGCACTAACCAACGACTCCAGCTGTGCCCGCTCCTCCTCCCTAACATCCCAGCATCATGGTCAACTTCAAGTCTCTGCTAACACCGTTTCTTCTCTCTTCCCTTCCATCTGGTCAGACATCCTACCCATTCCTGAAGGCACAGATTGAGTCTCATGTCCTGCAAGCCATCTCCCTACCCGCAGAGAGCAACAGGGCCATTCCTTGGAATGACTGCAGTGTCTGTGGTCAGGGCATCTCTTTGGGGGTCTTACCGTGTGTGCCTTTAGTCTGTTTCATGTTCACTAGCCTCTGCTCTACAAACAGGTAGTGAGCCCAAAGGCTCCAGCTCATATGTGAGCCAAGCTCACAGCAGGTGGTCAATAAATGCTGAGTGAACAGAGAGCAGTGTCATGAACATACACATGATATTTCTTAATTATTCAGAGAAGCTGATTAAAAATCTGGGCACTTTGACTCAGATATCATTTGTACTGAGTTTTTAGATTGGCTCTGAACCAGATACAATAATTCCTCAAGGGCAGCAAGATGATGGGCAGAAAACTCCTTCTACCCTTTTCTGTGGGCCAGAGGTAAGCAGTGCATTTGAGGCTCACCTCTGCCTACCATCTGTCATCTCTTGGGTCAGAGTCAGTGCTGACACGTAGGATATACCTAACCTGCAGGTTGGCACAGGCATCAGGGTATGTGGGGGGAACAGTAGAGAAATCAGGAAAATCCAGACCTGCTGATTTTAGCAGCTGTTTGGACCCACTTCATGGAGACACAGAATATAAACAGTGAAAGGTGTTTCCAGAGAGGCTCAGAGAAGTCTGTGGAGTCCAATGCCTCATTTTGTGGAACAGGCATTGGAGTGCATGCCACACCTGGGTCAACATCTGGTTCTTCTGAACCCTGGAACAAGGCTCTTTTCACTCTCTCCTGATGCTTTGATTTGCTACCGGGCATCACGGGTGGAAGAGGGGAGTGCCCTTCTCTCCTCACTCCAGGGAATGTGGGATCACAGCCTGTCAGCCAGGACTCAGGACACCATTTCTGACACATCCCCACCTTTCTCAGGGCTTTGCATGAACCTGTCTGGTAAGATGTGGGCTCATCAGGTTCCCAGCAAAGATCCCATCACTTGCTCAATAGCCAACGCCGTGGGCCAACAAGCCCTTCGGTCAGGAAGTCCTTCTCAAGGTCTAATCAGAGGCACTGCTGCTGTCAGGCACATCAGTTTCCTTTCCTTGGCATTTCTGTGCTGATGGAGAAGACCTGTTTGCGCCTGACTCCACACAACCTTTCAGCTTCCTTCCCTGAATGCTAAGTCCTGGGCCGGCACCTGGGGATGTCATCTAAATGCAGTGGGCTGCACTCTCTCCTTTCAGGTGCCTTCCTCTAAATCATCTCCGGGCACCTCCCCTGTTACAATAAGAAGGTGGAAACTGCATTCCGACCTCCTGAGTAAATGACTAGGTGGTGGACGAGCTCTCTTGGAAAGATGCTGCCAGGATGCCAAACAGTCCCCAGTACAGCCGAGTCCCGACTACAGGCAGTTAACGGGCCTCTTCAGGACTACGTGGAGCCCATTTTTTGTTCTGGCCTCTCTGAGCCCCCTCCTCCCATCTCATGGGACTCTACCTACCCTGGCTTACCTCTACGTTGTGCCTCTGAAAGGCTTCAGAGAAGGCAAGGGTTGTTTTGGTTTTATACATTAATTAAAACAACAAAAATAATCCCAGTGCATGACTAATCCCCAGATGGTACCTGCACCGAGCTCCTCATGCAGCGCATGGACTGTGACTCACCACACAGCCTCCCGGGCAGAACGCAGCACCTCAGCACCCTCCTGCGGGCCCCACTGTCCTGGGCACACGTGCCCAAGGTGGGGCAGTCAGGGAAAGTGCTAGAGCAGCCACCCCAGTCTCAATCTAGCTGCAGTTTCCTCCTGAAATTCTTCCCAGGGGTGAATGTGGGATAGTAGAGCTGCCCCATCATCCCAATGACTTCCAAAAGCTCAGCAAAGTTGGTGTGGCCAGAGGAACAGGACCCGCTAGGGAATGACTGCGTAGACTGGGTCTGAGCCATCTCAGGTATCATTATTGAGCACCTACTGTGTGCAAGGCCCTAGGCTGGGGGGGGGCGGTCAGGGATGTAAAGGGAACCCTGGCGGCGCCCAGCTCAAGGCCCACCAGCAGGCTGAGGGGGCAGGCAGATGTACATACGGAACGTCCTGAACACACCACGGATTAGTGTGCGGGTGAGGGTGTCTGCCTCGTTGAGAGGGTGCAGTGAGGAGGCCAGTGGGTGCTCATATGAGCTGGTCCAGCGCTCCTACATCTGGTGGACCAGCTGAAGGCGCCCTTGAAGGCTGTATGGGCAGTGGCATCCCGTCAGAGCTGCCCCCAGCTAAGGCACTCTTCAGCTGGCAGCTTCCGGTTTCCCCTCCATCAGGGGGCCGCTCCAGGGCAGGGTGGGCAGAAGCCGCTGTCTCCGGTAAGTTGTGGGGCTTTCCTTACGTCACTCAAGGGATGCTGACCAGCTTTGATCCCCCCACCGGAGGGCATCAGAAGACGGCTGCTTCACGGACTTCCCTGGCGGCCCAGTGGTTAAGACTCTGCGCTTCCACTGCAGCGGGCGAGGGTTCCATCCCTAGTCGGGGAGCTAAGATCCCACATGTCGTGCGGACAAAAAATTTAAAAAATTTTTAGCTTTTATAAAAAGATGGCTGCTTCTTGAGGGGACACCAGAGGCTCCTGGAGACGAAGCCCAGGGTGGGTGCGCCCACTGGCAGGAATGTGGACGTGGACGTGAGCCAGCATGGGCCATGGGACAAGGGCAACACCCCAGAGAGGGCAGAGTATGAGAAAGAAGGAGGCTGTCCCAACACTGTTGAGCTGCCATGCCAGCCCTGAACACCCTCCCAGGAGGGTGGCGAGAGAGAAGCAGACTTCCATCTTGCTTACACCACTCTATGGTTCGTACCCTAATTAACTGAGTTACTAATGTCTACAATCAGGCCTTTCATCAGCGAACCAAGGTGATGACCTCAGGAGACCTCATTTCGATCCTGCCTCTCCGTGCAGTGAGGGTACAGCGTCTGGGGCCTTCCGGGAGGGCCAGCCCGATGCCACCTCCTCTGCTCGGCCTGCCCGAGTGCCTTACCTCTGGGCCACCTGAGGTCTGGCCACGCCGTGCACACTGTGTCTCCTGCCCTGCACTGGGCATTCTTTTACACGTTATCTTGTCCTTCAGGGGCCATGCTCCAGGCCACTACAAACACTCCCCAGCAGAGGAATCTATGAAAAATCCCTCCGCAAACACCCTGAACTCTTGGGCCCGCTGAGCTTTCCTCGGCTCTAAGCAGCTTCTCACGGCACAGGGTGCGACCTCACCAGGACTCAGGCGGAGTAGCCTTCCCGCTTCCCCCGGCTGGCTCGCCGCATGGGGACACCGCGGGCTCTGAATCCAGAACACACAAGGCACGTGGCACGTGGGGCTGAGGCCGTGGCTGTCCCCCGGTGCCCCGACTACTCTTCCGCTTCTTGGAAGCAGATGTCTCCCCCTTCCTCCCTCTGAGATGATCAGACAGACTACACGGGGGCAGTGGGAGTGCCAATGGCCCCATGGCCTGTAGGAAACCCCTACTATGAAGCCCTCGTGCTCCGGGCACATCGGGGAAGTAAAGCGGGTTTACATCCTGAGAGCCCGCCTCCCCCTTCCTGGGGCTCTTCCCCTATAATGGACTTATGCTCAGTTCCACCTGCCAAGAAAGGACCTAACATGAGCTTTTACAATTTCTTCTTTAAGTTCAGTTGCATTTCGTTTTGCATTTCATTCAGCCCCTGCTTACCCCAAGCCGATTGTTCAGCTGCTTCTAAGATGGGATTCAGGGTCAGCTGGTCTTCATGGTGCCAGGGTATCCCTTCCCACAAGCCCCCGGCCCTGGCCAACTCCCCACCCACCCTCTTCCAGGGGGTGAAACCAGCTGTGAAAGGACAGCTCAGAGTGAGGCAGGCAGATGAGAAGCAAGTGGGAGGATACGCCATTCTCATCCCCCTGGAAACCTGTCCAGAGTGATGGGAAAATGGGACCAGAGAGAAAGGGTGGGGAGAGGGGACCCAGAAAAGAAGATAAAGGAGTGAGAACAAAAAGGAAGACTCTGGACGATTCCAGAACCAGACACCTACTGACTAAATAACAGAGAGCTGGTTTTTCAATCTCTCATTTACCAGCCTCTTATGTCCCCATCCAAGACTTTCAACCCTTCCCTGAAGCTCTCTCTCTGATTCTTGAGTCCCCAAATCCAAGTCCACCTTTGCCGCTGAAGTGTTAAGAGAATCTTCATGTAGGAAACCCCAGATAATTGGCAGACACTAGTGACAGTGCCCCTGATGTATCAGGCCTTCGGCCAAGAGCTGGAGGGGTTTAGGGAGTATAAATGGAGTCCATGACCAAGCACCAGCAGCCTAGTGGTGAGGACAAAAGACCTCCGTAGAAGGCTACCTACTACAGGAAGACAAGGTAAAGGGCCGATGAGGGGACAGGACAGGCAAAGACCTGGGTTCAAGTCCCAGCTTGGTCAGGTCATGGCACCTCCATGGACCCCAACTTCCCTGTCTGTAAATGGCGTGGAGAAGCCAGAAGGACCCTCAGAAGCCACCGAGTCTCCTGGTTTTTGCATGAGGAAGCTGAGGACACAGAGAACTGCCGCCAAGTTTGTGGCAGAGCACCCCGCCCTGGCTTTATCACGGCCTCCTACTAAGAATCAACGAAACACACACACAAGCATCTCGTCATGTGACGGAACTGTCCAGGGCAGCTGCCCCGACACACACACCCCATGGTATAGCAAAGCCCTACAGCCTAAGAAAGATCTGGAACTGAGGCCACTGCCCACCTTCCCTCACGACAGAATAGAGAAGAGTTGGTTTAATCAGCACCATGGACCGAAGTCAGACACAAGCAAGTGGGCCCAGGCAATGTGTCAACACAGGTGCTTTGGAACTGGGAGCAAGGTACTGCTGAAGCCTATAAAGCCTCCCTCATCTCTCTGGACAGGTGCAGTGGGAGGCTGGGCTGGGGGTCGGGGATAGACGGAGTTTTCAGTCTCTGATCCCACCATCTCCCACAGGTGGGACAAGGTATCAGCAAGAACAGCTCGACAACCAGAGGGTGTACCGGACCTGGGGGTCACCAGGGACGGCTCTCAAAGAGCAGCTGCCTCCTTCCCTCCGGGCCACACGACCCACACAGGGGCTCCCTCGGGATCTCACAGGGAAGCAGCAGGGGGAGAAGCAGCGGACTGCAGCCTGGTCCCAGGAAGCTGGTTGGCTTCCCTCACACCCACAGTCTGCCCCTCCAGGTCCTCTGCAAACCTGGAGCAGAAGCGATCTCCAGAGTGCCCCACCACCACCAAAACCCTAGGATCCATCATCATCGCTGATGTGCGAACCTCCAGTTCACTCATTTTACTGCTGTATAATATTCCACCATAAGGATGTATCACAGATCACTCACTTTATTGCTCTATTACAGTACATTGTAAGGCTATATCACGTATCGTTTATCTATTCTCCTTTCAACGGATCAGTAGTTGTTTACAGATGTTTGTTATTATAAATAATGCTGCTACTAAAAATAAATCTTATGAATCTATGTGTTCTGGGCAGGGAGGGCTTCACTGTGGGCTGGATATTCAGGGAGAACTTTCCAGAGGGCAGACTGCACCCTCCCCTGTTCCATTTCCCGCACTCCCACGTCACCACCTCTCAGGAGCACCATGGTGAACAGCCCAGGAACCCAGACAGACAAGACCACGACGACCCCCAGATGGAGCACGGAGCTGGCTTCCTACCTGCTGCAGGGCGGCTCGCCCTCGGGAGAAGGAATAGCTGCAGTCCAGCTGCTCACTGCAGTCTGCCGTCCACTGCAGGGGAGAAAGGAGTGGTCAGTGATGGCAGGACACACAGGCTCAGACTCGCTCTGCCCTGGCCCCCCAGGCACGGCCCCGCCCTGCTGCAGTAGAGCCAGTATGAAATCCTGCTCAGCCATTTTCAAAGACAAATCTTTCTGTACCAGCAGGTCCCACTTGGCATCTCCCAGTGCCACATGGAGGTGACCCTTTGGCGTATGTGTGGGGAAGGCAAACTCATTTCCTGTCACCTAAGCCCACCAAAGTGATGAAGAGCCAGCTACATTCCAAAGCCAACCAGACAACACAGAGGGTAAATATGAGTTTTGAGAAACCAGCACCATGTTTGACCACCTAACCATGCTTCAGCCACACTAGTCAGGGTCAAGGTTGGAGCTAGAGGAGAGGCATGTATGTGTAGATCATCCCGTCCACCCAGCCCCAAAGTACGGTGGACCTGTGGACTGACAGGAGAGCATGGCATCGGGGAAGAGCCCCAGACTGGCCGCCAGAAGCCCAGTCCCACCACTGACCTCAGGGGTCTCATGTGCCCCAGAGTGTGATATGACAACTACCAGTGTGACAGTCCCCAAAGCCTGCCACATAGGGGGTCTCTGGGTCCTACCCTCCACCCACTGAATCACTCGCTGAGGGCAGCACCTGTCTTCTCCATTTTGACAAGCTTTCCAAGGGATGCACCAGAAGTCTGAGAGCCACTGAAATCCATGTAATCTCCCAGGCTTCACTTTGTCATCTATAAAATGGGGACAGCAAGGCTGAGTGACTCTGCAAGGTTGAAATGAAGGGACTTTGTAAGCTACACAAAATCTATATATAGATATAAAGTAGTAGTAAGAGTACAGCTCTTCCACGGTAATGTGCTATCTATATATATGGTGGTGCTTTTATTATTGTGTTAAATGTTAGGTAGGCTCTCCAGCTCATGTTGAACATTGATCTTGACCTACACCCTCTATGATTCATAAAAAGCAGAGGAGCCCAGTCTCTCTCTGTTTGACACACTAGTTCAAAACTGTGAGAGAGTGTGGATGGCTCAAAGCCATCACCGTCCTAGATTTGTGAAACCTTGGCTAGACACACCCTCCAGACTGTGGGTCAAGGGCATGACCTTTGTATAGGAAAGACATTTTATTACAATGCCGATGATACAGGCTGGTACAAGTGTACTCTACAGCAGTGCTGGCCAACGAATAGGAACCGCAGACACAATTTTAAATTATCTAGTAGCCAGATTTAAAGAAGAAAAAAGAAAAAGGTAAAATTAAACTTAATAATGCATTTTATTTATCTCAATATATGTTTATCTCAATAGGTAATTGATATAAAAATGATCAATGAGATATTTTACATACTTCTCTCCATACTAAGGTTTTGAAATCTGCTTAAAGCATGTCAATTTCAAGTGCTCAAGAGCCACATGTGGCTAGTGGCTGCCCTATTGGACAGCACAGCTCAGCTCGAAGGAATTGGCAAAGGCAAGGTACCAGTCTCAAGAGAGTGTGCCCTCAGAGCCACTTCTTGCCCATCCCTGCTCTGTACCGCAGAGGGGCTGAACCCTGCAGACTCAGCTGGCTTCCAGCTGGGTTGGGCCAATGGGAGACAGGAAGAGAGAGAAGCCACGGTGTTTCTCCCCCATCTCTCTATGCTTCAGGCAGCATTACCAGCAATGACTGGGTCTTCTTCAAGGCTCCAGCCTCACCAGATAGGCCCTCTGCGCACGACCCCTAACGCTGGGCTCTGGCAATACCATCTCCTCCCTTTGTGCCTCAGGCCTAGAGGTGGTAATGGCTTCCTGTGGTTGTTTAGTTTCTCAGCTCTTTTATTATCTGGGTAACCAATTCCCTGGGTTAAATCCCCTCTGTCTGGATATTTGTAGTCTCAAAGCATCTCTGCAAAGATATTTATTAAATTATAGGAGAAAAAAAGGGAAAAATGAGAAATCTATGAGACACCACCTTAAACCAAGTGATCAAGGATAATATCATCTGTAATAAAACATATTACCACCGTGGACTTCCCAGCGTAATGCCCTGAGAAGGGCCATGTCACTCCTGAGGTGTTCTTGCCAAAAATGCACAATCTCAATATGATCATGAGAGAATATCAGGCAACCCAAACTGATGAACTTTCCAAAAAATAAATGACCAATACTCTTCAAAAGTGTCAAGATTGTAGGGATAAGAAAAGACCACGGGAGTGTCACAGGTTGGAAGAGAATAAGAAAGCATGACAATTAGATGCAAATTTGAATCTTGGAACAGAAAAAGGACATTAGTAGATAAGCTGGTGATATCCAAATAAAGTCTCATTGTACCAATGTTAATTTCTTAGTTCTGATCATTGTACTATGGTTATGTAAGATATTCATATTAGGGGACAGGTACATGGGAACACCCTGTACTATTTTTGCACCTCTGCTATGAGTCAAAAGTAACTTCCAAATAAAAAGTAATCCAGGGACTTCCCTGGTGGTCCAGTGGTTAAGACTCCGTGCTTCCACTGAAGGGGGCGCGGGTTGGATCCCTGGTCAGGGAACTAAGATCTCACAGGCCACGTGGCACAGCCAAAAAAAAAAAAAAAGTTATCCACATATGTATATATGTGTTTATATATATATATTTGTAAACTATTTGAACTACTATAAAAACAATCCCTCTGCTTTACTGCTTTCTATACTTGAGTGGCTTCTCCTTTCCTGGTTGGAGCCTGGCTGACAGTGGGGAGGATGGTCAAGGCACGCAGTGACTACCGGCCAGGAGAGAACTAGATCCTGCCCTTCTCGTCCCATCCCAGCACAGCCTTGCAGAGAAAGGCTTCCTCCAGTGGGGCATCCCAAACACTGCAACCCCAGCTGCACACTGCTGACGTGACATCTCGCAGAGAGGTGACTTGAGGGTGGGCACACCTCCTCCTGGGGTCAGCGTGGTCCCCGGCAGGGCGGGGATGGGAAGCAACAAGGGCTGCTCCTGACAAGCGGGCACAGAGGGGCAGCCGAGGCTTCGTGCACAGCCACGTGCCACCTCAGCCCCTTGGCTAGGCTTTCCCGGAGCGATTCCAAGCTCCGATGAGACTGCTGTGCTTGGTCAAAGGTCATCCTTAACTTTACACTGGCCGACCTTCCTGAGCACCTTTTGTGTGGGACCTGCCACCGGCGCTCCCTTCACGGGAGAGGTGAGATCTCCAGTAACAGTAACGCGGGGAGGGGGAGGGGAGGGGGAGGAGGGCGAGGCTGAGAAGGGACAGTGTGTGCTCTCGGAGGGATCCCTAGGCAAGGAAAGCAGTTGAGGCCGGACCCCTGGAGAAGAGTGAGCCCAAGTGTGGACATGGCAGGGGAACACTGGCCAGCTCAGGGGTAGAGGGTAGTAAGCAGGACTCTCCCGCTAAGCGGTCAGAGACTCTTCCTGGGTGGAGTGAGGTTGAAGGCTTCTGTTAGGGGAGGGCGTCATCAGAGCTGTGTCAGAACAGGCTGAACTGGCCCGGAGTGTGGGTGTGGGGAACCCACTGGTCGGGAAGCTAGAGGCCGACATGCAGGTTTCCACCGGGAGAGCAGGCAGAGACAGAAATGAAGAAGTGGCTCTGAGGGCATCACACAGTTAAGCAGTGAACAGAGGGCTGATGTGTTTAGGAAAGCTAGCAAGATAGGAAAGTCCACAGAAACCCACCCCACAGACCCAGCCATGGCCCCCAGGGAAAGCTTTTGGGGGAGGGAGTGTGGTCCAGCTGGGTCCTGCTTTCCTGACCCCCGGGGAGGAATTAAATGTGAGCCACTGCAGTTCTCCCAGGAAGTTGTACCACTGGGCCCATGCGGCATCCAACCCCCCAGCCATATCCGCTCTCTGCTGCTGCCTGACCCTGCAAGCCCCTGGGAGCTCTCCCTTCCCTGTTCAAAGCTCCTCCCCGCTGCTGGGATTCCGCTGCCCACGCTGTCTTCTCTCTCCTTAGGCTGCAGCCACCACCTCCTCCCTCCCCTTTGCCTTTTCTGAGCCACTGCCTAGAAAATTCTCCAGACACAGGCCTTCCGGGAACCCGTCCTTATCTGTACGAGATGATTCCAGAACAAGAGAAGGGCCCCCTTGGGGAGCAATCTCCTCGGCCCTGCCCCTGTGCCTGGTCCAGCCAGGGCATTTCTCCTTTGAGGTGAAGGGTTTACAGCTGGGAGCAAGTTCTCTGGGGGGTAAGGTGGCCCCTCCTGAAAAGGTCGTTGAACACAAAGAGGCAGGAAAAGTGGGAAATCTGTATGTACGGGAACAACGAACATGGAATTCACAAGAGTGGTTTTGGGTCTTCACCATAACTGCTATAATTTATTTCTTAATTTAAAAAGATGAAACAAAGATGGCACAGGGTTAAGGTTTAACAAACAGGAGTACAGATGCTTAGTCTGTACTCAAAACAGATGCTTATTCTATTATTCTCTGCTTCTATCGGTACACTTTAAATACTTCATGCTAAAAGAATTAAAATCTCATTATCAGTCATTTGCACCCCAGGATGGACAGTATTTTTGGAGCAGACTTGATGGAGGACAGAGGAAGCCACTGAAAGCTGAGGGCGGAGGAGCGAAAAGGGGAAAGCCCCAGGCTGGGGGAGGCTGAAAGTGCTAAGGATAAACCGCCCCCTTGGGTGGTGTCTGAAGTCCCCGGGGCTCGCCCCTTCCAGACATCAAAGTGTATCAAGGCCAGAGCCAAACCATCAGGCTGAATCAGCACACGAGGAGAGGAAGAGATCAACTGATAAAACCGCATCCATAAACAAACAGATGTGTAAATGGGAACTTAGTATGTGATAAGGACAATGTTTCACATCAGGGGAAAGGAGAGACCATCAATAAACACAGGGACTAGTCATGCTCAGAAAAAAAATTAAAAAATAAAAAATAAACACAGGGACTGAGACAACCAGCGAGCCAGCGAGGAAAAAAATGACCCTAGAATCGGCCTCCCAGTACCGTGGACAACACATTCCAAGTTGGTTAAAATCCAAGATACAAGTTTTAAACTCCATCAAAGTCTAAAATTTTGTGTGACAAAAGAAATCACAAACACAATTAAAGACAAGTGAGAGGCCACTTGCAACATGTGTAACAAAGGACTCATCCCCAGAAAATATAAAGATTTCATTTAATCCAGGCACTATTCTAAGCCTGCTACTTACATTAACATTTACTCCACATAGATCCCAAAGCCCATGTATTACCCCCACTTTGCAAATATGGAATTTGAGGCATAGCATGGTTAAGTAACTGAGCCAGGGTTACACATCCAAAAAGTAGCAGAATGAGTAAAGGGGATAAATAGGTATTAATTCAAAGAGCCAGTCAAAATGTTGGAAACTCAATGTGATGTATGGTCTTGCATTAGATGTTGAACCAGAAATTTTTTATTGTAGTAAAATATACATAATTTACCATTTTAAATATTTTTAAGTGTACAAGTCAGTGGCATGAAGTACATTCACACTGTTGTACAACCATCACCACCATCCAGCACTCCAGCTCCATCCGTCTCCAGCACTTTTTCATCCCAAACTGAAACTGTCCCCCTCAAACACTAACTCCCCATCCCCCCTCCTCCAAACCCCTGATAACAACCATTCTGCTTTCATTCTCTATGAATTTGACTCCTCTACATGCCTCATAGAAGTGAGACCATACAGTACTTGTCCTTTTGTGTCTGGTTTATTTCTCTTGGCATAAAAGTCCTCAGGGTTCATCCATGTTGTAGCACATGACAGGATTTCCTTTATATTAAGCCTCAATAATATTCCTCTATGTATGGACCACATTTTGTCCATCCAATCATCCACTGATGGACACTGGGGTTGCTTCCACCTTTTGGCTATTGTGAATAATGTTGCTATGAACATGTTGTACAGGTATCAGGTCAAGCTCTTGCTTTCAGTTCTTTTGGGTATATACCCAGAAGTAGAATTGCTGGATCATGTAGTAATTCTATGTTTAATTTTTTGAGGAGCCTAGAATTTTTTTTTAACTTTTGCTATAAAGGATATTATTGAGAAAACTGGTGAAATAAAAGGTCTATAGATTAAATGATAGTACTGTATCAATGTTTATTTCCTATACTGTAATTATAGAGAATGTCCTTTTTATGGCAGAGTAATATTCCATTGTATATATGTGCCACATCTTCTTTATCCATTCATCTGTCGATAGCTGATTCACTTTGTTATAAAGCAGAAACTAACACACCATTGTAAAGCAATTATATTCCAATAAAGATGTTAAAAATAAATAAATAAATAAATAAATTAAATAAAATACCATAAAAAAAAAAAGAGAATGTCCTTGTTCTTAGGAAACACACAGTGAAGTGTTTAGAGATAAAGGGAAAATCTCTCTATATATAGAATCTATTGATCAATTGATCGATCTATCTATCTATCGAGAGACGAGAGAAAGAATGTAAATGTGATAAGATATTAACACTGGAGAATCTGGGTGAAGGATATGCAGGAATTCTTTGTCCTATTATTATAATTTTTATGTACATCTGAAATTATTTCAAAGTGAAAAATTATTTAAAAAGCCATCTTATCCACGGCTTCTTAATCAAGGGGGTGCCAGGACCACCCAGGGGGGCGATTCGAAGGTCTAGTGGGAACCACTGCTCTCACCCAACATCCTCTTTTCCTGGTGAAGGGTCTGAGAGGAGATGGGGACGGCCTAAAGATGGGAGCTTCTCAAAGTCAGGCGCTTGTTCGACTGCTTCCTCTGTGCTGGTACAAGGGCTTACTGACCAGGAGAGGGGGAAGAGAGGAGGTGGGAGCAGAGACGGGCTGGCAGCTCACACTCTCCTCCACAGTGATACTCCAGGAAAACCTTGTGTGTGAGGGGGAGGGGATGCTGCCCAAGGGCTGAGATTTGAGCGAGGGAGAAAGGCTTCTTGCTCCGATCTTAAGACAAACAAACTAACTAACAAGAAACCCAAACAACTTTCCTGTTGTGGAGGCAGCGTAACGCAGTGATTAGGAGCCTGAGTTCTTGAAGCAGCGAATATGAGTTCATATTCCTGCTCTATCTCTTACTCTGTCACCTTGGGAAAGTCTCTTCCTCCCTCAGACTGTTTGCCCCAAGCTGTAATAATGACAGAAACTGCCAGAGCAGAGGTTAAGCGTATGGCATCTGGAGCAAGATCATCTGGTTCAAACCTCACACTGACCACACACTCACTGTGTGACCTTAGGCAGCATATTCAACCTCTCTGTGCCTCTGTTTCCTCCCATGTATGCTGGCAACAGTAACAGCATCTTCTTCATAGCATTGTTACGTAGAGTAAATGAGTTACGTGGACACCCCTCCGTGTCCTTTGATAGCTCCTTCTCATGGCCCCAACTCCTTAGAGCTCAATCTTTGACCCTCTTGTCTAAGCCCCCTCACTCCTTGGGCTTAAAATCACCCACATACTGCTATTTACAAATGTGAATCTCCAGGTCATCCCCCTCCTCTGAATGCCACTTTGTACATCTAACTGCTTGATCAACAACTCTGCTAAGACATCCAATACTATCTTAAACATTTCACATCCAAAACCTGAACTCTTGACCTTTGCTCCCCCAATGCTGGTCTTCCAGGGTCTTCCATCTCATTTCTGGAAAGTCTGTCCTTCTATAGGCTCACACTATTGTCAAGGTCATTCATTAGAAAATCATGTTATCTGTGCCTTAAAGTATGAGAATCTGACCACTTCTCACCACCTCCACAGTGCCACACAGCTCCAATTCACCATCACCTCTGACCCTGACCAACCAAGGACTTCCTGGTCCCCCTGCTTCCTTTCCGCCCCGCCTCTTGCTGTAGCTTATTCTCCACACAGCACCCAGAGTGGTCCAGTTTAACCAGTGATACCGTGTCCCTCCTCTGCTCAAAACCTCCCGGCGTCTCACCGACGAGGCCCCATAGACCTGGCTCTTTGCTCCCCACCAGACTGGCCCCAAAGCTGTTCCTCAAAGTGGGGTACACTCCCACACCAGAGCTGTGCCCTCCACATCCCTTCTGCCTGGAAAGCTGGTTCCTAAGCGGCCTCAACTCTCACCTTCTTCAAATCTTTGCTCAAAAGTCTTAAGTAAGCCTTTCAGACAGCCCAGCACCCCGCCCCTTCTTGCCTCCTTCATGTGTATCACCTTCTAACATCTATTTTCTTCTTTGTCTATCACCTGTCTTTCTCCAACTGAAAGTAAGAGCTAGGAGGACAGGGATTATGATCCATTCTGTTCATGACTTTATCCCAGAGCCTAGAACGGGGCCTGAATTAATCATTCTTAGCTCTAATTATATTTCACTATTTAGCCAACAGTAACTGGCAGGTTTAAACAATTATACTTTATGCCAAAACCACCAAATAATGTGTAGGAAACCATGCTAAATAAACGAGCAAGCTAAAAGTGACATGTATGCTAGAAGCTCAACTCTTGAAAGGTATATTAAGAAAAAATAATACACAAAAATTACACTAGTTTTTATCATAAAATTATGGTGGGGTCTTCCCTGGTGGCGCAGAGGTTAAGAATCCGCCTGCCAATGCAGGGGACACGGGTTCGAGCCCTGGTCTGGGAAGATCCCACATACCGCGGAGCAACTAAGCCCGTGCGCCACAACTACTGAGCCTGCGCTCTGGAGCCTGCGAGCCACAACTACTGAGCCTGTACACCTAGAGCCCGTGCTCCGCAACAAGAGAAGCCACCGCAGTGAGAAGCCCACGCACCACAACGAAGAGTAGCCCCCGCTCACCACAACTAGAGAGAAAGCCCGTGCACAGCAACGAAGACCCAACGCAGCCAAAAATAAATAAAATAAATAAATAAAATTAAAAAAAATAAATACAGAGCTAAAAACATTAAAAAAAGAAAAAGAAAAATTCTTCCTTAAAAAAAAAATTATGGTGGGCTTCTTTCTCTGTTTTCTGATTGTCTCTGTTTTTCCAATTGTTGCTTTAAAAGTAAAATAAAAATTTAACCTATTAAAAAAATGGCTGATAATCAGATTAAAAAGTGCTCAACCTCACTAAAAATTGAGGAAATGCAAATTAAAGTGACAAAAGACCATTTGTCCCAATACACTGGTGGTCCTGTGACTAATGTAACAGGCGTTTTGGAGAGCAATTTGGCGATAGCTATTAAAATTGATTCTACTTCTCAGCATCCACCTAAAGAAACAGTTTTATATGTGCAGCAGGAGGCACGTTCAGAAGTATTCACTGAAATAGCTTGTATTTCCAGGGGAAAGTTTGGAAATAATCCAAATGCCCAGCAATAGGTAAATGGTTAAACAATGGGACATCCATACTATGGGCTATTGTGCAGCCATTAAACAGAACACAGCAGATGTACAAGCCTGGAGGAATCCCTAGGGCATACAGCCATGGGAAAAAGGTGAGTTATTGAACAACATATTCACCAGCTATGATATATGATTTTGAAATAATATATTTCTGTAAGTCGTATTTTACATACACACACACACACAAACATGTAAAAGCATTGAAAAGGTGAGGAAGTTAACTCATCATTCCAATGGGAGGTAGGGTAAGACAGTGGAATGAGGACGTAACTAATTAGCATTTGAATTCTTATGTACCATGAGACTATATGCATACAGTACTTGTGTAATTAAAAATAAATTATTTTTTTAAATAAGGAGAAGAATGAGTCCCCACATTCACATCCCACAGGTCCCCTTAAACTCACTTCTGTTAAGCCTTTCATAGGTGGTCCACCATTGATTGCTTCCTCCTATGAGCAAAGATGACAGGGAAAAAGGATTCAAAGGACAGGAGGAAATGAGGGAATGGGATAAAAGAGGGATGAGGGAACAGTGAACAGGGAAAGCAGAATGTAAGGAAAAATGTGAAGAGAAAGAGAAGGGAAAAGCGTTGTGAGAAAGTGACATCATGCCAATCTGAATCCATCCTACATATCTGCATGGTCGCATCTCTCTGTAAGGTCTCTGTGCATGAGACAAAACCCAGGACTTCCAAGTGCCTGAGAGCATCAAAAAGAACTACAGGAAGTTCTCTTCACCCTCACTGGCTCTTCATTTGACTTGCTAACAAGAATTCAGTGTAAAACACGCTTTCATTAAATGTATCCACTCTTTACAATGGCCCTACGTTCTACCCTTCCAAGGGAAGGCAGCTGGACATGGAGGGGTAGGAAGGCAGTCAGACAAGTCCACCTGTGGCTGTGGTCGTCAACCTGAGCAGAACATCAGAGTCACGTGGGGGCTGATGAGATGCCAATGCCCAGGCCCCTCCCCATTCCACTCAACTCTGGGGTGGGATCTGTCCAAGCTCCAGAGCAATTCCAACATGCAGCCAGAGTTGTGAACACCGCGTTAAAGCTCGCTGATGATCCACAAAACCATCCACTAACATCAGAAGTGCCAAACTTCCCCACTTATAACATCCCAATCTCTTCCACAAAAGGTTAATGGTCAATGAGATTTGGAATCCTAATTCTCATTCCACAGGGGGAAACATATACTAACTTCCCAACAGCCTGTTAGTCACAGCCTGTGCCGAGCATGGAACCAAAAGTAGGTGGGCACCAGGGCTCTGCTCAGCCACCACCAAGCAGTGGGGTTTGGCCATTTTCCACCTCTGTGTCTCAGTCTTTCCTCCTGCAGAATAGGGCTATAATCCCCCTCCTCCCAAGGACAGAGTGAGGGCAACTCTCAGGATGTGCCTCTGGGGACTTGGGATCCACTGGAGGACAGGCACTTCTGAAATGTGTGGGTGTGGGTGAGGGTGTAATTTTAAATCGGTATCCCAAACATGCTGGGAAACTTAGAACATACATTCTCTTCGTTACTCATGTAGGAAAAAAAGGACACTTTTCTGTCTCTCTCTGTTTCTTCTCTCTCTCTCTCCCATCCATCCATCCATCCATCCATCCGTCCATCCATCCATCCATTTTTCTTTCTAGTTATTGATGGGGGAGGGGTGGGGGAGAACACAACTTTACAAGCATCATGAGGTATTTTCTTCCTGAGTGTCAACTGCCATCTCTCAGATCCTAAAAAATGACCTCACCCACTGAAAAGCAACATTCTTCTCCACTCCCTCAAGTTTTCTCAAGGTTTCCAAGATTCTTAACAATTTTCTCTCCCAGAAACATCAAAACACCACCACAGACGGGCAGCCCAGGACATTCTCTGAGGTTTTTTATTTTTGTTTTTGTCTTTGGCTTCCATTTAAAATAGTCATCAGATTAAATAAAAACAAGCAAAAGTGCTTTAGCAGAAAGATTTCCTGTAAAGCTGTGTCAATAGAGATTATATTTTTTTAAAGAAGTGTGTTATAATAACACATCTAACACTGGCCTTGCTTAGAGTTGCCACAGCTGCCCCCTCCTCTGGAGTCTGGACCCCAGCTGTATTTGGGTTGTGGGGGTAGTTGGTGGGAGCAGGATTGAAACATGTCCCCCTCGGCCACCTGTACACAGGCGGGTCCTGGGATCCTGCCAGGTGTTCGCATTCTCCCAGGAAATCTCAGGGAATACAGAAAGTTTAAGGAATCCATCTAGATGGTACAAGTGTTTTCCACACTCTGCCTCAAGCCAACATCTGTTTAACAGCCCACCCAGATGTGGCCATCCAAGCGTGGTTAGGTCCAACCTATCCCAGGAGCAGGAGCTGGGAGTGCAGGGCCCAGATTGAGGGCACTTCTCCATCTGCTCTACATCCTGAAAGCTCAGCTGTCCCCACAGGGGGCTCAGAGGCGCTGGGAGGGCCCCTCCTTCCAAAATTCTCCCTGATGGTTGCTCTGGGAACAGAAATCCTATCACTCACAAATCATTCCTCTGGGGTGAAGCTTCACAGCTTCCTGGGACCCTCGTCCTGTAAGAACCCATTTCACCTGAAGGAAATATTGAGGGATGCCCTGCTGGAGGCCACCAGAGTCCACTCAGTGGGGGAGGCAGGCAGCACACGTCAGGCTAGCCCCACACACCGGTTCACAGGGCCCGAGCCGAGGCCAAGCCCTCTCACCTACTCAAGGCCATTGCTCCAGCAAGCGGCCCCTCTGCCCTGGACCACTCCCATCAATGCACAGCTCATTGTTAATGCTCCTGTTGTGACCTCGCTTCGCCCCAGTACCATATGCCTCTCCCCTTTAGAGCGAAACTCCTGTAACACAGGGAGGATCTGCACTGCATTATCCTCCCATCTCAAACCCATCTCCTTGACCTTCACCCCCACCACTGGACCGTCACCCCTCCCATCAGGGTCGCCAACGGCCCCAGTGGCTCCTTTAGGTTATTCTCACTCCTCCTCCCAAATGCCCTGCAGCAGCCGTCAGCCCACCCCTCACACCCTCGAAACACATCCTCCCCAGGGCTTCCAGCACCCAACTCTCACCTGAATTTCCTCCTGCCTCACTGCCAACCCCTCTTGGTCTCTTTTGCTGGTCCCCCTCACATCCCTGCTTTCTAAATCTAGGCAGATCCCAGGACTCAGCCCTTGTACATCTGGTCTACCTGACCCCACTGCCTCATTGAAGCATCTCCTCTGCTCTCCCTCTTTCTCTCTCTGCTCCAGCCACACCGGCCTCCCTGCTGCCCCTGGAATAACCCTGCCAGCTCAGGCCTTTGCACGTGCTGTCCCTTCTGCCTGGACTGCCCCTTCCCCAGACATCTGCAAGTTCACCTCTCCACCTCCTTTGGTGACATCTTCCTTGACATCCCATTTAAAATTGCAAACCCCTCCTGACCCTCATCACTCCCCACTCCATTTTCCTGATTTATTTTTCCCCACAGCAGTTGCCATCCACCACTGGGATAAGTTCCACGAGGGCTGAGCTTTTCATCTCTTTCACTCACTCCCAGGTACCCAGTCCTAGGACAGTGCCAGACACCAAGCAGGTGCTCAATACACACTTGTAGAATGAATACTGAACAGATTACAGGCTCACACTACCTGTGATTTTAGAACTTCAAGAACGCCAAGGAAAGCATCGATTTCTCTCTCAGGGCAGATCTTGCCTTCCCTACCCTCCAATGGGGATAAGGTGTGGACCAGCAAGGCTTCACAATTTCCCAGGTCCACTCCTGGTCCTGAGTTCCAGGAAAGCCACAGGTTCATTCTGGCTTTCTAAAAAGCTGGAGGGTCCGGATCTTCTGTCCACCCAGATAGCGAGCCAGCCAGTTGCACTTGGCTTTTCTCCAAAGCAGGGCACCCATGTCAACTTCTCTACTTGACAGAGGAGCCCCAGGCTTGAGGGGGACAAGTACAAGAGGTGGACACTGGGCCCCAGGCTCTGAGCAGAAGAGACCCTCCCGAGCCTCTGGGTGCAGACAACACTCTGCCCCTCTGTAGTTTTGGAGCCTCTTATCACCTTTGACCTTCCAACATTCCTGAGGCAGCGGGATCATCCCCACTCACCAGATAAGAAAGCCAAGCCTCAGAGAAGTTGAGGGGTTTGCCTGAGGTCACACAGGCAGCTAGTAGCAAATCTGGAACCAACTCTTGAACAAATATCTACTGAGAATTTACCATGTTCAGCAAAGATGCACGTGATACGGTCACTTCCCTTAATGGTTCAAATTCTACTCAAGACAACTCAAAACTTCCAAATCTCGACCCACAGTCTTTCAGCCGAGTTCACCTTCTACCCAAGACCAGGGCTGCCACAGATTGACCAGGAGCAGGGAGGCCAACCTGAGAGTCTGGTCTGAAGGCTTCATGTGTGTAACGAGGTCTGGCACACAGGGCCCTGGATGACCGCCTGAGAGACTCGATTCTTTGGCGCCAACAACGGCCTGTATTCGACATCAGAGGAAATATTCACAAGTGATAGACTTTTGATTGTGTGCCTTTTGGATAAGCTACAACCGCCAGATCTCTTTTAGAACACGAGCTTGTGAAGAACAGGGAGCAGTGCCTAGCACACAGCAGGGGCTCAGTAAACGAGTGTTCCATGAACGGTGAGTCTGGCTGGGCCGCAGCTGCCCAGCGGGGTAGGACGGGGTAGAGGTGGGTCAGAGGGGCTGGGAGCACATAGTCAGGGACTTCCTGCCTGGATCCCACGCTCTGCTGGGTGGGGCCATCCACACCTTGGCAACCTAGGGCCAGGCCATCAGATGCTGCCTGGAATTAGGGTCCCTTACCCTTATTACCCCGCTTCAAGCTTGCCGAGGCCCCGTACCTGCCCAGGCCCTGCCCCTTCCCGGGCAGTGCTCACCTGGGAGAGGTGGGACTGCGTCTTCTCACTCTCGCCGTCCCCCTCCGTCTTGTCGGCCAGCAGCCCCTGCACCTGGTACTCAAGCACGTAGCTGTCGATGAACCGCTCAAGCTCCTCGATCTCCTGGGAGCGGCTGCTCCCGGCCTCGGAGGAGGCCGATGCTGCTGAGGAGTTCTCCATCCTCCCGCTCAGGGGCCTGGGCTGCGGGGTACAGAGAACAGACGGGCTCTGTGAGACACAGCTGGAGGCAGAGATGGTGACCCCACTTGAGAACTCCTCCCCCGCCCGGAAGCATTCCCTCATCCAGCCTGCCGTCCTGGTCTCCCAACATCCTGAGAAGTCAGTGGGGCGCCAGCTCGCCTTTAGCGTCAAGAGGATGCTGTGATCCCTCCTGCGTGGGGAAGGAGATTCAGGCCCAGAGAAGGCAGGTAATTTGCCTAATCGGCCAACACAGTAACTCATGCGATGTTGAGCATTAGTCCACACCCGGACCTTACCACCCAGGAAAAAGCGGAATATGGACCCAGTCTACAAGTCCAACCTTACTTCCCAACTTGGAGTTAACAAAATCCACCACAAAGCAGAATAAAACAGACCACAGGCTTCTACGTCTCTGACCCCAGCATTGAGATGTACAGGGGTCCCCAGACACAAACCCTCTAAGGGGCCTGGGCCTCTAAGAAATACCTCCTTCTAAAGAGACGTTTTCTCTTTGGACGCCAGGCTATCCCTAAGTTAGGTGAAGACTGTAGGCCTTAACATGATCTTGCAGCCCTGTTAATAATGGTGCATCTACTGGGACACACGCTACACTCAGTTTGTAAGGACGTGACTGGCTTTTAATGATACAATGTGAAAGGCAAGGTGGGTTGCCTGGGAGGGTGTGGCCCAGCCATGGTCCTCTGTAGGAGAATGACTCCCTCTTCAGCCCTCAGGCCCTCTCCCTGGGGGGCCTGGCATAATGTGACCATCGTTCCAGGGATAGCTGTTAAAGTCCAGCAATAGAACTGCTGTCCCTCCCCAACTAGATCGGGTTAACCCAGCCACTGCAGGGGCCCAGGCCTGCAGGGACACCTCCACTGTCCACGCTTGCTCCCAAAGCTCCCCACCGATCCACCTGGAAGTTGGGAAAGCTAGAACCATTCTCACCACTAGGTCCCTTCCCACCAGGGACCCTCCCCCTTCCTCTGGACAGGCTCTAGGGCCTGATGGGAAAGGGCTTCAAAGCTTGTCTGGTGTCCCTTCCATTGTCTGGAAATCAGTGCTCTCCACAGGGAAGCCCGTTCAGCAGAGGAAGCAGAGGCTGCACATGGCTTCACCATCAGAACTAGTACAACAGTCTTCTACCCAACCACCACCATTAGATACACAAAGACCCACGTAACGTATGCACGGGGCTCTGAGACCACAGAGGGCTGCGGGCACCTAGAACAGTACTGTGGACAATAAAGGCAACATCCCAGTATTTTCAAAGGAACACTTGCATTTCAAAACCTCGGATTACTGAGAGCTTTTTTAGGACACAGTTATTCACCAATAATTAAGGGCTTGTTGCATTTTTAACGGTAATGAATCCAAAACAGCGCAAGGAATGGCCTGCTGGGTTCCAGAAATGCTGCTGAGACTGTGAATGCTGACTCCCTCACACCCTCGCCAGGCTCCCCGGAGTCTGTGTGGACCGTGGGGAGGAAGAACTCCCTGGGGAGACACACATTCTCCAGCTGGTTTCCTGACTCAGGTTTTGGCTTTCGGCTGCTGCATGAGACCCAGCCTCCCTTGGACCCCAGGCCAGCTGTAGCGGGTGTGCGCTGGGCTCCTGAGCTCAGTGGCCTTAGGGCTCATGGATTTGTCCACCTGCCCCAGAGGGAGGAGTCTGAGGTTTCAGGCTTGGGTGAGGGAAGCCAGGTGTGGAGGCCTGGGTGGCAGTGCGTGTGCAGGTAGTTTGCTCAGATCGAAATAAGCATGCCTAGTGGTGCAGGGCCACAGGAGGGGGTAGGGGTGGGGATGTCCAACGCCCCTTCCTGCACCTGCCGTTCAAGGCCTACAGTGGCCTTACATCCCTCCCACCACCAACATCCACCTGCTCCGATGGCTGCCTGTGCTTCCCTCCAGCCCCCTGGCCACTCTGCTCCTCGTCCCAGGTACAAGCTGTGTGTGGCAGGTAGACCCCCTAAGAGGGTCCTGAGTGGACATCTTCCCCCAGCTACTCAATCAAACATTAATCTAGGAACTCCTGGGAAGGGATTTTGCAAATATAATTAAACTCCAAATCAGCAGACTTGAAGAGAGGAAGAGTATTCAGGAGGGCCTGATCCAATCACACGAGCCCCCTAAATCCGCGGCTGGAGGTAGAGACAGCGTTGCTGGCCTGAAGAAGGAGGGGCGTGGGCAAGGATCATGGGCGGCCTCTAGAGGTTAAGAGCAATGCCTGATCAACGACCCACAAGGGAAAGGTGCTTCCGTCCTACAACTGCAGGAAGTAAATTCTCCAACAACCAATGAGCTTGGGTTCAGGTTTCGTACCCCAGAGCCTCCGGACCAGAACTCAGCCTGGCCCACACCTTGATTTCAGCCTTCTGCTATACCGAGCAGGACTTCCGACTTCCAGAACTGTGAGACGATAAACGGGCATCGTTTAAAGCCACTAAGTTTGTAGTAATTTGTTACACGGCAATAAACCACTAACACATGATGCTTTTACTTCTCTGTGCTTTTGCTCACACTATGTCCCTCACCCAGAGTCACTTTCCCCTTCCCTCCACCTGCCAAATCTCGGGGTCCTAACACTCACGGAGTGCTAGAACCTTAGAGCCAACAGGTAATTAGCCCAACGGGCAATTAGCTTTAATAGCGGCCAGTGGGCAAAGGATTCACCCAGCCTCGGCCTAGGGGCATGGATACGGCAACCCCTAATAGCAGGAAAGGCTAATGTGTACTGAGCCTGTATCATGGGCCAGGCACTCTCCTCAGCACTCCATATGCCTTCGTCCACTTACCCCTCACCATAGCTCTGTGTAATCGATATAATTATACCCCTTAGAAGAGAAAACTGAGTTTCAGAGAGGTTAAGTAACTTGCCCAAGTTCTCACAGCAGAGCTCCAGGTCCAGTGACTCCCCATTGCCTCTTCATCCCGCCTCCTGGCAGCCTGCTCAGGCCCTTAGGACATCTCCCACTTCGTTTTTCCCCACTGCCCTTTGAAAGCCCAGGGAATCCCTCAAGGTGTGTGTGTGTGTGTGTGTGTGTGTGTGTGCGTGTGCGTGTGCGCGTCTTAACCCCCACTGGGCTGCAGGCTCTAGAGAGCTGGGCCCTGTGCCTAGCTCAGTGCAGGATCCTGGGCAGACGGGAGGCCTCAGGGGGATGGGATAAGGCTGGTGTCCAGAGAGGGCTGAAAAGGAGCCGCCTGCAGAAAAAAGCCAGTATCTAAGGCCGCGCCTATTATTCCTCGAAGACTTAAGATCTTATCACAGGCTTCTGGCACACTTCACGGGTACAGGCAGAGGGCTGGCTTCTGTAGGAGCTAGACAGGAGCGTTTCCAGGAGGCTCGGCCTGCAGCAGCAGTCTCCGTCCTGCTCTGCTGGCCACTCCCAGGCTCTTGCGGGTCTGTCACAGGGCCACACCACCGTCCTGTCAGGGAGCCCGGGGGCAGAAATCACCCCTCACTGGCTCACTTAGGAAAGAGACAGGCATTGAGACACATTCCCAGCCTGGAGAATTTCGGTGCCCAGAGGGAAAAGGAGCATGTCCCACACTGGTCACTTGCCTTGGAGGCCCCCTCCTGCTGCAGTCACCACTGCCCAGTCAGATTCACACATGCAGCCTGACAGCACCACCCCTCCGCTGCCCTGAGCACCTTCAGCCCTGGGCTCCTCTGACACACACCAGCAGTACCTGCAGGAGCCCACCTGGCACCTGGTCCCTGCATCCTAGAAGTGGGAGGAGCTAACAGCCCCTGGGGCAGCCCTGGACAGGGACAAACACTCCCTCTTGGTCTCTGAGATAACAATGGAGGCGGCTTCCTCATGGTCCCTCAGCGGGTCCCAGTGGATTGGGCCCAGCTGCCCACAGTGGTGACCAGATCCATGATGCCCCTTTGCCAGCTCTCCCCTCTTCCGTGTTACTCTCCTCAGGGACTCCTGTTCTTGGGTTCATTTCTACATTCTAGAATGAGCCCCAACCAGGGTTCAGGTCCCTCCTTTAGTAGAAGAGACCCAAGCTTTATCTCTTTAGCAGAGAAGAGGGAGGAGGGAGAGAGGGAGTGCAGCTACATTATCCATCTCCTGGGCTATCAGCCAGGCACTCAATCCCCCAGTTTCTATAGGGGTAAAATACATATGACACAAAACGTACCACTGTAACCATTTTCAAGTGTACAACTCAGTAGCGTTAAGCACATTCACAATGTTGTGTGAGCATCACCGCTATCTATTTCCAGAACGTTTTCATCATTCCAAACAGAAACCCTGCGCCCATCAAACAACTCCCCATCCCCCATCGCAGCCCCTGGCAACCACTCTATTTTCTGTCTCTTCTGAATTTGGCTCTTCGACGTACCTCATTTTGGTGGCATCATACAATATCTACCCTTTTGTGATTGGCTTATTTCACTTATAATGTTTTCAAGATTCATGCATGTTGTAGAATGTGTCACAATTTCACACCTTTTTACGGCTGAATAATACACTGTGTTACAATCATATACTGTATGTATGAACTACATTTTGTTTATCCATTCATCCACCAGTGGACATTCGGGTTGTTCCCACCTTTGGCTACTGTGATTAATGCTGCTATGAACATGGGTGTACAAGTATCTGTTTGAGTCCCTGTTTGCAATTCTTTGGGGTATAAGCTTAGAAGTTCCACCACATTTTTAAGGTAAAAAGAGTGAGGAGGCACAGAGTAAACTTTCAGGCTGGTGGAGACACAGGGAAATAAAGGGATGCTTTCCTCCAGGACTTGTTCTGCTCCCTTCCTGCCTGTGCTTTGGGGTCTCCTCCTGGCTCCGTTTCTCATTCACAGGAAGATCAGGATGGGAAACCCCCAAACAGCTGGGCCGCTGGCTAAGCTGAGAGCCAGCAAGAGGAGCTTAGGTTTTAACGATCAGTGAAAGTGATAAGGGGGATGGGACCAGAGGAGGAAGAAAGAGAGGAGAGGGTGGAAGAGGAGAAGAGACACCTCCCCCGGCTGCAGCCATCCAGGATGCAGCATGCAGAGCTGAGTCCAGATCCCAGGAACACGCCCTGCAGCCTTCCTGGCTCCCCTCCTCGCCCCGCCCTGCCCCCATTCCCTGCCAGGTGATGGATGCCGAGGAACAAAAAGGCAGACAGCAGGAGTGGGAGAAGCGCTGAGGCCGCACTTTGCTGTAAAGGGCGGGCAGCCCAGAGCCTGCAGGCGGGAGGGCGGGGCCTGGGTGGGCACAGCGGAAGGAGGGGCACGGAGGGGCTGAGGCTGCAGAGTGGGGTGGCTTCCTTGGGAAACCAGCACTCAGCAAAGGTGCTTCAGCTGACACGGCGGGCTCTGCCCGAGGTCAGGAATCTCGCTCCCCCCATCCTCTGGGCCTGCCCGCCTTTCATCCTTCGTGGGGCTCACAGCGCTACATCAGGGGCCAGGGGTCTGGAGGAAAAGGTAGGGTCCAGAGACAAGAAGCTGGAACCGTCCCAGCCCTCTCAACATCCTTTCCCACCCGCCCAGTGACAAAAGGCATTAGCAGCTGTAAATTTAGCCAACCCCTTTAAGAACAGCCAGGCGTTAGAGGCATATCACCTCCTCCCCGAATCCGCAGGACCAATTCCATGACCTGCCAACCAGATGAGACTCTTCTGTTTCGCTGCCTGCTAGCTCTTCCCTGGGGAATCCATCATTCCGGGTCCTGAAAGGGCAGCCCCGCGCCCCTCACCCTTCCTCAGACCCTTTCCCCTCAGGCCCTCAGCACACAGCTCAGCTGGGATCTCAGAGAGGAAGCCCAGGGCTCATTTTTCGGCGTTCCGTAAGGGGCCCGGCCACCTGGCCCGCAGGCCGGCTGCGGGGAGCTGTGCAGTGCAGTAGGGGGCTCGCTCTGGGCTCCTGAGCTCAGTGGCCTGGGGACTCATGGGTCTGTCCATCCAGCCCGGGAGGACAGCAACTCCGCAGATGGATACAGGCACATCTGAGCTGTAGGTGGGTGGCAGGGCCCTGCCAGTCAGCGGCACTCCCCTGGTGGTGAATCGCCTCCACCCACCACGTCTCCACCAGCACAGCCTCGCTCCCCCAGCCCGGACCCCCTCCAGCAGTCGCTCCTGGTGACTGTTACACACAAGGCCCGTCCTTCTCCCCTTCCCTCGCCAACGCAGTGCTGGCAACTGCCACCCACACCCAGAGCCTGCAGGAGGGTTCTCTCCTTTGTGTCAGGCAGCCCCCAGGGCAGGGCAGGTCAGGGCTGGGCCAGGCCTCCCGCTTCCAGTGTGGGAGGAGAGAGGCCAGCTGCCAGGGGAGGAGGACACCCACAGCCCTCCCTGAGGAAGCCATGCGAGCCCCCTTCACAACGTCCTGCAGCCAACCTACCCCTCTGAGTTTGGCCCATGCCTCACCTCCTGCATAAACAGGACTCAGGCAGAACGCCTTTCTCCCCAACCTGCAGCCCTCAGGCTCGGCCACTCATGTCAGTGCTGGCCTGGGGACTCTGGGCCACGCTGGTGTTCGCCAAAGAAAGCAGGGGGATTCAGGGGAGGCCTCTGTGTACAGGAGCCTCAGGCCCCCAAGCACCAGAAGTAGAAAAGTTTAGAAACACTCAGAGCTGGAGGCGACCTCACAAATCAGCATCGTTTACCGTCTCAGGAGTCAGGACACCAGGTGTTCTCTACACGTCGGACACCAGTGTAACCCTTTGTTACTCAAACATCAGATGGGGGTTAGCTAGGGCGGTGTTTTTCAAACTGCAGGTCTCGGCTGTTTAGCGGCTGCAAAATAAACTTAGTGTAAGGCAAACTCATGATCTCAGCATTAAAATTATACAACTAAGTTGAAAATTCCAGTGAGTTAACACACATTGTAAGTGGAACAATTGTTTCATGGAACTTTTGTCTCATCTAAATACACCATGGAAATGTATTTCTTTCTGTGAGGCGTGGTCAAAAGAGTTTATGAAAAGTGGGCCAGAGCAGTGCTTCCCAAACTTTCCTGTGTGCGGCGATCACAGGCAATCTTGTTAAAATGCAGATTCGGATTCAGTGGATCCCAGGTGGGGCCTGAGAGGCTGCATTTCTAACAAGCTCCCAGCTGGTGATGTTGCTGCTGGTCAGAGGGCCTGGCTTGGAATAGCCAAGATCTAGAAAACCTGTCACATCCCTTCTATCCATTATTCAGCTCTTCCACCCTGGTTGGTAAATGGCTGGATTCTCCATCCTGATCCTCTGGCCTTCTGGCCAGCTCCCTGGGAGAGGGGCAGTTTCTTTCATGGCCCACTTAGGGCCAGGCAGGACCTCGACAGGCTGAATTAATATTTATTTGTGGACCCTGGGATCACCCACTTCCACCCTGGGCTCTCGGCACCAGGAACACATAACAGCACTTGCTTAGAGTCCCACAGGGCCGAGCTGCGGGTCCAGACATACTCAAATGCTCTCAATAAGTTGGAGGGGCTTCTGAAATCTAAGCCTTGTGACCTCAGTGGATCTTAGAGAATCCAGCCCCTTTACTGAGCAGATGAGGACATTGGAGCCCAGAGAAGGGGAGGGCCTGCTGGAAGCCACTCGGATGCCTATGGATAGAGCCCACCTGTAATGCAGGCCCCCAAGCCCCTGAGAGTCTGCCATCCCCAGAGACCCCCTGCTGAGCTGAGTCACCTCTCCCCTCCCCCAGTGACTGCCAACGTCTCTGGACCCCAAGTGCAGTTCTGGGTTACAGTCATTAACATCAGACAGTTATTCCTAAATAACAGACAACCCCCAAATCATTGCATCATTTTCACACCCTATTGAACTCTCACTCCATGCAGGGCCCTGGGCCAAGCCCTGTGGATCTTTCAGAGTTTCCATGGAGAGACCAATGGGCCCAGGCCTTGCCGCTCCCTCCCCAGAGCAGCCTCTAGGAGTAACTGAGGAGTTGGACTGGTTTTCACAGTGAGGGCTCAGGCCACTGTGAGCCAAGAAGACAGGAGAGAAGCTGTGAACTCTTCTCTCCTCAGCATGCCCACCGTGGTAGCACCTGGAGAGGCACCTGAGAAGGGGGTCGCGGGGAGAGGGAACGGGTGCACCCACATCAGTCCCTGCACAGGACACACCCCATCAGATTCCAGTCTCCCGACTGGGACCTCCTCTGCAGAAAATATCCTGAAACAGTCACTCCCCCGACCCTGCAGAGGTCTCCGCACCAGCAGACGAGCCCGGACCAATGGGCAGAAGGGCATCCAGGGTGGGCTCTTGAGGTCCAGCCCCTGCATTATCCCTGGACCTTCCTGCCGTCCATATGTGCCCTCCCCTCCAGCCCCCGGGGTCAACAGGAGCCTCCACCGGCTCCAGGTCCAGAGTCCCCAGCCGCTCCCTTGGCTGAGCACAGGCTGCTTCCTGACACCTTCACACACACCCCTTGCGCTGTCACCCAACTCTTATCCTGATCTTGAATTTTTTATGGGTTTTTATCTTGTCTTGACAAGACTTCATGGTCTTTGCGGGCCCCGCTTCACCCGATACCGCTCACCGTCCCAAGCCCTGATGGCAGGCGGGCCTCCGGCTCCCCAGACCCCTCACACCCAGTCCAGCGTGCTCCTTCCCCGAGAGTGGGCCTCCCCAGCGCCTCTGCCCACTGCTGCTGGGCCCAGGCTCCCCTCCAGCCCCCTCCCAGCTCTTAGAACACTACAGTCAAGGGTGCTGGGGGTGGACCTGTCCCATCCCCCGCTCCACCAGCCTCCAGGGTCACCTGGTCCCAGAACCAAGACTCCCACTTCTTCCCACCACATTCTAGAGCTTCCTTAAGGCAATTTACCTCAACAGGTACTGAGCACCTGCTGTATGTCGTGACCCACAGGCTCGAGGGGGCAAGGAAGTCACAGGCCTCAGGGTCACTGGCTGGCCAGCCCAATCCTTGGCTGGAGTCAGGCGGCTTCCTCCCTGCCTCCTACTCCTAAGATAGGGAAACATGATGATTCTGGGTTCCAATGCTGGCTAAACCAAGCTCTGTAACCTTGGGCAGCCCGTTTCCTCATCTTTAAAGTAGTCTGATGATAAAAGTACCATCTCATAAAATGTTGGGAGGATTAAGTGAAAACGCATGAGAAGTGGAGCGTGTGGGCCCCGCCATCAGCCTTGAAAAGCTTCTGAGTTGACGGACAAAGAGTGGAAACTCACTCGGAGAGTGCCAGGAACAGAGCCCAGAGGTGTCCTGCTCTGAACCCGGCGATGCACCTGGGAGAGCACCTCAGGTGAAGGCCACAAAGCTCCTCCAAGCCCGGTGGCCAGCACCCAGGCCTTCCTTCTCAGGTGACACTCTCTCTCCAGTGTCTCTCTCGGGGTAACCAGGGTCCCCAGTCATCTTGCTCCCTCCTGGCAACAGCTTCCTGAACCAACCCAGCTGGAGCAGTGACAGTACCAAGTGGTTTCAGAGACACTGGCGGGGGTCTCGGAAGCCTGTCCCTTGCGGGGCTGTGACCCTGTGGGCCTCACGGCTGAGAAGACAGAGCTGGCTCCGAGAACTGCATCCTTTCCCTCTCCCCTCCTCATCCTCCAGGACCCCTCGATCAAGCCCACCTCTGGACGCCACCCTGACTACCCCAGCTCACAGTGACCCTGTCCCTCAGAACACCCACAGAAGCTGCTCACTGGGCCCTTCAGCCTCTGTCCGCTGCCACCTGGGATGACCAACTCTTCCCGCACAGAAGCATAACCACAAAGCAGAGACTGCAAATGCTCATTAGGGGCCACGTCAGGACCACAGTGTATTTCGTTTGGTCTGTCCAGTATTTTTTAAATATTCAAGCCAATTTTATAAACCAAAAGATTTCACGTAAAAATCCACATTTCTGATTTTCTTGAAAGACTGTGAGATCCAGCAATATTGGCCTGCCTCCCAACATTACAATCGTCAGCTAGAGCTAAGCAGGGCTGAGCCCTTCAGACAGGGCACGTGATCACCAGTTCTCCACAGACCCCAATGCTCCCTAATGTCTCCCCACGGCCTACAGCCATCACTCTCACACGGCTCCACTCACTCACATGTTACCGGCCTGGCCCTCACAGACATCCGCGTTTGAGACCCCCTCGCTACAAGAAAGAAACTGTAGGTGGTCTATGACCACAAAAATGAGGAGTGTCCCTAAGAACTTGGAAATCAAGAACAAGGACTGTCCCCTGGGAGTTACAATGTGAAATCAGTACATGACAGTCCAAAATAGAAACATGCAAAGTCACTGCAAAGAGGGAGGTTTCCGGACCAGCAGGACACTACCCTAACCTGGTTGAAGACAGGCCACAGGGCTATTATAGGGAGATTGTGTCACTCTGCGGGGATTGGGCTGCACTGGAAACAAAGAAAATAGTCAACCACAGAAGGCAGTGTACCCCCAAACTCTGTCCAGGGAAAGGGGTGCCCCTCCTGGGTGTGTTGAGGGGGGTCCAGGTAAAAGGACAGGGCTGTCCCACTTCTCCCTGTGATGCCTCCACCACACTCCAGCTCAGCCCTGAAGTGGTCTGAGGGGCTGCCTCCTTCCTCAGCTAAACGACAAGCTCTTAGAGGCCGAGGACGTGTCTGCTCTTCCCCTTGTGCCCTGGGAGCCAGACCTGAGCCCACTGTAGACTTTCAGTTAATCATTGAGTATTTGATGCTGGATTCCCAGAAATTAGAAAATGGACAGCAGGTAACTGATGCTCTGTTCCCTTGGTATTAACAGACAGGCAGCTGCTGGCTGCTGGTAGGCAGAGACGGGTGGCACGTTAGCAGCGGAATCAGCTAGTACAGTAGGCTGGGGGTGGACCCCTGTTTGGCTGAGTAGCCTGCATGTATCACACGCAATGCTTGAGGCCCAAGGGACAGCAACCACAGGAATCTCGAACTTGACCCAGTGCCCAGGCTCTTATCACTCTCCCTGCATTCCTCCAGGAACCACAGGCACAACTGAACAGCAAGAGCCCAGGAGTGTAAAACCACGGAAAATGGAAGACCAGACCCCTGATTCCTGGAGTGGCCTCCAGGTCCAGAGCCAGCACACCCATGCTGCCCCCGCCTTTGTCTGGAGGACGCCAAGAGGGCTGCTCCTGCTCAGGGCCCCCTGCCTTTGACCTTTACTGAAGCAGGAAGGCAAAACATCAATACTGTATTCCCCACAGATCGCTGGTTTCCAAATTACTTTCCTCTAATACCATACTTATTTTTCAAATTAAATTATACACGGCTGCCCAGCTGCCCCGATATAGAAAAGATAAGTCAGCATTTATTGAGCATTTACTATGTGCCAAACCCTGTGTTAAATGCTTGTCATATATTACTTTAATCCTCAAGACAATCCTATAATGTAGGCACCTTTTTGTCCCCACTGTACAAATTAGGAAACCGAGGCAGAGAGGAATTGCCCAACGTCATCTGGTAAGAGGCTGGCTGAGTCAGGACTTGAACCCAAACTGAGGGGCTCCAAGATATGGTTACTCTGATAAAACAGAAGCCAGGAGCCCAGAACTCTACCCACTCAACGTTCCCATCCTTGCCCAACATCCCCCATGAGCTGCTGTTCCCCACGGTCACTTCTGAAGTGGGCCCTGAACTGCTCCAGGTCAAGGATTTGTGCCTTTCACAGGATAAGAGAGTAAGCTACCATCAGATATGAACTATTGAATCAGATGTGAAATTATCTGTCCAGGCTTGGGAGGGGGGCTCTGGGCCTCCTGCCCTTGGGTCTGCACAGCCCAGCACCACCCTGCCAGTCGCCTCTCAATCACCCTGTGTATGAGGGAGACAGGTGTGTGTCACCACCTCCCTCTTACACGTGGGGACCCTGAAGCAATGTGCCTGTGGCTTAGCGACAGGAGAGACTGCAACCCAGGCGTCCTGACTCCAGCCCCGGGCGTCTCCCCAGGACCAGCAGCAGCTCAGAGTCCCACTGCTTTGTGGCACAAGCCAATAAATCACTGACTGTTCCCACCAGCTTGTGCTGTGATGGGGCAGAAGCTCTGAGGGATGAAGAGGAAAGGGACTGGATGGAAGGGATGGAAGTCCTACGTGCTACAGGGACTTCTTCTGGAGAGAGGGGGCGGGAAAGCCAAGCTCTGCAGACCACAGACATCTGCTGGCTACGGCTGTTACCTTGTAGAACACGGAGCCCAACTACTGAGATCTCGGCCATGACAGCCGCACCAGAGATGAGGGCTGCTGGCCACGGCCATGTTGAAGGCTCAGGTACAGTAGTTTTCCTGGGGTTGGTTTCCCCCAAGTGTTTCTCTCTGGGACATGTTGAGGTCACATAATTAGGGAAATAGGCAGCCAGAAAATCTGACCTCCAGATCACTCCCACTGGAACCCACTAGAGTATGTGTTCTTGCGGACGTGATCATTTTGTCTCTCCCATCAATATACTTCCAGGGCCTGGCACAAAGTAGGATTCCACAGAAGATGGAAGGAAGGACTGTGGGCTCCCGGTGGGAGGGCCTCTGTGACCTAGGAGCTCTCCCTGGGGGCTAGAGTGGGGCAGCTGCAGCAAGGACTATCAGACGCAGCCAGATGCCTTGCAGAGAGAAGAGAGAACCCACTTGGTGGCAGATCCCAGATGGCTGATCTTATTAGGCCATCACAGTCATTGGGCTCTATTTCCCATTATCCCTGCAGTTCATTTCCCTCACTAGAGTGTGGTAGTGGCAGATCACCTCTTTACGGGCACACAGCAGGAGCAGTCTGTAGCCAGTTACAGCCACAGGGAGCAGGCTGAGTGGTTAACTGGCAGATAATTAACTGAGAAATTCCCCACAGCCCTCTGCAAACTCTGCTGAGATGGGAGAAAGGGATATACAAAGCCAGAAAAGGGCCTCCATTGTCTCAACAGTCAATGGATTTCACTCCAGAATCCTGGGAGCTTAGAAGTAGAAAGGCCCTTACAAATCACTGAGTCAACTGTGGGTGAGGATGTGGAGAAATTAGAACCCTCATATGCTGATGGTGGGAATGAAAAATGATGCAGCTGCTTTGGACAACAGTCTGGTAGTCCCTCATATGATTACACATAGGGTTAATATAAGACCCAACAATTCTATTCCTATATATATATATATATATATATATATATATATATATATATCACCAGGAGAAATGAAAATACATGTCCGTACAAAAACTTGTACGTAAATGTTTTTATTATTATTATTTTTATTTATTTATTTTTAACTTTTGGCTGCGTTGGGTCTTCATTGCTGCATGCAGGCTTTCTCTAGTTGCGGCGAGCGGGGTCTACTCTTCGTTGCAGTGTACGGGTTTCTCATTGCGGTGGCTTCTCTTGTTACGGAGCATGGGCTCTAGGCACATGGGCTTCAGTAGTTGTGGCACGCAGCTCAGTAGTTGTGGCTGGTGGGCTCCAGAGTGCAGGCTCAGTAGTTGTGGAGCATGGACTTAGTTGCTCTGTGGCATGTGGGATATTCCTGGACCAGGGCTCGAACCCGTGTCACCTGCATTGTCAGGCGGATTCTTAACCACTGTGCCACCAGGGAAGTCTAGTAGTATTATTAATAATAACAAAAACATGGAAACAACCCAAATGTCTGACAACTGATGAATAGATAAACAAAATGTGGTATAGTCAGGCAATGGAATATTATTTGGTCATAAAAAATAATGAAGTCCTGCAAAAACCACAGTTACAGAAAGATAGAGAAGATGAAAAGGCAGAGGGCTATGTACCAGATGAAGGAACAAGAAAAAACCCCAGAAAAACAACTAAATGAAGTGGAGATAGGCAACCTTCCAGAAAAAGAATTCAGAATAATGATAGTGAAGATGATCCAGGACCTCGGAATAAGAATGGAGGCAAAGATTGAGAAGATGCAAGAAATGATTAACAAAGACCTAGAAGAATTAAAGAACAAACAAACAGAGATGACCAATACAATAACTGAAATGAAAACTACACTAGAAGGAATCAATAGCAGAATAACTGAGGCAGAAGAACGGATAAGTGACCTGGAAGACAGAATGGTGGAATTCACTGCTGCGGAACAGACTAAAGAAAAAAGAATGAAAAGAAGTGAAGACAGCCTAAGAGACCTCTGGGACAACATTAAACGCAACAACATTCGCATTATAGGGGTCCCAGAAGGAGAAGAGAGAGAGAAAGGACCAGAGAAAATATTTGAAGAGATTATAGTCGAAAACTTCCCTAACATGGGAAAGGAAATAGCCACCCAAGTCCAGGAAGCGCAGAGAGTCCCATACAGAATAAACCCAAGGAGAAACACGCCAAGACACATAGTAATCAAAGTGGCAAAAATTAAAGACAAAGAAAAATTATTGAAAGCAGCAAGGGAAAAATGACAAATAACATACAAGGGAACTCCCATAAGGTTAACAGCTGATTTCTCAGCAGAAACTCTGCAAGCCAGAAGGGAGTGGCATGATATACTTAAAGTGATGAAAGGGAAGAACCTACAACCAAGATTACTCTACCCGGCAAGGATCTCATTTACATTTGATGGAGAAATCAAAAGCTTTACAGACAAGCAAAAGCTACGAGAATTCAGCACCTCCAAACCAGCTCTACAACAAATGCTAAAGGAACTTCTCTAAGTGGGAAACACAAGAGAAGAAAAGGACCTACAAAAACAAACCCAAAACAATTAAGAAAATGGTCATAGGAACATACATATCGATAATTACCTTAAACGTGAATGGATTAAATGCCCCAACCAAAAGACATAGACTGGCTGAATGGATACAAAAACAAGACCCATATATATGCTGTCTACAAGAGACCCACTTTAGACCTAGGGACACATACAGACTGAAAGTGAGGGGATGGAAAAAGATATTCCATGCAAATGGAAATCAAAAGAAAGCTGGAGTAGCTATACTCATATCAGATAAAATAGACTTTAAAATAAAGAATGTTACAAGAGACAAGGAAGGACACTACATAATGATCCAGGGATCAATCCAAGAAGAAGATATAACAATTATAAATATATATGCACCCAACATAGGAGCACCTCAATACATAAGGCAACTGCTAACAGCTATAAAAGAGGAAATCGACAGTAACACAATAATAGTGGGGGACTTTAACACCTCACTTACACCAGTGGACAGATCATCCAAAATGAAAATAAATAAGGAAACAGAAGCTTTAAATGACACAATAGACCAGATAGATTTAATTGATATATATAGGACATTCCATCCAAAAACAGCAGATTACACGTTCTTCTCAAGTGCGCATGGAACATTCTCCAGGATAGATCACATCTTGGGTCACAAATCAAGCCTCAGTAAATTTAAGAAAATTGAAATCATATCAAGCATCTTTTCTGACCACAACACTATGAGATTAGAAATGAATTACAGGGAAAAAAATGTAAAAAAGACAAAGACATGGAGGCTAAACAATACGTTACTAAATAACCAAGAGATCACTGAAGAAATCAAAGAGGAAATCAAAAAATACCTAGAGACAAATGACAATGAAAACACGACGACCCAAAACCTATGGGATGCAGCAAAAGCGGTTCTAAGAGGGAAGTTTATAGCTATACAAGCCTACCTAAAGAAACAAGAAAAATCTCAAGTAAACAATCTAACCTTACACCTAAAGAAACTAGAGAAAGAAGAACAAACAAAACCCAAAGTTAGCAGAAGGAAAGAAATCATAAAGATCAGAGCGGAAATAAATGAAATAGAAACAAAGAAAACAATAGCAAATATCAATAAAACTAAAAGTTGGTTCTTTGAGAAGATAAACAAAATTGATAAGCCATTAGCCAGACTCATCAAGAAAAAGAGGGAGAGGACTCAAATCAATAAAATCAGAAATGAAAAAGGAGAAGTTACAACAGACACCGCAGAAATACAAAGCATCCTAAGAGACTACTACAAGCAACTTTATGCCAATAAAATGGACAACCTGGAAGAAATGGACAAATTCTTAGAAAGGTATAACCTTCCAAGACTGAATCAGGAAGAAACAGAAAATATGAACAGACCAATCACAAGTAATGAAATTGAAACTGTGATTAAAAATCTTCCAACAAACAAAAGTCCAGTGTGGTGGCCCCCAAGCTGTAAGCTTATTCAGCTTTCTGCTTTCCGGAGAACTGCTTGTCTCTTTCTTGGTATGCACTCCTGACGCTGCGGTATTGAGCGTAAAAAAGGAAAATGGCTTGCGGCCAGTTTCGTTCCAGGTGCCTGCTCTGGATCTAAGAGCCCCTGGTTGTTCCCCAGAAGAAGGACCTGCTGCCCTGAAGGGGAAGTCTGTATCTCCAGAGAATGGCCCATAAGGCATGCTGACGCATAGATAGTGGCGCATAGATAGTGGCGACAGAATTATGTGGAAATACAAGGTTTACTGATTTATTGTCTAATATTCGTTCCATACTAAACCTATATATACATTCATGCTCTTTGAATAAACTTGCCTTGCAATCAAAAAAATAATAATAATAATAATAATGAAGTCCTGATACATGCTACAGTGTGGATGAACCTTAAAAACATTGTGCTAAGTGAAAGTCACAAAAGACCATGGATGACACAATTCCATTCTTACGAAATGTGCAGAATATGGAAATCTATAGGGACAGAAAGTAGATTAGTGGGTGATTAGGGTACCCACTAATGTGCGGGTGAGGGGATGGAATAGGTGGGCAGGAGGGCAATAGTTAAAGGGTATGAGTTTCTTACTGAGGTGATGAAAGTGTTCTAAAATTGACTGTGGTTGCCCATATCTGTGATTATACTGAGAAGCATTTAATTATAGACTTTAAATAGGTGAACTGTATGGTATGTGAATTATATCTCAATAAAGTCACTTAAAAAACTAGTGTATTTACACAAGTTGGTCCCAAGATAATTGCCTTGGGTTCAAATCTCTGGCTGAGTAGCTTAGAGACCTACCCAGAGGAAACTATAGTTGTGAGAATCAACTAAGACTATAAGTGAATAAAAGAATATCAACAAAAAGCCTAAAAAACTGAGTCCAGATTCCCCCTAAATCTGACAGAAATGTTTGCAGCTTCCCTAGAAGGGATTCTGCTGCTTCACCAAAGATAGACTGCATTTCCTGCAGCTCCATCCATCCATCCATCCATCCATTCCATCCACCCACCCACCCATCCATCCATCCATCCATCCACCCATCCCTTCATCCATTTATTCATCCATTCATCCATTTATCTGTCCATCCATCCATCCCTCCATCCATTTATTCATCCATTCATCCATTTATCCATCCATCTATCCATCCATCCATCCAACCATCCAACCATCCATCCATCCATCCCTCCATCCATTTATCTATCCATCCATCCTTCCATCCATCCATTCATTTAATAAGTACCTACTCAAGTTTGATTTTAGGTGTTAGGAACAAACAGGAAAGTAACCAGGCAATTGATATCATGAGTTAAGTGTTGTGGGCCTCAGAGGCGCAGCACCAACACATGGGACGAATGTTATTTTTATTAGTTTGTTCTAACTGACCAAAAAATGCAAATAAAACTACTAGATATTAAAACTAGGAGAAACCTTAGAAAGCCAAGTCATCAATTCTAAGACCCACCATTATTTTATGAGCCACAAAGAAAAGAAAAAATGCTGCCAATTAAACTATGACATAATGCCTTACTGACAAGCCTGCATGCAGACAAATTGGTCACACGAGCCTCACATAGCTTTGAGGTGGTTTCATCTCTTCTGAGGGATTTGGGAATTTCTCCTGCCTTTGGTGGCATGCATGAGACTGATAATTCCTGTTGTTTTACAAGAAAGTATGAAATTGCAGTTCTTCCCCCAACAACAAATATTTGCTTTTCTAATATCAAATCAATGCCCCACTACTGCTTCCATGTCCCTCTGTGTACACAGTAACATTTGGTGTCAATAATAAATTATAGTGAGATCTTTTGGAACACATTCTGAGTGCCAATCCACTTAACAGGTGGATGACCAACGACACATCCAATTCAGCTGAGGTCATGACAGTCTGAACAGCAGGACCACATTCACGCCTGCTCAGGCAATGACAGCTATGCCATGTGACACACCTGCCATGTGGCTAGCAGCCATCAATAGTAAGATGCACCCTGATTTCAGAGATATTAACATGCGGGGGGAAAATCATGTCTCCTAGAAGCAATGAAATGGTCAACTCGTTCCCTCATATTACAGATCAGGAAACACAAGCACAGAGCCATGACATGACACATCCCAAATCATGGAGCCAGGACTAAAACCCTTATTAGTTGAGATTTGTGCCAATGTGTTTCCTTTTTACTCCCTCAGGCCACCTCCAGGAGACTGCCATCTCTAAGCTTCTCTTACATTTTCTCGCTTAAAAAAAAACCAAAACATGCAACTAGAGATTATCATACTAAGGGAAGTCAGAAAGAGAAAGACAAATACCATATGATGTCACTTACATGTGCAATCTAAAATATGACACAAATGAACCTACCTATGAAACAGAAACAGACACATAGACATAGAGAACAGACTTGTGGTTGCCAAGGTGGAGGGGGGAGAGAGAGGGATGGACTGGGAGTTTGGGGTTGGTAGATGCAAACTATTACATTTAGAATGGATAAACAACAAGGTCCTAATGTATAGTACAGGGAACTATATTCAATATCCTGTGATAAACCATAATGGAAAAGAATGTAAATATATATATATGTGTGTGTGTACAACTGAGTCACTTTCCTGTACAGCAGAGACTGGCACAACATTATAAATCAACTCTACTTCAATAAAAAACAACAACAATGAAACAAAAAGAAAACAGTCTTTTAGAGCATACCCAACAATAAGATGAACATATCTGTACAAACAGTCATAGTCCTACAAGCCCATGAAGATGGGCTCATTCCAATGCCATCTAAGGGACCATGTTAAACGTGCATGTAGGCAAAGAAGGATCATTAATTTATAGCTGCCAGGAGACCGCATTTCCACTCCCCACAGGCTGGTCCCCAGGCTGCCATCCAACAATATTGTGCCATGTTTATAAATGAAGGTGGCCAGGTGTTTTTCTCAGAGTTACACGCTCTCCCTATGGGTGGGGGCCCCGGGAAGACAGCCTCTCCATCAGATCGCCTATAAGAGTCTAGAAACGCCCTTGCTGAGCCTGATGTGAGAAATCACTATGTCTATTGCATGCAGACAGAACATCCAGAGTTCAGGAAACTGCTAAATTGATTCTCAATATCTAAACATGCTGCTCGCATCCTGGCAGTATATCTGTCTTACAGGGTACTGGATCAAGATGGGGAAAAACACATTTTTCTTTTGTGAGCCTGGGATTGCAGAGCTGGCCCTTTGACATGAACACAGATTAACACGATCAAGTCCTCTTTGCTTCAACAAAAAAGTCCTTTTTCTTTTCCTATAGCTGGATAAACAACAGGCTTAAAGCCTTCAAGGTGAGGATAGATCCATTTAAACAGAGCTGAGATATGCTTCCCCGAGTGGAAGACCGAAGCCTGAAAACTGAACCAGATATGGGCCTGCCCAACAAGGATGAGGACAGCGGCCGGTGGAAACAGCCAGTCTACGCGGCTGAGAGCAAGGACGGCACTGCTCGGATTTCAGCAAGAGTCACGGCCTCACCAGGGACACCAGTGTAAAGTGGAACTAACATGAGATAAGCTGCCTTGGGACTGATGTAACAGGAGGCCACTCAGGGCTGGAATACTGGGGAAAAATGAAAGAACTAGTTACGGTGCAAAAGGTAACGAAGAATTTGTCCATCATCCAGCACTATCCAAGGGAGAAAAAAGTATCCAACATTCCAATCTATTTGTAGTGCCAAGCCAGGAACACAGCTGTGGACATTGAGCTGTCAGAGCTCAAAAGGAATATCCATTCAGGTCACCCCTGTGCCCTTTATTCTGGCTCTGCCCTTGATTCAAAGCGCAACAAACACCTGCCATTTCCTCAGCGCTTGCCAGGCGCCGTGCTAGAACCTGGGTACCAGGTGAGACGTGGCTTCTGCCCTGAGGATCCGCCAGGGTGGCAGGCAGAAGATGGTACATAGTAGGAATTCCTGTCAGGAGCCACAAAGACACCGGTACAAAGGCACACACGGGCGTCAGCACAGAGTAACTGGTGAACAAACACATTGCACGACCTCCAGGAAGGTACTGAACCCTTGGAGCCTCAGTCTCCCCAGCAGATAAAAACCCCAACTTGACAGGGCAGTTGAGAGGATAATATAAAAATATATAAAATTAGCACAGTCCCAGGCAAACAATAAGCAATCAATATATGATGCATATACTTGATGTGCTTATTTCAGAATCAAACATGCACCAGAGGCTCAATAAACAATGGCGATTAATAATTTGGGTGATCATTTCACAATATATACAAGTATTGAATCATTATGTTGTACACCTGAAACTAACATAATGTTATATGTCAATTATTCCTCAATAAGAACAAACAAACAAAAAAACCCAACAAAGCAAAACAAAAATAATGATAATTTGTCCGGGAGAGAAGGTCAGGGAGCACCTACCTTGAGTGACCCTGGAGGAGGATGGGCGGTCCGCTGGGTGGGGGAGGCAAGAGGCCCCAAGTGCAGGGACCGAATCACTGAGGCACCACCAAGCCTGTGTGCTATCCTGTGAGGCCTTGACCTCCTCTAGGGCCGGGGCCACGCCGCTGCCTCCTCTCTCAATGACCACAGCAGCCAGCCCAGGCAGCTGGGCACAGCACAACTTGCTGCATAAAACAGCTCCCAAATCCTCATTCCAACCCGCCGGGCAGAAGGGGTTGAGGAGTAGGGGCTGGCCTTTGCCCCCATGTACAGTCATGGAGGCAGGGACAGGAAACCAGCTCTTCTTCCCAGGCCTTCAGGCCATATGACCACCATGCTGGGCCCAAACGGGCGTATCAACTCCACTAAGGTGACCCTCACAGTAGGGCCTTCCAAGAAGCTGTCCCAGCCTGGGAGCACTTGCTGGGTCCCATCGCCTCTAGCCGGCATCCCTTCCCTCCCCTGCTCTGCCTGGCAGTGGGAACTCCTGTGTGCAGGCCCAGAGGGAAGATGTGGGTCAGGACCTATGACCCCAACAGCAGCCCGGGTCACCACTGGCTGAAAGAGTGCAAGACCCCACTTTCCCAATTCATCCTCATGAGTGGTGTTGAGCCACTAGGATGAAGAGTGTAAGCAATAAATGAGATTATCCGTGCAAAGTGCCCAGACCGTGGAGCTGTCACAGGTGAGACAGTAACTAGCAACCGGTTGAACCTGAACCCAGGTGTGTGTATCAGCACAGCCGCTCGCTCAGCCCAGGCATCGCACACTCATCTACAGCATCCGTGCTGCTTCCCTGCTGGTCCCAGCTCCCCGCCACCCACGAGCTCCCAAATAGCAGCTGCTAGTGACAGCACACACCTATTGTGTGCCAGACACCCTTCTAAGTGCACTTCACGTTTTACTGCATTTCGTGCTCACTCCCACAGATGCTGTTACCGTGTCCATTTGACAGTGAGGGAAACAGGTCCAGGGTATTATTGGATGCATTGGTTGTCAACGTGGTGAGCGGCCCTCTTCTGGCCTCACATACTCAAAGTGGACTGGCCACTTTGTGGGTATCACAGGCTGGAAAGCTTTGGGGAACACTATGCTGGCTCAGGAACCACCCCCGCAATGAAAGGCTGTGAGAAGGGGCCAGGGTACCCACTTCTCAGAGCCATCACCACGCTGAGGGTCTCATCCGTCTGCCCAGGACACAGGCGCTGCCCAGCCTCCCGATAATGGGTGTACCTGGCACTGCCCAGACTCTAGAAGGAGGAGGGTCTCCTAATTCCCTTAGGAACTAGCCAGGTGCCCTGTTGACCTGGGCAGTGCAGAGGCCCGGCTGAGCAGGAAAGGAGCTGGCGTGGAGGGGAACAGACTGCTGGGCACTGAGATGCCGTCATACCCAGCAATAGAGACGGTTCCACTGGGGCTGCCGCCCCATGGATTTCTTGCCCCCAGGAATTTGTGAAGGGCTGTAGCAACATAGGAGTGTTCATGTTGCCATGTGATGGGGGAAAAAAACCACATTTTTATGTACGGTAGGATCTCAATCACATGAAAATGCACAGAAAAATGACTGCAAACAACAAATATCCTAAAACATCTCTCAGAGGCAGAATTAGGACTACCCTTTCTGTATTTTCCTCTTTTTTTTCAAAAATAAGCTTTTGGTCTTTTTATAAGTAAGAAGAAACAAACTTTGGTTTAAGAGGAAAAAAAAGTTGGCTGCGGGGTCCCTCCAGCCTAATCACCAGGTTAGAACGCTGGCTGGGAGGAGCCTCTGCCAACCCAGACTCAGGCGGCTGGTCACGCGGAGGGCAGCCCCCTGCTGCGAGGCACCTGCCACGCGCCAGGCCAGCAGAGCCCTCTGCTAACACCCCTCCGGCAGGGACACTGCCTTATTTGCAAGGCCTTTCCACAGCCATGAGCTGTCTGGCACAGAGGTCATTTTCTTCTCTGGCAATGCACGAGGGCCCCTGCTGGGTGGACAGCGTGCTGTCCATCTGTCACCCTGTGCGTCACCGCTTAATCTAGAAATCTGCTGACCTCGTGCAGAGCCAGAGGTGGGAAATGGGAGCATCACTGGGGGTGTTCCCCACCACCCGCCCCCGTCCCTGGGAAGAAGGCTGGGGGTTGGAGGTGGGGACCAAGAAATAATCCCCATAAAGCCCTTGTAACTCCTGTTGAATGCTTTGATACAGTCAATAAATGCCACTGTTTTCATTATTGGCACTACTATCCTCGTTCTTGCTCTGGGTTCCATGATTACACAAACCTCCCGGCAGTAGATTCTTCTGCTGGCAAAATACCAAAGGGAAATATGTTCTCAAGTTCTGATTTTAACATTTTAAATGCACTGAGATGGCGCATGCCATGATCTTACTCCCAGCTCCCCTGCTGCCCTGTGGGCTCCCTCGTCTACTTCTGCGTATGGTGTGGAGGGCGGGCACGCTCCAGGCATTTCTGGGCATCATCAGACGGTGCCACGTCAGCCTCGGCGCTGAGAGGTGCCCACCACACCTTCCCCCCTTGCTAATGACATCACACTTCTAACTTCCTTCACACCAAGGCCTCTGAAGCCTTCTTAAACGTGAATGAGCAGAATTTCACAGGCTAAATTGTATGGTTTTCATTTGTTCTCTTGTGACTTATTAAGACAACCAAGGTATGAAAAATACTTGTGGTTGCCAAGCAGGAGAAATCTGGAAACGCGGTAAGACCCCAGAACCACCTGCCGATTCCCCAGTCACCGCAGCCGGGGTTTCCCTGCCCCCCATGCTACTTGCCTACCATTTAGCAGCCCGGAGCTTGGTGCGTGGCCAGTGGAGGTCTAAGGAATTCGGCTGCAGGGTCCAGGGCCAGACGGTGGGCTAGAAAAGCTGAAGCAATGGAATAGAGGGTACAGAGACCCCATCATGGGCCCAGCTGGAGGTAGAGGTCTGTCTGTTGCATTGGTCGTTGGGTCTCCTCATCAGAAACTGCCCAAGTTCACAGGCTCAAGAAGAGAGAGGCCAGCAAGGCCCTCCTTCAGACCGGGGGGCTGAATCTACATTGCAGGACACAGGCCGCATCCTTGACTTATTCCTGTCCAGACAACGCCTACGCACCCCTCAAGACCCTTCTCCCCAGGACTGGTTTTCTGGTGAGTTATCTGTTGACTGGTCAATTATCCACTCACATGTCTGTTTCCTCTTGGATGCTGTGGGTCCCTCACCTCTTTTTCTTCCTCCTTTCCTATTGCCTTATAGAGAGTAAGTGAGCAGCAAATGGATGTTCAGTGAATGAGGGAGGGAATGAATGAATAAAATCGGCCAGTCGACATATACATTAAACTACTTCATTCAATGCTTCATCCCACATTGAACTTGCACTTCATCCTTCAATGCTTGACCTTGTTCCACCCACACCGCCCCCTCAGAAGATCAGGAACTGGAAACAGGGCCCACACGACAAAGGGAAACCCGAAAACCTGGCTTTACCACCTTCAGGTTGTGGAGCTATGAGAGTGGCAGACACTTCTAGTTGAACCTGTAATATCTAGTTTCTCCTTCCTTACTAACGAAACACTTATAACATTGAGGGAGACAATGTGCCCAGATAAAAACTACATTTCCCAGCCTCCCTCACAGATAGTAGCAGCCAATGAGATGTAAAATAAAGTTAATGGGTGGGAAACCCTTTAAAGGGACTGACTGAGCCGGCACATGACTTTTGTCCTTTCCACTTTCTACTCCTTGTGTAGAATGTGGGCATGATGTCTGGAGCTCCCGCAGCTCTCTTAGACTATGAGGCAACTTTGAGGCTAGTAAGTAGCCACCCATTAAGCATGGCAAAGCAGAAAGACAGAAAGACCCTAGGCCCCTGATGGCTACAGAGCCCCCACACCAGTCCTGGGTTCCTGCCTCCAGAGTCCTTTTCCATGGGAGAAAAAAAAAATCTCTGTGTTGTTTAAACCACTGTTACTTAGGTTTCCTGTTATAGGCTGCTGTGGTAAGGAACTCTTTAAGATGGGCTTCAGTGACCCCTGCCTCCTGCTTTCCATGCCCTGTGTAATCTCCTCTCTTGAGTGTAGGCTGGATCTAGAGACTACCTGTGAACAAATAGAATATGGTAAAATGATAAGATGTCACTTCTGTAATCAGTTTACAAAAGACTGACTTCTGTCTTGCTGACTCTCCATTGCCTTCTCGGCTCGCACACTCTGATGAAGGAAGCTGCCATGCTGGAGAGGCCCACGTGGCCAGGAACTGTGGGCAACCTCTGGCCAACAGCCAGTGAGGAGCTGAGGCCTCAGCCCAATAGCCCCAAGGAACTGAACCTCAGCAACAACTGTACCAGCGAGCTAGGAAGCAGATACTCCCGCAGTCGACCACAGCCTCAGTCAACACCTCTTCTGCAGCCTTGGGAGAGACCCTGGAAGCAGAGTGTCCAGCCAGGCTGAGCCCAGACTCCAACCAGCACAAAGCAGGAGATAAATGTGTGCTGTTTGGGGGATAATTTGTTATGTAGCAGTAGAGAACTGACACAGCTGCCACTCCTGATTCTAACTAAAATCCTGGGCAGGACCCTCCTCTCCTTTGGCTTTCATCCCCTTGTCAGTAAAATGAGAGCATTGGACTGGGGGATCTCGAAGGCAGGTGCCTGCCATTTTAAAATCCCAGAATCCTGGGCTTCCCTGGTGGTGCAGTGGTTAAGAATCCTCCTGCCAATGCAGAGGACACGGGTTCTAAACCCTGATCTGGGAAGATCCCACATGCCGAGGAGCAACTAAGTCCGTGCACCACAACTACTGAGCCTGTGCTCTAAAGCCCGCGAGCCACAACTACTGAAGCCCGTGCGCCTAGAGTCCGTGCTCTGCAACAAGAGAAGCCACTGCAATGAGAAGCCCGCGCACCACAACGAAGAGTAGCCCCCACTCGCCGCAACTAGAGAAAGCCTGCGTGCAGCAACGGGAGACCCAACGCAGCCAAAAATAAATAAATAAATATTTTAAAAAATAAAAATAAATAAAAGTACCAATGTAAAAAACAAACAAACAAACAAAATCCCAGAATCCTACAACTTACCCAAGGTCATGCCAAAGAGACCCAGGTCTCCTGACCTCCTTCCCTGGGTGGCCGGGCTCAGGAGTCCATTCCCACATGACTGCTTAGTGCTACTTCTTTTGCTCATTGTGACATGATGCTTCAAGGCAGGGAAGAGAAGCAGGACGTCAGGTTTCTTCCCGTGCCAAGCACGCAGGGCCCTGCACCTCTCACCATAAGCCTTTCTTCTCTTGGCTGAATGGAGGCCTCGGGCCCAGCAAATCCTGGCAGTAACTCTTGCTGATCGTCAAGACGGCTCTTGACCAGGGCCTCCTGATGAAAAATGGAGGTGGCTGGGCTAACATACAGCCAAGGTTAGCTGACCACAGAGAGCAAATGGCTTGGCTAAGCCACTGGTTTTCCAGCTTGTTTCACTGCTTATGCCATCAGCTATGGGTTGATGTGTGTCCCCCAAAGTTCAGACTAACTCCCAGTACCTCAGAATGTCACCTCATTTGAAAACAGGGTCTTGGACTTGCCTGGTGGTGCAGTGGTTAAGAATCCGCCTGCCAACGCAGGGGACACGGGTTCGAGCCCTGGTCTGGGAAGATCCCCCCTGCTGCGGAGCAACTAAGCCCGTGTGCCACAACTACTGAGCCTGCGCTCTAGAGCCTGTGAGCCACAACTACTGAGCCCACGTGCCACAACTACTGAAGCCCGTGCGCCTAGAGCCCGTGCTCCGCAACAAAGAGAAGCCACCGCAATGAGAAGCCTGCACACCGCAATGAAGAGTAGCCCCCGCTCACCACAGCTAGAGAAAGCCTGCACAGCAACGAAAACCCAACTCAGCCCAAATTAAATAAATAAATAAATTTATTAAAAAAAAAAAAGAAAACGGGGTCTTTGCAGATGTAGTTAGTTAAGAGGTTATACTGGTCTCCTTATAAAAAGGGGGAATTTGCACACACAGACACACACACAGGGAGAATGCCAAGTGGAGATGAAGGCAGAGACTGGGTGATGCATCTACAAGCCAAGAAATGCCAAAGATTGCCAGGAAACCACCACAAGCTAGAGGAGAGACATGGGACAGAACCTCCCTCACAGCCCTCAAAAGGAATCAACCCTGCTGACACATTGATCTTGGACTTCCAGCCTTTAGAACTGTGAAAGAATAAATTTCTGCTGTTTAAACCACTTAGTCTGTGGTACTTTGTTAAAGCAGTCTTAGCAGACTAATACATATCTGTATATAACACACCTGCACACACACGCGTGCACACGCACACACACACACTCACCCTGGCAATACATTTTGTGCATTACAAAAACATAACCCAAATAGAAATTAAAAGATAAAAAAATAAATATACATAAGAGTTCTAATACTTTCTTCAGGTGGGTCCTTAGGCACCCCACCTTGGAGCCCATTAGTTTCAGGTGGCAACGTTGGCACTAACCACCGATATCCCCCCAGTTCTTGCAATCTGGAATCCATGATTCTGACCTCGCACCTCAGCTCCCTAATTGTTTTCTTGCTGAACTTGATGTGTTGGTAAGGACTGTGCTGGGCAGGGTCTGGGTGAGGGCCGGCCCGCTGACTTCCCACGCGTGCTGGGGTCTGCTGCGGCCTGCGGAGTGCACCAGGTGAGGAGGGGCCCAGGAGCGCGTTCCTTAGATCGCTCTCCTCTTCCCCATCCATCAAAAATAAACCCTGGGCTTCCCTGGTGGCGCAGTGGTTGAGAGTCTGCCTGCCGATGCAGGGGACACGGGTTCGAGCCCTGGTCTGTGAGGATCCCACATGCCGCGGAGCAACTGGGCCCGTGAGCCACAACTACTGAGCCTGCGCGTCTGGAGCCTGTGCTCCGCAACAAGAGAGGCCGCGATAGCGAGAGGCCCGCGCACCGCGATGAAGAGTGGCCCCCGCTCGCCGCAACTGGAGAATGCCCTCGCACAGAAACGAAGACCCAACACAGCCAAAAATAAATAAATAAATAAATCAAAATTAAAAAAAAAAAACTAAACCCTGAGGGGACGCGGATGGAGCCAACTTCAGGGCAGGGTGGAGATGTCTGTCTGTTGTGCGTGCCAGGATTTCTGGCTCGTTGCCCTTTGCAGCAAGGTCACAGGCGTGCACGTGGCGTCTCCAGGTGTGGAGGGCAGGGGCAGCTCGGGATGGAGGGAGGCGGGGAGGGAGGGGGGGAGAGAGGCAGCCAGGGAATGTGTGCACGCTCATTCCAGAAACCCCGCCTGGCCTTGCTCAGCCGCCTGGCGTCCACATGCAGCTGCCATAAATGCCGGTCCCCACACAGGGGGAGCTGTGGCCTCTGCCAGCCTCACCCCAGCAGCTTGGCCAGCTGACAGACCCCAAGGACCCCTCCTCACGCCCCCAACAGCTGTGGAACCCAAGCAAGCGGGCCTGGCTGCGTAATTCATGGGGCCCCCGGGGAAAAGAAGAATGCAAGCGGAGCCTCTTGTTCAAAATAAGGATTTCAGAACAGCGACAGCCCAGGGATCAGCGAGCATTAACCCTTCTGAGCGTAGGGCCCTGTGTCAGAGCACAGGGACACCCATGAAGCCGGACCGCCTGCTGATGAAAGAGGCCAGTCTGCAGCCTCGATGCTCCACACACCAGAGCTGCCAAATTAACTCTCCCCTTCCCTGCCACACATCCCAGGAGTCGGGGAGGTGGGACGGTGTGGGAGAAGGGGGAAGGTCCTGTTCCAGGAGGCCCCAGTGTGCAGGAGAGGTACTCGCCTCTTTCGTCTGTGGCATCTGGTTGATGGAAAAGAGTCCCCTAAATAAGTTTTTACAGTAGATAACTGAGTGTAGTTACTCAGAAGAAACAATGTGAATGACAATCTAGCGTCCCTCGGCCTGGCCCCAGCCCCAGAGGAGGCAAAGGCATGTTCTCCCCTTGGCTTATCGCCTGTGTCGGTCACCTGTCTGTTTTAGGCCCCTTTTCTACACCTTCAGAACAGAACAATATCTTTGCCCACCTTTATTTTTTTCTAACCTCCCAGGGTTGTCAAGAACATAAATACCAGGTCTAAAATCCAGAAGAACTCTAGACACATATTATTAATACCAGTAATGATGACAATAAAGATAATTTTGCTTTGATTGAGTCCTTTCCCACGCACGACAAACTTGCCCTTTTCTGCCAAGTCTTCTCCGGAGAATGCCAGAGTCTGGCTGAAATCCCTGCTCCCCGTAAGCACCCTATCGCAGGGCTTCCTGTGCATCCTGGCCAAGTGCATACTGACCTGAGGGAAGCCCTCCTGCGGCCTCCTGAACGCTGAGAGGTGCCACGCTCCCGCCGGACACACAGTACCCCAGTCTCTCTGGCCGCTGAGGATTCCCAGGGGGACGAGGACAGGAGAAAACTTTATCGGGCTCATTACAAAAATGTGCTGGCTCATCTGGAGGCAGGATATGGGCTGCAGGCAGAGTGGAGTCTGCCAGCCTGGATGGGCCCCACCTGCTTCCGGGCCTCCCAGCTCCCAGCTGCCCACCATTCCCTGCTCCCATGGCAGCCAGCCCCTCCAGGATGAGAAGACGCCCCCAAAGTTTTGCAATGACTCCCTTTGTTCCTCTACCCCTGGGGCCCCAGGAGCCAAAAGCAGCCTGTGAATGTCAGGCTTGGCTGCTGCTCAGCTGATGAGAGCGATTAGTACCAGCCACTCCCTGCTAATTGCTGTCCTCAGCAGTGCCAGGTCCACTCCTCCAGAGCCCTCTGCCGGCACACAGCCTCCGACTGTTAACAGTGACAGGAGTTGCGTGTCATGGGGACTACAGTGTCCGCGCTGTGAGGCCAACTCGTGCCAGTTATTAATCCATTCACCCAGCCGTCGAGGCCCGTGGCTTCTCCACTGAGTCTGAACCATTCGGGCAATGCCAGGCAGAGTTATTTCCCAACTACCCCTGGGAAGTAAGGTGCCTCACAGGTGGAGAGCTTCACACTAGCTTATTCACTGGTATCCAGGAGAACTGGGGCGAAGGTGAAAACCTTACTCCTGAAACCCACAGATACTACCAGTGTGTTTCAGTGGGAAGAACATAGCGCCATCCAAAGGGCTGCTGGGTCCCTCTCTTGCTCTACTATCAACTTCTGCATCTGTAAAGTGGGGTTAATAGCCCTGCCTACTTTCCCACGGTTGCTGTGAGGATCAACTGAGACAACGAATATGGTAATAACTACGTGAGTGGCTATTGAGAGCTAAGCCTTTAAATGCACTCTGTCCAATCCTCTCTCTAGTCTGTAAGATGGTTCCCATCTTACAGATGAGGAAACTGAGGCCCAGGAAGGTCCAGACACGATGGCCACAAGCGGGTAAGGGCACATGGACACGGGGCCATGGGACTGCCGTCATGGTGCCGAGCCCTTCCTGATGCTGAAATGATCCCCTTCCATGTGTCCTGCTCAGAGATTCAGGCCAGGCTATTTGGTGTCTGCAGGCAGCCATTGCCTGGAGCAGCGGGCACCGCACCCGAGGGTGGTCTACCTACAGACTGTTGGGACGCATGAGGTGGCTTAGTGGGAGGACCCTGCCCTGGAAGGGCGAGGGTAGTTAGCGAGGCCACTGGACAGGCTCCTGAGCAGGTCTGGACTGTACAGCACAGGATGGGTGGCCAGTCCACGGACAAGGGAGAGAGGGCAGGCACCAGACAGGAGCTGAGATGTCTGAGAGCTGGTCCCAGAGCTTCCTCCACGTCTGAGGTCTGCCTATTCCCACCCACATGCACCTTATAACGTGCAGAATGCTGTATCTGTCTGACTCCAAGTCTCACTCTGTGACCACTGTTTAAGTTCCCTGGGAGAGGACTGACATTCACACTATGGTATAAATGACTAACACAAGCAGGTTTCAGTGGGGGGTGGGGGGGGCGTGGTAAGCAGTGGCAGAAGCCAACTGGAACTGGAGAGTCTGAAATGGATGTCTCTCTTTTCCCAATTAGGGTGCTGCCAGGGGTGTTGGTCACGCTCTTCCCAGTCTCTGGGAAAGCTGGCACTTGGAGGCACCCCCATCCTGATGACAGCACGGTCTCCTGGGCAGCATGGGTCGAGGGAAGAGCAAAGGACTTGGATTCCAGAAAGAGCCACCCAAATCTAGTGGCTCTCCGTTAACTAACTATGCGACGTCAGGCAAGTCACCTCTCTAGGCCAGCGGGGTTTCCCGGTCAATATACAGGCAGGAAAAGGGGCATGCCCGGCACAGATGGACTGACACTTTTGTCCCCAGCAGTGCTGCACCGTAGGCCACGGCTGCCCTGGCTTGGGGCCGGTGCTCCGCCCTTTCTGGCAACCACTGTGGCCTCAGAGCAGCAGCTGGGACTGGATTCCAGACTAAAAATGGAGCCCCGGCCCAGGCTTCTCCCCACCTGCAAGCCGAGGGCCCAAACCCCTGCGGCTACGGAGCATCGCGCTGCCTGCCCTCCAGCCCACGCGGAACGCTGACTCACAGACTCTGCACACGGGCAAAGGCCACACAAAGGTCAGAGGGCCAGAGCAACAATGAACTTCCAGAGCAATCAAAAAAGCAGCAGCAGAAGGCACTGGCCTGTAAAGGAATACGGAAGCAAGCCTGCTAGTTTAAATAACAGACAAGAACATAAAGCAGTTTACCCCCAGAGCATGTTCAAGTTTATTTCCCAGAGCTGAACAGTGACAAAAGTTACAAATAAAAATGATGCCTCTGTGAGGCGTCTCTCCCCTCCCCTGGGCTGAAATGTATGGTCATATCTTAAAAGGCTGCTGATAAGACTTTAGTCCTTCACCCCCCTCTCTCTCTCACACACACACACATGCACACACGCACGCACGCAAAGACTAACCCACTACTAGCAAACTGTTTATTAAAGGGACAGGTCCAACAAGTAGAGTACTGACTACTGAGTTTCCAACCTAAAATACCCCAGAATGACCCGGTGTGAACCACATCTCATACCCCCTCTCTAGCACCAGAGATGGGGGACGCCTGTCACACTGCTGTAGGGTGACAGATCCCTTGCAAGAAGACCTGCTGGCGTCTTAACACTCCCCACCCCATCGTCACTGTGACCGTATTTGGAAGTAGAGTCTTTGCAGATGTAATCAAATTTGAGGTCATCCTGGCATAGGATGGGCCCTAAAGCCAGTGACTCCTGTCCTTGTAAAAAGAGGGAAATTCAGACACAGGGACACACACAGGGAAAAGGCCACGTGAAGGCAGAGGCAGAGAGATTGGAGTGATGCATCTACAACCCAAGGGAGGCCAAGGACTGCCTGTCACCCACCAGAAGCTTGGAAGGGGCCAGGAAGGATCCCTCCCAGAGACTTCAGAGGAAGCATGGCCTGGCTGGCACCTTGATTTCAGACTTCCAGCTGCCAGAGCTGTGAGAGAATAAATTTCTATTGTTCTAATCCACCCAGGTTGTGGTGATTTGTTCCAGCATCTGCAGGCAAGGAATACACACACCTATGAGAGGACCCACCACAAACCCCCAGCTGTGAGACCTGAACATGCCCCTTCCCTGGGCCTTGGTTTTCTTTTCTGTAAAATGTAGAAAGTTGTGCCAGCCAGTCTCTTCCAGCTCTGACCTCCTACCGCAGGTTCCTTCATCTACTAAGTCTCTGGAGGATGATGGGAGGTGGTGGTGGGGAGGGCAGGGGATAGACACAGGGGAGGATGGGGAAAAGCACAGGGTGCTCTCCCACTGCCCACGCTGTGCTGAGGATGCAGAAACAGTCAGAGGGGAGCGGCCTACCTTGATAAAGGATAGGTCAAGTTCATCTTTGCAAGCTTGCATCCTGCCCTACGCAAGACGGTGGTGCAGTAAAGAGAGCAAAGTTTCTGGAGCAAGTCATTCATAGGACAGAGGTTTTCCTTGTCTTAGATTTGCATCGAAGTAATAACGCAAGATCGGGAGGGGGAGAGACTGGAACAGAAGGAACAGTGGAGAGAGTCCTGCAGGAGGCTAGAACAGGGACAACGTGGGCTTGAGTCAAGGTGGAGGCAGAAGAACAAAGACAAGAAGATGCAGTGAGAGCTGTGTGGGCAGCAGCCGGACAGGTCAGTGAGCGTGTTTGTGGGGAGGGGCACAGAGAGGCAGAATGTGTGTCCCGGGTTGTAGGCTTGGGGAACTAGTTCGGTGATAAGAAGGCAAACCAGAGCAGAGGGAGTAGACAAGGATCACGAGCCGGATTTGGGAGGTGCCTGAGGTCAAAGTGTCCAGGAGGCAGTCTGGTGGGCACTGCACTGGGATCAGAGGACAGGCCTGGTGTGGAGAACAGATGTGACAGTCAATGGCACTCAGGCAACAGCCAGGGCGACCCAAGGGGGCAAGAGGGCCCAGGAGGAGGGCAAGTGGAGAAGGGGCTGGGACAGGGCCCCAGGAACCCCCGTCTGATAGGCCACAGAGAACAGGTCCCTGTGGGAAAATGTGGAAGATGCAAAAGGCATGGGGTGCAGAGGCAAGCGGTTGTGGGAGCCAAAGGCAGCAGGAGTTGGGAGGAGGGGGATCCTCGGTGGGAGAGCAAGCAACATAACAGGGCAAAGGCAGAATGGACACAGGAGGGTCCCAGTAAGTTCAGGCTCCTGTCACTGCTCCCCAGAAGGCAATGAGGTCCTTGATGCCTTGTCCATTTCCAGGTCTCACCAAGGAGACACATAAATGGTTACTGAGGAAGGAAAGAAGGAAGAGATGCAATGAGCCATGATACTGACTTAACCACAGTTTCCCACTGTCAAATGCACACATGCTTTCTCATCAGCGACTTCATAGACCCTGAGGACACCCTTCAGTAAAACATAGAAGGGGGATTGGGGGACTTCCCTGGTGGCGCAGTGGTTAAGAATCCGCCTGCCAGTGCAGGGGACACTGGTCCGGGAAGATCCCACATGCCACTGAGCAAGTAAGCCCGTGAGCCACAACTACTGAGCCTGCGCTCTAGAGCCCGTGAGCCACAACTACTGAGCCCACGTGCCACAACTACTGAAGCCCGCATGCCTGGAGCCCGTGCTCCACAACAAGAGAAGCCACCGCAATGAGAAGCCCGCACATTGCAACGAAGAGTAGCCCCTGCTCACCACAACTAGAGAAAGCCCATGTGCAGCAATGAGGAACCAACGCAGCCAAAAATTAAAAGTTAAAAAAAAAGAGAGAAAGAAGGGGGATTGGTTACATTGAAGTATTTCTTCTTTTGGGCAGTCAGAGCATAACTAAGGTAGAAATTTGGTGAAATGGAAAAACGTACGTACAGAACTTTCAATTGTTTTTGCTTTTACATAATCCAGACACTAAAGAAAAAATAAAGCTAAACTGTCTTAAATATGTCATAATCTTTTTGTGAAAAAAAAGAAAAATATGGCTAGAACTGGACTCATAGACATTTGGAGTTGAGAACAACCTATAACTTTATCTAGTCACAGACTCTCATTTGACTGGTGAGAAAAGTGAGGCCCATCAAGTGAGCTGGCTTGCCCCGAGTCACAGGTCACATCAGTAATTAGTAAATAAGTCAGAACTAGAGCCTCCTTCCTCCTCCCTGGCTTCCATTGCTGCAACACAAACCAAATCAAGGCTAATAACCTAATTCCAACTCCATTCAAAACACTGCGATGCCCACGTCTGAAGTTTGGGAAGTTCTATTATATTGATAGTAAAAAGTGTACCATTCAATGGCTTGGAGTTTTTTTTTTTGTTATTTTCAAAACCGCCGCAATTCAATTGCCTCTCACTCAGAGTGGCCGCACAGAGTGGTGTAGGCTGTGTGGACTGTGTAAGTTGTGCAGCTGTGCTCTGGACAGGGATGCCTGCCTGAGGAAGCCAGAACGGGCTGAAACCCACTATGTGCCACTCACCAAGCCCTACGCTTAGGAACTGAGCTGTGTCTGCAGGAGAGGGGCACTTTTCCTAACTCTCCCAAAGACCACTTTGGGGATGGGCCAGTGATGACCTACTGCCACTCTGGAGCTAATTTAATTTGTTCCAAGCCTCCAAGTTTAGGTAGAGATGAGTACATTTTAAAATCTATAAATCAAGGCCTTAATCTATAAATGAAGACCTCTAACTAAAATTAAAGAAAAATACATCAATAGAAAAACTGAGCCAAGAGCATGAAAAGTAAATTTACAAAGGAAGAAATATAAATGGCCTATAAATTCCTGAAAAATCTTCAAGTTTACTAGTAATCAAAGAAATGCAAAGGTAAATGAGATATAATTTCATACCCACCAAATCTGGAGGAGTGGAAAGGAACACCGACACCCAATGTTGGGGAAACTGGTATTCTCACACTCAGCTAATGGGGATGAAGATGGGTACAACCTGTCTTCTCTAGGGCCATTTGCCCAAATATTAAAAACCCTTTAATGTATGCATACTTAGGAATAAAAAAAAAAAATCAGTCAAGAAAATAACCAAAGACGTCTTTGACATTCACCTACAAGTATATCTCTAAGGAAAATAAGAACAGAGGTCACACCCACAGGTCAGGCATCTTCCGTCAAGCCATTAGCTCTTGGAGTCAGCATAGGTAACGACACCACAACACTCACAAATGAGAGTCCACCCAAAGGCAGAAATACCTGTAGGCTGTTATTGTCTTTTTCTAACTCAGCTATAGAGAGTCATACAGTTGAGACAGGAAAAGGAAGCATGAAGGAAAGAGCATGTGAAACAGAAACAGAGCACCGCTGAGCAGTAGGAGTTCTCAGCAGCTGGGTCATCTGCTCTGAGGCGATTCTGTCCCTGGGAAGTGGAAACAACGGTCAGTGTCCCTTAGCAAAGTCCCAGGGAGCCTCTCAAGGCTGGAGCAGATTGCATCTCTTGGATGCTCCAGCCCTGCCAAGGGATGGGATGAATATCCCACAGGTCCTTGTCCACAGTTTTGTGCCCTAAAAGTATGGCTTTGAAGAGATGGACTCTTCAAAGCAAGCCTTTGAGGATGGGCCGTCCGCCAAGTCTGCAAGGGAGCCAGTGCTGGCATCTTGCCCAGCAGGTCACCCCCCAGGGGTATGTGTGGTGTGTGTGTCCAGGCTGCGTTACCAGGTTCCACCCAACCTCACAGAAAGCCATGGGGTCCCCTGCTGGGCCCCAGCAATGCCACACACGGGCACTCTGTGAACTCCCCCAAGGCTGGCACTGGCTGGGAGCGAGTCTGCATTACCCCAGGGTCCCAGGAGGGGGTGAGAGAAGCCCAGGCCAAGTGGGAGCTTTCTTTAAAGGTAACTTTTTATCTTCAGCATCCAAATGATTTTTGTTCTGCTCTCTATGCCTTTCTTTATTTCAACAGCAAGACAGACTTTTTTTTTGGTACGATCTTCAAATGCTATTGAAGATTGTACTCCAAGTAGATGTACCACTTTGATCCTGCAGCTCGGTCTGGCCCTGGTGTGTGAAGCTGTTTTAGGTCTGAGAAATCTGGCAACAAGTCATTCCTGCTGCTCCCTGAGCCCTGTCCCCCACACAGGCCCCACCTGTCCGAGGAAAACCGCAGAGAATACAAGACACATGGGGACCAAACGGGAGAGGCGGTCACTGTCCCCTGAACAGGTGCCTTCCATCCTCACTAGCCTTGCTAATATGATTTTAGAACCACTGATGATCTTCCGGCATGATGGAAATGATCTTCATTTTGATCTTGGCAATGGTTACACGAATATAAACATTTGTCAAGATCCCTCAGGCTATGCACTTAAGATTCATGCATTATCCTGTATATAAATTATACTTCAGTAAAGTACTGTTACTATTAAGAGTGGGAAAAAAAATTGATGGCTACAGGAAGCATGATCTGCAAACCAAGTGGTACAGAGCCGGTTCTCGGCCTTGGAGATTGTCAGAGATGGAGGAGCTGGGAAGGAGCCGGCGGGGGGTTGGGAGCAGGTGGGCCTGCACTGAAAGTCACCAGAGTGGGATCAGGTCGCAACCCCACCCCAGACGCACCTGGGCAAGTCACCATCCCTCTCTTGGTCTCTGTTTCCTTATTTATAAATTGAAGAAATGGGCTAGTTCCATAAAAAAATACAGATTCTTGGGCTTTGTCTTGCCTCCTGAGTCACATACCATGTGAGTCCGGGGAACAGGAATCTGCATTTTGATAAGCTCCTTGGGTGAGAGTAATGCTCTTTGGGGTCCGGGACCAATATTTGGGAATTGTGGACAATGTGCTTATAAAGGTTCTGACCTCCAGTGGTAACAATTCCTGCTTCTTTGTGGAAAGAACAGCGACATCGGGCCAAGAGAAAGGTGTAAATAAATAGGATGATCAGAGTTGAGTGACACAGGCTTCCCACCTTACATTCTCCGATCAAGAGCCTAAACCCAGACTTTAAATCTCAAAAGGGTGACCTTATACAGTTGTGCAGTTTGCGTACTGCTCAAAGACATCTACGCAAGACATTGAGTGAAGGCTGAGAGTCAGCACATATCCCATTTGTCAGACCATGTGCCCTGAAGCAAGGCTGCAGACACCTGGGGGAGGGGCGAGAGGGAGGGGTTGCTTTCTTCAAAATTCATCCACCAAGATAAGGGATGCCTTTTCCTAATTCTGACAAAGGCGCTGCATAAGTTAGTAGTGTCTACAGAAAGACCAGCATCAGAAAACATTCATGTTCTTTCGACATGTGTTTTCAGCCCTAATTCCCTAAAGACAAGATAAGTGACTTGATATTCAGGACCTGTCCTGCCTTTTTCCAGCAGTCCACAACTTTGTCCCAATGTCACTTGCCCTTCCACACACATTCCTCGCCCCTGTCCTCCATGCTTTGGTCAAGCTCTTGCCACCACCTACCAAACTTCTCACTGGTCAGCGATCCAGTCGTTGGCACCTTCTGCAACCCCTCCAGGTGAATTAATCCTCCCACCAGGATCCTGTGCCCAGCACAGGGGATGGGGCAGCTAATGAGACAGGCATGTTCCAGGCCCTCACAGACCTTATGATCCTGTTTGAAGATGATTAAGACACTAATTACAATAAAGCGTGAGTAAGGAGAGCGTGTAGCAGTGGGCACGCTGTCTGTTCATTACAGAACTAGCATCTAAAATAGTCCAAGCCCCTCCCCTGCCAATCTGCAAGTCTAGAAACAATGCAAACTGAACTCAAAGCTCTCCTGCATCTGGTATCACTCTCATCCCTATGATGTCTAAAGACTTCACACTCTAAGAAAATTAAGGTAACAGAGCATTCATTAAAATTTTCTGCAGCATCTAATTCTACAGACTACCAGCTGGACATAAATTCTTTTCCCTGGTCCACCTCTCTGTCCTTCCTCGCCTAAGAACCTCTCTGGCCAGTGCTCCAAGCACTGCTGGCCCCAACAGCTAGTGAGGGAGACCCTCCCTAGGGCCAGGTGGGATGGGGGGGGCCAGCCATACCCGCTGCTGGGCTGTGCACAGGTTCCACCCTGTCCTGCTGCCCAGCTGCCCCGAAGGTGGGCATTTCCTCTCCAGCGCTTTCCTCTCTCCTCTCTTACCCACCGCCACAGACAAGGCTGGAGAGGGAGTGAGGGGCAGGTCCTCGGCATATTGGAGGCGCTGACACACACTCACCCAGCTCTAAATCGGCACAACCACCATCAACGCGATTCAGCAGACAGTGACAGAGCCTGCTCTTCTGAGACGGGTGGAGGAGAGCGAGCGAGAGCGTAGGGTCTGAAGCCGTGAGACCGGGATCTGAGTCTAGGCTCTGTCCTGTGCTAGATGTGCCACTTCAGGAAAATCACTTAATTCTCCCTGCTTCCGTTTCCCTACCTGCAAGATGGGGCCAACCCATGGGGTTACTGCAAGGACTAACTCAACTAGCGCTGGTAAAATGCTTAGCACACAGTAACCGCTCAAATGGTGATATTATCTCCACTAGTCTCAATACTCCAAGTGATCACATTATTACCTCCAAGAGTACTGGTCCTCCTAACCCCCGCCATCATTACCACAGCTACTGTTCGATAACCTGCTGGCTGGGAGGCCATAAGGGACACAGACTGTCCCTGTGCCAGGAAGCACACAGCACGCGGCAGGCAGGTGCACCTGACCCAGCGTGCCTCAGAAGCCCATCCAAGACACAGAGGGGACCCTGACGCAGGAGGCACGGCAGGGAGGCCTTGAGGACCACACAGAATCAACACCGCTCCCAGGCGCCTCCTTCACCAAAGCCGTGAGCCCTGAGGGCTCTTCCGCCAAAGGTCTTTCAATCTCGCCCCTTCCTCTTTGTTCCTACCGATGTCTTTACGTCATCCACGCTGCCATCAACTCTCTGCGCCAGCTGCCTGCGCCACCAAGGCCAGCACCTGATGGCCTTGGCACAGGCAGCTGGTGCAGAGAGCTGCCCCGGGTCCCAGGACTCTGGGACCCAAACCTCTACCTCGGGTCCCAGGACTCATCCCCAAACAGCCCCATAAGCTGTCAGTGGGTCTTTGTACAGTCTTATCATGGCTCCCCGTTGGGCAGAGGGTAGAGGCTCTACCTCCCACTCGGAGACCGGCCTCCGCACGCCCTGGCCCCGCCTCCTGCTTCTGGGAAGGTTCGTTCTGGGGTCTTTCTCCTCCTGGCCTCTCAGATGCCAAGTCACACCAGACATCTCTGGGAGAAGAACAGTGATACCCATTCCCTCCAAAATGGGTCCCCCTCCTCCCATCTCTAAATCCCACCCCCATCCCGCAGGGCCACTGCACCCACCTCAGACACAAGGCCTCCCCTGCCTTGTTCCACACTGACCCCCCCACTTCCCTAAAAGTCTCCAGCACTTATTTCCCAAGCACACCCTCTGCCATGTAATCATACCTCTCTTCCTGTGTGGAGCCTTACCTCCTTCCCGTCTGCCATTTTTTCTCCCAGCGACAGGTAATAACACCTTGTTGGGTACCAGGTACTTACCTAAAGCTCAATAAACACTTGCAGGAGGGACACACCCTCTAGCTTTCCAGCCCCACATGAGCAATAAAAAGAAAGAAATGAGGTAAAGGGCCGCTGGCTGCCTGACCCCAGGAAGCAAACTGGATGGGAGCCCCGTCCTCCCAGACACTTGCTTCACTCCATTTCTGCCAACAGAGAAAGCATTCCCTCCCCTCGCCGGCTGCTCTTTATTCCTGGCCTGCTTCCCTCAGAGGAAATGCCAGTGGTGACAGAAATGCCAGAAAGAAAGTCTGCAGGAACCCAGCAAGGAGAGGGGAGCCTCCAGATCCAACCCAGGCCCAGGCAGCTGAAAAGAACAGAAATGGGAAGAAAAGCTCTTGGAACGTGGAGATGAGGGGGGCAGGACTAAACTAAAGCCCCCAAATCTAAGGGGGTGGCAAGAATTATTTTTGCAAATACAAGGAGCAAAGTGTAATTTCAGATGCAGGGCTGGTAAGTTATGCAATTGTACTGGATCTCAGGATTTTTCCAAAAGATTGAAATTTTTTTACAAAAAAATCAGCTGCAGTATTTGTGAAAACGGAGTATTGCTGTCTCACCTTCTCTCACTGTGAAATGGGAAATTTATGAAAATAAACGAGAGAGCTGGTGCTGGCACGATGCTGAAGAAGGAATGTGTAATAGCATGGCAAAGTCATGGCATTTATACGAAATGTGCAGAATAGGCAAATCTACAGAGAAAGAAAGTTGATTAGAGGTTGCCTGGAGCTGAGGGACTTGGGGAGAAATGGGAGTGACTGCACACGGGTACAGGAGGGGATGAAAATGTTCTGGGTGATGAGTTTCTAGAAAATGATGTCTCTAGAAAATGTTCTAGATAGTAAGTGATGGTTGCACAACATTGTGAATGTATTCAAAGTCACCTACTTTTTTTTTTTGGCCGCATCACACAGGATCTTAGTTCCCTGACCAGGGATCGAACCCACGCCCCCTGCAGTGGAAGCGCGGAGTCCTAACCACTGGACCGCCAGGAAGTCCCCAAAGTCACCTACTTTAAAAGGGTGGATTTTGGGAATTCCCTCTCCGTCACCGCTCTCTGGTCCCCAGGCAGGGACACGTCAGATCCCATTTTACCCACACTCTTCGCCTCCAGTGGACAAGGAAGTGTTTTTCTAGAGCCACGATTTCTTGTTGTGGTTTTCTCCTCATAGCTCTAACCTCAAGTGTCCGAGAGGCCGTCTGAGTGCCCAGGCCGGTCTGTCACCATGACACGGGGGGCTCTGGCAGATGCTTCTCCTCCTGTGGGGAACGGAGGCCGTGACTCTGACAGCCCATCTAGGCCTTACAGAGCTCCTCTGGTCACACCCACTTTCCGGTGCGTTGCCCAAGCAGGAGCAGTGATTCCACTTCGCTAACTCCCCTCAGATCGCTCTCCTGGGGGCTCCGTGAGCACATCTGCTGTGGTGGCGACGTGAACTGCTCTCATCACACAGGCCACCCCGGCGGCTCTCGAGGTGTTAAGAATAATGAGCAATTTCAACATTTTGGAATATCATCCCCTGGATAGAGAAAGCCGGAAACCAAATCCACACAAAAGACAAGGCTTGAAATTCCCAAGCACCAAGCTTATGAAGTAGAATAGGGGGTTGGAGCCTAAATAGAAGAATTTTAAAAGGTGCATCTGAGCAGACCAGATCCTACCTATGTCCTTTTTCCTTTGTTTCCTTTGTTTGTGTCACATCCTGGACTTGGGCCTCCACGGGGCTGGGTTTTATTTGGTCTTGCTGGAGACAGTGTCAGCGATTAAACAGTTATGCCTCCGCTGGCACCGTGAATCTGGAAACAAGAAGAGTCTCCGTCCAGAGGTGGTTTTTCGCCTACTCATTCTGGCGTTTGTGTTGGCAGAGGTATCGAGCTGCACAGAAAGAGGACTCGGAAAATGAGAGGCTCCGGGGGAGGGTGCCAGCGAGATGTGGGGAGGCAGGCAAAGGTCCGAAGATGAAAGGCAAGGCCCATCTCAGGAAAGGGCCATAAGGTACCAGGAGGCCCAGCACCACCTCAGTTACTGTTAAGATGCTTATGCCTTTTTGGCTTCCCAGTAGAAATGGTCAGGCCAGGGGAGAAGGGGGAAACGCCACGCTGTATTAAGTGCTTCTCTCCTGGGCTGGCGGCTGACCCGGCAAAGCCCCAAAGGCCACTTGTTTGCCCTTCCAAAGGTCAGCGCTGCCCTGGGCAGCCTCGGCGCGAGTGACCGCACACTCACAGCTCTCAGAAGGCAGGCCCACCCCTCAGCACCCGCTCGCGCCAGGGCAGGCGGGCAACACCTGGGTGTCCTGCGGGCTGGCACTGCTGTCCAAGGTCAAGGAGGGACAATCCACAAACTGGAATTATTCTTCAGTGAGTTCTGTCTGAGGCTAAGTTCTAGCACATACATTTCTCTAGCTCGGGCCCACCTGGCACATGCCCTGGGCCCTCCACAAATGTTTATTTTTGGCTCCCTGTGGTGAAAAAGCAAGACTGGCATTGGAAAAGCACTCGCATTTGCTAAGGCCTTAATCCAGGCAAAGCCCTGACTTCCACAGTTTACCTTGGAGAGAGGAGACCCCATAAGCAGTTGCCTTAACTACTTCGGATTAACCAGGGCTTGGGGCTAGGGCCACAACCCAGCACAAACGTGTGCTCAGAGCAGCGTTTCTAGAAATGCATGCCGGGCAGGGACCATTTGTGATACTCATGGCCTGGGGGGCGGTGGGCAGGGAACATCCCAGGGGAGTAGAGCCAGACCAAGAGGCTGGGCCTCTGTCAACCATCCCTGCCCTGTCGTGGGTGAGGAGGGCTCCTCAGCAGGGCACTTGGGTAAATTAAATGTGAAGTTGACTGCTTCTCGGGCTCGGAGGATCTCACACCAGCACTCACAGCTCTACTCACAGTGCAGTGCTGTAATCCCACTGTATCATCAACCCCTCAGAGGTAAAAGAAAAGTGAAAATTAATCTAATTAGAGTCAACAGTGTTCACAGTAAGGAAAATTCTGGTATTTTGCCAAGAGTCTCTCTTTCCAGCCAGCTTTGTGGGCAAAGGGCATGGGGTTTGGAGCCTGGAGGGCCTAAGCTGGAATTCTGGCTGTCACTCAGCTGTATCACCAAGGGGCAAAAGTGTCACTGCCTTACAGAACTGCTATGTGGGTTCATGAGAAAAGATATAAAAGCCATGAAGCCCCTGATGGATATTAAACACTCAGCAAGTTTTCCTCTTGTCCCTCATGGACTCAAGTCCTACCCACCTACCCGCCTGGTGGCCTGCTTGGACATCTCAGGAGGAGGACCCAGGACCTGTCTCCTGCACCCCCAGATCCTGCCCCCAGCAGCAGAGGCAGGACTTGTGTCTGGGGGTGGGAGCTCCAGGGAGGGAGGTTCCAAAAACCCTGCCACACTTAGCTGCCAACACCTTTCACAGCTATTATTGTCTTATCTCATTTGGACCTGGGCCTGGCGGCAGTATTTCTATTATCCCCATTTTAGAGATCCAGAGAAGGAGTAGGTCTTGGGCTAAGTCACAAAGGAAGTTATCCCAAGAGCGGGGTCTCACAGTCCACTGCTCTAATAAAACGACTAATATTTATTAAGTATGCAGACATTCTACTACATTCCCTATAGGGATGGAAGTGTCCACACTTCGCAGTGTGCAACTGGATGTTCAGCAATGCAGCAGAAGCGACACGATGCTCTTTCCAGGCCTAAGACTGAAGAAGACCTGGAGGCTTTCACATTTGTGCTCTGAGGGAGGGGAGCCACCTTGAAATAAGGCCACGCCCACTGAGACCACCATGTTGGAGGGAAACCCAAGCTAACCCCAGGAGGATTCTCTCTCCCTCTCTCTCTAATGGTTCTGCTTCTCTGAAGAATCTGCCTAATCCAGGTTTCTCAAGACCATGAGCCAAATACGATTTGCCTTTGACCCCTTAGTCTGCAAAGCGTCCTGCTCAGACTATCCAAAGGAAAAGACTGAAAACCACCAGAAACGGGGGATGGGTGAATAAACTAGCATATAGCCATATGATAGAATATTATACACTCAGAAAAAAACAAGGAGGATCGCTGTGCACTGATAGAGAAAACATCTACAGAATGTTCTGTAAGGTGAAAGGGAACAGGTACAGAATCGCATTTTCAGTATGGTCCCTTTGATGTAAGAAAGGGGAAACATCAGAATGTATTCCTTAGAGTGCATGAAAAAAAACCGAAAGGAGAAACAAAATATTATTGAAAGTGGTACATATTGTGGCTGTGTTTTTTAAAAAACCGTTCTTTTACTGATATATATTGATTTATTATTTATGAGTGAAATAATATAGTGTCTGGGATTTGCTTCAAATAATCCAGGGGTAGGAGAATGGACACTGGAAAAGAATCAAGCTTGGTGGTGAGATGACAACTGAGGAAGCTGGGTGGTGGGGACACAGTCATTCGTTAAACCATTCTGTCTACCTTTACATCTTTTGGAATTTTTAATAATAAAAAGTTTTTTCAAAAATTGTTACCTCCAGGGAGGGAGTAGGGCAAGAAGGAAGGGACAAATGGACAGGGACAAAGTGAAAACAATATTTCCATACTTCACAGATCGTATCATCTTTTTTTTTTTTTAATTCTTGAGGTGAAATTCACATAACATGACATTAACCGTTTTATTTTAAATTGTACAATCCAATGGCACTTAGTACAGTCACATTGCTGTGTAACCACCACCTCTATCTAGTTCTAAAACATTTACATCACACCAAAAGAAAACCCAGTACCCATTAAGCAATTACTCCCTATTCCTGCAACCTCCCCACCCCTGGTAACCACCAACCTTCATTCTGTCTCTATGAATTTACCTATTCTGGATTTTTCATATAAATGGAAACATACAATATGTTACTTTTGTGTCTGGCTTCTTTCACTTAGCATAATGTTTTCAAGGTTCATCCAAATTGTAGCATGTATCAGTGCTTCATTCCTTTTTACAGCTGAATAATATTCTACTGTATGGATACACCACATTTTGTTTATCCATTGATTGGTTGGTGGACATTTGGGTTGTTGCCGAAGCATACCTTTTCATTTTGTCTTTATTTTTTAACTGTGTAAGTGTACTACTTCTTCAAATTTTTTAAATTAAATTTCTATTAGATAATCAATGTGGACTATAGAGAAGGCAGGATGAGAACACAGGGTAGATTCATTAAAAAGTTAGGAAGCTTGGCAAGAACATAGTAAGAAAGCATTCAAAAATATAAAAGGAAAAATGGATAATAAGTTATAATTACTTGTATTTGGGGGTATGTGGTTTTACCACATAATTTATAATTCTTTCGAGCATGAAAGAACTCCTTGAGAATCTATTTAGGGTAAAGCACTGGGAGAGTGGGCGATGAGTCGGGGCTGGGTTGGGAGATGGGGCCGGACTGTGAGGGTCTCCACCCCAGGCTGGAACCAAGCCAAGGTGTGATGACATCTATTCACTGTCACCCGATGACCAAGTTGCTCACCTCACCAACTAAGGGGAGGGCTTGGGCTTCTACTTCCTGCATCCACCCAGAGCACTCAAAACCCATGAAGCATTGGGCAGTTAGGGAAGTGGAAGCTTCCTGAAGGACCAAGGACAGCCCACCTTGGGGCCCTGGGGAGAGTTAGGGGTATTTTCCAGGGAGGTGGCTTGTGGGGCAGGGCAGCCAGTGGCATTCTGTTTCCTGTTTTGTGCACTGGGCCCCTGACGAAGGATTATTTTAAAGAGCTCCATCTGTTGCCTTAAAACAAAAGGTCTGTAAATACTATTTCGGGAGAAAGAGCTCTGGGTTTGGAGTCAGAAGACCCAGTTTTAGTTACAGCTCTGACCCTGAGTGGGTTACTTGTCCATTTTCCAGATAGAAATAATAATTCTTGCCCCTCCCTGTATCTTGGAATATTAGGTGGTCCAGAGATAATTAAGGCTTTGAGCTCTTCAGAAGAAAGATGTCTGGAAACACAAGGGGATATTGTGATTCCTGTGGCTTGGGTGGGTGGGGTGGAGTCTATGAGAGAAGTCAGTGTGTATAATTGAGCTCAGAAAAATCATTTAATCTTCTAGACTTTACCTACAGGGAGGGGAAGAGTCTGAGGAGCTAAACAAACTGCAAATCAGGGACTTCCCTGGTGGTGCAGTGGTTAAGAATCCGCCTGCCAATGCAGGGGACACGGGTTCGAGCCCTGGTCCGGGAAGATCCCACATGCCGCGGAGCAACTAAGCCCGTGCGCCACAACTACTGAGCCTGCGCGCTAGAGACCGCGAGCCACAACTCCTGAGCCTGTGCACCGCAACTACTGAGCCCACGCGCCACAACTACTGAAGCCCATGCGCCTAGAGCCCGTGCTCCGCAACAAGAGAAGGCACCACAATGAGAAGCCCGCTCACCGCAACAAAGAGTAGCCCCCACTCGCCACAACTAGAGAAAGCCCGCGCGCAGCAACGAAGACACAACGCAGCCACAAATAAAAATAAATAAAATAAATTTATAAAAAACAAAAACAAAAAAACCCCCTGCAAATCACCACCACAAACCTCCATTTATAGAGTTATGTATAGTCTATTGACTCATTTGATCCTTGTCACAAATCTTTTGGAGTACGATTATTCCCTTTCTGAAGATGGAGAAACTGAGGCTCAAAGAAGTAAACGGCTTGTCTAAGTATGAAGTGGGGCCAGGCCCTCAGCCCATGCACAGTCCTGCTGTTCTCTGAGTCCTCTGGGCTTATGGATGACTAATGGGAAGTGGAGTTTCCCCTGCGTCTTGTCACATTCATCTGCCCGGTCAGCAGCATCTCCTATGCGCCACAGGGCTGAGTGCCACAGAGAGAAATGGAACACAGAGCCACACCCTCAGGGAGCTGCTCGTCCTCCTTGGCTCCCTGCTACAACATGCCACGGCAGAGGCTGCTAGCTGCTTAATCAATATATATGTTCTCCCATTCCTCCTTACTAACAGAACCTTGGGTAAGTGAAGTGCTCAGCTGAAAAACATTTCCCAGCCTCCCTTGCAGATAGGGGTAATCAATGAAAACTGATTCCAGTTCCTCCTCCTTCTTCCCAGAATGACCCTGTGTGATGGCTGGTACTCTAGCAACACTGTTGGACCTTGAGTGACCTTGAATAAAAGGGCCACATGCAGAGGATGGTGGTACAAAAAGATGGAAGTAGCCTAAGGCCCATGGAACCAGCATACCAACTCCGGCCAGCCTACCTCCAGGCCTCTTTTATGCAAGAGAGAAATAATCTCTATCTTACTTAAGCCCTGGTTATTTCTGATGTCTCTTACTAACCAATACTCATGGATTGGTTCCTTTGAGTTTATATACCCTAAACAACAAAGGCTGCCAGGCTCTGAAGAGTTCTGCATTGGCATGAAGGGAAACAGAGGCATCACAGCCCAGAAAAGAGCCAGGCAACTCAGTGTGAAGGGCAAGGAGGCCATCCAAACCTCACAGCAGAATCAAAGAACAAATCCTCCAACCTGGATACCAATGAGGGGGCTGAATGAGCCCTCAGAGCACCAGGTATAGGGGGGAGGAGTGGGGCTAAGGGCAGGCTGTGTCCAGACTGCCCAGTACTGTGGTCTCTCGAGCCGAAGGCATCTGTCACAGGATCTCTTGCCCCAAAGTGCAAGAAAAAAGCTGGGGCGAGGTCTGGCTTACTCACCTCCACCTGTGTGTCCTTCACACTCTGGCCTCTGCTCAACACTCCAGCCCCATTCCTCACCTCCCTCCACCCTTCTCCAAGTTTGTGTCCTCAGATGACCCTGAATGACCCCCACACATGCACATTCTCACTGCCAGACCTTTGCATATGATGTCCCTCCTGCCTTAAACACTCCTGTCCCCACCTGCTGGCCAAACTAATTCCCCTCCCTGCGTCCTTTCATTTAGTTCTCAACTTATTCACCACTCTCATAAGGCAACTTCCCTGACTCCCCAGGCTGGGCCAGGCTCCTCTCCGGGGACTCACAAGGTGCCCTGGGCGTCTCCCTCCACCCTGTGTGTGAACGTCTGCTTCTTCCACTCGTCTGCTTCTTCCACTCGTCTGTGCAAGCCTTCAGGGCAGGGATGAAGCGCTCAACTTCGAAAATTGCTTTTGAAGGCTCTCTGGCCAGGGGAGACTACCGCATGGCCCTCTGTACACAGCACAGTTCTGGCATGCAGTAGGTTCTTAATAAATATTTATGATGGAAGGACAGAATCTGATACCCAACAAGCAACTGACTTTATTAAACTCCAGTTTCCTCTGCCCTGGGTGACAAGTGTTCTTCTTTCTCCCAGTAATGATCAGCTTTTACGCTCTAAGAATCATGACATGCTTCCCTGCAAATGGATCCTGGTTACACATGCTCTCCTCTCTAAGGGGTGGGGAAGGGCCACGTTCTGATCTTGGCTTCCTCTCCCAGTCCCGGGCAATGTGCTCCATTTACACATCTGAGAACCACATCTCTGAGAACACCTTCCCCACTTCTTTCTGACTAGCTAGGAGCCACCTCATCCAGGAAGCCTTCCCAGACTACTCTCAATGAGTTCTTTCCATGGTGCTCTCAGGCCCAGCCATATGAAGTGACTTTGAACAGACTTGCCCTTGTTTTGTTTGTAAATTGCTTAACCATGTTAGTCTCCAGGGAAAGGAACACATCTTCCCACAAGCCCCATGTACCTGGGCACAAAGAAAACACTCAGTAACACTTGTTGGTCTATCAGAAGACCAGTCATGGATAAGTTACCTCCACAACATAAACATGTTCAGAAATAGTTATTTACGAGCTCAACTTCATAAACAGAATCCCATTCTTCCCTGACTTCTGCCACATTGGAAGAGTGCTGGATGTCTCCTCTGCCCAACTGGCCTTTAGTGACACGGTTTCTCCTTCCCTCTGTCCCTGGACATCCTAACTACCCCACTGTCCCCGCCTCTCTGGCACAAAGCCAGTGATCCTTAAACCAATGCCTGTGTAACTCCACGAGTTACTATTTAAAGATTTGAGAGGTCTTTCTTTAAAGATGACCTCCTATTATAAGACTAGACCTCAAGGGCAAGAATTTATCTGTTTTGTTCACTTGTTATATTCCCAGCACCTAGAAAAAAGCCTGGTACATAGATGCTGCTCAAAAATATCTGTTGAGGGACTTTCCTGGAGGTCCAGTGCTTAAGGCGGCACGGGTTCGATCCCTGGTTGGGGAACTAAGATCCCACACGCTGCATGGCGTGGCCAAAAAAATAAAAAATATCTGTTGAATAAATTTCTTGATTAAATAAGACTATTAACTCTTTGACTATCTGTTTCACGGACTTTTAAAACATTTAATGATTGAATGAGAATCAAAATCTACAGTCTCTCAGCCAGGCCCGAGTGAGGTAGGCTGCTGGCTGTGGGGTTTTGTAAGCCAAATAGGAGTGCCCAGGAAGCACTGTCCTTTAGACACAACGCCAGCAGTATTAATCCCTTCCCCAAAGTCCCTCTCTTGTCCTCTACCCAGAGCTGTCCATAAGGCGGTTTCTGCAGCCTTTCCAAAGCTTTCATTTTTTTCTGGATGAGGAAAGGACTCCCACTCCAAAGGGAAATGCCTCTCAAAGAGGCATTTGAGAGGAAGAGGCTGGCCTCAGAGGCAGCAGCTGCTGTCCCAGCTGTCGCCTCCAACAGTGAGCAGTGGAATGAGGTTGGTTCTCCCACGGAAGGATGTCCCCACTGTGCTGCGGCTGGACCACCCCCCACCTGGCCCCCAACCCTTGTGGGGACAATCCCCACACACAAAAAGCTCATGAAATAGGCGCTGTTATGACCGCACTTTACAGACGAAGGAACTAAAGCATAGAGGCCTCGTCCCTGGTGTCTATGGCTGGTTCCATGGTGTGGTGGAAAGAACACTAGATTGAGAGTGAGAGGATATAGCCTCTGGTCCTGATGTCAGCTGCCAAGTCCTATGTGAGACTTTTAATCTCTCAGAGTATCTGTGTCAAGTGGCCATAATTATAACACCAGCCTACCCCACATATGGGGCATGAGAGCACTCGGTAAATTCATAAAATACGACACAAATGAGTGGCAACTGATGTTATTTAAGGGTACAACGGTCCTGGCGATTTCTCAGGTGTTTCCTTTAGGAGGAGGGAAGGGAAACCCCAGACAGAGGGAGGCACAACTAAAACTAGATACAGTTGTCCCTTAGTATCCACAGAAGGGTTGGTTCCAGGACCCCCCAGGGAAACCAAAATCTGCACATGTTCCAAGTCCCTTAGAACCAGCCCTGGGAATACACGGATTCAACCAACGTTGGATTCCATAGAATTCTGGATCTAAGGTTGGTTGAATCCGCGGATGCAGAAGCTGTGGATACAGAGGGCCAACTGTACTCTCTGCAGAGAAGGTGCCGCCGATGAAGGCGGTGATAGGACAGAGCTGCGGGGATCGGGGTCTGTGGAAAACAGCGGTGACATCAGTAATAAACGGGACTCGAAACAAATTTTAAAACCAAGCTAATTAAGTATACAAAATTATTTAGCACAGCTGCCAATCAACCAATTGTTATTAAAGGGGAAAAGGGATACAATGTGCAAAACTTAACACAGTATTTAAGTGAGGAGGTGGAGAGGATTCTTCACTTCAAACGTACTTTAATGCAGTGGATATTGCATATTTTAATTAACATTTTGTAAGTTGTTGAAAACACAACCACACACACTAGTAAGGTATCTTCAATGAGAACCAAATTTCTGTTTTCCGAAACATCCCCTAAAAGAAACAGCTTCACTTATTCAAGTACCTGCTGCTTTCCATCGACAGTTAATTGTGAGATGGAGGAGGTCAAATATTCTTTAGGCTAAGTTAGAGCCAGGCTTTGGGGACCTTCACAGAGGCCTGGGCAGGGGGCCGTCCACAGCATATGGAGCTGCCCCAAGACTGTGCCCCGCCCAAGCCCACCCCTGCAGGGCCTCCACCTCCACACCTGCAGTCCCAACCCGCAGGCCCACAAGGCCCCCACTACCAACCAGGCGGCAGGCAAAGCATATGGGAAGAGAAGGGGTACCACCCACTCCCACAAAAGCCCCTTTTGCTTTAGGACCTTCTAGCCTTTGGGACACCCAGCGATCAAGTCCGGTCACGCTGGAAACAGGCAGGAATGCGGGGAGAGCGGCCACCAGGAGGGAACACTTCCAAAATGCTGGCTCTGAGAAGAAGGAAAACCCCGATCTGAAAAAACTGAGGGACAGCAAAGCGTGGCCTGAAAGCAGTCAAAAAGAAACTGGAAGACTTTTTAAAAAGACTTTCCTCCAAAGAGAGTATCTCTGAAAAGGAACTGGGATTCCTGGTTGTCAGGAAGATTATTTCATCCTTTGCGGGGTGGAGCGGGGGCAGGAAGAGAGGTGTGCAGGCAGGAGGAGGAGGCAAGGCCAGGGACCCCGCGCAGGAAGGGAGCACCCAGAAAGAGCCCGCCCTACGTTCCCTCGGGGGTCCCAAACCCACTGCACACAAACCTAGGAGAAAAAGCAGGGGCAGCAAAACCCTCACAATAGGAGAGACCCTTCTGTACAGGGCAGAGGAGCTACAGGCCCAGGGGGTTGTCCCTAGGAATCAGGAATCCTCTTAAATCGCTAAATTGAAGAGATACCATTATTGAAACCAGCCACAACACCACAGAATAAATTCTCCTCCAAGATCCCAATCACCTTCAAACTAAGCACCAAGATCAAGGTCAGCTTCCCACTGGCAATAAAAGTGAGTCACCCTCACCTCTGCTGCTCCAAAGGACAGAGAAGGCTGTGTTTCCTCCCTGAAAACTGCCCTTTATGGGGAAGGTGGGCTCAGTCAAGGCAGCTAATCTGCACAGAGGAAGACCCCCAAGGGCCCCTCGGCAGCCCCAGGCTCCCACCTCTCCGAGAAATGCTGCCACTCATCTTTTAACTCCCCTGGGCTGATTTATTGGTTATTGGTAGGAGGGAGCTGGGAAGGTGACATTCAGTGTGGCAAGTTGGCCCTCGCTGAACGTTATGGCTCAATTCTGAGGTAAATCACTCTGGCCCAGAGAACTGACTCCACGTAGATTTACTAGTTTTAATATTTGTTTGGGGCATTGCAATTAATCGAAAGATGGCTTCTTCCAGTTATTGTTCTGAAATGTGGACCTTGGTCTCCGAGCACTCATTTTTATTGGGCATAATTATAATCATCTGTCTGGAGTCCTCATTCCCAGGGAGCAGAGCTCTCTACAGTTCCAGGCTCGCTTGAGATCCCAGCAACCAGGATCACTTCCTCTTGGGGAAACCCAAACAAGCTAAAGTCCCCTCTACATGTTAGCTTAGGACCCTATAATTTGCTAACCTTGCAGAGGTTATCAGATATGGCCCCGGGGGTTCTGGGGGCTGCAGGGAGAGAAGCCAAAGGACGAGTGGAAGATGCTGAGCATCCCCACGCCAGTTCCATCCGGCCTCCCTCGTTTCACATCAGGCCACCAGTGAACAGCATCGAGCAGTGGGTAAGAACATGAACTCTGGAGCCAGACTGCTAAATTCAATGCCTGCCTTTGCCACTTATTAGCTGTGTGACCTTAGGCAAGTTACTTAACCTCTCCGTTAACTCTGTCTCAATTTTCTCTAAAATGGGGATGATAATATTACCCATCCCACAGGGTTTTTATAAGGATTAAAATAGGTTGACAATTTAAAAGTACTTGGTACAGTGCATGGCACAAGTACTAGAAGAATTGATTTATCGGTAAAAGAACTGATTTATTGGTAAATTTATTGATTTATTGGTAAAGTTACTTGAAGAAAGAACCATGTGTTCTTGGAAATGTGAAGTTTGAAAACCATGTGAAGTTTGAAAACCATTATTCTACACCAGGGGTCTACAAACTTTCTGTAAAGTGCCAGAGAGTAAATATTTTAGGTTTTGTGGGCCATATGGTCCCTGCTGCGACCAGCAAAAGGCAACCACGGCTGTACATAAAGCAACAGGCGTGACTGTGCTCCGGTAAAATGTCACTTAGGAAAACAGGCATTGGGCTGGTTTGGTCGGCAGGCTGTAGTTTGCTGACCCCTGGACTGGATCGAACTCCCTGTTTCACAGATGAGGAAAACAGAGTGGGGAGCTCCAGGCCAGGGCACACTTTAAAATCAAGGGCCCCAGAAAGGGAAAGAGAAGTCAGCCCCACTGCATTCAGAGCAGACATGCTCACTCTGTGTTTCACCAGTGGAAAAGGACACCCTGAGAAAAAGTGACACTGAGGCCATTGCTGTCCATCTACCGTACAACCCTGGGCTCCCTGAAGGTGGGCACGGCGCGGGGTGTCTCCCTATTCATCTCTGCAGGCCGCTGGCAGCCAGTGCAGGCTTTTGCCACAGAGAGTTGCTCCAGGAAGGCCAGTAACTGTGGATAGCCCTGCCTGGGGACGACTCCCACTGCCAAGGCCAAGTGCCTGCACGCCTCTATTTCAGCAATTCTGGGAGTGATTGATTAAATGAAGATGCCCACATACCTGTGACAAGGGGAAGCCACTTTTTAAAGGACTAGAATATAAAACGGACATTTACTAACTATAACAGTGTTTAAATGATACAAACGGGGTTTTACAGGCATTTCTTTTTTCATCCCCCCATAAAAGACTGCAAGAAGATGAACTTTAAACATCCGTGAAGGCCTGCAAGAAGGAAGGACACTCCTCTCCTGTGAGACCAGTTCCTGTGCTTTAAAACATGGCCCCCAAATCTCTGACACCCCACCCATCAGGAAATAGGACCTATGTCCCTTCCTCTTGAATCTGGCCTGGGTGACTACTCCACGGATGGTGTATGGAAGAGACACCGAGGATTCCAGGCCAAGCCTTTGGGAAATCGCAGCTTCTCCTTCCTGTTTCCTGGGACGTTCACTTTTGGAACCCAGCCACATGCCTTGAGGAAGCCCAAGCAGACCCGTGGAGAAGCCCACACGGAGAAGAACCAACAGCCAGGACAACTCGCCAGCCTCAGGAATGAGCCATCTTGGAAGTGGATCTTCCAGCCTTCCAGATGGTTGAGCCATCTCAGCTGATACCACGTGGAGCAGACAGACGTGAGCTGTACCTATTGAGCCCTGCCCAAATGGCAGGCTCTTGAGCAGAATAAAGGATTATCACTGTTTAAGCCACTAAGTTTTAGGATGGTTTGTTACACAGCAATAGTAAGGAGAATAGGCTCCTTAATTTCAATCATTTGCTCAGGCTACAAAGCCACCTGCTCCCACAGATAACACAGCAAAATATTCTTTTGTTTGTTAGGATTTTGGGAGATGGGGTAGGAATGCAGACACCATATTTAATTTTCTGTTATATTAATAAAGGAATGTGATATTGTGATTTATAATAAGAACTATATTTTTGGTCTTCAACCATCCCGGACATATAGCACCTAAAACCCTTGGAATTTGTAAGAGCTTTAAAGGTGTCTTGATATTCATAACAAACCCCTTCCACCACAACTAGGTTTATGTTAATGAGGTGACCTTTGGAAACATAAGGATGGGGGCTGGCTGCCAGGGGAGCCAACCATGTGATTGGAGGGTAGAAAATTTCAGTCCCACCCCTGACGAGAGAGGGGCTGGAGATTGAATCGATATACGATGGTCAGTGATTTAATCAAGCATGTCTATGTAATGAAGCCTTCCTAAAATTCCCAAAAGATGGGGTTCAGAGAACTTCCAGGTTGGTGGACATCTGGAGATTTGGGGAGAGTGGTGTATTCCAGGAGGGCATGGAAACTCTGGGCCCTTTCTCCGTACCTTGCCCGACGCATCTCTTCCATTTGACTGTTCCTGAAATTAGTAATCTAACAGGTAAAATGCTTCTCTGAGTTCTGTGAGCTGCTCTACCAAATTAATAGGACCCAAGGAGCAGGGTCATTGAAAGCCAGTCAGAAGCATAGCATCTGAAGTTTGGGGGGGTGCGGGGGTTCTAGACGTAGGACTGAGCCCTTAACCTGTGGGATCTGATGCTGTCTCTAGGTAGGTAGTGTTAGAAGAATTGAGTTGAATTGTAGGACACCCAGCTGGTGTCAGAGAATTGCTTGGTGGTGTAGAAAACCCCCAGGTGGTGTAGAAAACCCCCATACACATCGTACTGGGAGCAGAACTGTGAAAAGCTAAGATATTTGGGGGGGAAGTAGAAAGAGAAAGTAGGTCTCAGGAGGATCTGAAGAAAGGACAAACATTTTTATTAAAAAAGAGAATTTTGAAATTGCATGAGCACATCAACAAATTTGAGAATGAGACCTCAGAGTCCCGATGTAGATGTAAGATGACAGGTGGGAGAAGTCCTGATTTCAAATATTCAAATGCATATCCTGATTTTGGGTTCAGAAAATAGGGTCACCATTGCTCACAGTATGGAAGAGAATATGCTGGCCTAAAGATGTTGAGTCTGGTGTTACAAGTGACTGCCTCAGCTTCAACATAACTCTTCTAGATAATCGGAATTTACTCAAATGCAGATAGTAAAACTTTGTCGGGTTCATAGGATGGGCTAGCTCTAAAATGCACCCCTTAGTTAACCTTAGACAAGAGTACTTATCACTGGTTGGAGAAAGGATGTCAGACAGAACATTCTTTATTGCAGCACATTTGATGCTAAGATGATCTTTCTGACAATTAAATATATTAACCTTCATTGTGCTGAAGTTTTTCAGGTGCCAATTAAGAAGTTTCTGGTCATCAAAATCCTGGATAATATAAGTTACTATTTAAAAGTCTAAATTTGCTTTTGAAAGAAACTGGACACTATATAAAAGGATTCTTTGCTTTACAACAATATTTACTTAGGTTGTCTTTAGGTGTCTTTAGGTGATGACCACCTTTCATGAATCCAAATTACAATCACATGTATAGAAGTTTTGTTTCTAAGTTTCAATACTTAGAAACCCGCATCTGTTACATGAAAAGAGGTAGCCTTGGGCTGAAATCGGTCATGTATTATTCAGAACTCACCCAGTGCCAAGTGACAGAAGCCCAACCCAAACTTGATTTTGGCAGCATTTCCCAAAATTCACCACCTTGGAGTTTTCTGTCATAGCTGGGTACCAGGTGTAATGTTATTATTGACTTTGTCTTGACTTTTTATTAAACTAAGCTTCCTGCTAAGCAATAATGAAATCACAAGTTCCATGTACTAGTTATGTTTTCTTTCTTTAATGCACATTTAAATGAATACGCAGCTTTAAATTGTTAACTTGTTCCTAGATACTCGACTGAAAATCAGCCTATACTCCCCATCAGTGGTCTGAATGCCGTACTTTAAGGCAGAGAAAGGAGGTTTACTGAATGGAGAACCAGCCCTTAATTTGTTTTCTCACTGATGAGTGTGGTATGTGACCTTGGCCAAGTCACCTAGTTCTTCTTGCTTCAATGCCCCCATTAGAAGAAGTGCATTAGCCCTGCCCACTCCCACTCCTCATAAGAGCACCGGGGGGTAATAACCCCCGGTTTTGCTGACAACCGCCCATCCATAGCGGTCAGGGTACTCAAGGTGTCCTCAGCCACTGGGATCTGAAGGCCTCTTCCTGGCCATCTGAATGCTAGAGCCAGAGAGCTTCGGCTTCCTAGATCTATGGAGGTCATGAGCAGGCAGCTGAGTAACTGGGAACTTTCAAAGACACTCACCTGCTTTTCTGGTTTTAAAATCTATTACAGATACATTAAGTAAACTTAGCTCTAATGAGGTAACTAAAATCATTAAAACCCTGTGGGGATAAACCAGGGGCTGGGTTGCCAGAGGATCAAAAACCAGGGCCCTGAGATTGTCCACAAGCAGCCTGGCCAACCTCATCCTTGTTCTTACCGCTCTGTTTTCAGTCTCCAGAATCCTAGAACGAGGCCACCACCCTCTCCTCACCCTCACCATCACCTGCCATCTACCTGGGTCTCATGGGAAATGGAAACAAGATAAGGCGAAAGACGCAGAGGTCTTTGGCTCAACATGGGATCTTTTAAGGTGTGCTGCCCCCGGGGTTGGTTTCTCTCTGGCATGAATGAGACTGCAGTCAACCTAGAGGAAGAAAGCACATCATATCACTTACCATCAACCCTTTCCCCATACCCTTTGGCTGATATAACTCAAAGCCCACATCCTTAAAAGACCTAGAAAGGTATCTGGCACAGGGTGGGGATAATTTCTACCTTATTGAAAAAATTAATTTTATAGGGAAGGAGCAAACTGTCAAACCATAGGTCCAAATGGTCACATCAGGCAGATCTAGAGCTGCTACCTCAGGTGTGGGCAAATGCCGAATTATATTATAAGAAATTATTTTATAAAAAAAATATATCTCAATAAAGCTGATACATCCCCAAATGAATAAGTAAAATCACAATGAAACTTGGTGAGGTAAACAATCATTGCTTACCTAACCATGATCCCCCTCTCCACCTCCTCGCAAGCAGTTCTCCCTCTTCCTATAGATGAGGCAGAAAACACCAAAACTTGCTTTATCAGCCTCCATGGTGAGGTACAACCCATTTCTCTTCAATGGAACTTGAGAGTAAATTCTAGCAGGGGGATTCTGGGCAAGGTTTTCATGCCTGATACATTAAGACACAAGGATGGTACAGCCTCTGTGGAAAATGGTATGGAGGTTTCACAAAAAAACTAAAAATAGAACCACCAAGTGACCCAGCAGTTCCACTCCTGACTATATACCTGAAAAAAACAAAAACACTAATTTGAAAGATACAGGCACCCCAATGTTCATAGCAATATTATTTACAATTGCCAAGATGTGGAAGCAACCTAAGTGTCCATCAACAGATGAATGGATAAAGAAGATGTGGCATACACACACACACAGACACACACACACACACACACACACACAATGGAATACTACTCAGCCATAAAAAAGAATGAAATTTTGCCACTTGCAGCAACATGGATGGACTTGGAAAGACAAATACTGTATGATATCACTTATATTGGAATCTAAAAAATACAGCAAACCAGTGAATATAACACAAAAGAAGCAGACTCACAGATATAGAGAACAAACTAGTAGTTACCAGTGGAGAGAGGGAAGTGGGGAAGGGCACTATAGGGACAGGGGATTAAAAGGTACAAACTATTATGTATAAAACAAATTAAAGGATATGTTGTACAACGTGGGGAATATAGCCAATATTTTTAATAACTATAAATGGAATATAACCTTTAAAAATTGTAAATCACTATATTGTATACCTGTAACTTATATAATACTGTATATCAACTATACTTCAATTAGAAAAAAAAATTTTTTTAAGACACAAGGAGAAACCCACCTTCCTGCCTGCCTTCCAATACAGTTACGTGAGAATGTGATGTGTGGAGCAGTGGGAGCCATGCTGTGACCATGAGGGGTCAAGCCTGAGCCAGAGGCCAATGTGCTGTAAATGGTTGCCTGGAAGGTTAGAATGAGTCCTTAAAATTATCACTGACCCACTGAATTAATCAACTTTAGAACCCCTACATTCAGACTTCTGGCTAGATAAGTCTACAAACATCTTGTTTTTTAAGCCACTGTTAGTCCAGCGTTCTTTTACCTGTAGCCAATAACATCCTACAAACCAGGTGGTTTTCATCTCCCCAAACTTCCATCTCCAACCCCAAAACTGAGATCATAGTGAGATATAAGATAGAACCTTGTGGCTGTAAACTGAGACCCATCAGAGTTCTTAGTCCACAGTCCCCACAGATAAAGCTTTCCTCTCTAGCCCCAGAAAAACAGGAAACAGATGCCAGTTTCTCTTGCAGCCAAGCCCCTCCCCTCCATCAGGCCTACGTGCATCCTGTAGTACAAAGGACTGATGACAGTGTCAGGTATGACCCACATGCATTCACCCTCCCTGGCTCATGTGGCCATAAGCCCCCATTCGCCCAGGACAGTCCCACTTTATATCTGTGTCCTGGCATGATTATGAATGGCACTCCCTGTCACTCTCAAAAGTGCCTCCATTTGGACAAAAAATTATAGTCATCCTACTTCTGGCTGCCTCAGCACACTTTTCTTTCTCTTTACCCAGTACTTCCCACACCACACAAACGAGGCCATTCTGTCTTCCCCACCAAGATGAAGACAGGAAGTAGGGACCCTGCCAGGTTCGTCTGAATTCCTCCGACCCACAGCAGGCATCTGATGCATGTCCGCTAAACCAAACCAAATGTTAACGGAGGTAACAGGCTTAAGGTAAAAGGTTTGAGGCAAACCAGTAGAATGTGAGCATGAAGAACAATTTTTGGAAGGAGAAGAGGAGAAACTGGGTACTTTCCCAGAATCCCTGACCTTCACCACTGGGCCCTGTCAGGATCGCACATCCGTGTATCCAGCTGGCTGATGCAACCTCGCGACAAAGGCAACTCGTGCTCCTCATAACACAACACGGCACCTGTTAAATATATGAACCCCACAGATGCCAGCCAACCTGTGAATGCAAAGGAGCGGAAAGTCTTTTGCTTCCTCAAAGAGCCCGGGGCACTGCAGACAGACACCAGTGGGACTTCTGGACCACACATGTAGGGGCCATCCAAAGCCACAACAGGTCTAAGGTTTCAAGTTTCCAGAGGAGATTCTTCCCCACCCCAAATCCAGGCCAAGACAGACAAGCTCCCCCTTGCATGCAAGCTCTGCCTTGCATGCTGGGAAAAACACTGTCATTGTCAACACCGTCCTGTTTGGTGACACATCAAGATGTGGATTGTCCAGCAGGCCACTTTCTTGATCTCATGATTCAGACTTGTAAGCATCTCAGCAAATGACCCATGAATACGGCAAAGGCCTGTGGGTTCTCAGCTCGTGGTGAGATCATGACATTGCCTACCCCAGAGGAAGGCCCTATAAGGGAACAGCATGGGGAATGCCTGCCCCACCCACTCCCGGATAGAACCACACACATTCTTTCTGAATAACTTTAGGGCTCAATTGTCACAACTACAGTAAGGCATATCCACGGCTCTGCTGCCCTTTCTCTCTCCCTCACAGAAGTTACTTTTATTTAGTAACACATACCGACAACACCTAGCACTGCACCCGGTACCTAACAGACACTCAATAAACGTCAGCTCCCTGCATCAGATTCCTGAGTCACTCATTTACAAACTGAAATGTATTCTGGGTGCTGGAGGAAGGAACTTGCTTCTCTAGTCGGAATCTGAAAAGCACTGAGCCAAAGCTTCTCAGAACTTCTGCATCACAGCCAGCTCAGCAAACCTTACATCTCGTCTTCAAAATCTCCCTCTTTGCTAAGGAAGTTAGGATGGAAGTTGGCTGGATTCTCACAGAATCTTAGCTCGACAAATTAAGGCCCTTCCAGCAAAAGCGACCAAGATGGTGAAAGGCCTCCAAAGCATCTCTCACCAGAGCCCATGGCCGAAGGGGCGATGGGTGGAAATAGCCGGGCAGTGCCTGAGGCTCACAGGAGGCCTTCCAGCTGCAAAAGCCTTCTAATGAGGGAAGGCACTGCCTCGTCAAGCCACATACTCCCGGCCACGGGAAGCCTCTGAGCAAGTGCTGGTGGAGACAGCTGGCTGACCTCACCCCACACCCCAAACAACAAACTCCTTGAAATGCGAGGAACTCAAGCCTCTGGGCTTAGGGCAGATGATGCGGCGCACAGTCTGGTGGGACCAGGAGCAGCTGGAATCTGCACAGGCCACCCTGAGGAGGAACCTGGACAGAAGGCTTGTCTGTAAAGACCTGGCCTGAGTCAACAGCGGGGGAGAACGTCTCACCTTCCTGGACAGGCTCGTCTGCAGGCTTCTGCTGAGAGATGAAGCCCTCGGGCAGGTGCAGCCTTTCTCCGCAGCCTTTCTCCACAGCCATGCACACGCCCTCAGCAGTGTATAAGTGTCATGAAGGCCCTTTTCAAAGGTTCCCGCCAAGGCCTCTTTCTCCTCCTCCTCACTCAGCACCCCCCATCTCCCCCGGGTCCTGCAGCATCTCTCCAAGGTGGAGACCCAAGTCAGTGAAGGGTGAAGAACCCCAGAATCTTCCCGGCACTCATGAGATCCTGGAGCCCACAGGCAGGAAGACCCTGGCCCCCGAAGGCTTTATGTGCTAATTCCCTGGGGACTTCTGGACTACACATGTAGTGGTCATCCAAGGCCACAACAGGCCTGAGGTTTCGAGTTTCTAGGGAAGATTCTTCCCCACCCCAAATCCAGGCCAAGACAGACAAGCTCCCCCTCTCCCGCTTCCATGCCACTGGGCGGACGTCTATTCCATCCTCTCTCCAAGCCTGCTCACCTTTGCAGGGGCCCGTTTCAGGCAGGGCCCTCCATGCCAACTCCCAGTCTCACCTCGGACCCTGGAGGAGGCATTGTTAAGGGCTCAGCTGCCTTTGGTTCTGAGACCCCTCAACACGCCCACAGCCAAACCCACCCCCAGGCCTGGCCTAGCATCAGTGCAAGCTTACTGTCCTCGCTCACTTTTGAGTTCCCTGGGGATTTCTCTTACATTCGACAAGCTCAGCCCTTCTTTGAAAGGATGCTAGTTATATTTCATACAGCATTTCTAGGTGCTTGGTAGTTGGAAGGTTTTCGAGATTTTTACTCCACTATGGTACTAAAAATATTCCAAATCAGTGTTGGAATCCCCTCTTTGGACTTGTTCACGGGAACCTTCTCTGGCTGACCTCACCCCACACCCCAAACAACAAACTCTGGCCACATCCCTGCAGATCCAGATACGTAGGATGAACACCTGCTATGTAGGTCCGAGCATTAAAAAATGAAAAGGTTGGCACTCTGCCCAAAACACAGCAGCCCTGTAAAAATGCGGCATGGCAGGAAGAGAAGTACCAGCAGGCCTCTTCCATTTAATGTGCAGCCCACTATTTGCCCAGGTTATTACAGATTTTTAGTGGTTTCATATGTCCACATCTTGTCTCCCAACTAGACTGCCTTCTCCTGGGCAGAGGTCCAGGTCTCCCCTGCCCTTTACTTACGCCCTGAGGGCCTGGGAAGGGCTCTACCAACCAGGGATGTTAAAAATGACAAGGCCTCTCCCCTAACTCACTCTAAGGCTTCCAGCTGAAGCGCGCTCTTGGCTGTCGCTGGATTCTGCCAGCTGGGCCTCCAGCATGACACAGCATCCCCGCCTGGCTTCCCTGACGACAGCGGCCCAGCGTGACAAAGGATTCTCTGACAATGGGAGGAAGAGGTCTTCTTATTGTCTACAGCAGTCCCCACGGCAGTCACGTTCAGCAGCAGACCATTCCCCACTCCCAGAACTGGAGCTCCTGCCCACACCTCCTCCCCAGGCTTCTACCATGCACGCTGTATTGTCTGGAAGACAGCTCCACTGGACTATCCTACCAGCAATTCAAACTCACCACGGCTAACATTAAACTCACCACAATCCTTCTCACCCCCACCAGAGCAGACCTGCTCCAGCCACCAGAAGGGCACTGCCCAGTAAAGGCCGCCATCCACTGAGTCCACAAGGCCAGAAACCTGGGAGTCAGTGGGACTCCTCCCTTATCCCCCAAAGCTAAGCAATCATGGCCGACTTTACTCCCCAAACGTTTTTAATACGTGGCCTTCCCTCCTCCGCATATGTCTCATCCCCTGGGACCTGAATACTGCACGGAGCTCGTTGTTGCCTCATCAGCCCAGAGGTTGCCTGGCTCCCGGTCATGCTCCCTTCTGGCCCACGGCCGAGTGCCTTGACTCTGCTTAAAGCCCTGTCCTCCGTGCCGAAATGCGACGTCCTCAGCCAGGCTCACAAGCTCCTCAGAGAGGGGCTCTGTATGCCTCTCGGCCTTGTGCTTGACTTCCCTGCGGCAGTCCCTTCCTCCACCAGGCAGCCTCGGGCCTCTACGCCTTTGCGCCCACATTCCCTCCCCCTGAAGGTCCTTCTCCTGTCTCTTCTCCTGGCTAATTCCTTTTCATACATTCAGATTCAGCTCCTGCATCATCTCCCTTAGGAAGCCCTCTCTGATCTCTGAGGCTAGAACAGGTGGCCCTTGTCTGGAAGGCAACTTTCTCCACCACTGCGCTCACCACACATGCTGAATTTAACTGTTTAAGAGTCTGCCTCTCCCGCGAGACAGTGGGTTCTTTGAAGGCAGGAGGGCTGTGCCTGTTCGCGGTTGCAGCCCCAGGGCGGAGCACAGAGCTGGCCAGAGAAAGATCCCAGTCACTATGAGAAGCCCCGTCTGACTGCAGGGTCCACCCAACCTCCTTGGTCAGCTCCACCCAGGACCAAGCACGCACAATTTCCCCTTCACCCTTTTTGGGCCATGGTCCCAGCTGAAAACCTCTGCCAGGTCTGTCACAACCCCAGACCTACCCTCAAATTCACCTCTTTCATGAAATCATCCCAAACTGGCCCCAGTCCACATATCACTGTTATGATAACTGCCTCCTGTACTTTATCCATCCCACCCCCGGGTAAGTTAGCACTTAGGTCTGGCTCCATGGTTGGACGTAAGCCAGCAGTGGATATCATGAAGAAGGAGCTCCAGAAAAAAAAGAAAAAAAAGAAGAAGCTCCAAAAAGTTCGAGGTCCACCACTCATAAAAGTGTAATGATGATGTGCTGTGGTGGACCACGTCAACTCAGGACACCAGATTTGAAACCTGAAGACTTGGGGTCAGATCCCTGCTCTACTACTTACTTGTGACTGCGGCATGGCACTAACCATGGAGGCTCAGTTTCCCCATCTGCAAAATGGGAATAACAACAACAGCCTCAAAGGGCTATTATAAAAAGCAGATGAAATAATTTGTGTGAAATAGTTCATAAACTGCAAAGCCAAATCAGGTGTAAGGTATTATGCTAGTCTCCAGTGCCAACCAACCCCCTATCCAACTCCACTACCCCCCACACCCAGTAGTTCTTCTCCTTACTTGAGTCAGGTAAGAATCAAATGAAATATGTGGATCCTCCTCCTAGAAAAATGCATGTACATAACAGCTTTGCAAACACTTTCAGGAGGTTCCTGAGGACACTGCCATCGAAAGGGAAAGCCACAGACCAAACTTAAGAGCATTGGAAGGCCCCAAGCATAGGCCTCTCTCCCAAATATATGCTCTCATCCAGATTCCTGGGGGCCAAAGATGAAAGATAGGGCAATGAAGGCCAGGCTTGAAGGAAAGCAATCTCAAGACTAAAAGATGAATTCCTAGGCCTTTCCTGGAACCAAAGGGGGAAAAAAAAAAAGATGCAGAGTTTTCACTCTTTGGGAAGTAAGAACCCCACTTTTTTTCAGGAAGCATCACAGTACAGAGAAAGAAGATTAAATAAGGCCTCAAATTTTAGAAGTTCATGTTCCACTCTGCCAAGGGCTCCCTGTGACTTTGGGCAAGTCATTTCACCTCTCTGGGCCTTGGGGTCTTCAGCTCATCAACAAGGCCCTTCCCAGCTCTGGGTGCCTAGATCTGAGGGTGTGTCTGTTCTCACTCTGTTCTGAACCACAGCTCTGGCCGAGGATTAATTCAGAAACAACAGGCAGCTGTCAATAGTCAGCATGGGGGTAATTCTGAGAGAAGACCACCATCACAGCAGTGCCCTAAGTTAAACTGCACGCAGGAGGAGGCAGGAGGGCACAAGAGCAAAGCCTGAATGTTAGCAGCTGAGCTCAGGTGACCAACGAGTCAGCAGTGAGGCCCAGAGGTAGAGGATCCCCCTCAAAGAGAACACCAAAAGGGGCTGTCACATTATTGGGTAAGCTATGCAGAAATGCCATCAGGTTTGGAGAATTGCTCAAAACTGCAATTTGCCCGTCTGTTTTGTACCTCCTGTTCTTTCTCTGGGCTCAGGATTCTCTCCCCATCCTAACCACCACCTCCTGCTTCCTCCTTCATCATGTGAACTGCAAACAACAGCACCTTAAAACAAGGGCAGTGAATGCAGGGGACACGGGTTCGAGTCCTGGTCCAGGAAGATCCCACATGCCGCGGAGCAACTGAGCCCATGCGCCACAACTACTGAAACCCGCGCACCTAGAGCCCATGCTCCGCAACAAGAGAAGCCACCTCAACAAGAAGCCCGCGCACTGCAACAAAGAGTAGCCCCCACTCGCCACAACTAGAGAAAGCCCGCACGCAGCAACGAAGACCCAACACAGCCAAAAATAAATAAATAAATGAAATTTATTAAAAAAAAAAAAAAAAAAACAAGGGCAGTGGACCCCAAAACTGAGATGAAATTGGAAAACAGTGTCAAGGACACGGGAAGTGAGTTGGAGAATGAATAGATTAAAAAGCAGACTCATATTAGAACATATCCATAGACCTGTGAGACAGAAACTACTAAACTCAGGCAAGGCCTGACTGAGACCTTGACCAAAGCCACTGAAGACAGCCTATCACAGCCCATCACTGTCCAGCAGAGCTGGGGCAGGAGCACAGAGAACAACTTGTCAGTTCCTCATTGCTCAGCAGACTAACCTGTTGGTTGGCTTCAGGGTCATCTTCCACGAGCTGCCTAACTTCTACAGAAGGACAGACCTCCAGGGCTCACCTGGGAGGTTCCAAATAGTTTGAAGTTCATAGGAACAGGGCTCTTCTTCCTCTGTTGCTTCCTTCTGCATTTGCTGTAGCACAGGGACTGGCATTATGAGTCCCTTGCAACCAACATATGTGAAATTGACTAAGTCCCAGGGCGAGTGCTTTAAAATATTTATGATTTGTTCCCTCCTGCAGGCTCTGAATCATCCATTTTTTGCACTGCAAATTAGCTGTTTCTGCTATCCTATCTTTGTGTGCCCCAAACACAGCAGAGAATCTAGCCTGCTAGATGTCGGAAGGTGCTCAACAAACATTTGCTGGACTTAAAATCTTACATTTATCTCCACAGCTAGAAAATGTTTTTGCCAAGCAGGGCCACTATGTTAAATTTTCTTTGTATGCACTTCAACATACACAAACATGTTGGTGTTCAATACATATTTGTGAATGAATTGCTGATTATCTGACCAAACCTAATAACCCTCCAGGTTGCGTCTGAGAACCTTCATGTGTGCAAACTCTGAAAAATACATACAGTTATGTAGGAGCTCTTTGTTCTTTTCAAGGCTTCCTCAAACCTGGAGATGGAGGGGGCAGGGACCTGGGTGGTTTCTCAGGAGCTATACTTTAAACGCATGGTTTTGGAACCAGTAAGTAAAGAATAAACCTTAGATTCAGTAAAGACCCCATGAACACACCCATATGAACACAGGCATGTGTTGCAGAAACATATATCCATATGTATTTATTACATGCAGGTATACATACTGCATGTATCAAAGCTGACGATCATTCACCAACAGTAAATTATCAGATGAGTGATAACAGCAATGCAGACTTCTGTTTTTTAATACTTATTCTCATTAGGACTGGTAGCAAACGAAGTGTTTTTTGACAAAGAATATATACCATAATTTACTCCCTTTCTTGGGTTCAGTATTTCTTGAGGTGCCAAGACCTACACTTTAAAAAAAAAAAAAAAAAGGTGGTCACTATTTAAATTAAAAGCCATAGTCTGAGAAGTGAAATCACAGAAAGGCCTCAGGCAAGTCACATCAGTTTTTGAGCCTCAATGTGCTATTCTGTAAAATGGGGTTAATATCCCCCTACCTCATGGGACCATCTTAATAAATGCGATGATGGGGTGGGGGACTGCTCAGTAAAGTCATACAAACATATTGTTATTCTAGCAATCTGTTAATCACTGATGACACTGTATCCCAGAATGCGTTACAAAATTACTGCTCCAAGCGCACATTATCCAAGACAGACACTTGACACAGCAGATGAGTTGATCTGTGTGTAAATCGAATCCTGTTTCAAATACTCTAAGGGCGTGTATCCTGTGAGGGACTGGACATCTAACGTCTGCTCGGTGCGTTCTGTTCCACTATGATTGGGTTTTCTCGCACTCCAGGCAATTTTCTCACGCGGTCCCAGCATGCTCGTAGCCGGGATCCCTGAGGTTTACGGCCCAGACCCGGAGCTGGACAGGAGGAAACAGGCCGGACAGCCTGCGGCCCCTCCCCGCCCTCTGGGCGGCTCCTTCCTCTCTCCTCCAGCTCGGGCAGGCAGCGGCGCTCGTGCTGTGTCACTTTCGCCATCGGGAGCCTCCAGCCGCCGCGGAGCCCGCAGCTCCAGCGGCTTCCTCCCTTTGCGCGCGGGCCCCTAGCCTGGGAGATAATCCCCGGCCGCAGAGACCCAGCGCCGAGCGGACAGAGCCGGCAAAGGCATGCGGCCGGCTGGGCACCCGGCAGCGGCGCAGGAGGCAGCGCGGGGCTGGGCCCGGGGCCGGTCAGGCCGGACAGCCTTTGGCCCCCACTATCTCCAGGTCGAAAAATTGGGACGGGGTGCGCAGAGCGCGCTAATTCTCTCCAGGATCTGCGAAGGCAGCGGCAGGCGCGGGCACGGGCACCCACAGAGCGCCCCCGGCCAAGGGTCAACCGAGGGGCGTGGGGGGGGGGCAACGCGCGAGCGCCCGCGGCTCCTCCAGGCCCAGCCAGACCAGCCCCTGGCGCCACCGAGTAGGTGGACAGTCTGCCGGGTCAGGGGGGCGTCGGGGACGCGAAGGGAGGGTTACGCAACCCCAAGGTCTCCCCGGGCCCCCAGCCGCACGGCCCCCCTCTCCAAGTAACCCTGGCGCGAGCGCGGACACACACACCACTACGAGCCCTGGCGGGACCGATACCCCAGGCGATCTGGGCCCAAGCGCGTCCCCACGACGCCGCGGTCTGCGGTCCCCGCCCCCCCACACACGCCAGAGCCGTGTGTACACACACAAACAGCTGGGCGCGGGAGGCGACGCCTCACCCCCCGGGTGGGGATGCACACCGCGCCGCCAGCCACCCCTCCCCTTTACACGCCGCAGCCCCCTCTCTGTTCACACCTGCCCCCAAACCCCAACCCTGAAAACTCCACGAAACCAAACAGCCAACGCCGCCCACAGGAGGGGCTCAGACTCCCGACTGTCATTTAACGTCAATGGAGAGACGTACCCAACTCAGATGCGCGGTCCCCGGGACGCCTCCCTCAGATGCACCCAGGCTCCAGCACCCGGCCCTCAGGGGCAGCACAGCTCCGCCGCAGACAAGCCACCGCCCCCCCTGCCCGGCGCCCACCCCCACTCCCCCCCACCACGGCCGGCGTCCGGGACAGTCACCTGCTCGCTGAAGGACCCGAGCCGGAACCCGGGTCACCAGCCACTGCGAGCTGGCTTTTCAGAGCCTGTCAACTTAACCCTGGCTCCGCCGGACGGATCCGTTCCCCAGGCCCAATTACACCGCGGCGACAGGAATGAATAATAATAATAATTTTTTTTAAGGCCAACAGAATCACCGCCGTGGGGAATGTCCAAAGCCGCGACCTCAGTGGATCTACCGATTCGGGTTCCTCCTCTGCTCCCGCCCCCCGCGGCCCGCGGGCTCACCGTGGACGGAGGGAGGGTGCAGCCTGTCTAGACGACAGACATCCCCGCGCCCGCGGGGACGGGCGCGCACACACACACGCGGCCGCCACAGACACAATCAGTCACCAGAGGAGGGAGGGGCGGCGTGGAGATACTCTCTCGGGGTCCCTCCGGGAGCCGCCACCCTACCTCAGCGGAGCACGGTCAGAACAGCTGCAAGTTTGGCCGGTACTAAACCAACTGCTTGATGCAGCAAATGCGGGCTTCAAAACAAAAGAGAGGAATCAAGCTCGCTCTCTTCCTCCCCCCGGGTCGGAATCTGGCACATGACAGCGGCTACACCGCGCGGCTCCAACGCGAGCCGGGCTCCAGCCGTGCGCCCCCCAAGAACCCCCCTCCTCACTGGAGCTCCAGAGCTACGGCTCCCCTACCGGCGGGGAACCCGGCAAGGAAGGGGCAAACCTCGGGAGGGGGCGAGATCGTGGAGTGCGGTCCTCGACAGAAGCAGGGAAGGTGGATGGGCGCCGACTCCTGGCTGCCCCAGGCGCAGGGAGGGGGGAAGGGGGCTAATTGTTTGGGTCGGTTTTCCCGGATTTATCTATAAGCACGCACACGTCACGCAGCCCTCCTCGCGGGTCCCCGAATCGATCGGCAATCAGAGATGACTAAAAGAGGGGGGCGGACGGGGGGATGCTCACCTCGGGGTTCCTCTGGCCGCCGCTCCGAGCCCTAGTCGGGGGGTGGGGGAAGGGGGCAGGGAAGGAGAAGGGAGGGAGGAGGCTCGGGAGAGCCGACTCCAGCCTCGAGTTCCGCGCGTCCCGGCTGCGGAGGGGCTCCGGCGCCCCAGCGCACAAACCCAGCCGACAGGGGAGGGAGGGAGGGGAGGGAAAGAGGGAGGGAGGGGCGGGTGGGGGAGAGGGAGTAGAGGAACGAAAAAAAAAAAAAAAATGATCCCCGCTCTGACACAGGGAAAGAGAATGTAGGAGAGTGACGTCCAGGCCCCGCCCTCCCCTCCGGCCACGTGCAAAGACTTGAAAGGAAAGAGGGCGGCGGGAGGCCTGATGGGTAATGTAGTTCGCCTTTCTTTACCGGGATGGCGGGCCCTGGAGAACGGGGCGCCGCCGGGACGCCGGGGATATGCCTGAGCAGCAGAAACAGCCTGTCTGGCCACGCCGAAACCCAACGCCCAACGCCCGTTCCCCTCCCCGCAACGTGCTGGCGCAGCCCTGGTTGGGGACCTCCGCGTGGGGAGAATTGGGGGCTTAGGCGAGATCCAGGCTTGGAGGGAAACATTTGATTTTAGGGACAGGACGGCTTTAAGGATGAGGACTTCCTTGCTTTAAGTGCTAAGTCCGTCCTAATGGCAGATAAAAGGGAGCTTTGTGTACGCACTAGGCGGCCCAAGTCCAGTTATTAACGCTGTACTAAATGCTAACGTCTGTTATTGAGATGCATATGTTATAATTAACATTTGAACATCTCTGTGGCAGGGGCGGGATGTTGTAATTAGATATGCACTTTGCAACCAATTAATTTTCCATTGGCCATGCTTAGGGCTAAGGCTGGGGACTTGGTGACTGGGAGAATTCAATGCAATGTATAATTCAGTAATCACTTAACCAAATCACCAGCGTCTTCCAAGTGCCTACTAGGTGCTAGGCACTGAGCTTAGCACAGAGGAGCCTTCTGGAGAAATATATGATGCTGTACACCCTCCAAGCAAGGGGGTTATAAACTCATGGAAGGAACTGTGTAACGGTATAACTGCGAAGAAAATCATTTATTAATTCATATAACATTTGGTGAGCACTTTCCACAGATGGGACATGTCCGGGAATGCCAAGACAGGTGAGACCCTCAAGGAGGTCAAAGTCTCTTGTAAGGACCACAGTCAATGAAAGTATACGGGATAAGTCCACACTTAACATAGGCATAGGCACAAAGTGCTACGGAACCCTCAGGAGGAGCAGCCAACCAGGATGGAGGGTGGATAGGGGTAGGAGAGGATGAGGGAAGGCTTCCTGGAGGAGGTAGTACTTTAGGTAAGAATTACTAACATTTTAACAAAGGCAAAGGGAGGGGTAGGCCTCTGACTAAGGCTACAGGGTACAAAGGCTCGAGATGAGAGGTAAGAGAGCAAATTCTGAAAGTCCCAGCAATTTGACAGGGCAGAAGGGAGGACCCAAAATGCAGGTGGGTCAGGGATGAAGGGTGGGTCTAGAGGGCAGAAGGAGCCTGGGATGGCTTTTCAGCAGAGATGGGCCTTGCAGTGGGCCTTGAAAGAGGGGTGGGATTTCTTTCAGAGCAGAGAGCATTTCTTCCTGACTTGAAGCTCAGCATGTGCCAAGCCGCGGTGGAAGGAAAGCGAAGCAGCATCCGCAGTCACACCCAGTAGAGCAGCTCTTTTGACTCTTGTACCAAAGGACATGGAGGAGTATCATCCCCTCCCTTCTAGAAGGAGGCGGCAGGCCCATAGTTGTGCGTTCATAAGAGGCAGAGTGGCTACCAGAAGCCAGTTGTCTGGGTGCCAGGCCCAGTACCCCCCGGCAAAGGAACGTGTTTAAGCACACCTGACTCTTCCTACTGGTTTGTCCCTCTTAGCGTTTATGCCTCACTGGCTCAGCAGTTATTTTTGCGCTTTAACATCTGGATGATTTCCTGGATTTACGAAATATGGACTAATAGTCCCAGAGTCTATCCACTCAGCAAATTCCCATTTACCTACCTTTTGTTGTCAATGCTGTTTTGCACATTGTGTGATATGCACGCTACCTGCAAAGGAACAAGAATGGAATTGTCTGGGTCTTGGTTTTGGCTTTGCTTTAAATCACACCCCCAGAGGTGAGAACAGGATCCAGCCCCAGAGGTGAGAACAGGATCCAGCCCCAGAGGTGAGGAAAGGCTGAGCAACCTGCAGAGTGCAAAACATCCGTGGAGAGTACATGCCTCTGTTTGGGGGCTGTGCCTGCAGTGACAGGGCCAGTGGTGACAGCACAGACTCAAGAGTCAGCCTGAACCCTCAGCTTGAATCCCAGTCATGACACTTCCTGGATCTGTGACCTGGGGCTGTTCACTTAACCTCCAAATGAGTGACTTGGGCAGCTTATTCAACAACCTTTCTTGGCCTTGTGAGAACCAACGGTGAAAATGCATTTAAACTGGCTCCTCGTCACACAGCAACTCTTGGTGACGGTCATTCCTTTCCCTGTCCCAGGGTCTTTCTGGGCCAGGAGAGTGATCCCTGAATTTTTTTTTCTGCAGGTAGGCCAGCAGAGCGGGTGCTGCAGGGAGGATTCCTGCGGATGACTCATCTTCATGTGTGAAGTAGGTTAGGGTTGTCTTCAAGGAACCTTCACCCGATTTTAGTCCTCACCGCCCACGGGCTCAGCGCTCCTACCCCTCCCCAGATGACAAGTGGTTACGCTCTCCCCCTCCCCACCCTGCTGCCCCAGGAACCCCTTGTGTGTGCACCCAAGGCCCCTTCTCTGGACAGTGTCCCCAGGGTCCCGCATTCCTTCTTCCCACCTAGCAACACTTACCTCCTGCTTTCCACATCCCAGAGCCTGGCTCTCTGCTTTACCTTCAGCCTATTCCACCTTCATCAATGGATGATAAGATAATCTTTTCATTCTCTCCTCCAACTATGACATGTTTGTCCTCTTATCTAGAGCTTTCTGAAACGGCCTTTGCTGATGGGGATTTCGGGCTGGAATGGGGGTCTTTGAGAGGAAGACTCTGTGAGTCACTCGGACTAGAAACTGTGGCTTTCCCAGTGTGGGAGGCCTGGGGCTTCATTGGTCCCTCATGTGGTGGCCTTCCTTCCCTGCAGTTGATCTTATGCCCCACTTGCAAGCTTGGGTCAGAGGAGCTGCTGGATGCAGAGTCAATAAGCTGGCACTGGAATTGGTTAATTAGGCAGATTTGAGTTGTTAAGCCTGACTTGTTACCACATAGCCTAGAAATGGAAAGCCAGACTGTTTCTCTCTGTCTTAAGCAGTTGCTTTTCCTAATCAATACTTTCCTAAGATACTAGCAAAAGGAGGGAATTCCCTGGCGGTCCAGTGGTTAGGGCTTGGTGCTTTCACTGCCATGGCCCGGGTTCGATCCCTGGTTAGGGAACTAAGATCCCGCAAGCTGCACAGTACAGCCAAAAAAAAAAGAAAAGAAAAGAAAAAGAAAAGAAAAAAAAAGGACACTAGCAAAAGGAAATTTTTCTTCCCATATCCTCTTCTGACTCCTGACAGTCTTTCCTCCATCAGTCAGTGCATTTATTGAAGGCCTGGTGGGAGCCCACCAGAGTGCAGGGGCAGAGAAATGGCTCGCTTCAGGAGCTGGCACCCATGAGATAACAGAAGAACTGATGGGGTGCTATTCTGCATGAGGGTGATGTTAAATGAACAAAGCGTTCCTAGCAGGCTGGGATGGTCAGAGAAGACTTCTGGGAGGAAAGTGAGACTAGATTCACTTATAACTTCCCATCGGGAGGAGGTCAGCAGTGACCTAAATCCCAGTTTTGTAACATTGGCCTGGGAGGCATTGCAGAAGTCGTGTCTTTATGTGGAAGCTAGAGAGTGGGTTCATCATGCATCAGTTTGGTGGCCAGTGACCCCACAGAGGGAAGGAAGTTATCAGTCTAGTGTTTTCGCTCTGCTGCTGTGGTGTTAGCTTGGAGAGATAATGGCTTGATAGAATCAGGTTAAGTTTCACCCCTGTCTCATCTCAGCTTCCACTACACAACCCCAAAGACCAACACCTGAAAGGCAGATGGAAAGTGATCTTCTAGGGTTGAAGTTGGTGGTGGAAGAAGGGGCACCAATAGAGAATGATGAACTTGAGAAAAGCAAAAGCTGAATAAGAAATAAACCAACAAATGTTTATTGGGTGCAGGCTACGCCTAAGGCATTGCATGGCACCTTGGGGAACTCAGTGTGTGAAACTAGGTTCCAGGCCCCACCTGCCCCTATCCTGCTGTGTGACATCTCCTCTCTCTGGGCCTCAGTTTCCACACCTGTAAAATCGGAGGGTCTGTGAGCTCTAAGATTATTTCCAAACCTGAAGTTCTCCCTTTGAGAAGTTTATAGTCCAGCTGGCAAAAGAAACTGAAAGTTAAGTAGCCAAAAGCATGAATTTTAAGCTGTTTAATTCCAGCAGATCAGGAAGGGTTTGCAATATTCATTTAACAAAGCCCTGAAATCCATGCGGGAACAGAACACAAGCAGATCTTGTCTCACAAGATTCAAGGACAGTAAGTGAAGCCCATGAATAGTCAAGCATTCCTCAATTTCTTTAGAGTTCAAGGTCAGACCTCACAGGTCAGTGGCATGAGCACCATATCCATGGATGGCCTTGTCCATGATGAGGACTTGGGCAAAGATACACCTCCACATATCTGCAAGAGATAGGTTTCATTATTTCTCAGGCTGGAAAAACTGGAAAAACTGTGCCACCCTCATCCTGGGAGGGGTGGCCCGGCTTACTGGACCAGGGGTATACACTTGATCCAAGGGACTCCAGACTATTGGCTATGCCTGGACTTAAGTGGCCCTGGCTCCAGCAGATGAACTGAGCCAATCAGATTCCCTTTTGCAAGAATCTTCAGGAAGAGGCTGAGAGACCTGTGCTCACCGGTGACTCTGCTCAGTCAGGTGGGGGAGGAGGGGCTTGTGGCCTTAGTGGGCCAGGCGCAAGAAGAGTAGGCAGAGCAGGGGGGTGAAGGGGGAAAAGGGAGGGAGAGAGATTTGTGGAGTAGCCTCAGTTCCAAACTTTCTGATTCTCAGTCACAGGGTGCTCTACTATACCTCTCTTTGATTCCTGATACTTCTGTATCCTTATAGTAATTCCCTTTACTTTGTGCAGGGCTGAGTGAGTTTCTGATTTTTGTAATCCAAAGACCCATATCTCAAACAGCCTGAAAGAGAAGAAGTGCAGAGAAAGTTATAACCATTATGATCCCTGTAGCTGGGAATTTCCCCTCCTGAAGATGCTCTTCCCTTTTCTATCCTAGATGTCTCCCTCTTCAACTAGTTGATAATCCTTGTCTCCTAAATCTTATTCTGAAATGTCTGCAAAATAACTTGACCTTGAACCTTCCACAGCCAATAAATCCCCTATCCAAGAAAAATAGGTAATAGATTAATCAAACGATTACTATTTGCCAGGCAACAAGCGAAACACATTCTGTGCTTTGTTTCATATAGTCGACATTGCAACTTTTGCAGTGGAAGGAACTGAGGCTAGGAGGGGTGACAGAACTTGCCCAGGGGCGCACAGCCAGCAAGCAGGTGGTAGTCCTGTGGACCTCAGAACCAGCAAGTTTTTTTGTTTTGTTTTGTTTTAATTAATTAATTAATTAATTTTTATTTTTGCCTGTGTTGGGTCTTCGTTTCTGTGCGAGGGCTTTCTCTAGTTGCGGCAAGCGGGGGCCACTCTTCATCGCAGTGCGCGGGCCTCTCACTATCTATCGTGGCCTCTCCTGCTGCGGAGCACAGGCTCCAGACCCGCAGGCTCAGTAGTTGTGGCTCACGGGCCTAGTTGCTCCGTGGCATGTGGGATCTTCCCAGACCAGGGCTCAAACCCGTGTCCCCTGCATTGGCAGGCAGATTCTCAACCACTGCGCCACCAGGGAAGCCCAGAACCAGCAAGTTTAAACCACGCCCCCTCATCTCCAAACATCAGCATCCACCTTCTCAAGTCCCCAGCGAGCATCTTTCCTCTAGCTGCAGGAAACATCCTTCTTCCTCACTGGTGCATTTACAATGGGGTGCTTTTTTCTTTTAAACTGAGACTTCCGAGATGTGTGTGCATTTGTTTGTATATAACTGATGCCCCAAATGATTCTATGCTGTAGAAGAAGGATCATTGTTCATATGCCTCATCAGTCAAAAAAATTTTTTGATCTGCCTCTATATTTCTCATTTATTTGTTATTTATTTTTTATCTATTATATTTTCCCAAATAGATATTTTATTTTTTCTTTCAGTTTGATTGAGATATAATTGACATAAAATAGGCATTTTAAATGAGGGTCTAAAGATGAAACAAACATTTTAAAATAATTTTAAAATTTTTTCGAATTTATGATTCAAAAGTCCTTTTGCTCTTAGGGAAGCTTATTTTTTGCATAAATTTAACATGAAGGTGACCATCAGTAAATATCATAATATTTTCTTCTGGCACCCCAGTGGCTTGTTTTGGGATACACATACCTGGGGCCCACATACCGTACCCTGGATGTGGAATGTTTGTCATGTTCCCCAATTTGTTAATAGTACAGTGATTTCAGGAAATAATGAAGAGGCAGTCAGCTAAAACTTAGTGAGTTTTCATTGCTTTCCTGACTTATTTATTACCCTAGTAGTTTTTATTTTGTGTGTTTTAAACCAGTGATTTATTACACATAATAGTTGGGATAGCATTACTTATGCATTATTCATCCAGCTAAGTCACTTAATAAAATTAAAAATACATATTTCTATGTTGTTGAAAAGTCTTTAGAGACACCATTTGAAAAATCTCTTAAATAACCTGTTTTTTTACCCTAGTGTTTACTGAGTACATACAATGCGTTTGCTCTAAGTTAGATATCGTGAGTGATAAGTACACACAAAAATGGGCATTCATCTATGCTAACAGGACCTCACAGTTTAGGTCAGAAGAAAAGACAGACACATTTTAAGCAGACATGGCAGTATAAGACTAAAATCCAAAACATGCCCGATGTACAACACAGAGGGAGTGATTGTTCAGAGGAAGGGGAGTCTTGAGACCTGAGTGGCAGGGAAAGTTTTACAGGAAAAGTGGGGCCCGAGCCAGGCTGTGAGGGCTGAATGTGATTTGCATGGAAAGGGGATAGGAAGGTGGCTGTCCCGTGGGTGGACAGCAGGAGCTTATAAGTGGGAATTAGCAAGTGGAAAGGTGAGGGTGAGCAAAGGGTAGAAGGAGGCAGTAAGTCCAGAAAGGCAGTACTGTGGAGCTGGTTTGAGCCTGGACTCAGGATGCACACAGACCAGGATATGAATCTTGCCATCACCTTTTATAACCAGGTGTCAGCCCTGGGCAACTTAAGCACTCTGAGCTCCTGTGTCCTCTATAAATGGGAAAAATAATAGAGCGTTCCTTGGTAAGTTATCATGAGGATTAAAGGAGCTCACGTCTATGAAGCACTGAGCACATTGTAAGGGCTCAATTAAGGCTAGGTTTTTTTGGGGGGTGTTATTCTTGTTTTTTGTTGTTTTTTTTTTACTGGGGATAGGCTGCGTGGGACCTTGAACGAAAATCTGAGCAATCTGGACTTTTTTCTATGGCCCAGGAGAGTGAGGTTAGATTTTGTTTCTGAGTGCTAATTCAGATACAGTGGAACATGCCGCAGTCCCAGGCCCAGTGAGTCCAGTCCGACCTGAGCCGAGGTCCCAGTAACCTTCATTGTCACCTTCAGCACGACCTCTGCTGGTTCAACAGAACCTGGGGGATAAGGAACAGACCTTCGGGTGCTCTAGGGGCTGACATCCTGTCCCTCCCTCACCCACATGCAGACACAAATATGCACGCTCCGCCTCTTTTTCCATTTTGACAATATTGATGATCAAATTTGTTTATACTCCACTCTTTCCAAAAAGGACTTGAGACAGGTTTTTAAATTCTAAAATGCACCTTGTATATGAAGATAGGGGTTTACACAAAAGATACTTTATGAGATGATTATCCTTTTTACAAAAAGAGTAACCGTAATTTCTTTAAATAGCAGCTCATCTTGTGCATTCAACATCAGATCTGATTGACACAATTTTGCTTTGCCAGCAACTTTTCTGGAATGCGTCAATGGTATTAGTGTGATTCACCACATTGACTGGTTTTGATCAGGTTTGGTACTTGAATAAAGGGTGTAAGAAGCCCTTAAATTTATTTTGTGCCATCTTAAACCAAAAGGGCTCTGCTGTATTTTTTGATGAATTTCTTTACAAACCGAGATGTACAGAGCTAAGCAATTGAATTGAATCTGGTCTAGAGACCACTGAGCTGCCAGTTGGTCATGGAAGCCTGACTGGAGGAGGCGGCAGGGGAGATTTTTCAGGTAAACAAGGAAAGATGCCGGTTGGTTGATGTTGAATGGGAGACCATCCCAGGAGAAGGGAGAAGCGTGGAGAGATGCTGGGGCTACGCTTCTCCCTAAAGGGCAGCAGCAGGTGTGGCCCACCATCCTGGAACCTCGGATAAGCCGCAGAAGAGACAAGAACAGCCTAGTGACAGTTCTCCTGGACCCCATCCCAGAAAACAGTTTTGGTCTGATGCAGAGATAAGATGCGCAACACTCCCTTCCTGCTATACCTGATTTCAGGCCTTATCAGACATACCCCTTCGGTGGGCATGTTGCCATAACAACCTTATAGTCACTGGAGGGCACCTATAATTGGGAGAAAATGGCATTAATTTAGTTACAGGTTTGTTTGTTTTTTTCCCTGGGAGGAGTTTTAGTCCGCAGCTACTTTAAGTACTCGGATTCAGATGTAATCTTTTTGCCTGAGCAGACTAATAATCACCTTGTAATTTAATTACTAAACCAGCACCAGTGAACTCTTCTGCTATCGACTGAGTTATAATTTTTGAATACCAGCTTCATGGGCAGGGCCTGGCTCTGAAAGCTGTAGTTATCCAGATGCAGGTCTTAACCTATGCTGTGCTTCATGAGGCTACTCGGCCGTAGAATTAGCTCCAGGGATGCTTGTGAAACTTGAGCACGTCCTGAGTGGTCTACCTGTCAGTTATGGCAGGTGTTCATTTCCACTAGAGAACAGCTTGTCCCCACTATCACTTCTCCTTTCCCTACAGTCTCCTGCCACCTGGTATGATCCCATTTCCTAGGCCTAGAAAGCCTCCAATCTTGGAATGATAGGGGTTTTTTCTCAAATTTTTAAATCTTAAAAACTCGTGGTGAAATACATATAATATAAATTTACTGTCTTAACTATGTTTATGTGTACAATTCAGTGGCACTAAATACATTCACATTATTGTGCTACCATCACCACCATCCATCCACAGAACTCTTCCTTTTGCAAAACCGAAATTCTGTACCCCTTAAACAAGAACTCTCCATTCTCTCCTCCTCCTAGCCCCTGGCAACCACCATTCTCCTTTTTGTCTCCATGAGTTTAACTTCTCTAGGGGCCTCATGTAAGTGAAATGATACAGTATTTGTTCTTTTGTGGCCAGCTTTTTTCACTTGGCATGATGTCCTCAAGGTTCATGTATGTCAGAATTTCCTTGTTTTTTAAGGCTGAATAATATTCCCTTCTACGTGTATACCACATTTTCTTTATTCATTCATCTGTCAATGGACATTTGGGCTGCTTCCACCTCTTGGCTGTTGTGAGTAATGCTTCAATGAACCTGTGTGTGCAAATATCTCAAGATCTTGCTTTCAGTTCTTTAGGGCATATACCCAGGAGTGAAATTGCTGGATCAAATGGTAGTTCTTTTTTTAGTTTCTTGAGAAACCACCATACTGTTTTCCATAATAGCTGTACCATTTTACTTTTCCACCAACAATGCACGGGGGTTCCAATTTCTCCACATCCTTGCCGACCTTTATTTGTTTTATTTTTCTATAGTGACCATTGTAATGGGTGGAGGTGGTAATAATAATTTTTTATTAAAGAGAGAACCTGTCTAACCTCACTACTTAATAACACTTCTACTAATAGCAATTATAATAGCTGACACTGAGTATATAGCACATGGTAGCCACTTGTATTAGGGTTCTCCAGAGAAACAGAACCAATATCCCTCAACACAGAACAAGGGCTGCTTAGGGATTAACAGGACAACCTCTAGTAATGCAGTTCTTTTATTTTGTTTCTTGTAATGTCTTTCCTGATGATGATGACAAAAAATAATGAAGGCAATATTGATATTAAAGAAATAAAGAGAGATTGAATATAACCAAATGTGCAGTTATAATCTCCATATGTGAAAAAAACTCAATATTTGAACATTTCATATTCATAGAGAACTAAATGAGAGGGCGATTATTCATATAATGGAATTATTTGCTTTATAGAAGGATTCACTGAGTTATCCTCTTCTGTGATGAGCTTTCCCCATTCACTTAAAACAGGAATTAATTTATAACAATGTGACGTATATATAGCTCCCCCAGAACCCATCTATTGCACAGCATGAAGCCAAATCAAGTTACTAAAATGATTTTGACTACTGGATAATGATAGCGGGGAATATTTGTTCACTTCAGCACTTGAGGATTCCAACTACAAAAGGATTCGCAGATATCAAACCACTGTCCTTGGTCTTGGTGAAATTATGAAGGACCAGAGAAATGCCAAAAGATGGGTGGAACAGCTTATTAAACAAGTGATTTGCGAGCACGACCAGAAGAAGGAATCACTTGAAGACTCCTTAACAAGACAGAAATAACAAGCTGAGCCAAACTGAGATCTTTCCTTGTATGGCTGATGCTAATAGAGAACTAGAAGGTGAGAGAGCCGTGGCTTTGCTATGCACTTGGCAGTCTCTCCTGACCTTCTCCTGAGAAAGAAGAAACATCAATGGAAGAGAACGCATGACTAGGTGAGCAGTTACTTCTGGCTTTTTGGTTAAGATGACCCGTGTGTGTTGATAGATTTCTGTCCAGGTAATGAGCACTCAGCAGGCACAATCTCACCATATCAATTAGGAATTGCATTCAGCTGCAGAGATCCACGTTATAGTGGCTTAAATAACAATAGGGATTTTTCTCTCACATTAAAAAAAGTTGGTACAGTCACTTTGGAAGACAGCATGGCAGTTTCTTACAGAACTAAACGTACTCTTACCATGTGATCCAGCAATCACATTCTTTGGTTACTTGCCCAAAAGAATCAGAAACTTATGTCCACACAAAAACCTGCACATGGATATTTATGGCAGCTTTATTCATAATTTCCAAAACTTGGAAGCCACCAAGATGCCCTTCAGTAGGTGAATGGGTAAACAAACTGGTACATCCAGGCAATGGATTATTGTTCAGTGCTAGAAGGAAATGAGCTGTCAAGTCATGAAAATTCATGGAGGAACCTTAAATGTGTATTGCTAAGTGAAAGAAACCAATCTGAAAAGACTGTATGGTTTCAACTATGGGACATTCTGGAAAACACAAAACTGTGGCAAGACATTCAAAAGATTAGTGGTTGCTAAGAGTCCCAGGGAAGGAGGGATGAGCAGGTCTAGCACAGGGGATTTTTAAGGCAGTGAAACTTCTCTGTATGATACTGTAATGGTGGGTACATATTGTTATACGTTTGTTAAAACCCATAGAATGTACAACACCAAGAGTGGACCTTAATGTAAAGTGTGGACTTTAGTTAATAATAATGAATCAATATTGGCTCATCAATTGTAACAAATATACCACACTAATGAAAGATGTTAATAATAAAGGAAACAGCAGGGGTGGGGAGGGGGATCTGGGAACCCTCTGTACTTTCTGCTCAATTTTTCTGTAAACCCAAAAGTGCTCAAAAAGCAAAATCTATTAATTTTAAAAAAGGAAAAAAGCCGGACTGAGAAACAGAAACAGTCCAGAGTTAGACACCTCACGCTGGAGTGATGGCTCTGTGCTCATCAGAGCCCCATCTCCTTCCGTCTTCCCAGTCTATCTTCCCCGGTGCACGGCTTCCATCCTCAAAGTTGGCTCATGGTCACAGATGGTGACTTGAACTCCGGTCACCTGAATGCCACATAACAGTAGAGGGATGGGAGGAGAGACAAAGGTACACTTGGGTCCCTATCAAATCAGAGACCCCTTTAAAAGAGTTCCCAATGAAGAACAGACTGCATGTTAGATGATATTGCTATTAAGGAAGCGTTGTTAGTTTTGTCAGGTATGATACTGGTATCATGGTTATGTTAAAAAAGAAAGTATTAAATCTCTTAGAGAGACACACTGAAGTATTCATGGGTAGAAATAATATAATATCTGGCCTTTGCTTTTAAATATTTTAGAAAATAAAAGACAAGTGGAAGGGTAGATGAAACAAGAATGGCAAAAGGTTGACAGCTATGCAACTATAAGAAGGGTATATGGCAGTTCTTATACTATTTTCTCTACTTTTGTATATGTCTGGATTTTTTGTTATAAGAAGTAAAAAAAAAAAAATTATGCAAACATTGTATTGGAACCCCTGTTGGCAGGAGAGGCGGGAAACGCATTTTTTTTTTATTAGCACAAGAACCTTTTTTTTTTAATTGACATATAGTTGATTTACAATGTTGTATTAGTTTCTGCTGTACAGCAAAGTGATTCAGTTATATATATGTGTACATTCTTTTTTGTATTCTTTTCCATTATGGTTTAATCACAGGATATTGAATATAGTTCCCCATGTTGTACAGTAGAACTTTGTTGTTTCTGGGAAATGGATTTTTACCTGGGCTTTGTCACAATCAACAATACGGAATTTGTTGGTGCAAAAGAGGGGAAGATGGATATTTGACAGACAACCAGCATGCTCTGTTACATCCACTAATAATAATCCATCCCAAACTTGCTCTTCTGGTGAAACCTTCAAATCAGATGGCACTCTGCTCACCAAACCACATTTTCCTCCTATTATTGTCAGGATAGTCTGCGGGCTAGACTCACCAGTAGGGGTAATCGTGCCTCATCCTTACTGCCTGGAATGTTCTACCCAGAGCCATTGTTCATTTTTTCCCTCTCCTCCACCCCTTCACGGGATTTATACTCCCCACCCTTTAGACTCAACTCACAAGCTACATCCTCCAAGAAGCCCTTAGCAGCCTGCCTCCTCGCCACCCCACAGTGGGTTAAATGCCCTTCTGGGTTCTCACCTCTCCTCTGCTTACCTCTGCTATAGTACCTATACTCTGAATGTGTGACAGAAATTTTTCTTTATCTCCTTCCACCACTAAACTGTAAACTAAACATAGGGCACATGCTATGTCTTATTTGTCTTAGGATCTCCAACATCTATTAAAGTACCTGGTACATTGTGCAGAATGAAACTCATAAACTAGATTACACACTTACCCTTGTAATGGCAATAATATTGACAATAATAGCAACTAACCTTCCTTGAATACTTAATATGCGCCAAACTTATTTCATGCCTGACTTCATTTCATCTTCACAAGACCCCTATGAGGTGGGTGTACTTATTCCCATTTTATAAAAGAGAAAACCAAGGCTTAGAGAGTCTTATATTGTGAGGTTTCTAAGAGTTGGAGCCTGGGTTCAAGCTCCGGACCGTCTGATGCCAGATGTGAGCCCATAACCTCCTCCCTGTCCCACCTCTGTGCATCCTCACTCCTGCCAGCAGTGGCAGGTCCCATGATGCAATGCGTTAACAGAACCAGGAAGTATGTGGTCCTGGTGCTGGAGTATTTCCTTATATGGCAATGGGGGCGGATCCTGGCATGTGGATGTGTTTGCACCACCTGCCTGAGGGTATAAAAAGGCAATCCTGCACCAGCTGATCCTCCTACTTGGTGAATTCCTCACTCAGCATTGTTTGTGCAGAGGTCTGCCTTGCCCAGGACTGGTGAGCACTGAACTCCAGGAGCAGACCTGTGAGGAGGTAGGAGGCACCCCTGAGGCTTGATCCTCTGTCAGTCATTTGCCCACCTTACTCCTGGCTGGAAGTGATGACCCCAGGCAACTGGCTCTGTGAGCCAAGGGACGTGCAGTTCTGTCCTCTACGTTGGTGCAAGGTGTCAGGTGGGGAAACTTCCCCCTCTACCTCTCTTGAGTTCTTGTGGCTGTACTAATAATAAAATTGACCCAAGACAGATTAACAGGAGAAAAAGTATCAGATTTTAATATGTGCGCACTGAGGTCTCATAAATGGGACCTAAGAAGTGGCCAAAGCAGGCAGCTTTTCTAATTTTTAGACAAATAAATGGTAAATTTGTGAGGAATTGACAGGACAAAGAAATTTGGGTTTTGGGTGCTCAATTAATGAAGAATCTAAACAGAGTTTGGGCTTGGGGTAGGAAATTACAGGAGTAACAAGTTTTATTTATATAAGATTCTCAGCCTGAATTCCCTATTGTACCTTTCACAAGAGAGATTTATTTCCTGCTTTCAGGGAGACAGAGAGGAGGGTCATAGTATCCCTCTTGTGTTTCTTAAGTAACTTTAATTCAAAATAATCAAGATGCCATTGTGACGTATTTGGGGGCGGACCACCCTGAGGTCCAACAAGGGCCTTCCGGGAAACAACGCTGCTAAGGACAGATCTCAGGTCTCAGGTAGATTAAATCTGATAGTTCCTCCTCATCCGTCAGGCACATGCTTCCTAAAAAAAGTGGGTGACACCATACAATAGTCCTTGCCTCAAGGAACCTGGGCAGTCACTTTGATGGGAACTTTGCACACCTGTTCTGGATGGGCAGGTTCAGTTGAGCTTTATCTCTTACAATTTGTCCCGAGGTCATTCCCACAAATCAAGGATCTGGAAGCCCAGAAAGTTAGGACATCAGGCCTATCCTGTGCCTCTGACTTCCCTGGCATCTGAGGCATCAAACTTTGGATATTGGTACTTGCTTATCCACTCCTGTGCTTAAGTAAAACATATTAGTTCATGGCAAGTTATTTCGTAATTCTAAACATTCATATTATGAGACAAAAAATCAATAGTGACAATTTGATAATTTTTGTCATGCAATGTAATAATGTGTATCCATTTAAGAATGATAATGTTTAATTGTGTCTTATTATACTTGATAGAATAATAAATAGGAAAAAACAAGAAAAAAGTTTCTCAAGCAAAGAAAAAAAAAAAAATGGGTGACAGAAACTAAGGAGGTGTCCATCCCATGCATCTTTCAATCTGAGGCACCTCTGTTGAAGCACAACAGCAATGGGAAAAAAGGCAAAAGTAGCCAGCCAAAGTCACACTGTCTTGCTCTTTCCTGTCTTCTGTTTAATTACCCAACAATATCAGTAAATTCCTCCCTCTTCACCCACCCCTCCGCCCATTTAATAGACTGTCTCTTGCCCCTGGTTCTTGTACCCTGGCGCACGTAGTTTCTTTTGCCTGGAAGGTCACCCCACCCACTTCCAGCCCTTCTGTTCATCTTTCCCACAGCTGTCACCCTCCAGGAAATCTGGTTGGGTTCCTTGCTCTGGGCTTCCTAAAATACCCTGTCCATATCTCTGCGCTGCAGTTACAACACCGCTTTTTTATGATCCTCTATGTGTCTGCCTCCCCCACTAGATTACAAGTCTTGAGACCATATATTTACTTTATTTTCCTTCGTATGCCCAGCACCTTATACCACATTGGCCAAAATATATGTAGGTGCTCAATAAATAATGATACTTCACTTTGATCCAGCACTTGTCATGTGCTGGGCAGCATGCAAAGGGCATCATTTGCATTGTGTCATTTAATCTTCACAACAACTTAAGGACCTAGGCCCTAATATTAATTCCATTTTATAGATGAGGAACCTGAGGCTTGGAAAGGTTGCATTATTTGCCCAAAGTAACCCAGGTCGTAAGTGCTGGAACTCAGACTCAAAATCGAAACATTGGCACTCAGTATCTTAAACACTACAGAATACTCCCTCCTTCAAATACGTGTGGAATTTAAGAATACATGCTTTTCATGAGCTATGTGTGCATTGTCAAAACTTAAATGTTTCTGGTGGTGAAAAGGAAAGGGGGTGAAATCAAGCCCAGAGATTCAAATTTGTAGACAAGGAAATGTCTTCTCTCTCAATCTCTGTTAACCAATTTACAAATATTTATTGCATTGGATTTATGTGAGCTCAGCGCTGCATTAACAGCTATGGGGAAGAAAAGCTAGAAGAGTAGATGGTGTGTTTCTGGCCCTTGTGGACTTGCTAATGTGGCTGGAGAGACAATGACACCACAGAGAGAAGAGCCTGAAGCAGAGTCTGATGGGCGGGGCTGGCAGTCAAGGATGCCGAGACCAGAGTGGGACTAGGGCAGGGAGGTGGTTAGAAAGAGCGTCACAGAGCAGACTTGGATGAGAGGAGGACCTTCTTGCTTGGACTGTTCTGTGACTTTTCTGTGGGTCCTGTCCAAAGCCACCACAGGGTTGGCCTGGAAGAGACCTCCTATGTGATGCTGAATTTCTGCATCAAGGCCCTTTATCTTCATTTCTAGAGCTAAGAGTAGAAGTTGGGGTTCTCTGGTTGGGCCAGGACAGGGAGAGAGGCTGTTCTCCAATGCCCAAAGAGCTGCTTCTCTTGCCCCGTGTCCCCGTGACCTTCTGTGGTGGTTGCAGAAAGGCAGCTATGTGAGTGTCCCCGTAATAGAGCCTTGAGGGCTGCCGGCTTTTGAAAACCCTCACCTCTCCATTCTCTCCCTGGGGAAGCCAGGGGATAATTGGGTATTATGTGCAGCCTCTAAGACACAGGGCCCTTTCAGCATGACTGTCCCCTGGGAGTGGCTGCATTTGTGTCGACTGCAATTTTCCCTGGGCAGGTGAAAGGAGCAGGTGAGCCCTGGGGCTTCCTTTTCAGAGCTGGGAATCGTACCTGGGTTTGGGGACTGTGGTAACATTCACAGTGATACAAAGCTGGTAACAGTGGAGGCTGTGACTCTGACCACAGACTGTAATCTTAGGACTCAGCTACTTTCTTCTTCCTCTGGAGGAGGCTGTGCAAAGAGCTAACCTGGTTGCCCATCAGCACGGCCTTCTCCTCGTGTGAAGCGGGGTGACTTTTACCGTGGCTTCTGCCCCACCTCTCCCTGGCCACCTCATTCCTCCGCTCCCTCCTCCAGGCGTCTGGTACCCTTAGTCCTTCTCCCATCCCTCCTCTCTCAGAAGCCGCACTCAGGAAGAGCAGCATTTATAGCTGTGCACAGAAGAAAGAGTTCTGGATGAGAATCTAGGGGCTGAGGTTTTGGTGCTGGCTTGACTGCTTCCTGGCTTTGTGACTTGGGGCAAATCATGTCCCCTTTCTCAGGTTCTGTCTCCTCGTGAATAAGATTATGGGGCCAGGGCAGGGAGGGACAAGAGCAGAGGGTCTCAACCCTGGTTATACACTGGAACCGTCTGGGGTTGCTTTTTAAAAATATCAGTGTCCGGGATCCAACGCAGACCATATAAATCAGAATATTTGGAGGCAGACCCGAGGTATCAGTGTGTTTTAAAAATTCTGTCAACTAAAAATAATGCACAACCTAAAAGTTGAGAATTATGTTTTATTTGGTGGATTTTTTTGAGGACTTAAGCCCAGAAGACAGCCTCTCAGATAGCTAGGAGGGACTGATCCAAAGAGGTTAAGGGAGGAGTCAGGATATATATAGGATTTATGCAACAAAACCCAGGCAGTCAGACATCAAAAGATTACTGTTAATTAAAGAAAACCAGACATCGTAAGTTAATGAATTTAGCGCTTTACTTTGTATGGGAAGATGCCGGAGTCTGGGCTCATTGAAATTATACCTTTGATAGACACCTTAACTATCTAGGGCCAGTATCGTGCTCTTCTCCGTCCTGAATCCCCTCAGAGTGCAGGGTTGCGGGTGGCTTCAGTGGCTGCTGTCTTGATGGCTGCAACATCCTTTCTTTACTGATACGACAGGCAATATTTTTCATCCACATTCCCCAAGGGGTTCTAATATAAGGCCAGGCTGGAGAACCTCAGATCTGATAACTTCTAAGATCATGATTTTAGATGATTCTTAAAGATCCCTGGGTTAGCCTAACCAGTCATATTGGCATTTTATATCTTAATAGTGGAGTTAAAAGAAATGGTGATTTCTTTTGAAAGCATGGAGAAAGGTAGTAACCTTTTCGTGGTGGCACTTTCCAGACATCCAAGAAGTATGACGTTCAGAGTAGCCCTTTCAGAGCGGCTCTGACTACCATCAGCCTCACCCAGTCTCAAAGTTCCCAGCTGGCCTTAGGGGAGAGAAGAAAGGCATTCAGCTTGTTCCCCAGGAGCCAGGGTTCTCCAGGCATAGAAAGATGAAGCCTCACCCAGGTGTCCTCAGTCATCTGGTGTTGATTAGCAGGTGATTCTGGCACTATTCAACAAGAAAGGGTTAGAAGCAGGGAGGTTTTGATGGTGAGTATGGGGTGGTGGGAAATAGGTTCAGGGTGTGACTCTTTGCCCAAGGTGAGCTGGCCACAGGGTGCACTGGTGTAGCACTTCTGAGAAGCTGGAAGAAGGCTCCTAGGGCCTTGGAACAGTAGAATACAGAAGGTGCTGGAAGGGTTATTAGGCTGGCACCAAAGAGAAAGAGACATTCTATTTATTTGTTTCTCTAGGGTCTGGCTCTGACCGTAAGCTCCCATAGGTAACTTCTGATTTTTTTTCTTCTTTTTGATTTCTCATTGAATAAACACTTAGGCAACTGGTAGAGCAGCCTGTGTGATGAGCTATGTGGGCATAGATGGTACCCGGGGGCCTAAACCACATGGTTTTACCTTTAGAACCATAATACCATACCTGGCTCTTTGATTGTTTTCTGTGGATTCCTCTTTTTCCCCAATGGGATTATCAGCCCTGGGAGGGCATGAATCGTACCTGTTGCTTTGCAAGTGCTAATCTGTGTCTAGCCCAGAACTGGGCACACAGTGATATTTGATACATGCTTATTTATTTAACTTCATTGTGGCCCTCAATGGGAGTCCGTATTCTGGGCAGGATCGTCTGAAGCTCCTAATGTGAACATTCACTCATTCAGCAAATATTTATTGAGTCCCTAATATGTATTGGGCCCTTGTTATGGACTGAATGTTTGTGTCTCCCCACCACATTCATATGTTGAAGCCCTAACCTCCAATGGAATAGTATTTGGAGATGGTCCTTTGGGAGGTAATTAGGGTTAGATGAGGTCATGAGGGTGGGACCCTCGTGATGGGATTAGTGCCTTTTTAGAAAAGACACCAGAGAGCTTGCTCTCTTTCCCCCTCTCTCTGTAAAATCACAGAGAAGCACACCCACAAGCACACGGTGAGACAGCAGCCTCCTGCAAGCCAAGAGAAGAGGCCTCAGAGTGAAATCTACCTTGCTGGCACCTTGACCATGGATTTCCCAGCCTCCAGAAGAGAGAGAACATAAATTTCTGTGGTTTAAGCCATTCAGCCTATGATATTTTGCTTCGACGACCTGAGCAGACTAAAAGAACACTATCCAACCCTTAGGGAAGGGGATGGACCCTTCTGCTAATTTCAAGTTTGTCACCCCGTTCCTTCAACTGAGCGATCAAATTACCCCCATTGCTTCATAGGCAGGGATTATACTGCATATTTCTTTTCATTCTTCATGAAGCCTAGTGTTTCTCAGCACATA